>NC_083653.1:17821638-19021638 GCF_963576545.1 Limanda limanda
GGTTTACAAAAAGTTAAACAAAAGTTTAAATATACACCTTGTTGTTTTTGTCAAAATAAAAGCACTGTTATTTCGCTCAGTGTAGTTTATTGAAGCAAAAAGGAGAAAGTTGTGCTTTTACTTAGAAGACGACATGGTAAAGAGGAAATGGTTCTCGACAGGTCGTTGCCATGTCAGAGATCAGCACCCACGACTACTGAAAAAATGTCAGTGTCAGTCCAATATAGTAAAATTATCAAATTATCAAAATATTCTTGTGGGACAGATGTTGTTGTTGGCCAGCAAGTTTGGCTGCCAGTTGTCGGCCACTGTTTTAAGGTGTAGAATAAAATTTCAGACTGGACCTATGGTATTCCCCATTTTTGCTTCTCAGTGTTTTAATGCCAAAACGTTCAAAGAAAGGGTTTGATATAATTTATGATATTTTCTTTCTCACTGGGATTTGGAGGAGCAGATTGATACCACTTGTAAAAATGACTGATGTCTGTGAATGTTTTTGGAATCACAGATTGTTATGTGCAGGACGTTTTCTTAGCCAGCTGCTGTCGGGCCAAGAAGTTGTCCCGCAGATTTCCCCATAAAACAACAAACCTGACGCTTTTATAAATAGCCAGGATAGCTGTTTCCGATTTAAAATCTTAGTGCTAAGCTAAGCTAACTGACTGCCAGCTGCAGCTTCATAAATAACAGACAGACATGAGAGTGGAACTGAGCTTCTTCTCTCAGTCGCAGCAGGAAATCAAGTAAGCACATATCCCTGAAAATGTAAATTGTTCCATTTCTTTACCACTCGTGAAATCCAAGTTTTAATATTTCCCTTTTATTTAGTTTCTGCCTCCACGTTAGGTTGAATTTTAAAGCGGACAAAGCATGAAACCCAGAGGCCCCAGACCCGCAGGAGCCTTTTCTTGGAAATTGGCATAAATAAAGTACGGTATCCTCTCTGACTGCTCTTCATCCTCCATGTTGTGGAGAGACTCTGTGACACAATCTAACTTTAAGACCTCACTTTTTTCTGTGTATACTGAGTTAATTTGCCATAGTGTAAAAGTAGAATATTTTGTGTGTCAAGTAATTAACACAGGAAATTATGTTAATTATGAATAGGCTGACTATCATTCCTTTAATTATTTCACAATTGATTGATTTTCCAGTGTATAAATTGTCTGAAAATGTCATCATGACTAATGAATTGTCAACAACTGAAGTGTGTTGAGATGTTTTCTGTCATATAAGACAAAATTCTGAAATATTCACATTTGAGAAGCTAATGTTAGTGTCAAATGTATCAACTATCAAATTGTTGCCTGTAAATGTGTTTTTGAATCTCTCATTTTATCAGTCAGCTAAATACATCTCTATAATATTGTTTAGTTTCTGGGTGTGTGGGGAAATAACAAACAGTATGGGGTCAACAGAATGCCAATCATTGTTGTTCCTGGGGCCACCTAGAAATATTATTCCAGCCATACCTCCACCTCAATAAAAGAGGTTTAATTTTTTTTTGTCCCTCAGAGGATTTAAATGTGCAATATGACATGAATTATTATCAACACTTAAAATATAAGTGAATCCAAGTGTAGCTGAACAAGGAACCATAATGTGATACACTGCGATATATCAGGTGAGTAAGTAATAAATCAATATGATGTATGTAAGTTATGATTAATAAATCATGATCTGTGAATCATTATGATAATAAGCACCCCGTGTATTAAATCATGACAAATAACTTCACAACATACTGTTTCACACTGGTTGATTAACGCACAGTACATCTCATTAACTGACATCTGTCCACACATCGACACCTCACTTATATTTAACTCCACATCAGGTGTGAAATGGCACATAACTAATAATTCATCATGACTGGTTACATACATATTAGTTTCTAAATTTGTGTCCCCTCAAGCAGAGTGGTGGCTTGTACTGAGCTGTTAGTGGGACTGCTCTGTTGGTTAATGACTGTTTGCCCATTTATTTTATGTGCCATCCTCCAGCCAAGCTTTGTGTTTAAGACTGCGCCATTAGTACACGAATAAGACAACAGGAAGAAGAGAAATCTTTCAATTCAGAGCACACATTCCCATCTGGATGTTATTACATTGACTGTATTGGAATCTAGATTGGTTTTGACACGTAAACCACAGACTGCTCGTAAAGATGGACAAATCCTCCTCCCACTACCCAGAAATGAAGGCAGAGTTTAGCGATGAGGGGATAAAACTGTGGTATCAAGGTCCTGCCAATGCACTCAACCAATCACGAGCCAGTCTCAGCAATTACTCATAGCGTGTCATTCCATTTGTATAGCAACGAATGACAAATTAAAACCAAACTGACTGGAGAATTAAGCAAGTATCAGTGTGATGAAGATCTGCCGAAAATAACAGGAGCCATCTTTGAGAAGAATTTGAATTGTCGTGTTCTTTAATTTTTTTTGTTTGGCTCATGTCCTATCCACTAACATGGAGGAGGCAGCATTTATGATCTATACTGCAGCCAGCCTCCTGGGGGCGATCAAGAAGTTTGGCTTCACTTTTGGGGACAAGTCATGTCGTCCATCTTTATATACCATCTATTGCTGTGTCCCAATTCAGGTGTCCCCTCCTTCAGTTTAGGATGAACTGAAATCTGATGGCCTGGTCTACAGAGGATTTCCGTGATTGCTGTCATCAGATTGTACCACCTTTACTAGTGTGGCTTAGCAACAGAGCTGCAGATGGACACTATGCGAAAGTTTCAATGCTCCTTATTTTTTACACAACACGAAAAAAAAACGATTCATTGCCCAAGCCTGCAAAAGATCAGCCCGTGGGATGGAAGGACTCATTTGTTGGTAGCATTTGAAAGAGCCTTTGAAACGGGACATTCTTTGACGGTCACAATCGGCCTTCAAATGCAGCCTCCGTAAGACTCAACCTCTGAATTGAGACACATTGATTTGAACCTTAGAAAGTGAAAGACCCCAAGCTGAACATTATTGATTAAGAAAATACTTTTCATGATCTTATCTGATCAAACTCAAGAGAAAAAGTAAAATCAGGTTAGCAGCTAGCTGCCTAGCATCTATTGGGTTATAATGAATAATATAGGGCATGGATGTGAATATTGATGTGAACATGCTCTGAATTGATGATTAATGGGTTGTTTTTGTTGTCTGAAGCTTGTGTTACTCATAAATTAATCATGAGATGGTGCACATACTGAAAAAGTAACAGCGTGGAAATACAATCATCGCACACCGTTCAGCCATAACATTAAAACTGGTATGAATGTTGTTCCTGTTCAGTGTATCTACTAGCATGTGCAAACAAAGGAAGTAAACAATTAATTATTGTGTGGCATTATTCCCAATTCAAGAATCTCATAAGTATGGTAACTCATCATTAGAAATTGCCTCATTAACACAAGTTCAAGTTTTTTCGAAAGTAAATTGCAATTATCTACTACACAGTTCTTGAATTAAAGCGAATACTTGTTAAGTGTTAATTAGAAAAGTTAGTTTCGTCAAAACTCTCATCTTTTCCAGCACAGCGTGTCCCGCTGTTTGGTTTGTTTTTAATTGGACACCAGCCATTTTCTCGCCATATTCCAAATGTGCTCAATGCTCCCAATGAGCTTCTGTTTCGGCTGCTGTCTATTAGCACCTGATCACATCCTCCGCAGTGAACTCTAAGAGAAATAATTTACCAGCAATGACTCAGTCACAATGGTGCACGTGACAATGCCTCAGAGAGGGAATGTGTATGTGGACACCTGCAGTGTGTCTTTCAGGATCCTGTGAATCTTTACTGACTGTTTCCATCACTCAGGTCGTAGGTGGTGAAGTATATATATATATATATATGGTGCAGTTTACATCTGGTAATATGAAGTGTTTCTAAGTGCAGGTGTACAAGTGGAGGTGTGAAGTGAGAATCATTCAAAACACACTCAGAGGTGGTCTACATCACTTATGGCTGAGTTCTTTTAGTTGTTTGCATGTATATAGCTTCTTTCAGACATGAACTCATCTCTGTAAACTAACCGGAGAGGCTGTATGTGAGAACACAGATGTTCGAGTCAGTTGCTGCAGACATTCTCTGAGGTTTCTCCTGCCAGCCCTCTACTGAATCTTAGGAAAACTTGCAAATGAGCCTCTGTGAGAACAGGAGGAGAACAGCAGGACCTCATCCGGAGGATTCACCACGAGCGAGTGGGCGCCTTGATGACGTTTCAAAAAACAGACGTAAAACAGAATTACTAAAAATATCTCAGGAGGAAAAAGAGTTTCCATACATGTAGAAGACATTGAAAAAGATTTTGACTTATAAGGACAACAAGATTTAAGAGCTTTTGGTGATAAGGACCGAAGCTGGTGTCAATGTGCTCGACACAATAACATGCAAATTCTGCAGTGGAACTTTAAATAGAGTAAACTAGCTTTGTCCATGATGTCTGTCATTTTTGAAAAGCCCATAAAGATATTTTAATCGTTCATTACACATCTTGGGAGACTAAGTCATGACAAATAAATTCAAGTAAACCATAATCTGTATTGTTTCAATTTCTTATTTTCTATCCAGTGGACTAACCATGGGAAGTGCCTGCTGCCTCCAGGTTTCAAAGAAGCCTTTTGCCTTTGCATACAGATATGATGTACGTGCTTATTCGTGTAGAATGCAGGGAAAAGAGATCTGATCACAAGTGGTCACTCTGATCCATGCAGAGACACATTGGGATGCCTGCTGTGACTCGATGCTCTTAGAACTGTCCACTTGTGACCGGATCACCCGAGGCGCATGTTAATGTCGTGCATAAAGGCCTTCGGAGTGTGCATGTGTGTATGCGTGTGCATTTATGTCCCTAATAGGTGCTGCCTACCTTTTGGGGATATGTATTGGACGTGATGGATAAGCTGTACATGGCCCCACATCTCAGAGCTGCAGGTGTAGAACAAATAAACAGTCAACATGTGTAGCGAGAACCCGCGGAGGGCCTTGATTCTGTAGGGCTGATGCGATATGACAGGGGAATAATAATGAAACACAGCTGCTGTCTTACCACTGACCTGCATTGATAGATTACAACTGTGATACAGAGGCAGTCAATCGTTCCAGCGCAGCGGGTTTCAATGTTGAAACGCGCTACGTCTAATCCCATTTGTCAACAGCCAAGACACACTTTTAGATTTTGGGTTAATGCCGGCGAACAACACATTCAAACAAGGAGACGGCAGACACTCGAGACGGCTTAATACACAGTAGCCGTGTTTGTGTGTTTGCGCGTGTGGGCACAGGCGCATGTTGTAGGTCAGCGCTGATGGTGAGTGACGTGCTTTAGACTGTCAGCGCGAGTTACTGTAATAAGAAATCAAACCAAATGCCCTGTGCAGGCAAAGATAGTTTCACTTTGTTGTGACTTTCCTGCCACGGAGGCCTCGACATAAAAAGTCTTCTAACTGTTCTTGTGCCTCTACTTTCTGTGGCAAGCCGTAAATAATGAACATTATTAGTTTTCTTATTGTTTGTCTTTGAAGCAGCAGCAGCCTCCTTCTGTCAACCTAGCTGCGTGCCTCATTTTCTCTGTCAGCTCCGCTGCACATTTAACGAGGTTATAACCAGACATTCAGTGTGTTATGACTGTGCCACATGTGTGCTGTATATTCACTGGATTTTATTACAGATGCTTGTGTAATCGGGATTTTCACTGGGTTTTGTCCCCTCAGCTGATTACAAAGCTAAAACCCTGTGTGAAGAAACATCCTCTTAATGAGAGATACACCCTAAAAAAGAATGTTTAAATGCATCCAGCTTAGATCTAGGATCTTGGGTCAAGATTTGTGCACATAAACAACCCTAACTCGCTGCTGAGGCAAAAATAAATCCCTTAATGAATAAAAGGTGCTAATCAGTGACAGAAGCTTTCAAATGTTCCTCCATAGAGACTCCGCCTGTTTACACTTTCCAAGTGGACAGAAAAAATGAAAAAAGGATAAATGGCGTTCTCTTTTTGGATAGATTCTCCCTTTAATGTGTATTCCCTGGCTGAGAGTGTGGCGTAGCGTGCCCACAGATGATGACAGATGATAGGAGAGAGAGGAGCCTTTCCATGACCTTCCCAGCATTCAACTCATTTGACTTTGATGTGTAAAATAGAGCAGTGAATGGCGGAGCGGCTGCGCTTTAATTCTGGTCGAAATTACAAACTAAAATGAGAAGGGCATTAAATGAACAATGGCAAGGTGCAAGGCCCTTGCTCTGTTGCCGTGACACAACAGTGCCACCTACTGGTGAGTGAGTTTGGAATTATATGTGTGTATTCCCACATTATGAACATGTTTGTGTGTGCACCCTGTTCCCATATACCAATAGATCTATTAACTATATGTTTGGAAGGACATTAAAATACTCTGCTTTAAATAATATTATTTCTGATGTTTTTTTCACAAAATTACAATTCTTGAAATTACATCTACTCAATAGTCTCACAATAGTCATGATTCATAAATATGACAGTATTTTGACTTTCTCCTACATCACTGCACAATTGTATTTTCAGTGCTCCAGAGATTTTGAAGGTTCAGTGTTAAAGATTTAGGTGAAAGGGATCTATTGGCAGAAATGTGATATTCAATATTATCAATTTGCAGTTATGCTCAATGATGCATACATACAAACTACCACAATTGAATTTCAACAGTTACAAACATGAACAGAACAAAAACGTTCAATGTGAAGAAGCCACAGGAAACATAATTTCTGTATTTCGAGAGCAAACATGATTGGAACATTAACTGTAACTTCCTCATGTTGTCACTTATTTGCAGAGTCGTGAACTCTGGTGAACTAATTAAAAGCCAAATTTAGCAGAAACTGCAACACTTGATCCAACATCAGTGTGATAAGAAATACCAAAATAACAGAAACAATCTTTTGGAAAAATGGATTTGACTTTGACTTTTTATTTAGCCCATCCACTGACACAGAGGAGGCGTTTATGACCATTACTGTAGCCGGCCACCAGGGGACGATCAAGACGCTTTGGCTTCACTTTTAAGCAGCTGTCATGTCTTCCATCTTTATATGAACTTCTTTAAACCCAGAAAGACAGAACTCACATCTGTCTCCTCACCCAATGTTTATGATGCAAATCATGTTTTCATGTTCCTTATTTATTGTTTGTTTTATTTGTTCTTTCTTCCTTTTGATGGACAAACAATTGTCCTTTAATATCACATGTCAACATCCATATGATTACAGAAGCAACCTTTAAATGTGCATCGCTTGATATTCCAAAATTAGACTATAAGTGTGAGCCCAGGGAGGAATGAAGGAGAAAAAAAACTGGCTGAGCAGCCATTGACAGCATGGTTGTAACTTTTTTCCGAGCTGTTGCTAGGCTTCCCAAATTGGACTGTTGTTTCTTCATCCATCACTGTTACAGTAACAAGGGAAATACATGCAGAACATTATGCTAGCAAGCAGGGTACTGTTTCTCCTTCCCTGCCCAATTATTGCTCCCCGGTTGTTGCTAAAACATGATTAAATCATCACAAATCAACCTTCCTCTCGGTGTCTTGTCATGTAACGCTTGAAAACATATAGACTGGTGCTGCGGCTGCCGTCAGGGAAATGTCTGTCCTATCAGGCATCTGACTGACTGTTGTAGCTCCTTGTGTTTTAAATGTGTCTCATCTCCGGCTCTTGATCTGATTTCCTTCAGGAGTAAATTATGTGACCTCTGGAGAGCCTGTTTGATTAGTGGAGTTCATTTGTGCAGGTGAGGTGAATATTTGTTTGCACCAGACCGCCGCACTGGAATATCTGTTTTCTACAGAATGACCACCTTGCACGGTAAGTTTCAGGGTTTTATTGAAATATATTCAAATGTATACAATCTAGGTTTATTCAAAGATCACTCATTTGTGATGTTTTTAAAACCTGCAGTAATTGATTTTTTTTCGCCACCTGGGAGCAGCAGGAAGAAGCTGTGAGCCAAAGAATGACATATCATCACTTTTTTAATGGGTACAGCAAGAAATGTTTGCAAACTGTTGTCTAGTTCATCCACTTGGTGCTGGGTTTGATCTCTAATACCCCCAAGGGCTCTGGAGTTGCTTAATGCTTCACCATGTTCACCAGCTAGTTGCTGAATTTGTGTGTCAGTTTCAGAGAACTTATTTGCGAAAAACAGGACGCCGCGGTGGTGCAGTTCTCTCTCTGTGCGTCGCAGCTTCCTCCCACAGTCCACAGACATGCAGATTGGAGGTTATTAGGCTGGCTGGAAACTCTAAATTGGCCGAGGTGTGAATGTGAATGTTTGTTGTTTGTCTCTGTTTGTTGACCCTGGGATGCGCTGGCAGCCTGTCAAGGGTGCACCTGCCTCTCGCCCAATGTCATCCCTGATTGGTTCCATTCCGCCGCCAATGACCCTTAAAAGATAAGCAGTGTAGACAGTGGTGGGATGTTACAAAGTATATTTACGTAGTATACCGTACATGAGTACATCTGTCCTTAACTTAAGATTTATTTTCACATGCTTTGAACTTTTACTCCACTACATATATCAACACATATCTGTACTTTCTACTACTCTCATTTTTTAACAATGAATTGCATTCATATTGTTTTTTTTTAATATCTTCTAAAGTTATTAATAATGAGAGGAGAATTGTTCCAATGATCCAATCAGAGTGGCCAGGTAACATTAGAGCCCGCCACTGCAGCAGCGACATCACTGGTCAAGAAACAGACCGTTAGATTCGATAATAACCCACACTACGCAATCACTCTTATTTTTGATACTTTAAGAATCTTTAAAAGCAACTACTCACTTGCTTTTACTCAAAAATACTTTTGCTTTTACTATTTATTTGTACTTTTAAATCACCAAAATCCACCACTAGCTATAGATAATGTATGAATTCCACAAACGTCTGCCTGGTGTGGCTGGAAGTGATGTAGAGAACCAAGGAAACTAAACATCAGTGAGCTGAAAGAGGCTGAGAGAGTGATTGATAATTGTGTGCGAGTTTGTCACTTCAAACAACTCTGCTAACATACACAGATGATAATAGCAGGTTTATGTAGAGTATCCAATGACTGCATGTGTGTGTGTGTGTCCATCCCTATATACAACAAAACTACTACCCACTATAACAAAATGACTCAAATGACTCAAATGCGCCACGGCACATTTTTCCACTCTAATTCAGACGAGCCATCTGTGTGATGGCTCCATATGACAGCTGATGTGAACAAACAGAATCTCTGAGCTGCTCCTCCCTCTCAGGTTGCAGCAGCGTGTGTTTTGAGTGTCATTCATGTGTTGGAGACTGGAATATACAATGTGCGGTGTCAATAAACCCAGAGAACATGCAGTTATCTCATCAGTGCCTTATTTCTGTATTTTCTCCCTGCCCTTGTCTGTCAGTCGGTGTCACAGCTGTGAGATGCTGTATCTCTCCTCCCGTCACATCCGATAGAACGAGCCGAGCGAGAGCGTCGGACTGAAATACACCGGCGTTAGGACTCCCCAGCACGCCCTCAACCTGGTGTATGCATTATAGATGCCCACTTCACAATGTGTCACATCATGTCTTGTTTTGCATGCGCGCCACGCATTTGATCTCCTTCAAGCAGGAATAATAACCAAAGCGGAGAGATCTGAGAGACTTTTCACGAGTAGAAGAGGGAGAGTCGTGGAGCTCGACACTAATGAACACATCTCTGTGCAGAGGCTCAGAAATAATGTTGAGTTTGTGATGTTTTTCCCGAGCAGGGGGGGGTACTTCAGTGCAGACTTAACTCTGCTTATATACTTGAACCGTAGGAGATACTTTACAATAAAAACCTGACTTATAAGTTAGTAAGTATTTATTTGGTATAGAAGAATCAAGTGTTTGCAAAAGCTTTATTCAACAGGCAGCTCTGTTGACTCTGACCATCCACACCTTTCTAAATACGCACATGCCATCTGTTCCTCCAACGCAATATCAACAACCATTTTACATAGCATCTTGGGAGGTGAGCAAGAGAGCATGCCTCCCAGCATGCACCAGGGCTCATATGATGCGCTCTGTTAGGCTTCCACTATTTCCACATTTTCTGCTTTTGTACAATTAGCCGTTATGTGCAAATAGAGGTTTTATGGGGAGTGTTGTTGTGTGCACAATTGGTGCAAATGATTCAATTGGTGCTTTCGATTTCTGCCCAATGTAATTGCACAGATGCGGCTGCTGCTGCAGCACTGACTTTGTGTCTGTTGCTACTGGTGAAGACACAGCACAAGGTCGAATCTGCTCTCTGCTCAGTTTTTTTCTACGTGTGAGTCCAGGTTCAATAGATTGTTACTGTTTGCATCCCAGTATCCAGTATAATCCCAGTATCCCAGTATCCAGTATAATCCCAGTATAAACAAGGAATATAAAATAGGGCACAAGGACAATGAATAATAAGACAGTGACTTCAAAACAAGGTACATTACCAAGAAAGAGATAAAAGTGTAAAATGTGTTTAGTAAACCATGTAAAAGGAGACATATTCTGATATTCTGCTCATATTCAGAATGATTTGAATGAGGGTTTTTGTTACAGCCACAAACAGAAAATATTAAATCTGGCTCAACCTTATGGCCACAACTTAAAATGAGGACGCCGACCGAGTCCTGAGTTCAAAGACACATTAATATAATGGAAAATACACTATCAATGTTTACCAAACTATGGGACTCTGGAGGTTTGGCCAGAAATAACCAACATATGAGGAAGTAATGGACCAGCCCACAGGGACTGTAGGACCTAGACCTTCCTCCCAATAACTAATAAACATGAAGGTAAAACCAAAATAGAGATAAAGCCTGAAAACTAAACTACCAGACCTCCAACTTCAAACAGAAAGAAATAGAAGAAAGAGAAACAACGTTACCAAACATGCTGATGGGAGAGGAGAGATCGAGGATGAGAGCAGAGAGTATGAGGTAGGGAGGAACAGGAAGGTGGGAGCGTGTCACAGTTATTATTTAATAAGGTTTATATGCTCTGATGTTCAGAAAACTTTCCTCAAACTGTCCAGTGCTGCAGCTCCTCTTACCAGCATTTGCAAATGTAGCAATTGTGATGCCACAAAGTATAACAAGTTAGAGAAAATATGGTTTTAACTAAATATACTTCACTTGCAGTTGGTGCACCTAGGTTCCAGTTTTCATTATATTGGTAGAGAAAAATGGTCTATTAGTAACATATACACTGGCTTACAGTGAAGAGGCATATGCTGTATATGCCCATTTCTCCATTTTCCATTCAGTTTATTTCATTGACAATCGCAGTCTAGTTGTCATTTAATGACGAGTTTTGGCTGCAGACACCTCTGTCTGTTGTATTCTATGCTAGAAGCCAAGTGTATTTTAAAGTGGTATTTTTCCGGAGCCAGGAGGTTGTCTGGTATTTTGCCCAAATATAATGCTGATTAAAAAATGCTCATTATTTCTTAAGTAATTTCTTGCTGCTATGAAAACAAATTGAAGGTCAAGCCCTGAAAGTGTGAAAAGATCCCTTTTAAAGCAAGCTTCATCAGGCGCTCATCCTGTCCCGGTCCACCCCTCAAAACAGATTTCAGTCTTTGAGTCACAGAATGTTATGTGGTGTCTTTCCTGCAGAGCTCTCCAGGACCTTGAGTCTCAGACTGGCTCAGATATCACCTTGTTAGACACAGACAGCAGTGTAGTTCTTCATTGTGTATTTGTGATACTGGATGGCTCCTACCTTGACTCTTATGCATTGATCAATATATTAACCGTATAAGGTTCTCTGTAGAAATAACTGAAGAATTCTTTCTCTCCCAGGTTGTATGAGGAGTAATTAAAGGTGTTTTTCTACACTTTTGTTACAGGCTTCAAGCACGAGGTGACTATGAACAGGTGATGGGTTCTGTCTCAAAGAGGAAAAGTACAGACAGGTGACTTCAGTTGTGTCAGTTGAGCAGTTTGTATTCCGTCTTTAATAAACAAGATATATCTCTAGGTTTATAATATCCTCGGAAATGTGTTGTGTTGAAATGGCTCAGACTAGTAAACTGTTGTGAGGTCATTTGCGTTGTTGAGGCTGTGGTCTGTCTGAGGTGCTGCAGGCTGCCACAAGTCTCCCTTGTGGCAAAACTGTGTAGCTACACCTCCAAAACACTCAAAATCACTGTAAATATACTTTGAAATCTATCTTCCCTCGAATGACCAGCAGAGGGCGACTTCCCTGCTTGCAAAAGAAGTCGGTTTCTATAGAACTTCTCGCTTGATTCATAACTTCAGTCGACAGTTTCACACTGATTTTATAGTTCTAATCTCAAGTTCCAAGTACAATAGACAATAAAACACGATATG
Source organism: Limanda limanda (assembly GCF_963576545.1). Taxonomy (NCBI): domain Eukaryota; kingdom Metazoa; phylum Chordata; class Actinopteri; order Pleuronectiformes; family Pleuronectidae; genus Limanda; species Limanda limanda. The sequence continues at coordinate 17,833,999 of NC_083653.1, forward strand.
CGATGGGGCGTGGATACCATGTGATTGACAGCTACTACTGTCCAATGGTTGCAGGTCTCAGGTGAACGTGGCCGTGCAGTGTCCCCAAGCTGCCAAGATGGCGCTGGTCAAAATGCTAAACTAGAGGCTTCAAAACAGCAAATTTTCTAACCAATGGGTGATGTCACAATGGGTTGCCACCTGGCTGTTAGACCTTTAAGAGCCAAATACCTAAACATCATGTTAAACCGCTAGGGGGCTTACACACTGCATTGCACTCCATCCATTTCAGTACCTGCATGTGTGCAGCTCTACCACTCCCTGGAGAATACCACGGGCCATTGCTTTATCCAGATCGTAATCCTGGTGTAATTAATTACCCTATAAACACCGCGCTGTTAATCAGAACGTATTCATTCCAAATCCAATTTTTTCCCCCTTTTGTCGGATCAATCTGGATTGCCGCTGCAAACAACAGTGATTTTCCAAATAAACAACAGGGTAATTAAAAGTCTGGTTTTGACGGGCGGCCAGGATCTTTTGGAATGCATTTTGTCGATGCTTGTATAACATTGACAGCGCAGAGTGTGTCTCTGCTTTGAATTGAATGTGGCCTTTGTTTACCCCTTCTTTATAGCTGCTGATGAAAAAGCAGAGCAGTGTTCAAAGTGGGCTGGAAGTGGTCATAATACATCCTGCTGTCATCTTCAGCATCTGGAGAGAGACGCAGGGAGAACTGTTGATGCTTAGGCCTCTTCCCGTTGTTTTTAGCTGTGTTATCAGCCGGGAGCAGGAGAAACTCTGGTTCAAAAACACCTGGTTGCTGATAGAACACCCTGCCGTGACAGGTGGCACTGCAGATTTGGCTCTTCAACCATAATCATGTAAATTCTGCAAGTGCACTGATCCAGCTCATCCAGCTCAACGTTTAAGATAGCTGCTTTATAATCACCGCTGCAGGCAGAGTAGTATATTATGCAAAGAGCATGCTGGTAAACTGATGTGATATGTTGGTCACTCTCTCAGCCAGAGACGCTTCAGCACTCATCCAACCCGTGCATATTGTATATGGGAATATATGGTGTTTATTTGGTCTCAAATTATACAGGTGCACGGAACAGTGTCCACGAGCCCAAAACCATAATTGGGAGCATTTCTACTCTGCAGATGCACACAAACAGTGTCCACAAGTGGAAATATACTTGCGAGTGAACATTTGTGTTCCACGTGTACAACTGCACAAACACAAAGATCAGAGATAAGCTGGTGACTGCAGTGTCCACAGTGACCAATCAAAGGAGGGGAGCGTCAGCCACTGTCCAAGTCTTCAAAGTCTCAAATTGCCTCTTGATGAGCGACTGACTGTTGGGCTGTGTTGGGAGGTTGCAGGTGCGCGGAGAGGAATGGGTTTGCACGCCGAGCAGAAATGTTTGCTTGCAAGTTCGTCTTTGAACAAACCGTGAAACCAAAATAATTGAATCTCTGTGTGTGAGGATGCTGCACCTTACAACACGTAGAGCACGTAGATGACAGGTTATTAATACTTTCTGTGGTGAACTGTGGTGTCGGTGCGCTTGTTGGTGTTAATGGGATTATTGTTCATGATGTATTTCGGAAAGGCCAGATATAAATCTATCTATCTTTCCGCTGTCACGAGTAAATGGGTGCAGGTTGAGGGGGAAGCAACTACAGAGAACAAGTCACAACAAATGATCAGTGGGAAGCTCCAGTTTAACCAAGGTAACGGTGCACCACAAGAGTTTATTCACTGGCACCTTGTCTGAACTCTACATACTCAGCACAGCTCAGAGAAATACCACTATCTGAGCAGAAGGTTTGCCATGAATTAAACTGAAGCTATAATATTTCACAAGCTCAAGCTCATTGACACGGACACAGTTTCCAATCTGATCTGTGTAACGTTAACAGGAAAGTAGACTTCCTGCAAAGTTCTTACTCAACACAATCCAGATTCCGGACGGAATCCAGGGAGTAACTGAAAAACTGCCGGCAGCGACACAGTCTCTGATTCCTGAACGATTGCCCCCATATAAAAATGACACTGTACAAGGTTTAAGAAGGAACCACTGAATCTTGATTCATAAAATAAATGTATTTAAAATGACAAATTGCTTAAATCTTTTAAAATACAGCAAAATGGGATATATTCCTTGTCTCTCAATATAAATTGATAAAAACATATTCATTATTATATTTATATCACCTTGGGATATATAAAGGACATGTTAAGCAACATTATACAATAGAAAATCCCTGAAAAGCTCAAAGTTTCTTTATTCCTTTTTGTGTTACCTTGATATGATTCAAATTTAAATTCAAACTGTAAAATATTCTCTGCACTTCATTTTATCCATAAAATATCTGCTTGTAATTCACAATAAAGCAGATTCCAGTGGAGAAACTGTGGATCTTCAGGGGAGTGGAGGCTGGTCCTTGTGTTCAGCTTGAGGTCTCAGTGAGGCAGCAGGCAGTATGTCTTCAGAAGGAATCAGTAAAAACAAGACTTGTGAGGGTATTTGAGGACATTATGGTCTGCAGTCCACTGAGCTGCGTCTCATTTTGTCTGGTCATCACATTACGTCCTCCCCCTCGATGAGTCGTACACGAGGACTGCACCAGCATCTGTGCACATATAATCACGTATTCTTTATATAAGAGCTGATCATTTTCGGTTTCATCCCTAGTTGCTGGTTGATTTCTGTACGATATGATATTCTTGTGAGGCTGTGCTGTGCACGATTTTCAAATTACTGCAATGCCGCATCAGGATAATGTGACTTAATGTTCTATGCTATCGATTACACGAATCAAGCAAGTCTCAAGAGTCCGCTAACTGATTTTCATGCTGCATAGAAATGAGTAGAAAGCAGAGTCTGACTAGGCGGGAATGAAAAGTACAACTGAAAACAGCACACAGAGGAGAAATATTTTTAAAAAATAAAGTTGATATTTTTTTGGGGGGGTTTATGAAGCTTAAATTTTCATCTGGGCCAATCACCTGAAAAGTGACAGAATTTAATTGTCGGTTATATCTGTTTCTTAGTAGACTGGATGGAATGCAAGAGTTTTAACCTGCACACTCAGCTCTCTGGGTTGTCAGTCATTGTGTGTGTGTGTGTGTGTGTGTGTGTGTGTGTGTGTGTGTGTGTGTGTGTGTGTGTGTGTGTGTGCGCGTGTGTGTGCACTAATAGGGGAGACAAAGTGTGTGTGTGTGTGTGAGCTGACTGTGTAAACACGTCTGCCGCAACTGCTCTGTTAGCAGGTCAAAGGACGAGGAGTCGCGTAAGGCTGATGACCATCAGGTCACACATCCCCTCTCTGTTGAATCATCTGCTTGCAAAACTTAACCTCTGAAACTGCTGTGACTCAGTAGCAGGATGATACTGGAGAGTGTTGTCGTAGTTTATATCTCAGAAATAAATCCAAAACTAATCAATACAACTTAATATCTGCATTACATCAGTCAGATGACCTTGATAAGGAAAGATGAGATAAAAAAGGGGGATTGGAAAAATGGATTTCAATGAAATCACCTTTTGTATGTCTGTATTATTACTGCAGTGCCTGTTCTGAACCTGTCTGTTTGAAACGGGCTGTTTGCTTGGTCTGTGGAGATGGTGGTTGCAGCTTTTCTTTCTGACACTGTAATGGTGATCAGCAGTAATTGAGTAAAGACCTGCTGCAGGACTCAGTCCACAGAACCCTGAAGCTGTTCCACCACTGCTGCACAAAGAGCTGGTCATCTGTTTATTCAAAGTTTATTCATATTGAACATGTGATGTTTCTTAACAGCACCAAAGTCGACACTGCACAGACGGCAAGGCACTGTTTGCCTGTTTATTCTAAAGGTATCGATATTGTACAATTGTGTTAATCGCACCATATTGAACATTGCACTTCCTTTGTCCCTTAACAATACATCATTATTTTTGAAGTAAACCCCAACACTTTTGTGGAGAAACTTTTATTCTGAAACTAGTAAAATCTCTCCCTCAAAGACAGGCGAGACACACCAACTAATGCATTTACAAGCACGACAATATTGGTATGATGAGTAACAAGTCAAAGATTGTCGTCCAAATAGGGTCCTCATCATGACAGCTGTGATCACCAGTCTCATTTTTCCAGCGTGCTCCTTACATGACTGTTCTGGGGTTATTGATCTTGTCCATGAAGAGGATGTTCCCAGTGGAGTTCTCCAGCTTGAAAACCAAGAAGGGTCCTGTCAGTGCTGACAGATGGTGGCAAAGAGAAACATATTACTCCAAAGATGGAGTTGGCTGCTGCCTCAGTGGCACTCGGCGCAGCCACGTGGGAATAAGGAGGAGGAAGCAACCAAAGTTGAGCTGGAAACAAACTGCAGGGAAACTTTTCACCATCTTCTGGATGAATGCGTCAACATGTCACTCTTTAGTTTGACCAAAAGAGGTGGTATCAGTCCGGATCGAAGGAGCCATGGTTCAGAGTGAAAATGTATTTTATGGATAGTTTGGACTTTCAGACCAATTGCAGGAAGTTGAGACAGCTTTAAGAAAAGAAAGTTTGCAGGATTGCTTGTAGTCTTCATCTTGGATGATGTAACGTTTTAACGATGAGGACGTTAAACCTCCCATTAATACCATAATGATATTACAGTGGTACTGAAACAAACATTTCAAAAAAGTTTGTGAATCCAATTGCCCACGTCGGTGATGACAACAGAAAGTACATTTCTCATACGAAAGTCTTAAGTCTACTCCCTAAACTGCAATTTGAAACCAATCTAACCGGATCAAATACATGAATCTTATTCCCTACTTTCAGGTGTGAAAATACCCTTAAACTGGCGGTGGCGTACCAAAGAAATAATGTTTGATGATCCTGCCTCTGAGAGTTTGAGCCTGACCTCATCAGACCTGTCACACAGATCAGTGTTGTTCCCAAAAGTCTTGGTTCTCTCACTGTGTGATCAGCTGAGATGGAAAACGGTGGCAAAACACATTAACAGAACTGTATAACATAACTGTGTATCAGCAGCATGATAATGACTCATACACAGTTATAAAAGTTAAACCGTGAGCATTATGAAAAACAACTCGAAATCAGAAGCATCTATACCAGCCATTTTTTCCTTTAACGATCCGATCGCCGATCTATATGTCACCTCTCCTAGTCCCAACATATGCCAACGTATTATTTTTCATACATAGTTACAATGTTACTTTATCTCCATTTCGCCATCCATTATCTACATCACTTATCATTTGAGGTCCGCTGGGGGCTGGAGCCAAACCCAGCTGGCATCGGGTGTCAGCAGTGTATCACAGGGTCAACACACGGTGACTAAACCACCATTCACACTCAATTTAAAGTGCAATTAAGTTTCCAATTAACCTAAACTGTCATTGGACTGTTAATTCACCGTAACAGAGACTTTCCAATGCCTTCCAGAGTGCAGATTTTCCAAAACAACGATGGCACACATTTGGTTGACACTGCTAGGTCATATTGAAAGTTTGCAGCTAAGTTTAGCATCACGCTAGCACATTACCAGCATTCACAGGCCTCTGCGTCGTCCAATATTACTCGAATCACAGTGTTATTACATGGGTTTGATATTTGGATCGTTGATGTAGGCTTTATCGCCACCTACTGGCTCCTCTATGGGCCAGGCATGCTTGGTTGAGTATTTTTAGTTTTTTTTTGTGTGTGTGGATGTACAAAACTCTTAAAGCTGCAGTTTCTCATTAGCCATTGCTGATTGTCGGTTTCATAAGTTAAAATGCAAAAAGCCATATCAATTTTTAGTAACATTATTTCCATGACTAAGTTCATACTGGATTCAGTCCCAGTCCCAAAGCTAATTTTAGAAGCCTAAAATAAATGAGTAGACTTCATTGAAAGGGCTGTATTCATAAGCCACAATGCATTCTGGTATTTTGTTAGGTTCCACGTTCATCTTATGTTTCAAATTTCTTTAGTAATCTAAAAGATAATGTCAGTAACAGTGCCCTTAAAAAACACATATGAGCTGTGGCTGCCCGCACACAAGGTTACATAAGTGACTGTAGTGCTCTGAGTGTGGAGGGACTTTTAGCATTTGGTTTATCAGTTACTCATTAATGATTACAATGTGCAGTCCAATGCATTGACATTTTACCATTTCAAGGCGATTGTGCATAATTACTTATGAGAAGATAAAGTTCAAGGGAGGAAATATAAAATGTACAAAAAGTAACAGTGAGTATCATGTGAAGTTTACATGAGTCTACAATAAGTATAAAGTCATTATACTGACGATATAAAGAAGAACAAAAACAATTCCTCCTGCAACAAAAGTTCAAAAGTGGCCTGATTCCAAACTAATTCTGAAATAAACAACTGGTAACATCATTAAAATAATTCAGTGTTAAGTGCCACACTGCTACATCATATAAAATCATACAATCAAACCTGTGACTTAAAGATGATATTGAAATATTGGAATAAAAACAGTGAATGTAAATAAATAAAGCATGTTGGTTGTTCATGACAAGCCTTTATTTCACTTCATGTTGAACCTTGTTAAAACAGCAATATCCAAATAACACAATGTGTACGTGATATATCTCCTCAGGTTTCCTATTAACTGCATCATACAACAATCAACCGGATACAATACCGATGTATCGTGACATTGTTCACCTCACCAGGGTTAGATGACAGGTGGTGATAATGTGTCACTTCTGCTACATAATGACAGATCTGTTGCGTAGTTAATCAAACCATCCTCTACTTCCATCTCCACCATTCTCCTGATTTCACTGCAACATCTCAGCAGAGCATTCAATTGCTGAAATAAAACAGATTTTCAGATGCCAACCAAACTTATTGCAGTGTGAAAAAAAATGCAACAAAGATCAACGGTCATTTCCCGAGCATCTTTACACGGCTGTGGGGTTGTTGATCTTGCCCATGAAGAGGATGCTCTTGGTAGAGTGCTCCAGGATGAAGACCAAGAAGGGCCTGTTGAGTGTCATTTCTTCGGGCATACTCATAGGCATGACTTCCATGGTGCTGCCGGCTGCCGCCTCTGTTCCAGTTTCATCCACGCTGAGCACAGCCTGGTGAGATATCTGCAGAGGAAAAAGGAGGAGGATTCAGTCAGTGTCCAGGGCTATTTACGAGCAAGTCTCAGGGAAATATAAAGATACTTTGAGCTAGGAAATGCTGTGGGAGGTGTCCAACAAACACGAGAAGGCATGTTTGCGGATCCTACCTTTGAGACTTTGAGGTTGATCTCAGCAGACATGCCAGAGAGGTCAGCGTTGTCTGAGAAAGCGTCTGTCACTCCAAATTCTTTAAGAGTGTCGGCCAGGGAGGCATCAGCGGTGATGGAAAATTTGGGCAGGTACAGATTCACAGACCTGAGAAACACAGAACATCAGCAGAGTCAGAATCACATGGAACATTCAGACAGTGAGCAAATATATGTGTTCTATTTAACACTGTAACTAGTTTATTATGTTGACCCTATCTCTGTTCTACTCTACAGCCACAATAACGAGAATTCAAAACCTTGTCCAATTTCTCCCTTACATCCTGAAGAGCTGGTCATGCCAGTGCCTGATGTGGTCCTTGCAGATGGAGGCCTCCACCTCCTGCATTTTGCCTTCATCGGGCAGGACGATCATCATGGAGGTGTTGCCCTTGTAGGGCAGCATGATGACGGTGGTGAAGTTGTCGGAGTCCTGATAGAAGTCGAAGCGTCCCATCCTTTTCATCATGTCCACCTGTACCTTGGTGTTTTCGTCCACCTGGAAGTCCGCCTTGTGGGTCAGGTTAACATCGAAAGGTTTCTCCCACTGTCCTGTGTGAGACAGCCAAGGGGGGAAGATGAAAACGAGATGGATGCTGTACGTACACCCAAATGATAGTGGTTACACAATGTAAAATGGTGCCATATGCTTTAAGATGGTTTAGCTTTTCTCCTAGATATCAAATTGATTTATTTCACGTGTCATGCTCTCCCTGTAAACACAAGGAAACGTGCATCTCAACTTAAAGCAGCTGGGCCTCTATGTGTTCATCATGGCAGCCATGCATGGCCTGTTCTCAAATAATGGGATGTTTCTTACCTCTGAAGTAGACATAGCTGATCAGCACCATGGCCGTTTCAGGGGCCAGGTCCTTAACCATATCTTTGATTAGGTCGTTTGTTTTACTGGCGATGAATCTGTTGATCTCAGCTGCAGCTTCTTCGGCTTGTGCGAAGTCGACGTTGAAGATGTCAGCAGAGTAGAACTTCTTGATATCCTTTAGGAACGTCTCCAGAGGACTGAAGCCAGAGCGCACTGCAGCCGCGCTGCCGACGTCCAACCGCTGATTCGCCTGGCTGTGGCCAAGCATGTGGAAGAGGTGCTCATACGCTGCGTTGACCTTCGCCTGGTCCAAAGCGCTGTAGCCCAAGCTGGAGAAGAGCTGCCTGTGGGTTTCCCCACGGGCCCCCGTGGACAGCATGGACAGGACGGTGGAGATGCCCAGTGGGGAGAAGAAGATGTTCTTCCCAGCGGCAGCCTTGGCGTTCAGGCTCTTGTACAGGCTAAAGCTGAAGTCGGCGTTGGGCGCAGACAGCTTGTGGCAGTTCATCTCACCGTGGCTGTGGTCGGAGTGTTGATGATGGTGCTCATGATGGTGGGGGTGTGCCAAGGTTACAGCTAGCAGAAGTGCTGCGAGAGCACAGCTAGCAAAGATACCACGCATCGTAACAGCCTGTGCAATGGATACCAAAGGAAGTGAGTTAGGTTCATTCACAGTAGGTAATCGTATAAATTCCAATGGTATAAAATATTTGTAGTTAGTATTGAATATTTGATAATAAAGTTATATAATTTGCCTCTGGACGAGGCCTGGGAAATATGAACAAATAATTACTACGATTAATGTCACATTATTATTTATTTTATGTTAACAGACAAATTATTTTCTCATGAGGGAAGATCGGGTTTTAAACTCTCTGTCGGCAGAAAATGACAAACACTTGATAACCAGAAAAACCTAAAAACAACCAAAAATTCTGAGTTCGAACATTAAAGCCAAATGTGCCTTATAGCTCCTCACCCTTTCACAATTTAAGCAATATACTGATATATATTGGACTTTTGTTATATTGTTATTGATGATAAGGATATTGCGATAATTAATGGTATTGTTTTATCGCCAAGCTTTAGTCTAACAAGCTGTCGAGTGCAAAATTATAAAACGTTTTGGCTCCATATTTTCAACGATTCACCTCCGTACCTCAGTTTTAACAACAAATGTGATTCAAATATCCTGAATAATAAAGTTAATCTAAAAGCATTAGCATTTTTCAGTAAAGTGCCACTCTTACCTTTGACGTCCTCTGTACTGCAGACCGTTTGCCTGAAACTTCCCCATTATATACAGGGTCGATAAGAGTCAGCAGACAGTCTGGTTAAAAATTAACCAGGCCCAGAGCCTCACGTCAGAGCTGAACTAAGAGATATTAGGTTGGACTGTCTTCACTGATGCAACAGAGCTCACTCAACAAGCATGGATAAAGGACAGCCGTTGAGATAACAGGCTGTTCTAAAAATGTGTGGAAGTGCGTCTGTTTTGCAATGTGTTGCTTCACCTACCTTCATCCTTACAGAAACAACTGATACACTTTCAGTGTTCGCAGAAATATGAATGAATGATTGGTTTCAGTCTGTATATTCATCTGAAATCTCATTTTAAATCCACTCTGGAAAACAACAACTGGTGCCATTTTAATTGAATAGCACAAGCAATTCGTCAATACTATTGTTCAGTGAACTCAAGGTCTGCTCTCTGTTGACTCTGTTGTCTATTGCCTTCAAAACATCAGCTTCAGGTCTTAGATATGTCTCCAAAACATTCATTATTCATAACAAAGAGAGAGAGAGAGTTCAAAATCCTCCTCTTTTCTTATTTATTACGACTTTCACAGTCAAACCTCAGCTAATCGTCCTCAGAAGTGTGTGGGGGACGTTTGATCAGATATGATTGATTGCAAACAAACAACCCACCAACTGTCCATAGGTTTTCTATTGAGGGATGTTTCCACACTCTGATTAGAGAATGAAACAGTTCCTGCCCACTTCAAACTAGTGACAACAAATATATGCAATACTCTTGTTTGAAAAAAATAAACATTGTTCTAACTTCGGTGGAAAATAACATGTTCAAGTAAGATACCACCCATTAAAACCAGAGCTGACTGAGACTATACACTCATGTGGGATGTAAAGAGTCATGGAAGGTTTGTTTTTGACAATTTTATTTCATCAGATCAAAGCAACAAGTTCTTCGCTTTCAACAATTTAATTCACATTTTTAACACTCCTCTACTAATGGTATAATATACAACAGTCAGTTGGATACGACATACAGTGCTATTAAATATTTAGCAGTTTAATACACAATGATTAAACTGCACAACCCTCTACCCAGAATGTGCAATGCTGGCTAGAAGATTATACATGTATATACACACACACATTTCTACATAAATTGCTAAAAGAAAACAAATTACTTTCATGCTAAATTCAGGAAATGTACCTTTAGATATTAATTAACTTCCCGTATAAGGGGATATTTTATCCAACAATTAAAATAAAATGTTTTATAATATTGTGTCAGCACACATTAAAAAAAAGTGTATAAAGTCAAACAAACACTTATAATATTTGAAGGTCTTTATTTGTTTTATTCCAGTGCATATATTTCACACGTTTTATAATATGTGACAAATATCCAGCATTCATCTTTAATTTATTTTTTGCACCCAACACTACATGAAAATATTTAGCCAGCCTTAGTGATTAGGGTTCCCCATCGTTAAGTTGCCAATTGTACTTAATGTAAGCTCTTATGATGTCATCTCACTATGTCAGAGGGTAAATGTGTTCAACCCAGGCAGCAGGAAGAGCAAGATGCAATACCCCAATATGTTTATATTGAGGTATTAAGGCACAATCTACAACTATCTGTCATTTATAATACTGCACATCCTTGTTCAGAAACAATTCAAATGAACTAGCTGTGTAAAAAATCTTGACGTACAGGTTCAAACTGCCTGATAGATGTAGTGTCACCACTACACACATGGCTGATCAGTACGAGAACACTATAGGTTCTTCAGATTTTTTAGTGTCAGAGTTACACGTTCTTGTACGAAGAGGTCACCTGATCAGTGGGGGCCCTACAGTCTTCCTGAGAGTCAGTTGAACTTTCCTTGATTAATAGGCTGCCATCGTGTGATAGATTTATTGTCCTATTCATCAAACTATCCTCTATTCATCATCTCTCATCCTCTCCTACACAAGGTTTTCTGATGCCAAGGTAAAAAAAATTATATATATAATGTTCTGAGGCTACTGAAGCTACCCTAGTACAGTGAATCATTCTTTTTGATTATATGTTCTCACAAAGCAAATTTCAAATAATTGCACAAGATGATAAATATGATCAACAAAGGTGTCACAGCAGGAACCAGGTGGGAAAGAAAATGCTTTTGTAATCGAGTGAGAACAACTGAGATTCATGTACAGGGATAAATTACTACCATTTAAATGTCTTTTTGTCCTTTAGTGAAAACAGAGTAATAAACAGTAACTCATTCTGAGGAAGACAGGAGACTCCCCTGAACTCAGCTCGCTAGGAAGGGCATCAGCGGTTAAAGAAAGAAAAAAGAAAAGCTTTGCCAAATCAAATAGGGAGCTGCCCATTTGATTTGGCAAAGGGGGTGATACTATGTTTGGAAATAGCATTCTGCAAATAACAACCACGGCTGTTACGTAATGTAGATGAGTGCAGTTTGATATCAGTAAAATCTCAATAGAATAAACTAAAATAAACATCCTGTGGTTTAATGTCTCATACATCCAGTGGAGTTTCAGTCCACATGACCTTTGACCCTTTGACTACTGAAACCCAATCAATTCATCTTTTGAGTCCAAGTGACATCTGGTCGCAATTTGAAGAAATTCCATGAAGACGGACTTGAAATATCACATTTAAACACATGTTTTGTGAGACCACAGTGATATTAACCTTTGACCACCCACATGTAATCAGTTGATCTGTGAGTGTAAGTAAACCTTGGTGCCACATTTGAAAGGATTTTCTTGGGGGGTTCTTAAGATAATGTGTTCTCGAATCAATAAGGTTGTTTTTGAGACCACTGTGACCTTTGACCACCCAAATCGAATCGGTTCTTTCTTGAGTCAAAATGGACATTTGCCGAAAATACAAGAGGATTCCCTCAAGGCATTCTTGAGATATCATGTTCACACAAATTGGACGCATGTACAGAGGCTTAAAAAAAGGATATTGGGTTGTTCAGTCAAGTCGAGACATCTGTCCGATCACAGTTCTCCCTACGATCAGATTTAGTCCTGTGAGTTGGTCATTGATGGTGATTTATGGTCTGTCATAGGCGGTTCTCCGAGGGTCTGAGAAGTTCAAATGACGTCATGTATCCACTGCGCCATTTTTGAACTTCCTCCTCCAGGGCAACCACACAAGGACGCTGAGAAGTGGTCAGGAGAGAAAGAAGAGATAGAATATAGAGAGTGAATCTGTACATTAAAGACACAGAGATGAGGAGAAAGTGTGTTTTGGCATGACCATCACACATTTTAAAAATAGATGTAATGAGTAATATTTCCCTCAGGTTCTTATGACCAAGTGTGTCAGGGTTCTTTCTAGACCTCAATGAGTTGCATCATCTTCTTCGTAGATTTTCCAGATTTCGACTCACGGACAAAATGGATGATAACCAGAGCTCCTGGGGACGAGATCTGGAATCTGTTGCATTTCCTTAGATGGAACTTAGAGATGTGTATTTGTGTCCGCCTGTGAAAACAATCAGCGTGTTAATGGATTTGCTCCAGGCTGTCTTGTTACAGCTTGTGCGACCCGGACTGCAGGCTCTGGCTCACTGATGTATAGAGAGCAGTAATTATTGCTGACCGAGGATCTACTCAGCATCATTCATCATGCTCCTGAACAACAGAGTGCAAGTGACTGCAGGGCACCAGAGTGAGGGCGCTGCTCTGCGACACGGATCAATAGAACGTACACTCGGAGATAAGCCGACACACTATAGGGAGGGCACATGCTTTATACTACACGGTCACGGTTCTGAGAGCCATATGGTAAACCACCCAACCCCCCCCTAACCTTCCTGATCCACACACAGCCAATGCAGAGTCAAATTACCACACAGTAGAACCTGAGCACGCTAAAAACAAATATGTTAAAACAGACCTGCAATAGATACCAACAAATAACAACAAAATTCACTTAACCCCTTGCAGACGAAGGTCTTTTTATCCCACTAATGCCTGATGATGCAAATACTACACATACCATGAAGGTATTGGAAGTACTCTGCCGCCATCTAGTGGTCGGAGTGGTAAATACATACTAGCCCCTTGGTACTGTGCAGCAAAGTTATTTTGAGGTATTAAGCTGTATTTGAAATACTATGATGATGGAACAGCAATAATTGTACAGAAAGATATGTTGTTATTCAATTTCAAGCAAAAGCAGCATCAATATAATAATCTACATACCAGAGACTGGAAAATGTGTTAAATTACGGTTATGCCCCATTATGCCTAATTTCCCTCATACCTAAATTTTATATCTATTGTTTATGCTCTATTGAAATTAACAATCTCCAATTAATTTAGCATTTGTATGACAGCCAAAAACACAAATAATATTTTTTTTATATAATTGGAAATTAATTCAGGCAATCGAGACAATATATGTCTTAGGTTTCTGGATTCTTGATATGCATAATAGATTAAAAATGTCTACCAAATGTTTCAAGAGTTTTTTTGGCGCCAATTGAAAATGGGCTTAAGAAGTCGCAAACGGAAATGTACTTAATGTTTCCAGAAATGTGCAACATTGTGGAATATTTAAAATGTTTATTATGTTTGTCTGCATCGCTTTACATTTTCCACACAGCTCCCGCTGACCTCATCTTGAAGCTTTTCCTCTCCGTCTCACTTCGTTGAAGAAATGGCACAAGAGGAACACTTTCAGATTCACTTATCCTCAAAGCTACTGACACAAAAGTCAATGCAAGTCGTCGGAAAAGTGCTTGACATGGTTTGCACCTCATTTCTGTTCCAACTATTTGGACTCCCCACCTCCAGGCTTCATGTTGCTGAGCCAAAAGCTGACGTGTCTGTCAGAGCAGGCAGCACTCACACGGCTGCAGCTCAGCCTCGGGAAGCAGGAGCAGTGGGGCCAGATGTTTGTCGGAGTCCAGCCGCACCTCTGTGGCCGAGCAGTTGTTGTCGAACGGCATCATCACCTCAGACGAGTCGCACCTCCACGTCACGCTGGTTGACCAATCAGCTGGAAGCCTCCTGGCGCTCTGGGGCGCCGCTCAAATGGTTGGATGACCTGATTTATGTGTTTTCAATAAAGGGAACAGATTATGGACGGAGTATGAAAATAAACTGGCAAAGACGGAGGTTGCACGGCCCTAAAGAAGCACCCGCTGTGTAAATGTATTACCACCAACTGTCACAAGTGAGCATCTTCTCCCCATAAAACCCAATGACTAATGAAAAAGCAGGTGCTCAATATGCTGTGCAGCAGGTGGGTTGACACAATGAGAGCACATATTGCCAGTGTACTAACTATAATCTTCCTAATCCAACCCAAATTCAATTTCATTTGGTCTGTTCTTCTTTTGAAAATTAATGAGCTGATACATCCTGTGGAGTGCCTCAGACAGAGCCCAATGTTTTTTCACCCTTAATTCACAGGAATATTTCCCAACTTTGTGTTGAGAGCATGAATATGTATGAGCATTACTATTTTCAAGCTACCTTTGAGATACACATAACTTTTGAGTTTATGTTTGCCAAAGTCTTTCATCAACATCTTAAAGTTGAAAAGAAAAAAACTGCCATAGTCTACAGTAAAATTAAATATTTATGCTTATTTAAATTTAATTTGTGATTGTTTATTAGTCCTGAGAGAGCTACAGATTCCATCTTTTATTTTTATTTATTTATTGATGCTATTGGGATGTGAAAAGTGTTTAAACAAATAAGAAAAAAAAGTTATTCAGGAACAAGTAACCAGCCGTTCTTAAAGTTTTGTTCTAAGACATTAAAATATATAAACATATATACTTGGTAATTGGAACATAGAATTTCAGTTCTTTAAATTATGGTAGGTACAGTTTGGCACCAGTGAATCTATGTGTAGGGACTTCACCTTCCATTATGACACTGGGATAAACCATGTGGGGACCATGGGCATATTGTTTTTTCCACACAACTGGCCAGGCCTGAAAACTCCAGAGTAGTGTGGATGGCAGCTGTGAACTTAGCAGCACTGATGCCTTTTATAACTACAACCTGGGTTCAGCCTCCATCAGCTCTGTTTCTAGCATTCACCCATTGCATTTCCACCCCTGCTGTGGCCCCAGTCCCACCTCCACTGCTTCCATCTGGTAGAGTGAGGCCATGTTGCAGTTGGATGCCAACCCAAAGACCGGGCCAGCAGGGTCAGAGCGGCCACCAGGCCAAAGTGTGAGCACAAGATGGTGTGCTCTTGCTGCCTGACATCAGACAAGGAAGTGGTTCTGGTGTCCAGCTCATGGTAAAGTTCACAGGTCAAGGCTGTGTTTAGGACTGACATGTGGAGCCACTGCTGCTGCTCAGCCTCTCGTTCCTTCTCTCAGACGCCTATACTGAGCATAACACTCCCAGCTCGGCCTGACTAGGAGTCGTCGCCCAATTCCAGCTTTGGGGAAGTTGTGTTCTCATGACTCGGTGCGGGGGCAGTGGTTGTGTTGAAAATTCATCGATCTATGGGACTGAGCTTTTGACCTATGGGTTGAGCTCCGAGCAAACAATGGCAGCGTGTTTTTTTAGATTCTTAGAATTTCACCAACAACGAATATGTGTGTGTGTTTGTGTGTGCGTGTGCATGTGTGTGTGTGTTTGTGTGTGCGTGTGCGTGTGTGTATCTGGTGGACAGTTAAGGACAGCGCATACCCCCACCCTTTATAACACTCGCTGGTCAACATGGATTTTGAACACTTATGCAACTGATGTATACTTTAATCTTGCTCTAGTTTTAAGCTGCACACTGTGGTGCACTGACAAAGACACCAGACATGCCGCTGCTGTATTTTCAGGCCTGACTCTATCGGGTGGAAATGACCAGAAGATATATATTACACATCTGCTTTATTATTCTTACAGTCATTAAAATGTCATGAGACACGTCTAAATTGTGGCTAAACTTTTGCTCTAACACAACGAGTGAGTCTAGGAAATGTCAAAGTGCTCATTAAATGTTATGAGCTTAATCTCAGCATGTCGATACAGCTTCTAATTAAACAGCAGGCCCCATGGACCCCTCAGCAGGCGGCAGAATGCTGTATAGACAGTCTGTGATGCCAGACACTTGCCGCTGTGATGCTGCAACGCCACCATGTGGACTATTTCTGCAACAGGAATGAATCAAATAAACAAAGCACTTTTGGAGACGCATTCAGCAACAAAAACATCTCACAAAACTCGGTTAATAATGTGTGCAGTGTAGGAGCTGGCAGCTGAAAATCTGTTTAACAATAGAAAACAGTGTTAGGGTTTATCTGAAACTATAGCCCCAATGACAAATTACATCTGCTGGCAGAGAGAGGCAAACCTAATCATTAAATGTTGCCTGGAGGGAAATTTAGCGACACAGATAAAGAGTCAACACAGCCTTAAGTGTCCCTGTTTGGCTCATTAGTGAGAACTGGGCTAATAAGCATATCTGAATAAGGAGGGTTTTACAGCAGGGGGGCTCCGAGGTTCATTTGAGGTAGGATGAAGCAGCAGTAGAGCAGCATCCAGAAGACCAAGAGCATTTCCAGCTCTAATGGGGTTATGTCACAAGAGGCGGGTGAAGACTGAAGAATGAATCCTCCCTCGCTGCTGGAAAGTAGATAAAACACACCAGGGTTAGATTCAAGCCACAACGGGACACTTCACATTTATAAATATTATGAAGAAACAGTAGTTACACTGCAGCAATAACCACAAAACCCAGACACAGATGTTGTTATCGGCAGAATGGACGGACCAAACAACCGGCAACTGTCTCATTATAGCAGAAGTTAAATTGGTGTGCATGAGGCTTTAGATTGCACTGTACGAAGAGTATTTTTAGCTTCCAAAACCATAATCACGTAATATTCACTGTGTTTTTTGTGGTCTAACAAAATCTGCAATTGTTCACACGCCTAGTTCACAAGCTCCTGAAGTAAATTAAGCAGCTTTCAGACATGCAACGAAGGGAGGGACTGTTTATGGGAACGTAAATGTGCCCCTGTAAAAAAGCCTTGTAAAACCTTTTGATAATATCCAGAAGAGCCCACGCGAAAAAACACAACATGGAGATCATCTGGCCCATTCACTGCAAGTGAGGGGGCATGTTGATGACATTTCTAACACTCCACAGACGCAAAACGGAAAAAGACAAAGAATACAAACATCTCAGGATAAAAAAGCAGTGTCGCACACAACGTAGACACCGACGAAGATGTCAACTTGGAAAGAAAACGAGATTAAAGAGCTCTTGGTGATGAGGGACGAAGCCGGTGTCGATATGCTGGGAACAAAAACATGTGATCTCCACAGCGGAGGGTAAAAGTGACGACCTGACTCCTGCAAGCTGCACCACCCCTCACCTGAGCTCTCCGGAGATATCTGTGTTGTTCTTAACGCGTCCGACCGGAGAATCTCCTGCTGTGTTCTACATACGTGAGCAATTCACACCCAACTGTGCGGACATTCTCCTGAGTTCATGTCTGAAAACTGCTCTAGCCTTGTTTCCAGGTACAAGAGGTGGAAGGCCACTTCTATTATTTTTCTAATAAATCACAAACACCACCGCCTACCTGACTGAGTTAGAGGTCCAACTGCTATCCCCAGCATGAATGTTAACACTTCCATCAGGGTCATTGTTTGGAGTAGTTCCCCCCAGATGTTCTATCGTCATTGTCTTCTTATCGGTGAGTTTGTATTTCTTAATCGTCAGTCCCCTGTCCTCTTCCTCTTCTCTTGTAACTGCCTCCGAATCCATTGAATTTGTGTCTTTGTCAGTGGACGCCTCTGTTTTATCTACATCGCAGTTCCTGATTGAATCCTCCGCTTTGGAGCCAGAGTCTTTCCTGTCATTTTCTACTTGTGTGTGAGTTCTAGCTACAGTCACAGCTCGGACTTCATTCACACCCTCATTAGTTTGTATTTTTTCATTTACTCCGAACCCGTACCCCACTAAGGTCACAGCGGTGTGTGGATTTCCTCTCTTTTCCTTCATATTATTACCCTCTTCCCCTTTGTCTTTCCCTAAGTTTCCATTCTGCCCTTTCTCATCTGATGCCAAACTCTCTCTTTCCTCCTCCTCGTCTACTTCTATCTTCTCACTCACTTGTACACATTTTACAGAAAGCCCTCTGTCAGTGTCTACCTCAAACGGAGCCATTTTGCAAATCTCTGCCTCACCTATCAGAGCCTCTGTTTTATCATATCCATGTGTCACTAATCTAATGTCCTCTGTCTCCTTCTCCCTCTCCTCCTCACCATAATCATTAACCTGTCCTGCAACAACTCTTTCCTCCTCAGGTTCCTCTTTTCTAAAGCTCCCATCCTCTGGCTCCATGTCAAACATGGGTCGATTGTATCTCATACTTTCATTTTTGTCCAAATCCAGTTTTTGGTGAACCACTGACTCAGTCCTGTCTTCCGATTCTTGTTCAAAATCTGCATTTTGTTCAACAGAACCTTCCTGAAGTTTAGATCCATGACCATTGGACATGTCACATGCTTCCAGATGCTTTGAGTCCTCGTCGATTTCTTCCACTGTCTCCTCTTCGACCCTTTGAAAAACGTCTTTGTTCAGATCCAGGATGTAGCTGTAGGCCTCCTCCTCATCTGAGTCCAGCACTGACAAACTGTAGATTCCCTCCTCTGAGCTTAAAGAGAAGCGACTCTCGTCTGCTCTGGACTTCCCGTGAACCTGATTCGAGCTTTTCTCCATCCAGGACCGAATGTCTGGGTTGACTACGCCTGCGTCTAGAGGACTGGGCAGCTGTAAAATACTCCTATGCCTCCCTCTCTTTTTGTTGAATGGTGAGGAGGCAGCACTGCCTTCAGACAGCTCAGTGATGCTTTGGCGACAGCAGGATGAAACGATGTCTCCGTCGCTGGAGGAGAGGTGAGATGTGACTGATTCATTCAAGTGGAGCGAGGTGGCACGGGTGCCAGCCGGGGATCTTCTGGCCCAACGCTTCCACAGAAGCTGCTCGTTGCTCTTCTCCAAACCTCTGAGCACAGCTTGGGCTTCTGAGTTGTCAGCGAGGGTTTCTCCGAATCTCACTGACTCAAGGGAACCATAAGTTGGGATATCAGGAACTCCAATGTCTGTTGTTTGATCCTGGGTTAAAAAGTAGTTACATTAAACCACTGAATAATGGAAATAAATATTTGTTTCATTGTGTTTTTGAATGCATGTTGTTGCTGGACAAAGGAAGAGTAAGTTTTAGAAAATCTGTTAATTTGCTGTCTGTCTAAGAGTTAGATGAGAAGATTGAAACAATTCATGTCTACGTCAAATACGATATAGCCAGTAACCATAAAGATGGAAAAACAAAAGAAAACACATAGTTCAACTCTGCCTGTGAGTTTTTTCCCCATTGTATATATTCTGGTTTGTAACTGGCTTATATATTGTTCATAAATAACATTAGATTAGAGAAATGCTAAGGCAACAACATGCACACAGTTGTCAGTTTATTGGAACGCAGAGAAAAAGCAGTCTAATCCAATAAATCCTCCCTTTGTGAAAGTTACAATGTTTAGTTCAACTGTAATCAGGTAACCATTTGGAGATGGAGATTGCAATTTGTGGTGCTGATGAACTGCTATGCATTATGTAGATGGCTGTTTGTATTAATTTGTCCATCCAATTAAAATCAGTGAGGGAAGGCTAAACAACTCAGTACAGTTTAATCCATAAGTCTTTAACACAGTTTCAACAAAAACTCAATGTAACTTTCATGTACTGGATTTGCACCTGAGCATAAAGGATAATGATGTGGCCGTGGTATCAATCGTTTCTTCAAACTCTGCCAGAGGTTAATTTAATGCAATTCCTAAACCAATTCAATGCCAAAGATTCAATAGAAATATCTAAAAGAGGTCACACTCACCTCATCCTTGCCTGTACAGTGCCCCAGGAACATAGACACATAGGTAATGATGGACTGCTCATCTGGTGAGGAGCACATTACACCTGTGGGAAGAGGGATAAACTGTGACCACTAATAATGGTGGCCTGTGAGGAGGGAGCCTTCACTGTGGTTCGACATACAGACGTTTATGATCAGTTCTAGTGAGGTCAGGGAGACTGGTGTCTTTGTTCAACAGGGCTCTATAGCAGGGGTTTTCAACCGGGGGTCCGCGGCCCTCTGGTGGTCCGTGACGGCAATGCAGGGGGTCCGCGAAACACATTTCCAGATTACTCTTGAATATCGTGAAAAATATCTAAAATAAGAAAAATATGTCTAAAATAATATAAAGGTGAATGGACTTCACCATGCCCAGATATCAGACTGATAGGTCTTCCCTCTCTTCACACACACACACAGAAATACTACTCACCCACCACCACCCTCCCCCCCAACACTACCAGTAGGTGGGATTTGCTGCGGGTGATCATGAGGTTAAACTTAAATAGGCCTCAATTGTTTGTGTGATATTGTATGATTATCATTTGTGACATATTCTGCATTACTTTGTCATCTTCCCTCTTCAGTTGCCCCAGTTTATGTTGATTGTTATTGATCACCGTTACTTTAACGTTCTCTCAACATGTCAGCTACATGTCCATGTGTACATTTAAGTCATGAACATTATATATTGATGTACATATGGTTCTGAGATGCAGTACAACTACAAACTGCATTTTAATTTTGTTTTCAATTCTTAAGCACAGACAATCAACCGTTTTTGTTGTTTTTTACACACATTTTTCTAGATTTGTTTGAGGTTTTTAAATAAAACCAACATGGAAAACCAAATGTTAAAACTTCCTTCTATCCACATGCACGCACGCACACACGCACATCAGTTGGCCACGGATTACTTTCTTGTCAGAATGGTGGTCCCTGGGACAAAACCAGTTGAAAACCCCTGCTCTATAGCATCAAGAGCTAATGTAGGTGCTACAGGGTCTGGGTGCAATGAGTCAGATATTTGTCTTTGTGATGCACTGATCCTTTGGATTAAGCTTTTACCTTCAGGCTCCAGTAGAGGTGTTATATCAAAAATGCGGTGGGCTATCATGAAGGCCTGCTGAAGGTTTTCCCTTGGCTCATCGGACAGACTCTCCCGCAGGTCCACCAGGTCCGGCTCTATGCACTTAATCATGGCGAGGAATGCGAGCCCACTTCTCCAGCTCTTCCCAAAGTCATGCACCTCCACCCCAAACCTGCACATTTAAAATGACATCATAGAAAAACAACTCTCATCCCAACACAGCCAGCTCCGATTTTTTTTTTCCTTCACTCATAGAGGTCATAATATAATTGCATTTTGGATGTTTCCTTGACCAAAATTACTTTGTAAGCGATTTGATCTTTTTCAGACTCACTTTGATGTGCATCTTTGGGCCCACTGCAGGAGAGACTTGATTGCTTTCCCATGGTACTTTGGCGCCCTGGCAGCATTCCTGCCTTTGCTTGGCAGGGTTTTGCACGAGTAGCTGCCAACGTCATTTGGCTGGAGAGAGAGGTCACTGGAAGAGGGGGAACCGCTCGCAGATAAGGAAGAGAGGCTAGAAGACAAATGCGTGTGGAGGCCTCTGGTCACCTCCTTTACCTGTGTACGGGGGAGAGTGGAGTGTCGGCAGGGTCAGTGATAAGCACCGGGTCAAGAAGTGCGGTAATACATTAAGAAAATAAAGCATAGACTGCATATAACGATGGATGAAAGATGGCTCCCCAGATGTGGAGCCAAAGCATTGGTGGCCCTGCTGCAATATAGGTCATCAACCCTGCTTCCTCAATGTTATCGGATGGGACAAACTAAAAAGTCGACGTACAGTTCTGTCATTCATGGTAGTTCTTATCACATTGATGTTTGTTCAACAGTTTGGTTTCAATCATTTATATGATGCTATAAAAACGGGAAGTAACATCAGGGTTAACAGCTAACAGCTATTGGTTTAGCACAAAGTATATTATAGTATATTATAATTCTTGCCCACACTCCTGAGCTCTTTCTTTAAAATCTTTCAATTTGATGTTTTGGCTCTGTATCTGGATAGTGGGCAGAATAAAAACTACCTGGAAGTGCAGGATGATGATCCAGACCAGGTTAAGAACAACAGAGGGGACGCCATCAGCAACACCGGAGGCATCAATTCCAAGCAGCTTAACCTGAGGGACAACATGGGAGGAGACGTCATTTGGAATCTAGTTTAACCAGAGTTGAAAGTAGAGGGTAGACAGTACATGTCAAAACAATATCAATAGAGACTTTGAAGCAAACACACTCACATGTCTGTCATCCAGGAACGCCAGGGCCTTGGAAATGTTGTTCAGTCGGAAAATGCGCTGAGAAGACGACCTGAACCGGTAAAGCTAACATAGAATAACATCAGTAATATTAACTCAGCAGAAAGGCAGCGGGTGAACAGTTAGCCTGGCTCTGACAAAAAAAAAACTCTCACTCCTTTTTTGTGAACCATTTCTCGGTCGCAGTGACTTTCTGGAGTCTCAGAAGGAGAACAGCAACAACAGAACAGCAGGAAGTCGCACACTTCACCAACCCCCCCATGGGCAGAGCGGTGAATAGATAATGAGGGAACTTTCATTTTTGGGTGAACCATCCCTTTAATTAGTTGCTAAATATGCCCATTGAACTGACCAGGTGCTGGGGGGACTTGTACAGAGCCAGGTTCGCTCTTTCCCCCCCATTTCACATCTTTACGTTCAGTTGGGCTAAATTAAGCTAAGCAAACTGGCTGCGAGTTGTGGCTCACTGCACAGAGAGTACATCAATATTTTCTCTCAGCAACAAAGGGAATGGATACGCTTGGCGTTCACTCTCGGGTCAAATGACACAGGTTTCACCGGTTGATGGAATGATGGCATCCACCTGAACGTGCAAATGTTCCTGTTGGATGCAAATTATGCAAATAGGTGAAGTGAGAGAGCGCCTCAGTTTTTGCCGTGTTCGTGACATCGAACATGACAAGGCAGGATAAAAAACATAAGGGCAAACTCCTACTGACAATGAGAAAGGAGTCAAACACCTCTAAAAAAACAACTGTGTACACGTTTTGGGTTATTATTGCAGTGGCAGGATATTTTGAATTACTTTAATGATTCTTATCAGCCGGTGAATATAGTGATCAGCTAATGAACAGAGCTGAAAGGGAACAGAGGACATAACAAAAACTCATGGCAGTTTACAATATATTTTCTTGGCTAAATTCATATTTTTGCACTGTGAAATTTGATTCTCACCAGTTTGCAGCCGGTCAGCTCCTCCAGCAGGGCCATGAGTACCCTGCCATCCTGAATGTCTGCGAACAGGTCGTGCACCTCAAGCGGAGGATCACACTGTGAAATAAACAAATCACAATCTGTATTGGGGATTGCATGAAAGAAGCATAATGTCATCGTAAAACTGTATTGATTTGTGTCTTACCCTGTGCAGAAACCCATTCATCCACCTGGTGAAGGTTCTCTTCTGCGCCGCTTTCCTCTCATCTGGGGGAAATAAAACAGGGACTTGGCACAACATGCCGCAGTTTTAAAAGTCAACACTGTTGATTTGGTGCTTTCACTCTCCTGATGAGATGCAGCACACAGGGTTTTATTTAACAAGCACTAACAGTCTGACAGATCATTGGAAAGTGGTACATACATGTTTATCTCCCAGAAGAACTCAGAAATGAAGGTATTTAAAAGGAGCAAACGTGTCTTTTAACGTCCCTTTCATTATGGATTTTACACTAGAGAGTACTTTAGAAGTAAGTCATCAACAAACAGAACAGTGCCACAAAGCCAAATCCAAACATATTTGGAAAACCACTAGAAGGAAGCCAAGTGTTCATTTTTCAAAAGTACAATAAAGTGTAGACACAGTGATTTAACTATTATTATCATCACACAGTGGGTCAAGTTTAAGCTCCAGCTTGATCCAGTATTTCTTGTCACTGTACCTTGAGGCTGATGTTGTTCGCTGGTCTCTCCGTTTGGTTTCTTTTCAGAGCCCCACTTGGCCTCGTCCTGCATTCTCATGTTTTCTAAAAAAAATACTGTCCGGCACTTGTGGCAATTAGAGCTGCTCTGGGGTTTCTGTACAGCCTACGGAGGAAGAAAACGCAGAGTGAGGCAGTGCGTCCTGCCTGAACACGCTGGAACCTATCTGCGAGGTGTGGATCAGCTCTGGCTCCACTCCCCCTCGGAAACAACTCAGCTCAGCCCCTGTTGACAGGCTGCAGCTCAAACCCTCTGTCTGAGGAGGAAGCTGCACAGTATGTTGGGATCTTTAACCTTTAACAGGAAGGAGTCGGCTTGGGGTCTCTGTGTTATTCTACAGGTTGAACAGTTTGGTTGTGAAGGTCTGTGATAAACCTTTCTGGCAGCTCAATGTGATGAAGTCATAAATACCTGGATTTCTTCAGAGCATGTTCAGGACAGGTCATAGGAATGAGGGTAGGAAGTAAAGGGATCGACCGAAGTTGATCTAGATAATTTACTTGTACAAATATTCTCTAAACTATTGTAAGAGGTGTGATGGCAAATCCTATACATTTCTTGATGAATCCCAGCAGATTCCCATCAAGGCCTTAGGAGCTCATATCAGCATCTAATATAGAAGGAAAATGTTGGCCATTGGTATTGCTACACCAGGTAATATTATGTACAAATATATAACACAAAAATAACAACAAATCGTAATTGGGTTTGAAATTGTTTATTGAATTTAAAGTATAATTTTAAGTGGATCATTATACCCTTTGTCAAGTGCTAAATTGTACCTTGGCACACTTCATCTAGTTATTTAAGTACAATTTTGAGGTAATGATACTTAAGTGTATATATTTTCCATTCCTTTATACTTTTAGTCTGTTACATTTACTTGACAACTAAGTGCTATTTACTTTGCTGATAAATATAGTACATGCAAAACATGAATAGTGCTGTAAACTGTACCTTTTAAGTATATATTAATTAGTATCACTTTGAGGACTTACATCAAAGCTGTTTGTTCATTTGTGGATGAATAATAAGGTCCAATAAAATATAACTTTTACAGGGATGAATACTTTTACCCATGTTTTTACAGATCTTGTCACTGAGCATTTAGACTGTTTTTTTTACTTATACTTATATTAACCAAAAACTGCTACCACCAAATTCTTCTTAAATACTTACTGAATCCATATCTTTAAGTTTATACCTAATTATATTTTCTTTTTTCTTTACCTGACATATATTTTATTAACTGACACATTACAACAAGCATGTGCATTCAACCACTTTGTGATTTACACTGTACACTGCCTTTCCATTAATTTCTCTATCTTTTCATCTTGCATCATATCCAACCATCATAAGTCATTTTTCATTTATGTCAGTTAATGGACTGATTTAATAAAAAATTATTAAACACATGCAAGAAGCTAAACTCTGGATCTTAATTTGATTCACTGAAATAAAAATGAGTTGTGGAATAATTATTTTTTTTACACTGACCCAAATTTTATTAGAATTCTGTGCTGTACCTGACTCACTCTCCCAGGGGAACTCACATGCCTCTAAAACGGGAGAAATCATCCAACAGAGAGCAGGATCCAATTTAAGAGATCTGCAGTTTATAATACACACACAATTCATAAATCACGACAGCACAATGTTCTTATTGAGGAGATTAGGAGGGTGAAGACGCATTCAAGTGAGTGGTTAGATGCAACCTACAATTAGTCTAGAGCCAAAGATTAAGAAACACTAAATGTAAAAGCTGCAGCTGGTCTGCAACACTTTAAATGTAAGGATATTTCAGAAGACCTTTTGACCTAAGCTTAAACAAGAGAATTGACAGACAAGGGACAGATGTCAAACTGTTATTTTAACACTTCACCCACAAGGACAGGGTTTCTGCAGGTTTCATAATGAATGAATAATAAATTAAATTGAAGTCCTACGTCAAGTACAACAGATATAAGGTATATATCAGGGTTCCATAATTACTTACACTTCCCTGTCGTTAAAGATAAGGTGAAGAAGCAAAGTAGATAAAACTTCAAAACACTATAGTCTAAAAAACTACTTTCTGGGACAGTAGGTCTAGTCTTTCAGTCAAGCTGAGTGCACGGAGATACCGTCAGTTGGTGTGCTTATATCCACATCACTGATAAATAACTAAAACACACAGAAACATTAAAAACTGTGCAGGCAAGCCAAAACATTTACGTTAAAATCGTCAGTAACATTAAATGAAAATTTAAATAATTAAGACCTACATAAACATATTTAAGAGCTAGTTTGTAAATATATATATATAAATTTCAGTCGTTGTAAGGCTTTAAATTACAGATGATTAAAATTTAGACCTTTTAAAGCCACAGAAGCCCCTAGAGGACAAGAGGGGTATTTTTGAACAAAGGTTTAAAATTTAATCAGATATAATCTTCAAGGCAGATAAACTGAAGCCTGTTGGACTGAATGTCTGTATTCAACAGGTCTACACGGAAATGTCTAAAGCTTACATCAGCAATATGAAGAGAGTAATAATACAGAGATGGAAAAATAGTCTTCTGGGTTCGTTTTCATTTCTTACATCAAAGCAGTACTGAGTATGTGTGTCAAGATACGAGTGTGGCAGGTGAAAGCGTCTGAAATGAAGAGCTTCTTCAGCTTCAAACAATATCTAACTGCCATTTTTTTGTTTCTTTGCTCTACCAGCCTCAAGAAAGGTGATGGCCACCGAGCGGGTCCACCACCTCCGTGGGAGGCAGGAGTCTGTCCAAGGAACATCGCACGTGAAGCTCCCGAGCCTCGAGAAGTCACGCCTTTTCATTCTTTGTGTTGCTTTCTGCAGCCTTGTTGTGGCCCACGGGCAACAGGGTTTGCGAGGGGCCGGCTCACAAGGCTGCACAGACAAACTAACATACATAATGCAGATACACCTTATACACCGATGATGATGATTGTCTCATATCATGGTATGTACCAGCCATTTAATACCAACCTCCAATGTAAACAAATTCAATAACACTGTAATGTTATGTATATGGTGATTTTTTTTTTTATTAAAAACATTGACAATGCTGCAAACAATATAGCAGATTACAAAATGTCCCAACAATCCTACTTCAGCAAATTATTGAAATCCACTAAATTAGCCAAAATGTGAGATCTAACACTCGATTGATTACAAAAATAATCAGGAGAGTCTCAACATGTTTTCTTTCAAACTGGGACACTGAAGACTATTGTGGGGTCTTGTCTCTTAAAGTGGACAGTCCGAACAGTCCCGTGGTAACGCAGGGTCCACCACTGTCTTTGTCTTCTCCCTGGGTCACTTGGGATCTCCTCAGCCGCAGGACACACTTATTTCTTCCCCATGATGAAGCTCGGAGCCTCAGCATCATCCTCAGCCTCTCTGTCCTCATCCTCTTCACTGTCCTCTGAGCTCTTAACGGCGCCGTCCTCCGTCTTGTTGTCTCCTTCTAGCTTCGCCTTCTTCGCCATGAGCTTCTTCTCCTTCATCTTGTCGCGCTTCTTCCGGCGCTTGGCCGTCCTCTCGTCGGCCGCCTGCTTGTTCTGCTCCACCTTGTCCAGATACTCCACGTCCTTGTCCATCTTGTCCGCCACCTTGTCCAGGAAGTCCTGTCTCTGGTACTCTCTGCGGCGGAGGTGCCGGTAAACGTGGAACTCGCCGCTTCCCGCGCCGGCGCTGGAGCCCATCACGTCCCGGACGAACTCCGGCGGAGCCCGCGGGTTCCATTCTTTGAGTCGGTCTGGGATCGGAGCGAGCTTGTCCGGGTTCCGCATCAACCTCTCCAGCTTCAGACGCTGCTCCTCCGCCGGGGTTTTGGCGATTATCAGAGGCTGGGCCTCTTTCCCCGACGCTTTCCCCGGCTTGTTGTTCTTTTGCGTGTGCGCCGCCATCTTTCAAACGACTGCAGTATACTTCCTGCTAGCTGAAGTCAACCCGGATGTTCTTGAGGGCTTCCGTAACCCGGAAATAATAGTTTTAACTTTTATTATATTAGCTTATCTTTTAAGAAAAAAAATCAGATAATTTTGTATATGTGGTTGTATTATTTTATTGTTATTTCCGTGTCTAGTAATCCAGGAAGATTTTTGTGTAGCGTTTATTGAGGCTTGTGTTGATGACGTAAGTGGTGACGTCGGCCGTACCACCTGACTGATTCAGGAAATGGTTCGCGGGTTTGGCGTGCGATTCGAAATATAAGAGGCATCGAAACACAATGGGCCCCCCCCACACACATATGTTGTGGACTTGAGACTTTATTGCGCGTTTGTTTGCAAAAAAGGAAACGGCCTGAAATCCAGCACTGTGGAAAAGTTGATATTTTTATATGGAAATTAATAAAATGTCCATATTTTGCGTGTGACATGTTGTCCCTAGTAACACAAGCACGTTCACATCACAACCCTATGCCTAAGTTGTTTCCACTTTCCCTTTTGATCCCGCCGTTGTATCTTTAAGACAGACATCATATTAATAGGTTCATAATTTATGTATTGGCCTCACAAACATAATTCAGATCAAAGCTTCACACTCCAAAGCCATGGTGTCATTATAATCACTCTGCCTGTTTTACATGTATTGTCCACTTGATGGCGCAGTAGAGCAAATGAAGCTTCGGAGTCGACCCGGAAGTTCTTGAAGGCTTCCGTAACCCGGAAATAATAGTTTCACTTTTATAATATTAGCTTTTCTCTCAAGAAAAATATTCTGATTATTAAGTATGTGTGTTTATATTAGTGTATTGTTATTTGTTTGTCAGCTTGAGTAGAATTATATCGATTACTAATGTAATTGACGCCCAGCTCTACCAACTGCATATGAGATTAGACGTTGTTTGGGCGTAGCTAGCCAATCAGCGTCCAGGTCCCGCCCTCCTCCAGTATGACGTGTGTTGAGTAACTGACTTGAAGTTATTCCTCTTTCCGCCGACATCTCTCCTGCTCTTCTTCTAAACACAAAACCAACCGGAGATCATGAACAGCTTCCTCACAACCACGGCTCGGTGTCTCCGGTCGGGGGCCGCACTCTACGGGCCACGGGCCGGCGTGTGGTCGGCCCCGGGCCGGCGGCTCCTGTGCTCGGCGGCGGCTGGGGGTGACGTCCAGAAGGACCTTGGAGAGAAGGTGGCGAAGGACAAGGTGGTGGTGTTCATCAAGGGGACCCCGGCTCAGCCCATGTGCGGCTTCAGCAACGCGGTGGTGCAGATCCTCCGGATGCACGGAGTGGAGGACTACGCTGCCTACAACGTGCTGGACGACCAGGAGCTGAGAGAAGGTGAACAGGAGCATGGCGGCGGGAAGTTGTCACTCTCACTGGAGACCTAGGAGACAGTGGAGCTGGAGATAGATTGTTGTTTAC
Source organism: Limanda limanda (assembly GCF_963576545.1). Lineage (NCBI taxonomy): Eukaryota > Metazoa > Chordata > Actinopteri > Pleuronectiformes > Pleuronectidae > Limanda > Limanda limanda. Next base: position 17,863,689 of record NC_083653.1, read on the forward strand.
AAAGTGGAACTAGTGTCCGAGTCAACGTTAGCACCTGTCAGCCATGTTTCCTGTGTCGTGTCTTTCAAGCAGCAGAGTGTTGTCGAAGTTGATGTTGAATGAAGGAAACCGCGGACCCAGTAATTACATGCATACAATGTTTATTACATGGAAGTATTATAGGTCAGGACGAGCTCTAGAAACACACAAACACACAAGCCAATAGTGAAAATCTGCCTTGCCTCTGCAAGACTCTTATAGGGGAGATGTTTATCACAAACCTAGAGATATAATGACGTCACCCATAGGGTCTCTGACTAAATTTGGACATGTGTTGGTACCTTAAGTTGAAGGTGCCTGCTCAATCTTTACCCACCCATTAGCAGGTCAGAGGTCATTCCCTAGGTCAAAGACCAGTCCAAAAAGGGAGAGAACTGACAGGACATATCTGGGATAGTGTCTAAAAAGTCTGAGAAGTAGGCGCCATACAAGTAAACATGTCATTCTGGTTTAAAGCCATGTTAAAAAGATCTATTTGCTCAATATACGACACCTGCTCCGACACTTCAGTGGGATCGGGTCTTACCGGTCGTATCCGCTGCAGTCGGTGTATCTGCGGTTTATTAGAAGTCTCTGGGTTTATCAGTGTCCTGCAGCAGCACCACAGGGTGCGGCTCCCCCCCCCACACACGGGACAACATCTGTAATATACAAGGCTTTCAGCAAAACCCCTCAAACTTTCCCTCCTTCAAATGGTGGCAGCAGATATGTGTACTTGAATGGAGGGGGTTGTCAGTTCAGGGTTGTGGTGTAGCAGCTGTGTGGACGGCCAGCAAACTGAGACTATTTAATATAATGTGTAGTTGATCTAGGGGTTAAATGGGGACACGTGGTGCTATGTAATATCTTGAGAAACAACAGCAGCACACAAAGGCCGGAACACAAGCTATTTACCTCCAGGCTGAAAAGCTATAAACTGTCACTTCCTCAAAAGCCAAACAACTTTATGTCTAATAATAACTGATTGATGGACAGTGTTGCACAGACCTGGCTGAAAGCAATCGTGTCAGAGACCCCCAAGTGATACAAAAGCAGGTCTGGGTGTACAGGGGTCAGATATAGAAGAGGGACAGAGACTCAGCATTTCCTGAAAGTGAATTTCCTCGTTTCTCAAAGTCTGGTGTTGTCCTCGCAGCTGATAAAATAGAACCAAACATTTAACAACCTTTTCACAAGTGCATTACTGAACAGGGAAATCCACAGGTTGAGCATTTGCTATTTCTCGAGTCCCCCAAGACTCCAAACTGCACAACAACAACAACAACAAGGCGAAGACGTGCTTGTGACGAGTAAACTCATCTTTACGTGTGAAATCTATGGAGTGCTCCTTTATAAACATTGTGATCAAAATTTGGTCTTTAAAAACAATTTTTTTAACCAGTTAACTTTCTACTTAAAAGGCAACACAGTCGGCTACATCCATCACACACATCCTCTATGATCATACTCTCAAATAGAGCCCACGCAGTCAAATGCTGAGCTTTATTAACTAAAGACAGATTGTACATGAACAAAACGTATCCACTTCTCTCACTATTCATAAATGAAGCAAGAAGCATACATTTTGAAGGGGGGAACCCAAAAGGCACCACGGTCAAGAAGTCATATGCCAATCCTTTGTTTGACCTTAAATGCGATATCCACTGTTGTGTATGTCCCACTCACAATAATGCCGTCTGCCTTCCCCAGGAATCAAGGTGTTCTCCAACTGGCCCACGATCCCCCAGGTGTACCTCAACGGCGAGTTTGTGGGAGGCTGCGACATCCTGCTCCAGATGCACCAGAATGGAGATCTGGTGGAGGAGTTCAAGAAGCTGGGAATCCGCTCTGAACTACTGGACACCGAGAAGGAGTCCAAGTAGAGGACGATTACAAACTTCAGAAGAGCTGACTACACAGAGGACGCGTTTATCAAGTTGAATCTCCCCCCTCCGACTCATATGGTCCCATATGAATCAAGTCTCTAGGCAGCCATGGGAAAAGCAAACTCCGAGGGCAGATGAAGGTGACAAGTGTAAACTATTTTAGTGGCGGCACTTAATCTTGAGTCAGGAATATTAATGCTTTAGAGTGTTCCATACCCATAAATAGCTACGTGCGATACAGAGCTCCCTCTGCACTCTTTATACTCTGAGCTACGCCTCTTAATGTTCACAGATCATGTACCCGACAGGTGGGGACTTAAATATTGGAAGAAAAGAGTTGACAACGTCTTCACAGGGATTCAAAAGCTGTTTTACCTAAAATACATCTGTACTACAATCCTCACCTCGACTGTAAAGCTGCAGACACATTTTTTGGCTACTTTGGGAGCAGAAGATTCAATTTACAAACCAATACACTGATATATTATCACATTTTATGTTTATATGGCAAACTCACTAGCGTTCTCCTTGACTTCAATTTCTGGCCACTCAGATTAACGTAAGGCTAATGTTCACTCTTCTTCTAACCTTTCTTATCCTGCCCTTTCCAATCCCTGCTACCTCTACTGTCCATCTGTTTTCTCAAGCCACAGTCATCAAGACCAAATTACTCTCAGGGTGCAACAAGATATAAGTGAAGGTGTTAATTATTCTTTATCTTGGGTCACACCACAAACCTGACAACACTGCCAGCAAGCACCGTTCACCTGGAGGAGGAACAGGGGACAGTACAGCTGATGGGGGTTCGAAACCAAACAAGGGTGGTTTCATGGTCATGCTGTCCAATGACATCACATGAAAATTGGGTTTTTAGTGGTGAAGGTAAACCAGACATGGATGAGACTGTCACTGACATCACAGCACTGTGAGTAGCTTCTAACATTGCCTTCTATCCGTTCTTCCGGCCAGGATCCCCATCCTAAACGTGCCCCCTCTGCTTTAACATCGACTGAAACGCAACAAACTTGAATATGCCTGATATGGAGATTGTCTATCTGTCAGTGAATGTGTGGAGTGTTTCCCTTTCTTGTGTGAGGGGTGGGGGAGCTGTTTTTTTTGTTGTTACTTTGAGTTATCTCTCCTTTGGCCTAAGAACGTTGTGATCTTTATCAATCCTCCTGTAGGTGTTCCTCCTGCTGCACACAGTTGTATTATCAAAGCAATGGTCATGTAGTACGCTGTAAGATATTGTACATTGAAAGCATATTATAAATGTATTTTGCTGCATGTAAACCCTACGCTAATTAAATATTTTGTGACAAATAACATGCAAACTGTTTTTTATTTGAAAAACGGCCAAGGATTGTGTGAGTAGTAAATCTGATCGATTGGCATGTTGACTGTGTAAACCATCAGACCACCAAACATTCTAGTGCTACCTGCTAAGCTCAGTTCACCTTCATGCTTTGGATCATTTCAAATCTCCAAGCAGCTCGGACAGGGATGATCGCTTATCACAGGACACACAGAACTGCCAGTCGCAGCAGTTCGAGAGGCTCCTTCACAGCTGACGTGTTGACCTGCCGTAGAGGGACAAGCACACGTGTTACTAACAGTGTATCCAAGCCTCTCTGTAACTCTCATTCACCAACCCAAAAATGGAAGAATCTTAACCAAATAGTGTCAGGTTTCATTTTACAATAGAGAGACTATAGCCTACCTGCCATGACAAGGAAATTACTTCTGTGAAAAAGACTTAGCACAGGATTGAGCCGTTTGCTTCTGAAGAGTATAAACTGAGAACTTTATTCAGACACAATTAAGAACATTTTGTAGACAGATGCTACCACGTCTGGGAATTTTCAGGCTCTCCCGCTAATGAGTTGCTCACAAACTGACAAGATGACATCTGGTTTTCCAATTTTAATGGAGCCAATGCAAATTATAAAGTTGTATTAAGGGAATTGGAAGTGATATTACGATGAGTAAACCCAGAGGAAACCTACAGTTTGTGGTTCTGTTTTTCTTCTCACTTCCTCCTTTGGAAAACCTCCGCTCATGACAGATGGTCTCTGCATTGTTATTTAGACGTTTCACACTTTCTTTAGTGACGAAAGAATCACAGAGGATATTGAGCATTCTTTGAAAAATCTTTTAATACAAAATACTATTTTACAAAATTTAACTGGACTTTACAATGAGACCATTGTAATTGTTACAGTGTTAAATTTGACTGAGGTGAGAGTTTCATCCTCTCATGACGATTCTGTTGCTGTCCAACAACAAAGCAGAAACACTGTTTAAAAACCAACAGAGAAGAGAAGCTGTGAAGAGGAGTCGGGTCAGAGTTTCTGCAGGAAGCGCAGGACCAGGTCTCGGAGCGTGGTGCGCAGCGGCTCGTTGTTGTCACAGACGATGTGCGTCCCGTCCTCCTCCAGCTGGATCAGCGTGTCGTCGGCCTGCAGGTGCAGGATGTGTCCGTCTGCCGTCTCCTCCACTTTCACCTCTGAGATCCCATGCTGCAAATGAGGACATGAACACAAACTTTTCATGCATGATGTGTTTTGTTGTCCTGGTTAAGCAAGATTAATAAGAAAATGCTGTTCTAAAGTTTATGTTTGTGCCAAGATCTATTAAAAAACAGATGGTATAGGCTACTAAAACTAAAAAATTCTGATGGAAATGTCAAAGTAGTGGGAGGTAGTAAAATCTTCTATTGCAGGAACATGCTTATACATTTCATTAAATAAAAAATGTCTGAGTTTTATTTCCTGAAATCTGCTGTGGAAAACCACTGCTCTCTGCTGTAAAGTAGTAATCCCAGTAATGTTTGGCCATTGGGAGCTTGTAATGTGAGATGGGATGAGATGCAGGGCTCCAGCGGGAATACTCAAGCTGCGTGAAATGTCCTCCAATGACAAGAAGGCAAATAACACATTAATTGTAACTGCCGGCTGTTGTAAAAAACAACACTGAGACCAATGTCTGCAGGTTTCCCACCTTTTGTAATGTGGCCAGGAAAGCTTCAAGGGGCACAGCTCCACTCAGCAGGGCTTTGGGAGCTTGCACCACAGGGGGCTCCTCCATCACCCGCTTTCTCTTTTTGCTGGGGGGTGCTGGAGGGGGTTTGGGCACCGACTGGCAACACAAGATGAGAGAAAACAGTTAGTTGACTCCGAGGCTACATCAATATTACCGTGTTTGAAACGGCATTGTAAAACACACAATCACGAGCACTGACTCTTTAAGTACACTGGGCGTAGAAGTACAAAGTAGTCGTATGGATGTAGCCCGACTTTCACAGAATACACAACTACAATCGTCCAGGTAGATGTTTCACGGTGCGACCTCAACCAACTCACCTGCAGCGTGTGCTTGTTGTCTTTGGAGTGTAGCACAGCAGATACGGTTGCCACGGAGATGCCAGGCTTCACCTCAGAGGGCACCAGGGAGTTGGCCAGCTAGGAACGGGGGGAGAATCAGATTTAAAGATATGAAAATTGGCCATCTGCTTTCTGACAGGAGTCTTAATACTTCCATTATGCATTTCAATCTTGAATTCTGGCAGCTTCTTATTCACCATATGTCATTGTTTCCTGAAAACACCAGAGAATTTGAAAGATTCACTCACCATCTGCCTCTGAAGGTGCTGCTTTTATCTTTTATTCAACACAGTCTTCTGACTTTATCAAGCCCTTGAACCAGATAAGTTGAAGAAGAATATATTCATGCGAGTGACTGCTGCTGTGCTGGGGCTCACCTCAGGAAGGATGTAGACACGCTCGTAGCGGCGTCTGAAGGGCAGGTTGAGCACCGAGCAGCGTCTGTAGGGCATAGGGGGGGGCTGCAGCTCCAGCATCAGATCAGAGCGGTGGGACTGGGTGAGTGGAGGCTGGGTGTACTGCTCTGGACACACCACATGGAGGGGCTGCCAAAGGGAAACACAGGAAACAAGGGATCAAGTCCTGGTAGCAGCACAGGGCCCATGTGCTGCTCATGTAGCAGAAGGTCCACCTTCTAAACTTTTGAGTCTTTACTTTCACTCTCAAATTTGTTGTAATATGTTTTTAACTACGGTTAAAGATAAAGCAGGGCCCTGTTCCAAAGTGGTTTACATAATAATCCAGGCTATTAAAAGATAAACTGATTTTCTTAAACTTGGTTCATTTGAAAATGCATTAGAGTTTTATGTTGAAGTGACAACACGGGAGTTGAATTGCAATGTGATCGCAGTTGTATGAGGTAGGTGTGTGAGATTGTGTAGCATTTCGGAGGATTTCCACACCCTAGTACAGAAATATGAATTCTCAACAACCCTGTGTCATTTCACGTTAACATGGCTGCTGTTTGATAAGAGTCTATAGTTTCACCCACAGGACTGATTCTGACTCATTCAGTCATTACCTGCTACTTGCACATCCCTCTTTTTACCAGTGTTGCGTGTAAAGACAACCCACGATAGCAGCTATTTCTGAGCAACACAATCCTGATGCTTCTCAGTCATTATCATCTATTTACCAATTTGTAAGAATCCCTCTATGAACTCAAATTATAACATGTTGGTGTAATACATGTACTACCCCTGCATATTTACTTTAATGCTCCCTGTGGGAAAAGTGCTCACAGTAAAATACCGTCTTACCACCTCTGACACAGAATTATGTTTTTGTCTTTGTTTAGGAGATTAAGCAAAAAATTACTCAACTGGTTTCTATGAAACTTTATAGAGGGGTGGATCATGACCGGGGAGGACGGCAACATATTTTGGTGTGGTTACGGATCGGGGCAGATCCAGATTAAGTTTATTTTTCTATAACATTTGTGATATGGATTGTGGATTTCTCAAGGAATACCTCATGAATTTTGATGAAACAAATCTGACTTGTTTAGGGAATTGGAAAGAGTGTGTGCAATTTTGTACAGATCTAAATAAAAATCTGGATCTGGTGAATTTGAATGTGGTGTCATAAAAGGGACTGTCGGGTCTTAGCAGGGGTGTGCACACTACTGAGTGACTAGTTTGTGAATGGGATTCTAACTTGACAATTCAGTGTAATCAACATACCTGCACTTCCTTCAGCAGCTTTGATACTTGGTGGAAGTTGAGCCGTGTGTCGATGGGACAGTAAACACACTTCATGGCCAGCGGCTGGTAGGGAGCCAGGGCATCCAGGTAGGAAAAGTCTGGCTCTGGTGAGCAGAAAGAGAAAGACGCAGGCTTTTAGAAGCAACGTGTCTGTTTCATATTCACACAAGGACGTCTTCTCAGTCATGTGTAGCTTATGGCCCAGCAGTGTTTGTAAGTTACCCGTAAAGATGATGGTGTTGAGGCTGGACTTGCCCCACAGCTCCATGAAGTGAACCACGTCCCCGAAGCGCAGAGAGGGATGGCCGGTGAAAACCACACACGGCTGACGGAACTCGATGCTGAAGTCTCCGTGAATACTGGGGTAGTGTTTCAGCTTGTTGGTTTGGATCAGCTAAAACAACCAATGACACAGAAAGTGTGAGATAGAAGCCGACATCAGTGTATTTGCCGAGCTCACCCAACATCAAATACACAAATCTTATTTAGCCTTTGTTTGACAAGTCAGCTACAAAACATGCCGTAAAGATCTTTACCAACTCTTTACGTGTCAACACGACCACACGTGAAGAGAAGAGTATTCAGTCAGCACAGAAAGCACTGGGCTGACTGTGTCCAAGATAAGGACACATGGGAGACACGGGACTCGCTTGTTGACTCGAATCAGCAAAGACAAAGGTTTACACACTCTACTTCCACTAAATGGATTTCTGGGGGCAAAATTCCAATATATTTCAGCTGCCAATATTTCCGTCAATATATTTATGTACTTAAAATAACTCTTACGATGTTGTTTATAAGCATAAACTTTATTAGGGAATAACTTTTTTTAATAATATTATTAAATATTATTATAATAAGATTTTCTATTTAAAAAAAGGGAAATTGAATAAAAATAAAATAAAAGTTTCCATACTGACAAACATAAATGCAGATAGCGATATGTCTGCAAAAGGCTCATATCGGCCGATTTTTATCATCCAATCAATATATTGGTCGGGCCTTAATTCCGTCCATAGTAGCTACTTATAGTTCAAAATAGGGACAGTTTGTTTGAGGACACTGGTTGCGTACATTGTTTTAATTAAATAACTAATCTGATCAAAATCTCCTGTTTAACACAGTTTTTGACTTGTTCAAAAATGATAAACAGCAGCTGTAGGACTCACCTCAGCGTGAGGGAACGGAGGCTCTGGGAGATACACCTTGGATTGCTTGTTGTGACAGAGCCTGAAATGATCAAACAGGAATTATCAAAACCCAAATCATGACATTACAGAATGATCCTGTGAGGTATCAACAAGTGCATGAGATCAAATACTGTATCAGGTAATCCACAACAGTGAAGCGAAACAAAACAATCCAATCAGCATGGGTGTGGACGGGAGAGTGTTTGACTGTGCTGTACCAGTACTGTAGTTATATTTCACAGAAACAACAACATGCTGTAAAACACATTGCCAGAAAATCATAATCGGTGAATAAGTATTGCTGCAATCAACAATTGGTAGGTACCTGACTTCACCAGCAATAGAACATATTCACACAGCAGCCATTTCTTCAACATCGCGCTTGGGGAAGGAAGCTCAAATACTGAACAGAATAATGTTGTACTACTCATTTAAACTGAGTGTGATGTGAAAGGAAAAAGGCCGTAGTGTGAATATGGACTGTGTCTGAAAATGATCCACTCATCACTGACCCCTACTCTAATATATAGGTATTCTATTCTATCATCCACAAAGTCAGTACTCAGCGCCAGTAATTGTGTCATTGTTTCAACACCGCGGCTGGTGAAAAATTTGAGAGTAAATTTGAAATGTTTGATCTGTTATATTGATACTTTTTGGTAAAAGCATGTTAAACTGCTGTCTTTAAACTTAGAAATAAACTTTTTTTTGCCTCAGTTTGTGCGGTGATGCGCTGATGTGCTGTTAGTTATATTTGTTCATAAGGTTATGTGCTTATTCTGCAACTGTTGAGATGTTTGATTCTGTCTCCATCACCATCAGAGAGTAAGTACATTTTGATAAAACAGCTGCTCACCACTCGGCAAAGATCTGAGAGAACTCCAGGGAGCTGTTGGCAACAGGTGAGATGAAGTAGAAGGGTGTGGTGCCCAGGCTGGCACTCTCGATGAACTGGTACAGACACTCCAGCAGGTCGTAAATCACTCCTGAGGAGTAGCACGGAACCAGCACGTTGCCTCCAGCACGAATAGTCATGGCTACAGGTAAAAGAGAAATAATAAATACCATAAAAAATGAGCACATACAATGTTATTCCTCAATAAATTAAACAATGTTTAGGGACAAACCCTCATTATCATTTATTTCCAGTTTACAGCATGAACATATCAAAACAATTTTATTTAGACACCTACTTCCTTAATAAACTGACTGAGATCTATCTAATAAATATAAATGTACCCAGGTTGCTGCAGAATTCTCCCAGCATGCCGTCTGGGTTAGCGGTGGGCATCTGGGTGAGGCCGGTCAGGATCAAAACATCACTGTTCTTCAATGAGCTTTGGTCCATCGGCTAGGAGAAGAGAAGAGGACGTACTTCTTATATTTATCAGACCACTGAAAGATGCTCTTCAACTAGACAACACAAGCACCGAGTGAGAAAAACATACTGGTTTAAAACGGAGATACATGAGGAGAGTTTGATATTTCCAGTTTGAAGATCATTTGAAGATGATTTCTCTCAAATGCAGTTTACATCCATTACACATCCGATTGCACGCTTTTGACAAAATAACATTCTTGGTCATTACAGGTTTTCAAGGACCCCATGTGTCATTTCCTTCCGTTATATTCCTGTTCACCTACCTGTGGATGTGTGGTGAGGAGGGATGAACCCGACACATAGGCCACTTTCTCATGATGAGACTGAATGATCCAGTTAGAGCTGCCCAACGAGTAACCAGAACTTAAGGGGGATACCTGTACAGCTCCAAACAGTTCCTGGAGAGAGAGAAGTTATCATTATGACAACAGTAACATTTTGAAAAACAGAAAGAGGACAGATCCAGCTATTTGGTAGCATTAACAAGCATTACTCTGCACCAAAGTGTGTTTAACTCGGTTGATGGTCCTTAAAGGTTACTTTTGCCAAGTTAGCAATTTACCAAGAGCTCAGATCTATAAGAGGAGAGCTGCCATTAACCAGTGGGACTGATTGATGTATTTAAGTCAAAGAGTTACTCTGTCGCTGCTTCATCAGTGGAAGCAGAATAGGAGTTTGGATGTAGGCAGATGAAAGATAGGCGAGTCTCCTCCCACAAGTTTATTCCGTCTCTGAAGCGCTATTAGAATACAATTCTATGTGGCTATATTGACTCAGACTCTATAAACGGAGAGCTGGACCAGCCCCCCCTGTACTGGGAGCTAACACCAGAGAAAAACATGTGAAAAACATTAACATTGAAATCTACAAACTTTTCCCTTTGATTTTTAAGTTTCATAGTTTTGAGTGTTACTACTCGCAAACTTGGATTCTTTCTGTGTTCTGTTTGTGTGGTAGCTGCATGGCAAGGGATGCTTTGTTAGAGATCTATTATGTTATTTAGCAGTGTGAATTAATTAATGGGAGAAACACACTATTATCCAGATTCATGTTTGGGAATAGAATGAGAGGGACAAAGGATGTTCTTACCACTTTCTGTGAATAGCCAACAAGCTGCACTTTACTAAGGGCAGAGTTCACCTCCAGCATACTGTAGCATCGCTTCCATGCCCACACGTCCGTCGCATCCTTCAGAGGCCCTGGGAGCATCCTAATACACCAAAAACAATTTATTTATGTTATTTTGTATCAAGTTAAAAGCATCTGTCAATTATGGTTTATCAGTACATTTATTTTTTTTATTATTTGTCATTCAAATCAAACCAAGACAAGTGACACCGAAGACAAATATTTTCCAAACCTCCAACCATTTGTAATTGATTTTTTTTTATTTTAATTCTTTATCTGTATTAAACAGTTCACCGACCTCTGTAATTCCTTGTTTTTCCAGCAGGTGGCAGACTGGGATTTGGGAACTCTTTCCATGAAGTTCACCAACTCCTCCATCAGGAGTCTGAGGGAAGAACAGCAAGAAGCAGCTTTCCTTAAATGTTTGAAGGCCGAGGGGCTGTCTTATGGATCAAGATATGACATCAATAAAGTACCCAAGCGTGAATATATTAATCTTCAAACTCATTTGAGTAAACAGTACAGAAAAAGCATATAAAGTGGTTTAGACATCTGGATATGTGTCCTTACCTGCCAATCTGCAAAGTGGGTTCTGTGGCATACACTGTTCCTGTGAAGCCTGTGTGTTCAGTGATGTAGGGCAGCGCCATCATACAGTGATAGTTGGAAATGAGGATGACATCAATATTAGATAGATCCAGAAGTTCCTTCTGTGGTTGACAAAAAACAACAACAATTAAATCAGATTAAATACATATATTAAGGATAATATTTATTATAATTCATATTTTTATAGTAGGTCGTGTAAATGAAAAATAACTGTTTCAATCACATGTTCTTTACCATAGTCAATATAATAGATTATGTTATCATATCCTTGCTTTGTAAAATCTACCCAAGTGATGATGAACCAAATGTGGGTCTAGTCTTGATTTAAAAATCAAATAGTCTGATAAACACAACTACAAATCATCTTCTTTCACATGAATCCCTCTTGCAACTAATTATACATTTTCCATTACAACATTTCTATTATGTGAGGTGGGTAGGTTTCCTACCTCAGGGAGACAGAACTCAGGCTGAGAATCCACAAACACCCGCTTTGCACATTCCTTCAGCTCCTATGCACAAGGAAGGAAGGAAGTAGTTTGATTACTTTTGAGGGACATCATTGTGGACAGTTCTTAATACATTAACACTTGACAGAAATATAGATATATTGAAACTACTTAAGATGACCTCACATGCAGGTACAGTTTAATTCTGAGTGGAGCAAACGCAGTAAAAAAAAACAGCTGCTCTTACCTTCTCCAAGTTTACATTTCCATCCTTGGAGACCCAGCCCGGCAGCTTGGAGAGTCTTGGGCTAAGAAGGACAAAAAAGCATTTTGTATTCAGAGCAAAAGCAAAAGAATAAAGAAAAGTACAGAAGTTTACCACCTCACTGTAAATTAAAAACAAAAACATACGCTTCAAAACCTGGACAGCAGCGTTGATAGCAGGGACTCACCTGTGCACCAGAGGCAGGGGCAGGAAGTTGAGGACAGAGGTGGTGTCCAGCCCACAGTCCAGCATGATGGTGGTGGATTTGAACTTGAGGACATTGCAGGGCAACGTGGGGTGACCTGACAGACAGTACTGCAGGGGGGGGGGGGGGGGGGGGGGGGGGCAAACACACACGAGGAATCAAATATCTATGTACCAACAGCACTGTGCACGTTTGAAGAAGCAGGGTGTGTGTGTGTGTGTGTGCATAGTCTCATTATCAAGATGATCCAGTTGACTCTAATAACCGAGTATGTAGCTTATAGAGTTAACTGTTAGCTGCCTTGCTAACCCCAGAGAAATAGACAGGGAGGTTTTAGCCCCTTAAACGATTTGCTAACAGGTTTTTATTGATGAATAGGGTTTATGACTGTTTAAACATTATCTCTGCTCTTTACTGTTGACATGTTTACTCACCAATTTCATTTTGTATCACAAATGACGGCTGATGAGTTAGTTTAAAGACAGCCTGCACGGCATCCTTCCACACTGCTTCCCTTGTCTCCGCTTTGTTTATGTGAGGTTCGCCCGATGCCGCCCCCTACAGAAATGGAGTGTAACTTCAGGAACGCACTATTGCAAAGCGAATTTATCAGCGCTTGTTTTCCTTGTGAAGGAAATGAGCAGTTCGCCTCAAAGATCCTGATAATCGATCGTCGATCACGTTTCATGGATCTAAGCAGGATTATTATATTATGTTATACAGTGAGGAGTTCACACCTGAGAGGGCAACGGAGGCACATGCTGTAATTACACCTGAACAATTGAGAAACTTCAAGGTAAAGTTGGCTACTTTTCCATTATGGCTATTTATAAATATTATTATTTTTTAATCCTTGACCCTCACTGTCTGGGTGTCAAGTCTCAGAAGTTTTTTATTTAAAATTTTAAAGAAACTTCAACGCAAAGTTGGCTACTTTTTCACTATGGCACACATTTTTAATATTGTTATAAAAAGTTCCTTGAGAGGTGACACAGATATTTCACCTCACCCTTGTAAAGCAATATTAGTTTTACTTATTTTAACAAACTCCCACGCGACATTAAACTTTCAATAATTAATTTCTGATCCGAGCGTTTTTTTTACCGTAACACCTGAAGTAAACGCGCATCCGTTTTGAAGGTGCCGCTGGTGTGAGCTGGGAGAGAGAGGAAAACAGACCGCTGCTGCGTCTTTACTCCATTCCCAGCTCTGGGTTAGGCGCTCCCTATGCTACGTAGCTAACAGCAACAGCAACAACCTGTCAAACCCCTCCCAAGTGTCACACACAGTCATTTCCCTTGCGAGGTCATGTTGGGAAACTGATGTAGTAACACTGGCCGCCGACGCTTTCCTGTATCTCCGGTAGGTTGTTGTTGTTGTTGTTGTTGATGAATAGTTTCTGTGGCTACCAGGCTGACCAGAGGACACCCAGTTAGCCATAGCTCGCCTCTGACACGAACCGGGGTCGATGTTTTCTCATGGAGGATTTGTACAGTTGTTAGTGAAGAGGATTTACAAGAGGGCGAGTCCAGGTAGGAGCTGGAACCACACCTGTATTCCCGCTGACAGCCCATAGGCAGCCATGTGCTCGACTAGAGCCACAGTTAGGGTTAGGGTTAGCTGTGGAGCTGCTACTGACACGGAGCTAACCTTTACAGCAGGAAACAGCTGAAAAACTATTAACAACTGAGGAAAACACAAACGATTTACTCATCACCTGTAAGCCACCTGTCACATTAATAGAAGATCATTAATCGCGTGTAGTTGAAAATAGCTCTGATGACTTTATATACTATTTAATTTATATCATATTTAACTCAATGTGTGATTGACATGTGTATTTTATTACCTTAAGATGTCTTTTATCTGCTTTTTTTAATCAACTGTAAAGTGTCTTTGATCATTGTTAAAGGCACTAGACTAATAATTATTATTATTATTTAGACAGACTGTATTCTAAATCTGCTGACAGGTAGCTTAGTCATCAGAGGATATTCTGCCGAGTCACTTTACCTCCAGCAGGAATGTCTCAGTAGTGGCTTCCTGTCCAGGCTGCTGTGAAGCTCTCCTGTGTGTACTTGACAGATCAGTGGGGGTGCGCGCTCAGTTACTTCACCATGGGGAACAACTGCAGTCACCACCTCGGGATCCCTCCGGCCAAGGGCCCCAATCCTGTGGGATGCACCGACTTCATGATGGACCACACCACACAGGTAGGTGATCAACCACACATGTGTCCTTCTGTCGTTTATCTCTTCTTTATACATAACTTCACATGATCTCACTCAGGAGATCCATCTGGCAAATTCCTGATTTCCTCTTTTGAAATCGCTCTTTCTTTGTTAGTGCTTTCTCAGGACTTGTGGTCTTAATTGATCAATTCAACTTTTTATGTTCATCTATTTATGTTCATCTTTTAATTTAGCTCTGCTGCTACAGACTGTTTAAATCATTTTATAATCTTTATTTTGTTTTTGCTCATTCTCCTCTGTAACAATGCTATTCTTCTATTTGTGCTCTGAGTGACCTTCAGATTGCTCTCAGTTGTTTTCAATTGTGTGCCCTCAATTCTGGATTTGTAACTTGTAAAGCACATTGTAACTGTGTTTTGAAAGGTGTCATTTAAGTTAAGTGTATTATTATTATTAATGTTATTGTGGTTGTTTTTGTTGGTAGTAGTAGTAGTAGTATATGGGAAATTAGATAAAGAAGGGATGAGATGTGATAACTTGGAAATCATGACCTGTAAAAGCTGGACACACTTATTTAGACATAGGGAATAATAATAATAATACAAATATGAGGAAATTATTTGGTATAGCACCTTTTACAAGATTTACAACCCAGTTACAAGGCACTTTACAAGTTCAAAATAAAAAAAATAAAGGACAACAATATGCAAAACATAAAGCATTTTTAAGATCATTAAACATTAGAGCAAAACTAAAATAATAACAATATACTCTAATGTAGCATGCCAATGAATTTCACTAATGGATAAAGCCAGGCGTCATTTAGAAAAGCACGAGCAGAGACACAGCACATCATGTTGGTGATTACAGATAAGGTGACCTCTGTAACAACTGATAAGTCTCCTGTAATGACACTCAACTAATCAACTCCTTTATAACATTTACTGGTCACTTTTGTAGCAGTTCAACAGTGACAAGAGTTTAAAAGTTCACAGAGACAACATCTGTACACAAAAAGACCATTCACACATGTTTGTGAATAAGATAATAACCAATAAACAGCAATTCATTGATTGTCTCATGGTTCTTCCATTTTCTGTCCCCCCGACAGGGCACCTTCTTCCGGCTCTTCTATCCTTGTCAAGAGACTGAGAAAGCAGAGAAACCCGACTGGGTCCCATGCAAGGAGTATTTCAACGGCCTGGCAGACTTCATGAAGATCAACAGGACTATCAGTGAAAAGATTTTCAACTACCTCTTTGGTAAAGCAACATCCATTTATAAAATGTAGACCATCTCAAATGTGTTTCATTCAAGTGCATGTTGTATTTGTTCATTAATAACAAATTTAATATAGTTGTTTTATGAATATAAAGTATTTTCACTCATTCTAAGCAGATGTTTCCCTTCATTTATCTTCAGTTAGAAAATCAGCTTAGAAACTGGTTTTATTGTAATTCACTGAAAACCAGTTTGTCCTGTTAAATACGTTGCCATTAAGCAACAACAGTGTGACTCACCTGGGTTTTGTGAAGCTTATGTTTTTATTTCCTGTTTGTTCCAGGGTCCTTTAAGGTCCCAGCGTACTTGGATGCTCCATTCAAGTCAAATGAAAAATGTCCTGTCGTTATCTTCTCACATGGCCTGGGAGCCTTTAGGTACACAATATGTTTTTTGACTCTGCTACAGTCATTTACTCATAATGAATTGGAAAGTCCTGCTCACTTGTCGCTCGCTATGAATGTTGTGATTGACTCGTTCCTGGTGTTTTATCAGGACTTTGTATTCGGCCGTATGTGCAGAGCTGGCCTCTCAGGGCTTCATCGTGGCGTCTGTGGAACACAGGTAACTACAAGCTCTGTCTCTATCTGATTCTGATCACTATTCAATCAGATTAAATGCTGTAAATTGTTGTGTGTAGAATCTTGAGGAATATTTACTTTATTCATACAGAAAATGTGAAATTAAGGTCATGTGTCAGTAGGAGGAAACTCTAGCGGGATGTCACCCAATCACAGGGCAGTCTCACCTATAAGCGGCCGTCTGTTTATCTGTAGAGTCGGAGTGGAAAGGGTGTTCAGACAATAGTACGAACCAGGTCATCACATTTCTTTTCAGTATTGCGACAAGGGGATCATATGGAGATGAGCATAATGGCCACAGTTGGTCTGTCACTCATGTTGATGGAGGTGGCATTTCATTGAATTTCAGCCGCCAGCTGAAGGCTACAGCCACAGAGAGAGCATGTGGCAGCGCTGTGACCTGGTTTAAAGCTGTGACATAAGACCCACACGTGGTCAGAGGTCAGTCCAGTCGCTCAGCCTGTGGTGCGTCTGTCACACTGTCGAGTCAGTCTTTGCCCAAAACCCAACAAACTCGTCATAAAGGAAAATAACTGTTGTTTTATTAACAGTTTCGCCAAAAGCTCTTTTGTCTGAACAAGGAAACAAAGTTTGCAACTGGAATGCTTCTTGTTTGTGTGCATCCGCTTGTGTGAAACTCAGATGACTACAATTCTTATTTTGAATTCACTTGGAACTAAATGTATCTTCAGTCTGTGAGAAAAATCTAATGACCTATATATCGACATAAAGGACAATATTCCTCTTTTGGGCTGCAGCTAATGATTATTTTCTGGCCTAATTATTGAATCTTCAATGAATTGAAAAAGTTGTCACAGCTTGTTGTGTTGTATGTGAAGTTTTGAGACAAATTGATTCCTGTTGATCTGATAGACTGAATATTTTAAATTTGTCGTAAATTAACTAGAACCGGACAATTTTTGGCGTCTTTTCCTTAAGAATGAATGGATAATGTATCAGTCGCTTATTTTTCCTTCTAATAATCTCACATCTTTATTTATCTTTGCGCTCAATTTGCAAAGATAAACAAATTATAATTTAGAAATACCAGCTCAACGTTAAGGCCTCCTTTGCCTTTGAATCATTATGTTTTTGCCACATTGTCTTTTCCTGTTTCCTGCAGAGACGAGTCAGCGTCGGCTACGTTTTATTTTCGAGAGGACACGGCGTCAGAGGCGGCGAAGGACAATGTCCCTAAAGCATCGGCCCAGGACGGCTTGGTGAGGGAGTGGATGTACTACAGAGCTCTGCAGCACGGAGAGAGTGAATTTACCCTCAGAAATAAACAGGTCAGTAGTGTTTCTACTTTATTGTAATAATTATTTAAAAGAATTAGTGATCTACTTTGAGAGGTTAATCCAGTGACGTAGTAGAGTCACTGTGTCAAAGTGGAGGTGGAGAAATAATTCCTCTTTCATACTTTCAGGATTAGCATCAGATGGATTACACAACACGTGAACTTCACTCCCAGTGACAAATACACAGCTCATGATCAAACTTGTTTAAGTCTGTTTATTTTTATTTGTGAGATCTTTCTCACACATTGCATTTATCGAGCTGTCTTAACTGTTTTGATCAGTTTTATTATGTTGAATTTCAAAGACTGGCTTTTAAGTGCGAGTGTGGAAATCTTCAATGTGCTCTTTGTCCTTTTCCTAAATGTGTGTGAATGTTTTTTGTCACTCGCAGGTGAAACAGCGAGCAGATGAATGCATTCGAGCTCTGGACAAACTCACTGAAATCAACTCAGGGATAGAAGTGCACAATGTTCTGCAGTCGCAGTTTGACTGGACCACGCTGGAGGTAAGTAACCTTTTCATCAACCCTGACTTTTAAAGGTCAAGAGGTCAATGCGTTTCAACAGACACGGCTGCTGGGGAAAGGGCTATTGTGACAATAAAACCATGGTAATGCAGAAGTTTCCATTTTATGAACAGAAACTAGTGACAAGCAGCAGCATTGTGCCATCACAAGACTGTGTCAAAACTCGAAGAGCAAAGAATGAAATCACTTGAAGCAAACATAGCCCAAACGACTCCCAACAAATCAATATAATCTAAAACAATATACAGCACTGCAGATAACAATGATTAGATATAACATTTTGGCCTTGGAAAAGTTGATGAGAAATATAAATTGAGTAATTACACAGTCAGTTTCCATTGCAGCAACTAAATATCAGTACAGTAAAGACAACAAGCAAAAGTGGAAATATTATATTATATATAAATAAGTATATTTTTCAATGCAGTAAAAATCTTTTATCTCAGGCTCTATTGTCACATGTACAGTATCATTGGTTTCCATTAAGTTTGCTCATTAACTTCCTGAATTGACTTAGAATGACCTGTATCTGTGTTTCATAAAAACAAGACGGACATTAGATGAAACTGTATCTAAAATGGAGAGAGATTTGTCGTCATGGAATATCAGAAAGGCTATGGTCAGGATGCAACATTGGATTTTATTTAATTAAATAACAGTCCTTGGATTCATTGTAGTTGTTATTGCCTCCGACAATGAGGTCATGTAGTGACCCCTGTCCGTGAGTTTGTTGGAAGCATTATCACAAGACGTGGCAGAAGGACGTGGTGTGAGTCAGGAGAGAAACCAATATTCAAAGGAACTGTAAAACTGTGACCAGAGAGCAGAAGCTGAAACTGTAACTGTTGAGGTTTAACATTTCGATTGTGCTAATCACTCGCTCTTCTCCTCTGTGAACCAACAGAATTCCATGGATCTGTGTAGGATAGCGGCGATCGGACATTCCTTCGGGGGAGCGACAGTGATCGAGACTCTGTGCAAAGAAGTTAAATTCAAGTACGTGGATTAACAAAGGTGTCTTCCACCATCATGTCCTCTCACTGAAGAGAAGCAGGGAAACGATACATTCTACACCAACAAACTGTCAATTAGAAAGAAAGAAAACACTTCGGTTCAATATTTAAATCCTGAATAATAATCCCCTCAGTTTTAGGAAGCTGCACACCTGCTTGTGTATAAACTACATGTTTTAGAAGAACAGTGAAAAGAAATGTATCAGTACCAAATCTCGAGTCATGTGTATTAGTATTCAAAAGAATTGAGAGCATCATTCCTATGGATGTTATTTTTCAATTTTCTTACTCTGTGAAATCAGGTGTGGCGTAGCGCTGGATGCCTGGATGTTTCCTTTAGATGAAGAAATCTTTCCCCGAGTGAGGCAGCCGCTCTTCTTCATCAACTCGGAGAAATTCCAGTGGGCGGGGAACATCAGCCGCATGAGGAAGCTGGACTCAGCCGTCCTCCACAGGAAGATGATCACTATCAGGTACAGAGCACACAACTGAGGTCGCTGGCAGATTTTGATTTGGTAAATCTGTTTCCTCTGAACTAATGGTGAAGATTTCCTCTAACTGGCTCCCAGGGGCACCGTCCACCAGAGTTTCCCCGACTTCACCTTCCTGACGGGAAACTGGATCGGTAAACTGATGAACCTGAAGGGAGAGATCGACCCAGAGATCGCCATAGACCTCTCCAACAAAGCAACACTAGCCTTCCTGCAACGCCATCTCGGTAGGAGAAATAACGAGCCCGCAATCTTTGCCGATTTATCATTTGTCGAAGGCTATATGCACATTTTAAAATTCTGTTTTCTAATGGCAGGTCTACAGAAGAACTTTAATCAGTGGGACCCTCTGATCGACGGAGCGGATGAAAACCTCATTCAAGGAACTAATATCACCGTGCTTCAGTCTTCCATCTGACCTGCCACTGTGCCTCATATACTGCAGGGGAACCCGGGTGCTCACATGTGGATCGCTCCCAAGATGTCTAGAACATTTGAATCTAACATGGACTCAGTGCCAACATTTTGAGGAGCAAAGAAGGGGAAAGGCGATCTCTACCTCATCAGCAGGAAAGGTTTGTTTTCCTTGAAAGATCAAAACACTCAGTGTAGCAGTGTTTGTTCCATGATGCCTGGATGTTGCGCACATGCACCTCAACACTTATGTTGGGGAAAACTGTATTAATCCATTACCAGCAATTTCTTGGAGACGTCATTTTAATCATTTTTAATCTTTGAGTGTAAATAGATCAAACCTGAGAGATATGTTGTTATTCAGCATCTGTGTGAACACAGGATCTTCCAGGAGATCTTCCAGAAGCTACTCTGATTGCTGTGTGAATGTGATGAAGCCTAACAAGAGAATCCTATGAGATGGAGAAAAAAGAAAGATATATAAGTATAAGCCAAGATGCTGTATGAATGAATCCATCTTGATTTGACAGATACAAGTAAAACATTATAAGTGTACCAACACTAAAAGGCTGCATTTAAAATAACCATGTGTGCCAGAAAAGTACTGTCCAATGAAATGTAACAGCCTTCTACTTTTATACAATCATTGTCTAAATTTGTATATAAGACAAATCCAATAAATATGGTTTGCATACAAAAAAAGTCATCTCAAATATGTGACTCCATCTTTTGAGTGTGCCTTCTCGTTTTTTTTTTAAAGTTTTGACACTATAGGGTAATACTTAAAGGTTCAGTGTGTAGAATGTAGTGACATCTAGTGGTGGAGTTGCATGTTGCAGCTGAATACCCCTCACCCCACTCTCCCCTTCCAAACATGAGAGAACCTGTGGTAGCCTTCGGTTGTTATAAAAACTCAAAAAGGTGTTTAGGTTGTCCAGTCTGGACTACTGTAAAAAACATGGCGGCCTACGTAAATATGATCCACTTCCGATTTAAATATAAAGGCTCAGTTCTAGGGTAGAGAAAACAATTTGTACAATTTAGATGAAACACACTAGAGAAAACATCATTAGGATTATTTTATATTCAATTTCTGCCAATAGATTCCTTTCACCTAAATCTTACACACTGAACCTTTCAGTATTATGATTAAAATACTTGTGTTTACGCTGGATGTCCACAACCAACAACTTTGTCTTCACCACACACCAGACCTAATACTTTCAAAGCCGCCTCCACATACGTCATGGACTCATGCATATTGGCTGAGACAGAACAAGGGTTTCTTACATTCTGCACACACCGAGTCGATGTTTACTCAGATGAGCTTGTTTTAAACACTGGTGCACCACGAGGCTGCGTGCTGTCACCGCTGCTGTTTTCCAGTCACACAAAGTGAAGTAACTGTTTAAATGTGTAAATGATCTGGCACTGGTGGCCAATCATTGGTCAGAACTTAACCTGTAATGTGAACACAGAGAGCATTCTTAAGAGAACCAACCAGATACTGTTTTCTACTTCAAGAATTACTCTTGAGTATCATTCAAGCATCATTCAACGGTTGAACCAAAAATTCATAATCAAACTAGGTTTATTGTAGAGAATTAAAGGTCGTCTGTCTTTATCCAACTGTAAAACGATTGTGTTATCAACCCTGATGTCCGTCCTTGACTATAAGGAGATATTCTGTATCGCCATGCTGTCCCATCAACATTTCGGCAGTTGTGTCAGTGATACGCTTCATCACAAGTTTCATACTGGTCCTTGTTCTCTGTACCAGACTGTTGGATGGACATGCTTACAGACTACGAGAAACACTTGGATGCTATTCTCTTGTCAAGCTCGACTGTTGAAGGTTCCCAACTTCTTCACAGTTCTGCTCTCCTCTACATTTAGTACCCTCAGCATACAACCTAGTAACTATATAACCCTCCATATATGTGCGCACAAACATTGACAGATCTCTCAAACTACAGTCCCTCATTCCTCTTTATCTGAGGTCTTCCACAATTCTTGTAATTGTTTCTATTGATTCTGTGGTATCGTTACACTGCCTGATTAAAAAAAGATGTACGTATTATTTAAAAAGTGAGCAGGAGTTGCAGCTGTGATTTAGGCAAATAAAGTCTACATGTTGATGCATTTCAATCTTCACCGACTAAGTCTTAATTTGTTTTGGAATTATTCATATAAATATTTTATCACATTTAGAATAGATTAAAAATTAAGATGTGTCATGCCATCAAACATGACAACAGGAGTGGGTGAGTGGATTAAAAAAAACATGACTCAGCTCCTTAGTTCTGTTATATTTATTGAACAAACAGAAATGTCTATTTAACACATGCATTAATCCAGAAAACTTTGGTTGCATTTTTTTTTTACAAAATAACATCACAAGTCACAACCTTTCAAACCAGGTTTATCTTCAAAGAATAGGTAAACATCTATAACACAAAAGAGCTCCCGGTAACTGGGTGAGCACATAGATAGAGGCACTTTAAATTAGATGGCTGAAAAGGGAACAATGTAAAAGGAAAAATGTGAAAAGCAGAATGAGGACCTGCTGGGTCGACTCAATAAATCAACACAGTCATTTAACATCAGGAACAAACACAACAAATAAAGGAGAACTTGTGACTTATAACTTAAATAAAAAAATTAAATGAATCACGTGGCAGTTACTGCGGCTGTGGCTCAACAGGCAGATCAGCAGAACCGTCACAGACGACCAGAGAGAGATGAGTCACCAGCTCGAGGTCTGAGGGGGAGGAAAAAACAACCCATCACACACTGTAGAAGCTCCAAGTCAAATGAACTGGGACACTGAAGAAAGCAGCAGCATTACTCCATTACATCAATACTATTTCATGATTGCAACACTTGTGGCAAACTAACACGACATGGGCACAAACAGTGGCCTCAACTGTATTTGGGTTTATTGATAATAAAATGTGTGTGTATGGTCTTGATAATAAAACATTAAGGTAACACTGCAAAAAGTATGGGAGAAAATCTGTTTTTGAAAATTAAAAGCCTTTGAATTTCTATAACTGAAAACATTTGCATTGAAATTGGGTATTTGATTTTTTTCATTCAACACCCTGGACAGGGTGAGAATAAGAATTGGACGTTTTATTCTGGAAAAATAAATTCCACGTACATTTGTCCCGTACAGTTTTTTATTGTTAGTCTGTTTTCTGTTGCTGCAGCTTTTGACAGACAGAAGAGATTTTATTTTGACCATTTCTAGCCAATTTCTTCTTCTTTTCTTGAAATAAAATTCCTACTCACATCCACAATTAACACACGACAATGACTCAGCATGACTTGACGGTTTCAAAATATTTGACTAGAATAATAAACATGTTTGTTCAGTTTGATAATCAGTGACATGACAGAACACATTTAATTGTCATTGTTTTAACACAATCAGTTGTTCTGGTGACTTCTAAATGCTCTCATAGTGCAGTGAGGTTAACTGTGGAGGTTGTCTCTCACTGGACTGACTGAAAACCTGCTGGTTGATGCTGGTTTGACAACCACATTGCTGGCCATTAAAAAAATGTTTCTACCGGGGCTTGTCCAATTTTATATTGACCGATACATGAATATAAATATTAAAAACAATGTCAATGATCCTCCGGATGCCGTTATCAAGCACTAATGGCTCGGAATTTTACAGTTTAACAATCAATTTTATGATAAAGAAAAAAAAAAAGATACAAACAAATATACAGAACTTGAAGAAAACTCTTTTCCTAAAATGTAAAACAAATCTATTCTGCATCTTTTATTTTGAGAAATAAGTTTTCATATGAGCAAGTCTCAGCAGTCTGAAAGGCTCACAGCTGATTTTTATCTAATAACAAATCATTCAGGCTCTAGATTTTAGAACGTGCGTCTAATTAACTGTATATATGGTCAGTGGATTTAAAGCTACGAAATACACATTTTACTTATATTCAAGTTGTGTCAGTTAAAAAAAAGTGTTCAGTTCACATTTGGATATCAGCCCTGTGAACTTTTGATTTAATTAGCTCAACCATCAAAAGTGCTAATTTCTCCTCTGATTGGTGCTAATTACCTTTCTGTTCGGGTGGTGAATGCACCAGCTGCTCAGTCTCTGTTTCAGGCTGTTGTTGCTGGTCTGAAAGAACAAGGAGACATCAGTATAATGACGCCTACAAACAAGCAGGACATAGTTCTTCTCTACTTTAAAGTCCAGAAATGACTGTTACTGTCAAACATGACAATCTTTATTAAATCAAGACAAAGGCCTTCTAATAAATATTTGCATGTTTTGTTAATCAATAAGTCTGATACCTCTGCAGACGTCTTTCACACAGTTCTCTGCCAAAAAACGGGTCATCCCATCACCCAGGTTACTCTGAAGAGAAATTACAACAACCTCCACTTGTCACATATGTGATGACGTGCTGTATAATTGTAGACATGTGTTGAGTGCTCTCTATTACCATGTCTTGACGGGAGCTTTGTGGCTTTGTGTCCCATGACAGAGCTGCAACCACAGAGACAGGTGAGTAACCGTTAATACAAAAGGGAAAAGGTGTGTGAGAAAAGCACGACACTTAGTTCAAATCAAAAATCCAATTGACAAATCAAAATAAATTAAAAAAGATGAAAAATGCAAACCAGAAAGTTTGTCTTCATGAAGATCTGCGGTCTCGTCTTCAGTCATGGGGTTATCCTAAAAACAGACAATAACAGAGTGTTCCAATACAGACCACAACCCTGTTATACAGCTTATCCAATTGAGGGAAGGCTGGGGGGAGCTGGAGTCAACCCCAGCTAACATTTAGCAAGGCACACGCGTGCATCACAGCGGATATTTAGCCTAAAAACATGATGTGAATGACCTTGTTTCTAGTCTAATTTGGTATAGGTATTTTAAGGGTGAATCATTTGTTATCAGATACAAAATTATTTAAACACAAGAGTGTAATTCCAAGGGGGAAAAAATCAAATACATAATTTCAATGAAAATATATTCTGTTATAGAAATTCAAAGGCTTTTCAATACTCGGGTGAAATATCCCTTTAAGTGCATCTGGCAAAAATCCAGACTAGCCAACTGTCTTCAGACTAAAATACTCCTGCTCATTCTCCTCAAGATTACTTGATCTTTTATATCCAGTGTGAGGAGTGGTTTGTCAATCATGAAGGAAGTTCTCTTGTTTTTTAAACAAAGGAACACTGAGTGTAGAAGGTGAGGCTGCAGTCACATGGGATAGGTATGTTGGCACCAAACCCTGTGCTTGGATAGAAAACTCCTTGTTTCTACTGATCCACAGTAAGACAGTCAGACTACAAGTGATGTTGATAAACAAGTCGGAATCAAACCGATTTAAAATGTATTTTCATTAAACAGAAATGGCTCCACTTTACCTGTATAGGCACGACCTCATCCTGTAGAGAAAGGGCTCCTATTGCAATTTCACACACTGAGAGAGCTCCTGTACAGAAAATCATAATCCTTCACTGTATTTTAACAGAAGACATGTTTACATAGAAACCTGTATTACGATATCAACGCGATTCAAAGTCTGAATAAGACAATGCGATGGAAACATTATTTCCTGATTACCATAACCTGAATGAGGTCATACTCTGTATAAGTAGTAGTTGAAGTAAGACATGTGGGTATTCTGTCCTTAGTCAAATTATATACGCATGTCAGACTCTTATTCTAACGGCCTGTTGGGAGCCCTCACAGCATTTTATGACATCGACATACAGCAGTTACCAACTACTTGATGGGATTCAACTAAAACAAGTACATAATGTAGACTTGAGTCATAATCACACAATGATCTGTAACTTGTAAACAGTAATATGAATCGGATATTCTAGATCATAATTGTCTTATTCAGAATTAAGGTCAATAGATGGAAAATTGCTGCCCTTGTAAACGGTCACTGTGAGAACAGGACAAAACAAGCAGAGCAGTTATGGATCATTCTGTACACATGGCAGTTGAGTTGTTCTGGAGGTTGTGATAGTTAACACGGAACAAGCATTAAACAAACTCCCTCTGTGATAAGTATACGGCAAAGAAATATTTGTCCTATAATTTGAATGAATGAACTAACCTTAGTTGTACATGTGAGCATAAGCAACTGTTCCTTGAAGATGTTGCAACTCTCATTCAAGGTTTCTTCAGTCCTAACTGACTACAGGGAGGTTTACCTACCTAGAGTCTTGTAACCTAAGCCTGCAGTGTTTATTAAACCCACCTTATATATTGTGTAATGGTTGTTAGAAATGACTCACCATCTGATTCACTCTCAACCTGGAATTAAAGAAATTACCCAATATTAATTTCAAGAAAAATACAATTCAAGACAAATAAACTTGAAAAATAATGTTATATTGATTACCATTCAGATAAATTAACATTAAAATCATTGTGAATAAAGTTATATTTGCACACACATTCACTGAGCATTTTATAAGTATCACAAATACACATGCTTATTCCTTGAACTATCCAATCAGAAAATCCTGTGGCATCATGTTAATTTTCCCAATCAGAATGAAGAACAACTGATCTCAGTGACTCTGACCAGGGCCTGATCCTTGGTGCTAGATGGCTGTTTCTAGAGTTTTTACTCAGAATGGTGCTAAAAAACATAAAACATCCATTGTGCGGCAGTGGCTGGAAACGCCTTGCTGAAGAGAGAGGTCAAATGAGAATGGTCAGACAGCAGAGCAGGCAGCGACAGCAGAAATCCTCTGTCAGCTAAAATATATATCTGAGGCTGCAGTGAGACAGATTCAACAAAGTGGACAGTTGGGGACAAAAAAAACATAGCCTGGTCTGAGGAGTCTGGATTTCTGCTGAGGTTGAAGAAGATGGGAACAGAATGAACTCTTATGCAAGAGTCCAGGATGTGGCAGGTGTTCCAAATAAAGTGCTCAGTGAGTGTCCACTACAGACAGTACTTGATATACAGAACAGCAGTATCGTTTACCTCATTTGATGCTTTAGCCATCATCTTATGCAGGTCATCTTTTACATCAGAACCGACTTGCTCCTGGGGAAATTTAAGAAAATGAAACTGAGAAAATTGTCTATCGATTTGAATGTTATTTATATATATTTACAGTTAATGTTCTTAAAATGGAAATGTTCATCTAAATCAAGTTAAAAATTAAATTAACTGGAGGTGAAACTAAGCCTGAAACTTTATATTATAAAAAGACAGCAGATACATAAACTGAGTTGAAACTCACTGGGATGCATTTGAACTTAATCTCTTCAGTCAGGCTAATGACATCCTCTTCCGTTTCCCTTGTGAGTTTCTCATCATCACTTGGCTCATATGGATCTGCAGTGCAAAGGGACAAAAGTAAAATCATATTCTAACAAATTTGACATGACACACAATTCATTTGAAAGTATTTCCTCCTCTCTTCTTTGGTGCCTCCTTAGCTGCCTCACTTAGGTGGAAAGAGAACAGGTCGAGCCACCAGATTTGTCATCATGGAACTTTCACACACCTCTTCTCAGATACTTTGGTATTTGCTCTCTAATATCCTCTATTTTCATAATAAAACAACTATACAGTACTGACTTACTTTACTGAAAAAGAGTGGACGCAATAGATCAAGCTGACAGTGATTGCCCTCTGCTGGATCATGAGACAAACTTCTTCAGACAGTCTCATGTGCTTCTAGACTATATTTTTGAATTCAAACCGGTCATAACAGTACTGATATGAACTTTACCCCCCCACCTTTGAATGAATGTTTGAATTTTGGATAAAAAGTGACAGCCTTAACACACATATATGAGAACTCTGCAAAAAGCCTGAATGGTGTCTACAAAAGTCATTTAAAGACTGAGGTGACGGCAACAAACCTGATTCTGTATCCTGCTGAGGAGCTACGGTCTCGCCTTCAGTCATCAAATCAATCTGAAACAGATGAGATCATCAATCACTGACCTGAAGGCATCATCTGATGCACTGCGTTGATGGTTTGATGTAAAACTGTCCTATGAAGGTTAGCAATTAAGTGATGCACAGTAACAAGTACAATTGATTATTTAAACATCACAAGAAAAGAAGTATTGGAAAACCTCCATACAAGTAGAGAATTTCCACAACATTACCTCGAAACGTGGGGCAATGCATGGCACCTCTGTGACATCACTTCTAGCTGCAATGTCCTGCTCTGTAGGAGCATCTGTGAACATAAAACAACCACACTTCATTTCATACACACTATTACACTCTACTTTGTGATTGTTTAATATTACTTTTCACTTAGTTGTTTTCTGGAGGAGTTGCCTACAGTTACTGTCTGTTGTGGGCCAAGACTTTTACATTTTTCCAGATCATCTCACTGCCTAAGCATAGGCCTGTGTTTGTGTGTCTGCTCGTCTCTGTTGCGCTTCACACAAACTGATGATCACATGTATTTAGACATTAATCGATGGTGTTGGATCATGAATCTGGATCGTTCCAGTCACTATAACACTGATGTCCTTGCTGTACGCCTCACATTCAGCTTGTGTTGTGTGTGGCAGGTGAGGAACTACGTGTAAGTATGAAATACCCGTATTTGTATTTAGAACACTAGCATGTAACATATCTCATTCATCTCATGTAGTACGTTAACTTCAGATTTTACCCCCCGTTAACAAAACTCCCAAAATCTCTGGTGTTCTGTGCGATTTGAAATTGGAACCACTCACCACACACAAGCTGAGCAGGAAGCAGAGGAGACGGCAGCAACAATTCAGTCTGAATCTGTGAGAAGACAAAAACAGTTAAATGGTAAATGGAATGAATATCTAACCCCTCACTTGTCTTAACAGACACTCAAAGCACTTTACACTTCAGGTTACTTTGGCCCACTCACAAATATTCATATGAAACTTCTTCTATACACAGAAGTGCTTCTGTCACACACACACTGATAGTACATCCTTTGGGGCAATTATAAGCATCAAAGATAATTTGACAACTGCACAACAGAAGCTCTGGATCAAACTACCAACTTTCCAATTACACCCGCTCTACCTACTGTTCACTTACATGAACGAATTCACAGTTTGTTGGAGGACTTTGACACAATAACAAAAACTTTCCAGACAACTGCTTTGTGTGGCAAAGAGGAAAGGCTCATCAATCTGAATCTCAGACAAACCTCACCCATCTGCTTTCATATTCCTCCAGACATTGCCCAATATTAAAATACAATTAAAGACAAATCAACTCAAAAAAAAAGAATGTTCTATTGATTACCATTAGGATAAATGTATACTGTAAACATGAGTCCAGTAGTATTTATACACACTCAGAGCATTTTACAAGGATCACTTATACACCTGCTTATTCGTGAAACTATCCAATCAGATAATCATGTGGCATCATGTTAATTTTCCCAATCAGAACGTATAACAACTGATCTCAGTGACTCTGACCAGGGCCTGATCCTTGGTGCTAGACGGGCTGTTTCTAGTATTTCTCAAACTGCTGATCTCCTCAGATTCTCACACACAACAGTTTCTAGAGTTTTTACTCAGAATGGTGCTGAAAAACATAGAACATCCATTAAGCGGCAGTCGTGTGGCTGGAAACGCCTTGCTGAAGAGAGGTCAAAGGAGAATGGTCAGACAGCAGAGCAGGCAGCGACAGCAGAAATCCTCTGTCAGACAAAAACTGAAATCTGAGACTACAGTGAGACAGATTCTACAAAGTGGACAGTTGAGGACTAGAAACACGTAGCCTGGTCTGAGGAATCTGGATTTCTGCTGAGGTTGAAGAAGATGGGAACAGAATCTGGAGTCAACACAGTGAAGCCATGGAGTCAAGCTGCCTTATGGCTGTTGCCACTGGTGTAATAATGTGGGGGAAGCTTCCTGATCACACTTTGGGCCCTTAATAAAAATCAACCAGGATTTTAATGTTGCCGACCATGTCCGTCCCTTCATGGCCAGTTTCTAATGTCATCATGGAGTACAATCATAAAGGAGGAGTGAGTCTAACAGTTTGTAAAATTCATGTCACAAAGAATTGAGGCTGTTCTGAGAGGACTGTGAGGAACTACTATGGATGGTGGAAAAAATCGATTCTGTTACACATCACGATTCTTGTGAACGACGATTTAAAATCGCCATGCTGCCTCCCAAATCGATTTTTTTTATTTATTTTTTTTTATTATTTTTTTTATTTTAAAAAAATATATTTATTGGTTTATACCGGGGGGGATATATGGGGGAAGCAACATCACCCCAGAGCATGTTTACCAGCTCTTGTTTTTGCACAAGAATCTAAACATACCCAAGCACTAGCATTGCATCGCCTACATGCAAACAACAATAGCCTACTTTTTGTTTATTTCAAAGTTTATATTTTAAGTAAACTTTTATTCATTCCATTTAATTTACCTTTTATTTATTGTTTAAAAGTAGCCTAAGTGGCATACATTTCTTAATCTGTCAGTTTGTGTGCAGTTGACAGGGGCTAAACAATAATAGGGCACATCTCATTTATTTTCTTTATTGGCTGCGCGGCAGTCATTAAGTTAATGTTAATATTTGAAATAAAACTGGTAAAGCTCTAATTGAATTTGACTGTGTTGTATTTGAAGGTATGATTTGACATTTTTCCATGGTCCAGTATTTAAAAAAAAAAATAACCAAAAGAAATCCCAGGAAAATCGTAATATCGAATCGCAATACTTACAGAATCGCAATACCCACAGAAATCGCAATACATATCGTATCGCCACCTAAGTATCGTGATAGTACCGTATCGGGAGGTCCCTGCCGATTCCCGTCCCTAGGAACTACCCGGTATTAGTATGGTGTTCCAAATAAAGTGCTCAGTGAGTGTCCAATACAGACAGTACTTAATATACAGAACAGCAGTATCGTTTACCTCATTTGATTCTTTAGCCATCATCTTATGCAGGTCATCTTTTACATCAGAACCGACTTGCTCCTGGGGAAATTTTAAAAAAAGAAATTGAGAAAATTGTATATCAATTTGAATGTTATTTATATATATTTACAGTTAATGTTCTTAAAATGAAAATGTTCATCTAAATCAAGTCAAAAATTAAATGAACTGGAGGTTTAAACTAAGCCTGAAACTTTATATAAAAAGACAGCAGATCCATAAACTGAGTTGAAACTCACTGGGATGCATTTGAACTTAATCTCTTCAGTCAGGCTGATGACTTCCTCTTCCGTTTCCCTTGAGAGTTCCCCATCATCACTTGGCTCATATGGATCTGCAGTGCAAAGGGACAAATTCAAATCATTTTCTAACTAAATTGACAATTCATTTGAAAGTATTTGCTCCTCTCGTCTGTGTTGCCTCCTTAGCTGCCTCACTTAGGTGGAAAGAGAACAGGTGAGCCCACAGATTTGTCGTCATTGAACCTTCACACACCTCTTCTCAGATACTTTGGTGTTTTCTCTCTAATATCCTTTATTTTCATAACAAAAAACTATACAGTACTGACTTACTTCACTGATAAAGAGAGGATGCAATAGGTGATTGCCCTCTGCTGGATCGCGAGACAAACTACTTCAGACAGTCTCATGTGCTTAAAGACTATAATTTTTAATTCAAAAAGGTCAAAACAGTACTAATATGAACTTTCCCCCCCTCGTTTGAATGAATGTTTGAATTTTGTAAAAAAAGTAACACCCTTAACACACATTTATAAGAGAACATTGCAAAAAGCCTGAATGGTGTCTACAAAAGTCATTTAAAGACTGAGGTGACGGCAGCAAACCTGATTCTGTATCCTGCTGAGGAGCTAAGGTCTCGCCTTCAGTCATCAAGTCAATCTGAAACAGATGAGATCATCAATCACTGACCCTAAGACATCATCTGATACACTGTGTTGATGGTTTGATGTAAAACTGTCTCATGAAGGTTATCAATTAAGTGATGCACAGTAACAAGTCTTGTTGATTATTTACACATCACAAGAAAAGAAATATTGGAAAGCTTCCATACAAGTAGAGAATTTCCACAACATTACCTCGAAACGTGGGGCAATGCATGGCACCTCTGTGACATCACTTCTAGGTGCAAGTTCCTGCTCTGTAGGAGCATCTGTGAACATAAAAAACAACCACACTTAATTTCATACACACTATACTTTGTGATTGTTAATTATTACTTTTCACTTATTTGTTTTCAGTTGGAATAGCCTACAGTTACTGTCTGTTGTGGGCCAAGACTTTTACATTTTTCCAGATCACCTCATAGCCTAAGCATAGACATGTGTTTGTGTGTCTGCTCATCTCTGTTGCGCTTCACACAAACTGATGATCAGATGCATTTAGACATTAATCGATAGTGTTGGATCAAGAATCTGGATCGTTCCAGTCACTATAACACTGATGTCCTTGCTGTACGCCTCACATTCAGCTTGTGTTGTGTGTGGCAGGTGAAGAACTATGTGTAAGTATGGAAAACCAGTATTTGTATTTAGAACACTAGCATGCAACATATCTCTCTCATCTCACGTAGTACGTTGGCCTCACATTTGCCCCCCCCCCCCCGTTAACAAAACTCCCAAAATCTCTAGAGTGCTGTTTGATTTGAAATGGGAACCACTCACCACACACAAGCTGAGCAAGAAGCAGAGGAGACAGCAGCAACAATTCAGTTTGAATCTGTGAGAAGAAAAAAACAGTTAAATGGTAAATGGAATGAATATCTAACACCTCACTAGTCTTGCTAGACACTCAAAGCACTTTACACTTCAGGTAACTTTGGCCCACTCACAAATATTCATATGAAACTTCTTCTATACACAGAGTGCTTTTGTCACAAACACTGATAGTAAATCATTTGGGGCAATTTTAAGCATCAAAGATAATTCGACAAGGGGACAAGAGAAGCTTGGGATCAAACTACCAACCTTCAAATTACACCCGCTCTACCAACTGTTCACTTATAAGAAAGAATTAACAGTTTGGTGGGAGAACTTTGACACAATGACAAAAACTTTCCAGACAACTGCTTTGTATGGAAAAGAGAAAAAGCTCATCACTCTGAATCTCAGGAAAAACCTCACCCATCTGCTTTCATATTCCTCCAGACATTGCCTAATTTTAGACTACAATTTATGATGAATTAGCTTGAAAAAATGATGTCCAGGGCCTGAACCTTGGTGCTAGACGGGCTGTTCCTAGTATTACTCAAATTGCTGATCTCCTCAGATTCTCACATTCAACAGTTTCTAGAGTTTTTACTCAGAATGGTGCTGAAAAACATAGGACATCCATTGAGCGGCAGTCGTGTGGCTGGAAACGCCTTGCTGAAGAGAGGTCAAAGGAAAATGGTCAGACAGCAGAGCAGGCAGCGACAGCAGAAATCCTCTGTCAGCTAAAAACTGAAATCTGAAGCTGCAGTGACACAGATTCAAAAAAAGTGGACAGTTGAGGACTAGAAAAACATAGCCTGGTCTGAAGAATCTGGATTTCTGCTGAGTTTGAAGAAGATGGGAACAGAATCTGGAGTCAACAGAGTAAAGCCATGGAGTCAAGCTGCCTTATGCAAGAGTCGAGGCTGTTGCCACTGGTGAAATAATGTGGGGGAAGCTTCCTGATCACACTTGGGTCCTTAATAAAAATCAATCAGGATTTTAATGCCACAGTCTGAGTGTCATTGCCGATCATGTCAGTCCCTTCATGGCCAGTGTCTAATTTCATCATGGAGTAGAATTGTAAAGGAGGAGCGAGTCCAACAGTTTGTAAAATTCACATCACAAAGAATTGAGGCTGTGCTGAGAAGAATGTGAGGAACTAGCCAGTATTAGTATGGTGTTCCAAATAAAGTGCTCAGTGAGTACTTAATATACAAAACAGCAGTATCGTTTACCTCATTTGATTCTTTAGCCATCGTCTTATGCAGGTCATATTTTACATCAGAACCGACTTGCTCCTTGGGAAATATTTTAGAACGAAATTGAGAATTCTGTTTAAATTTGAATGTTATTTATACATATTTAAAGTTAATATTCTTAAAATGGAAATGTTCATCTAAATCAAGTCAAAAATTTAATTAACTGGAGGTGAAACTAAGCCTAAAACTTTATATAAAAAGACAGCAGATGCATAAACTGAGTTGAAACTCACTGGGATGCATTTGAACTTGCTCTCTTCAGTCAGGCTGATGACATCCTCTTCCGTTTCCCTTGTGAGTTTCTCATCATCACTTGGCTCATATGGATCTGCAGTGCAAAGGGACAAAAGTCAAATCTTATTCCAAAAAATTTGACATGACACACATTTAATTTAAAGTATTTGCTCTGCTCATCTCTGATGTCTCCTTAGCTGCCTCACTTAGGTGGAAAGAGAACAGTTGAGCCCACAGATTTGTCGTCATTGAACTTTCACACACCTCTTCTCAGATGCTTCCGTATTTGCTCTCTAATAGCCTCTATTTTCATAATAAAACAACTATACAGTACTGACTTACTTTACTGATAAAGAGAGGATGCAAAAGGTCAAGCTGACAGTGATTGCCCTCTGCTGGATCGCGAGACAAACTACTTCAGACAGTCTCATGATCTTTGAGACTATACTTTTGAATTCAAGCAGGTCATAAAAGTACAAGTATGAACTTTTCCCAGCTCGTCTGAATGAATGTTTGAATTTTGTATAAAAAGTGAAAGCCTTAACACACATCTATAAGAGAACATTGCTAAAAGCCTGAATGGTGTCTACAAGAGTAATTTAAAGACTGAGGTGACGGCAGCAAACCTGTTTCTGTATCCTGCTGAGGAGCTAAGGTCTCGCCTTCAGTCATCAAGTCAATCTGAAACAGATCAGATCATCAATCACTGACCTGAAGGCATCATCTGATGCACTGTGTTGATGGTTTGATGTAAAACTGTCCTATGAAGGTTAGCAATTAAGTGATGCACAGGAACAAGTCCACTTGATTATTTACAAATCACAAAAAACATAGTTTTGGAAAAACTCCATCAAAGTACATAATTTCCACAATATTACTTCTAAACGTGGGGCAATGCATGGCACCTCTGTGACATCACTTCTAGCTGCAATGTCCTGCTCTGTAGGAGAATCTGTGAACATAAGAACAACCACACTTCAGTTCATACACAGTATTACGATATTCTTTGATTCTTTAATACTACTTTTCACTTATTTGTTTTCTGGAGGAGTTGCCTACAGCTACAGTCTGTTGTGGGCCAATACTTTTACATATTTCCAGATCACCTCATAGCCTAAGCAATGAGCATAGGCCTGTCTTTGTGTGACTGCTCATCTCTGTTTGTTTGCTTTACACAAACTGATGACCACATGTATTAAGTCATTAATCGATGGTGTTGGATCATGAATCTGGATCGTTCCAGTCACTATAACACTGATATCCTGGCTGTGCGCCTCACATTCAGCTCGTGTTGTGTGTGGCAGGTGAAGAACTACATGTAAATAAGGAATAACAGTATTTGTATTTAGAACACTAGCATGCAACACATCTGTCATCTCATGTAGTACATTGGCCTCACATTTGCCCCCCCGTTAACAAAACTCCCAAAATCTCTAGAGTGCTGTTTGATTTGAAATGGGAACCACTCACCACACACAAGCTGAGCAGGAAGCAGAGGAGAGGGCAGCAACAATTCAGTTTGAATCTGTGAGAAGACAAACAGTTAAATGGTAAATGGAAAGAATATCTAACCCCTCACTAGTCTTAACAGACACTCAAAGCACTTTACACTTCAGGTTACTTTGGCACACTCACAAATATTCATATGAAACTTCTTCTATACACAGAGTGCTTTTGTCACAAACACTGATAGTAAATCATTTGGGGCAATTTTAAGCATCAAAGATAATTCGACAACTGGACAAGAGAAGCTTGGGATCAATCTACCAACCTTCCAATTACACCCGCTCTACCTAATGTTCACTTATAAGAAAGAATTCACAGTTTGTGGGAGGACTTTGACACAATAACAAAAACTTTCCAGACAACTGCTTTGTATGGAAAAGAGAAAAGCTATTCACTCTGAATCACAGGAAAACCTCACCCATCACTTTCATATTCCACCAGACATTGCCCAATATTAAAATACAATTCAAGAAAAATCAGCTCAAAAAAAATAATGTTCTATTGATTACCATTCAGATAAATGAATACTAAAGTAAACCTGAATTAAGACGTATTTATACACAGTCACTGAGCATTTTTATAAGTATCACCAATACACCTGCTTATTCATGAAATCATCCAATTAGAAAATCCTGTGGCATCATGTAAATTTTCCAGTCAAAATGAAGAACAACTGATCTCAGTGACTCTGACTAGGGCCTGATCCTTGGTGCTAGACGGGCTGTTTCTAGTATTTCTCAAACTGCTGATCTACTCAGATTTTCTCACATACAACAGTTTCTAGAGTTTTTAGTCAGAATGGTGCTGAAAAACATAGAACATCCTTTGAGCGGCAGTCGTGTGGCTGGAAACGCTTTGCTGAATAGAGGTCAGAGGAGAACAGTCAGACAGCAGATCAGGCAGCGACAGCAGAAATCCTCTGTCAGCCAAAAACTGAAATCTGAGACTGCAGTGAGACAGATTCTACAAAGTGGACAGTTGAGGACAAAACAAACGTAGCCTGGTCTGAAGAATCTGGATTTCTGCTGAGGTTGAAGAAGATGGGAACAGAATCTGGAGTCAACACAGTGAAGCCATGGAGTCAAGCTGCCTTATGTAAGAGTCCAGACTGTTGCCACTGGTGTAATACTGTTGGGGTAGCTTACTGATCACACTTTGGGCCCTTAATAAAAATCAATCAGAGTTTAATGCCAAAGTCTGAGTGTCGTTGCCGACCATGTCCGTCCCTTCATGGCCAGTTTCTAATGTCATCATGGAGTAGAATTGTAAAGGAGGAGTGAGTCCAACAGTTTGTAAAATTCATGTCACAAAGAATTGAGGCTGTTCTGAGAGGACTGTGAGGAACTACCCAGAATTAGTATGGTGTTCCAAATAAAGTTCTCAGTGAGTTTGCACTACAGACAGTACTTAATATACAGAACAGCAGTATCGTTTACCTCATTTGATCCTTTAGCCATTATCTTATGCAGGTCATCTTTTACATCAGAACCGACTTGCTCCTGGGGAAATTTAAGAAAATAAAATAGAGAGAATTATCTATCAATTTGAATGTTATTTATATATATTTACAGATAATATTCTTAAAATGGAAATTTTCATCTAAATCAAGTCAAAAATGAAATTAACTGGAGGTGAAACTAAGCCTGAAACTTCATATAAAAAGACAGCAGATGCATAAACTGAGTTGAAACTCACTGGGATGCATTTGAACTTAATCTCTTCAGTCAGGCTAATGACATCCTCTTCCGTTTCCCTTGTGAGTTTCTCATCATCACTTGGCTCATATGGATCTGCAGTGCAAAGGGACAAAAGTAAAATCATATTCTAACAAATTTGACATGCCACACAATTCATTTGAAAGTATTTTCTCCTCTCGTCTGTGATGCCTCCTTAGCTGCCTCACTTAGGTGGAAAGAGAACAGTTGAGCCCACAGATTTGTAGTCATTGAACTTTCACACACCCCTTCTCAGATGCTTCCGTATTTGCTCTCTAATATCCTCTATTTTCATAATAAAACAACTATACAGTACTGACTTACTTTACTGATAAAGAGTGGATTCAATAGATCAAGCTGACAGTGATTGCCCTCTGCTGGATCATGAGACAAACTACTTCAGACAGTCTCATGTGCTTCTAGACTATATTTTTGAATTCAAACCGGTCATAACAGTACTGATATGAACCTTACCCCGCCCCACCTTTGAATGAATGTTTGAATTTTGGATAAAAAGTGACAGCCTTAACACACATATATGAGAACTCTGCAAAAAGCCTGAATGGTGTCTACAAAAGTCATTTAAAGACTGAGGTGACGGCAGCAAACCTGATTCTGTATCCTGCTGAGGAGCTAAGGTCTCGTCTTCAGTCATCAAATCAACCTGAAACAGATCAGATCATCAATCACTGACCTGAAGGCATCATCTGATGCACTGCGTTGATGGTTTGATGTAAAACTGCCCTATGAAGGTTATCAATTAAGTGATGCACAGTAACAAGTACAATTGATTATTTAAACATCACAAGAAAAGTAGTATTGGAAAACCTCCATCAAAGCACATAATTTCCACAATATTACCTCTAAACATGGGGCAATGCATGGCACCTCTGTGACATCACTTCTAGCTGCAATGTCCTGCTCTGTAGGAGCATCTGTGAACATAAGAACAACCACACTTCATTTCATACACACTATTACAATATTCTTTGTGATTGTTTAATTTTACTTTTCACTTATTTGTTTTCTGGAGGAGTAGCCCACAGTTACTGTCTGTTGGGGGCCAAGACTTTTACATTTTTCCAGATCACCTCATAGCCTAAGCATAGGCATGTGTTTGTGTGTCTGCTCGTCTCTGTCGCGCTTCGCAAAAACCAATGACCACATGTATTTAGTCATTGATCAAAGGTTTTGTTTCATGAATCTGGATCGTTCCAGTCACTATAACACTCATGTCCTGGCTGTGCGCCTCATATTACATCTTGTGTTGTGTGTGGCAGGTGAAGAACTACATGCAAGTAGGGGATACCCGTATTTTCATTTAGAACACTAGCATGCAACATACACTCCTGATCAAAATCTTAAGACCAGTTAAAAAATTGCATGAATTTGCATTTTGCACTGTTGGATCTTAGGAAGGTTCTAAGTAGAGCTTCAAAATGCAAAAAGAAGAAATGGGAACAAGAGACCAAAAGTTGTGAGAAGGCAATTTATTGAAAACAACAATTTAACTCAAATAGGCTGTTCATTAGCTGATCAAAAGTTTAAGACCACAGCCTTTATAAGCCAAAATCTGTGCAAAAATTTGGATTCCATGTCATTTCCTGACAAGTAATCACACTGTGAAGATCTCTTGATGGCAAAGGCAAAAAAGCTCACCGTCTTTGAACGTGGTAGGATTGTTGAACTGCATAAACAAGGCCTCTCACAACGTGCCATCGCTGCTGAGGTTGGATGCAGTAAGACAGTCATTTTGCATTTCTTAAAAGATCCTCAGGGTTATGGAACAAACAAATTAAGTGGTAGACCGAAAAAATCTCACCGACGCTGAGCCGGAGGATCCGAATGGCTGTCCGTCAAGACACGGGACGATCCTCGTCCCAAATTAAGGCCATTTCTGGTGCTGACTGCAGCCCAATAACCATCAGACGACACCTGCGAAGGAAGGGCTTCAAAAACAAGAAATGTCTTCAAAGGCCACGTCTCCTTCAACGCCACAAAATTGCCCGTTTAGACTTTGCAAGGGAGCACCACACATGGGACATTCAAAGGTGGAAGAAAGTTTTATTCTGTGACGAGAAAAAAATGTAACCTTGATGGTCCTGATGGCTTCCAACGTTACTGGCATGACAAGGAGATGCCACCTGAGATGTTTTCTACGCGGCACAGTGGAGGGGGCGCCATCATGATCTGGGGTGCTTTTTCCTTCAATGGAACAATGGAGCTCCAGGTGTTGCAGGGGCGTCAAACAGCAGCTGGCTATGTGGAGATGTCTGTGTGGTAACGACTGGGTTTTTCAGCAGGACAACGCTCCAATTCACAATGCCCGTCTGACCAAGACTTTTTTCGAGGAGAATCACATCACTCTTTTGGACCATCCTGCGTGTTCCCCTGATCTTAATCCAATTGAGAACATTTGGGGATGGATGGCAAGGGAAGTTTACAAAAATTGACTTCAGTTCCAGACAGTGGATGCCCTTCGTGAAGCCATCTTCACCACTTGGCGCAACATTCGCACTAGCCTTTTGGAAACACTTGCATCAAGCATGCCAAAACGAAATTTTGAAGTGATCAACAATAATGGTGGAGCTACTCATTACTGAGTCAGTTTTTGACACTTTAATTTCTGTT
Source organism: Limanda limanda (assembly GCF_963576545.1). Lineage (NCBI taxonomy): Eukaryota > Metazoa > Chordata > Actinopteri > Pleuronectiformes > Pleuronectidae > Limanda > Limanda limanda. The sequence goes on from NC_083653.1 coordinate 17,903,692, forward strand.
TTAGGAGGTTTCTGGGTTTTTTTGAGCTGTGGTCTTAAACTTTTGATCAGCTGATGAACAGCCTACTTCAGTTAAATTGTTTTCAATAAATTGCCTGCTCACAACTTTTGGGCTCTTGTTCCCATTTCTTCTTTTTGCATTTTGAAACTCTACTTAGAACCTTCCTAAGATTCAACAGTGCAAAATGCAAATTCATGCAATTTTTTAACTGGTCTTAAGATTTTGATCAGGAGTGTATCTCTCTCATCTCATGTAGTACGTTTACCTCACATTTGCCCCCCCCCCCCCCCCCCCCCGTTACCAAAACTCCCAAAATCTCTAGAGTGCTGTGTGATTTGAAATTGGACCCACTCACCACACACAAGCCGAGCAGGAAGCAGAGGAGAGGGCAGCAACAATTCTGTCTGAATCTGTGAGAAGACAAACAGTTAAATGGTAAATGGAATGAATATCTAACACCTCACTTGTCTTAACAGACACTCAAAGCACTTTACACTTCAGGTTACTTTGGCCCACTCACAAATATTCATATGAAACTTCTATTTAGAAGTGCTTCTGTCACACACACTGATAGTACATCATTAAAGATGATTCGACAAGTGGACAAGAGAAGCTCGCTAACAAACTACCAACCTTCCAATTACACCCGCTCTAGCTATTGTTCACTTAAAATAACAGTTTTGTTGGATGACTGTGACACAGGATACCAGAAACTTTCTAGACAACTGCTTTGTATGAAAAAATGGCAAGCTCATCACTCTGAATCTCAGCATAACATCCATCTACTTTTACATTTCACCAGATCATTTAAAACATACATAGATTAGTTCTTGGTTTTTCTGTAGGTTTTCATTATATGATGATTGACAAACAACTGCATCTACCTGCTCCAAGTCTGTCGAAATCAGATCAATCATCTCATGCTGATAAATGCTTTTCCTGTGACAAACAGCTTCACGTGGAACCTTCGCAAAAGAACAATACATTAGAGATCATCAAGTCCATCTCCCAAGATGCAAAATGAAATAATGGAAAGGTCAATATGTTCACATGCAGAATATGCAAAAGTCACTGTAACACAATTTACCATTTTCCCTGCTGACCGGCTGGTAATAGAAATGTCACTTGGGATAGGAGTCTTGCTGTCATTTGTTGGAGCTGGATGAGAAAATGAAAAACATAAGCTAAATTATTACGAATACAAAAATCTTTCCATTTAACATTTCCATAAACTAAATATTCAGACGCTAAAGAGAAATTAATGTGCTGCTTACCTAAGTCAATCTTGGAGTGAAAGCTGCTTCCCATGTTGCAGGCCCTCATTTCTGCAGCTGAAGACTCCAGGTCTGTCGGTAGGATCTCAGAACAGTCCACGGTCTCCTCTCGGTTACAATCCGGTAGAACATTTTCGTCATCTGGCCCAACAGTGTCTGTCACTGAAGCACCCTCCTCTTCAGAGCCTTTGTTAGTTTCACACACATCCTCGTCACAGCTTAAGATCCAATTACTTTGGTCAGAATGTGCAGGCAATGGGCTGTCTTCTCTATGCTCTCTCTGTGGGTGAATGCAAGCAGCATCTGGATCTTTTTCCTGTTTTGTGGGATACTCCGTTTGATCCTCAGGTAGTGCAGCCTCTTCCACAGTTGAGTCACATTGTTCACCTGCATTTGGTTGGTTTTCTGTTGTGGAGCATTTCCACCAGTTTCTCATCACCTCATTTATCACTTGGCCGTCACATTCCATCTTCACAAAGTATTTGATGTTTTCTTCTTCTCTGGTTACTCTGGTGACTGTCAACTGTAACAACTTGTCTGTTGTAAGAGTGAACAGCTCATCTACTGCGCCAATGTCCCAGGATCCACATGAAGAACCAACGCCTTCAAGCTCGCACAAAAATGCCTGTGGAGGAGCTTCCACTAAATGAGGGGGCATTTCCCTCACATCTGTAATATTGACTTGGGACTTGTTTCCATAGTCTACAAAGAGAACAGACAGCTTGTCTCCCTCTGTGTCAACGACCACCGCACGGTACCAGAGATGATCGTCCGAAAAGAGAACAATGCATGGGCTGCCAGGGGAGAGGGTGCCTAGGTCAACATGTTTGTGATCGGCTGCATTCCCAAATTCTGAGACACCAGAAGTTATCTTGTCCAGTTCTTCTGTGTCAGCAGATTGACACCAAAAGGAAAGAGCATCAGTTATAGATGAGATGTAGCTTTGTAACTGCTGTTCCTCTAAAAACTCTAGTTGACCGTAAGTTAGAGGGCAAGAGTTCAGTGGCAGTTTCTCTGGGGTCTGGGCATGTTTTTCCTCAATTTCTTCATGGTTCTCTGAGGTGGATTCAGAAGCATTGGCTGAACACTTGGTCATTACTTTACATATGAGATTCACACCACTATCCTCCAGACTGACTTCCCACACAGATCCTGACTGCCTGATAAACCGGCATTTGAGCTTCTTGTCTCCATCACCACATACAGCTTCTTTAATAGCTGACAGCACTTTAGGATCAAGCATGTCCTCTTTCCCATGATCTGCAACATTGCTCAGCATGCAGTGTGTGCTGTACATGGGAAGCAGCAAGAAAGACTTGTGGAGTCTGCCCATCTTGGACATTTGTGTCATTGCTGTGTTTCCAAAATCAATAAACTCAACGAGAGCCATTGTGTTTTTGTGGATTTCTCTAACAACTGCACGATACCGCATGGAGTCATCTGCAAACTCTGCTTGAACAAGGTCACCTGGATTTAGAACTTTGACGTCATTGTTTTTTGTGATTGATATTGAATCATTGAGCTTTTCAGAAATAGAGAATATTTCATCCTCGTCCCTGAAGAGTTGAACGTGAAAACTCGATGGGCTGTGGTAGTGTGAGACATAAACCTCTGCTTCCATACCTGGTGTGATAGATGTTAACGGCAGGTCTGCAAGTTTAGGAAGCTTTTCAACATGGCCTTCTACCCGAGAGTCTGCACCAGGTGATATGGATTTGATCAGCTGGTCGGTGTCAGTGCGGATATTTTCCTCATTTGGTCTGACTTGGGCACACGCAGGCTCATAACCATTTCCCATATTTCTCAGTGTGGTCCCACATGACTGTCTTTGGTGAGGAGGTTGGTACAGCTGTAATGGAACAGCTTTGACCTTTTGACCATGTTCATTAACATGGCCCAAAGGCTTCGGTGCAGACTGCAGATTTGTGTTGGTAGATTTAGAGTCATCTCTGATTTGATTAGCTGTTTTGGGGGGAATTGCTCTCCGGTTGACAACCTGCTCATTTGTGTGCATCTCAATCTGAAACTTCTTCTTGATCTTTGAATTTATCTGAGAGCCTCCTTGATATAGTTCAACCAGCAGTTTACCATCAGGTTCTCTGGCCACAACTACTGCTTGGAATTTAGATTCTGTTGCACATGTCTCAAACCAGCTGTTCGCCTCACTTGGAACTTGGGCAGGGACATCTGACAGACCACACAAAACTGCTTGCACAGGCACAGACATGATGGCATTAGCTTCTATAGGTACTGGAAGCAAGTCAGACATTGCTACTTCAATCGTGTCACCGTAGTCCACAAAGTGAACCCGAATTGCTGGCTTTGTGTCCTGGATTTGACCCCTGTACCAGTGTCCATCAGTGTACTTGGCAAAGCACAACGCTCCTAAGACTCCTGGGAGCTTTACATTCTCCAGCTGATGGCAGACTTGACTAACCTCGTTCTTTAGATCTTCCATCACATCAGTGTTCCTCTCAAGCTGGCAGTAGAACTGGTTGACATTGTTAACACATGTCACTGTGATCTGTTCTTCTGTGCCAGTTTTGACATTGTGCGATGAGAAGTAGTACGAGTCTAGGCGGACAGATGGCTCAGAGACTTTCTTGGGACGGGCACTTTTGACAAGATTGCCCATGCTGGTGCAGACACTTTCAAAGGGAGTTTCCAGATCCACAATGTTGAAAATGATCTTCTGATCACTGTACATGACAGCATATATGGTGCACTTTAAAATCACAAAGTTGGATGCCGCAGTTTCCACAAACTTGTGGAATCTTGCTGTTGCCTCCTGATTCCACTCATTGGCAGATGTGGGGTCCATAGGGTTTAACAGATTGCATCGAAAGGATTGTCCAGGCAGAGTGAGAAATTCTGGGCATATCCTCCTCAGGTCATAGAGGGAGATGGTTTCTGTCTGGCCATAGTCAACAAACAACACATCCACGAGAGGTTTTTCATGTTTGTGAATTACAATGGCCCTGTACCACATTCCATTATCAGGGTGGCGAGCAACACAAGCTGTTTCAACAACAGGCTGAAATTCACTGCCTACATAATGAGCCTGTATGTCATGCATTAGAAATTTCAAGTGCCCTGCATTGCTCACGAGCTGGCACCAGAAATCATTTGGGCTTTTGATGTGAGACACAGAGACATCTAGGACACTCCCAATGTGAAACATGTTCTCCTTGAATGAAGGAATTCTCCTTTCATTGATGGCAGGGCCAACAGTGTTTTGTTTGAGACATATCCCAGAGTCATGTGGATGTTGTGTGGAAGGCAGAACAGCAGGTTGTATAGTGCCATTGGCTTTGGGTTGTCGCTTTGTCTCAGCCTTTTCAGTAAGGTTGTAAGTACGCATCAGTGTACTGAGATCTCTTTCTTCATGAGCTTCAGGATCTGTTAGTTGAACAACATAGCCATCATCATATTTTGCTGTCACATGTACATTTAGTGCTTTATCTGTGACTGCTTTGATGAAATAGTCAGAGGCACATGGACTCCATCTCCCATCTTTGGGTCTGACATCAGCCAGGGTGCATTTAAGTGCAAGTCTTGGCAGCTTTTTGAACTTGTCAGGAAGGGTCCTGATGTTCATCCTTTTAACAACTTCAGTGTTTCCATAATCAACAAAGAACACCTTGACTTGTGTCTGACCAACTTCGGACACAATTGCTCTGTAGAAGACACCATCTTCGGCCTTGGCGGCACAGTACAACCCTACAGTTGGATTCCTCACCACATCTTTGTTTCCTGAATCTTTGTGCAAATGATAGATCCTATCCATCAGTTCATCCAGCTCCTGAGCATATTTCTGTGTTTGGATCCAAAACTCTGATGGGTTGGATACATGCTGAACAACTGCAACATGTGAAGAGTTTATGGAGAGGTCTTCTGCAGGTAACTTCTCAGGTATCCCTTTCTGTTCTTTTTCCTCTGCAGCCTTTGGAGAAGTTGACGGCTTTCTTTGACTTCTTTCTTGCTGGGCTTGATGCTCCTGGCTGTATGCCGGGCTACGGATAGCATAATCTCCAAGTGTTTTCTCACATTCCAGCAAACAGCTCTCCTTGGACCCAAACAACTTGTTGATATTTGTATTTTCATCACCAAATAGTGTGACATAGTTAACACCTTCAGACATGCTCTGGTACTCAAATTTAGCGATTACAGTCTTGTGCAGAAGAAGGTTCCGGAGAAGGTCAATCTGGCTGGATGTCCAACCATCCCCTTTGTCAACGATTCCATGGAGGGAACAGATGTAGGTCACAACAGGCATCCTGAAGAATTCTGAAGCCAGTGGTCCCACATTCTCCACTTGAACAAACTGTTTTGTTCCACAGTCAACGTTAAACACTTCCACCACTCCATTGGCTGGGAAAACCTGTTGAAGAACAGAGCGATGCCATCTGCCGTCATTTCCTTTTGCAGCACAGGGGAAACTAATCATTTCTGGACCCACTGTGCAATTGGTCATTCTGCCCTCACAGATTTTTGTGAGTTTCTCTGAGAGTTTCTTCAGCTCTTGTGAGAAGACCTTCAGCTGGCAGAAAATCTTCTGCGGACTTGTCACTTCTGTGACTATGACAGTCTCCACAGTTCCATCTGGAAGCTCTGGGACCATGAACTGATCTTGCTTGTGCAGTCGCACATCTGCGCTCATGGAGATCTGGTGACTAATGACACTATTGGACTTTAGTGACATGAGCACAAATTCCTGGAACATGTCTGGAGACACCTTCTTAGCAAATCCCATCTCATACATTTGTTTGGATATGAAGGGGATGTGCACGAAATATATCCTGTAGGCCACCAGTACATCTTGAACATGTGCTTTCAAAGACTTCCCGGAGAGAGATCTCAGATATTCGAGAGCCACTGGAGACCATCTGCTCTCAGTCGAGAGTGGCAACACATTAGCTAACACACAAAATTCCACTTCAGGTGGAAGGTGGAAGTGCTCCTTCTTACCCCATGCCAGCTTACTTGTATTGGTGCAAGACGTCACCCCTTTGTCAATGAGATACAAACTGTATTTTGAGCCATTTCTAGAGACTATGCGGGCCCTGTTCCAAATGCCATCTATCTGGACCAAGCACTGATCACCAGGACCTCCTTCATACTCTTGAAATGCATTTTCAGGTGACTGAATGTCTTTAGCCAGGCACTCTGAATCTACGGTGCTCTCCTGACTGAACTTTCCCCAGAACTCTACAAGAACACAAAGGGGATGCAAGTGGATCCTGGTTATGTTAATTGTTACTTCTGATCCTCGTGTAGGGAGTCCTAGTGTTGATGACATGTTGGCAGTTTCATGAATTCCAGCTACGCATGATCTGTCACCTCATGAACACTGCAGTGAAAGCACTGGATGTTTTCTGAAAAACACACAAACAAACAAACAAACACGTACCTTAATAAACAGGCCTCCATTCCAATTTACATTTGGTCTTCAGAGACATTACTTGTGTGACAGCTTCATTAACTAAAATTGATAACTCATAAAATTAAAACATAAAAATAGTACTTACAAATTGAGCAGAACATGACAAATAAAATGTGATCCCTTCATCGCTTAAACAGTTAAAAATGCCAACAACTTTATAACTTGAATTGGTGTCCCTCAAGCACATGATCATAGGGTATGGGCAATATGGCCAAAATTAAGTCACATTGCGGTTAAAGGCTCTTATATACTACTACGTGTCCGTTTCTCGGAGAGGACTCAGCGGGAGACAAAGAGTCTTTTTGATTTTTACTTCTCCGTCAGTCTACGTCCGGAAAAAATTCACCGCCAAACCCATAGGTGGCGCAACGGAAGACGAGCTCAGAGAAGCCTACCCCATTTGGGAAGAAGAAGTCCACGTGTCTCTGTTTACATGTTAGCTTGCGTCCCACACACTGAACCATGGCAACTAACAGAACTAAATAAAGTGACACCCAGCGGGTCAAAATGCTGATGTAATCGTTTCTTAGCGCAGCGGTTCCCCGGTCTTGTTTCCGAACTGTGTTGCTGATTCCACAGCTTGAATCTGCTTGAGGCTACATGTAGCTAGAAGCTACACGGACCTAGCTCCCCCCAGCTTCCACACACAGTCAGCAGGGACTCCCGACACTAACTACTACTATCCAGTGCTTGCTTCTAACCTGACGGTATTATAGAAACAGTGTCATGATAGAAGTGGAATTAAAGTCGTGACGGGGGGTTCTTGCACTGTTACCACCGCAGTTAGCATGGTGGCTAGCCTAGCCCGCTAGCCTAGCCTGCTAGCGCCGTTTTGAAAGCTCGTTATAACCGTCTGTGACCGTGCACACATGCCCTCAGTGCTCGAACGAGCCACCGTCAGCCGGACAACTCCGCTGGCTTAACACACACGTCACATTAATCGTAGAATCATAGTTGTGTTCGTGTTTGTTGCTACATGTAAACAGGAAGTTTGAGGTCCGGAAATACGGAAATGACGTCATACGGAAATAATGTCGTTCGCGGACCAATCACAGCCAAGAGCGGTCCGTCGGGTCTCCAACATGAAGACGGATAGTTAGAAAAATCAGACGTGTACGAAAAGCTGTCCGAAGCCCTCGGAGAGGACGTTTCACGACGGATAGGGCGGTCTTATCTGTCCGTAATAGAAAAAACGGAAAGGCATAAATTGGCCTTAAGCCAGCCGACACTCTCGTCTCTGTGGTCAAATCAGCCTACACAGAAATTCTAATGCGCGCATATACTGACATTTATGGTAAACACATCCACATTTTTTTTCAAAATAAACTGTTGACATGGAGCATATACAAAATGCATAATTGAAAAGGAAATGGATTGGATATATTCAGAAGACGTCTCAAAGTTCTATAAAAACACTTTGCTCAATACGTTCAGAGTAGGGGTGAAACAATTTGTCGACAAATCAATAACCAAAATAGTCGCAGACAAATTTTTTACCGGAGGAGGTGCTGATGGAAGTAGCTGAGGAGTGAGCCATCTCGCTTCCTTCCTATCTCTGAAAGTAGCGCATGTGCAATAGCGACAAAACATGAACCAATGGCAGCGTCCGTTCCATCGCGTACCAGGAAGTAAAAAGTTCGGGAGAACTTCACTCTTAACATGGCCCGAAAAAAAACTACCTGCAATATCTGTGCGGCGGACCTGCTCTCCATGGAGCATGACACGCGCATTTAAGGATGAGGCAGGTTTGCGGAGACGATGCAGACTCGCCGGAGTAAGATAGCCTGTTAGCTAGCTTGCTATATACCTGTGCGCAGGATTCTAGAATCCATTACAACAATATGGTTTAAACTTTTTTTTTAATGAGTTTAAAAGCAAAATGTTATCCGATTGCCTGACAAACGTCTTTTTTTGTCTGTAGTTTCGTCTGATGATGTGTTTATTAATGTTATTTTCCCTGTCCTTTTTGTTAACAGGAAAAATGGATACTTGATTTTTAATTTATTTTTAGTATCAGCACTTGGCCTGTTCTTGGTTCACAGGAAAAAGGGAAACTTGAATTTAAATTCTTTTTTTTATATAAGCACTTTGCATGTCCTTGGTTTTAAATGGACAATAACCAGATTTCTCTTTGCTTTTGTGTAAACAGTACACTTATATGCAACAAAGTTTATTAAAATACATATTATTTTTTGAGTGAGGTATCGATCTTTATTGTCTTTATTTTCAGTCATCACATGCCTCGAACAACCTCAAGCTAAATTTAAAGCTGTTTGCTAAATAAGAGCAATTGAGAATTTGTGTCATTCATAATCCGATTAGAAGATTAATCGTTTCAATAACCGGTGACTAATTGACTAATCAGAATAGTCGTTAGTTGCAGTCCTAGTTCAGAGATAGAGTGATATGCCTGTGTTCAGGATCTCTCTGACTACCTATACTGAATATCAAACATATTTACTCTATAGATTTGGAGATCTTTCAAAGTAAAGTCCTACATGTGTACAATCAAATCGGTTAATTTCTGGATATTTCAAAGTTCTATAAAAACACTTTGCTCAATAAGTTCAGAGTGAGACTGGAATGCCTGAGTTCAGAACCTATCTGACTATCAATGTATTGAAGATCAAACAGTTTTACTAAATAGATTTGGAGATTTTTCAAAGTAAAGTCCTACATGTGTACAATCAAATCAGTTCATTTCTAATTTCTATAAAAACACTTTGCTCAATAAGTTCAGAGAGAGACTTATATGCCTGTGTTCAGGACCTCTCTGACTACCTACATACTGAATATCCAACATATTTACTGTATAGATTAAGAGATTTTTTAAAATAAAGTCCAACATTTTCACTGTGGAATAGATAATTTCAGGATACTTCAAAGTACTTGCTCAATAAGTTCAGAGTGAGACTGACATGCCTGTGTTCCCACTTCTATGACTAGTCCACTTTCTTGGAATCTGTAACTCAGTCTCACTCTGGACTTATTGAGCAAAGTGTTTTACAGTACTTTGAAGTATCCTGAAATTAACTGATTTGATTGTATACATGTTGGACTTTACTTTGAAAAATCTCCAAATCTATACAGTAAGAATGTTCAGTATGTATGTAGGTAGTCAGAGAGGTCCTGCACACATGCATATCAGTCTCTCTTTGAACTTATTGAGCAAAGTGTTTTTTACAGTACTTTGAAATATCCAGAAATGATACATTCCACAGTTGAAATGTTGGACTTTACTTTGAAAAATCTCTTAATCTATACAGTAAATATGTTAGATATTAAGTATATTGGAAGTCAGAGGTCCTGAACACAGGCATATCAGTCTCACTCTGAACTTATTGAGCAAAGTGTTTTTATAGAACTTTGAAATATCCAGAAATTAACTGATTTGATTGTACACATGTTGGAATTTACTTTGAAAAATCTCCAAATCTATACAGTAGAAATGTTTGATCTTCAGTATGTATGTAGTCAGAGAGGTCCTGAACACAGGCATATTATTCTCTCTCTGAACTTATAAAACTTATCAAGTGTTTTTACAGTACTTTGAAATATCCAGAAATGATATATTCCAGTTGAAATGTTGGACTTTACTTTGAAAAATCTCTTAATCTATACAGTAAATATGTTGGATATTCAGTATGAAGGTAGTCAGACAGGTCCTAAACACAGGCATATCATTCTCTGTGTAATTTTTATTTTGTAAAAATCTCATAATTGACACTGTCAAAATGCTATTCCTAAAAATGACACAGTTAAGACAATATATACTTCTTTTGAATTTTATCCAAGAAATAGTTTTTCACTATGCATTTTGTATAGGCTCCATCTCAATAGTTTATTTTGAAAACCAGACGTAGGCCCACATGTGTTGTACTTCGAGTACTCCGTTGCCTTCCCCTTTCTGGGCGCTTTGGATGCGTTTACCATAAGTGTCAGTATGTGCGCGCAGTAGAATTTTTGATTTGACCAGACATGCGAGTGTCTGCTGGCTTGACCTCAGTTGTCAAATGGCTGTTGATGGAAATAATTGTGATTATCATTGATAGTTTTATTGCCCAGCTCTACATGATCATAAATATTTTGTACTGTGCTGCTCAAAGGCATGTGTAATAGATTAATGACTTTTTACCAAACACGTCTGTAATATATTGTAAATCCCAGTCACCAATTTGTTGCCATTGTAATGCGAGTGTACAGCTGCAGTCTAATGTTAATGTGGTGTAGCTCATGTCCTCTATCAATGTCATCTTCAGATTTGACTTCATCTGAATAAACTCAATGACAGCAGCACCAACACGTGATCTTCATCATTAGCTGCTACAGACACATACTATTTCTCATATCATTTTGTTTGGTGAATCTTGTGAAATACAATGATCCATAATTTAATTTAACACGTAATGTGTTAGATTTTGGTTGTATCATTTAAGAATAGAAGGAAGGCGAAACCCATGCATGGTAACAGAGCTCTCACATTCTGCGTTTAACACCATCAATGGATTGTTTAAATCGACTGAAATGTTTAGCTAACCAAATGGTGGTTATGGATAGTTCATTTTTTCATCACGAACAAGTGTGATTTATTTCTCCGCTCTTCCAGGAAATCCACAAACTCTAATGTTAATCTCCATTTAGTTCACGACATGTGCTCAGGTCGTGACTGTTAGCTAACTTCCCAATGCATTCAGACGTAGATTCGCTGCTGACCGTTAGCTTCTCACAGCAGCGCAGCCGTTAGCATCATCACAAGATGGCCGGCAACAGGTGCTACGTGACCTGCGTGCAGATTAGCATGGCCGTCCCGCGGTTTGAACACGAGTCGACAGCGAATGAAGAAGAAGTCAAACACAACGACTTACCTGATTTTCAGTCCTGCGAGTCCTAGAGTCTCCTCGAACCCCCGCAATGGCGGTGGTGGGAACGTGAATAAAACCCCGAGTCACCGTCAGTCCAGCTAACTTCACCTCGCCCGCCGGAGCTCCTCACATCCTCCGCGAACTTCAGTCCTCTTCCACTGGTTTCACTCGACGTGTCAGAAAAACTGTTTGACTTCCTCGGAAAATACTGTCGTAAAATAAAAATTGGAACTCCACAGCAAACGGATGTTAGTTAGTTGGTGGGTTAGTAAGTATTTAGTTAGATGGTTGGCGGTTAAAGTGAACTAGCCCGAATCCACTGCGCGTCCAGCCTCCTCTCGACGGCTTCCCCCCTTTTTCTCGTTGAGCCGGAAGTGGCGCTGTTCCCTGACGGAAGAGAGTGCGACGCGCAGCAGAGTCGTTACTTTACTTTACTTTACTTTCACACAGCATAAATGCAAACAATCCAATGTTATGTTAAGAGAGAATTATGTGAAAATCACACCCATATATAACAAAAGCCAATATACAGTCTGTAGTTTTACTTTACTTTATTTCACACAACATAAATGCAAACAATCAAATGTTATGTTAAGAGAGAATTATGTGAAATACACATCCATATATAACAAAAGCCAATATACAGTCTGTAGTTTTACTTTACTTTATTTCACACAACATAAATGCAAACAATCAAATGTTATGTTAAGAGAGAATTATGTGAAATACACACCCATATATAAAAAAGCCAAGATAGTCTGTAGTTATACTTTACTTTATCTCACACAGCATACATATAGAATATACAAATGAGATGTTTAAAAGCCAAACAATGACTACCAATAAAATAGTAAACACAAAATCTTCGACACAGGTTTAAATAGAGTGGGCCTTTATTTGTTCGAACATCTACGTCTGGTTTTCATTGTTATATAAAAATGTGCAGCGTGGTTTTTATGATGTCAAAACAATGCTGTATTTCATTGGACAATTTCCTTTTAATTTTTTAAAAAATCTTTCTAAATGAAATACAATGCTACATGCAAAAAGTCCATAGACTCTCGACATGTGTATTTGTTTGAGTATTTAAATTCCAAAAAGGGCTTTTCTCTTTTGTTTTCTTTCATTTTCTTTTCTTCCCACATTCTCATGGGAAAAACATTCAGAAAAGCAGATTCTTCAATCTTTTTAAAATAGAGACCAGGAAAATATTTCCACACATCACAAATATATAGGATCAAAATATACAGTATGTCTTTTTCTGTGTTTGTACAGAGATATATTTCTTTCTTGAAAAGACAAACAAGTCACCAAGCATTAAAAGGTCTTCCTCCAGTCTGTGTAAACTGCTTCATGTTTTGAAGGGACTGCATTGATTCTTGGTATGTGTTGGATCAAAGAAATTCTTTGAAGGGCTGATGAGGAAAGTGTTGCTTTATAGGAGGTATTTTATCAGCACCTCCTCCTGCACAGACAGTCAGGATGAGAGTGAAGGAAACTAGACATACTAGAAACATGACGCAGATGTTTTGAGTCATGAATTGTTTGTAGACAAGAGCAGCTGCATCTTATTGTGTCCCCAGTCCCACAGATCATGTTGTTGCATTGGTTTAAATGTGAACACATTGATTCTTGCTTAAACAATGTATGAGTGTATCGTCTCCATCGGTGACTTGTCTTCTCTCTTGCATAGGTACGATACCAACAGATGTGATAGTAGTCAGACAGAGAATTACAACAATAATTTATCTTCTCATGTGTCCAAATGTCCTCTTGTTTGAAACTGCAGCTTGGATGTATTAATGGCATTCAAGCTGCTTTCAGACATGCACTGAACTCTGCAGATCCCCTCCTTTCTTTCTGGAGGAGGTGCATATGTGAACACATATGAGGATCAGGATGGCTTTATCTAAAAGCTGTGGTTGGTGTAAGTGTGGCAGAGGAAAGTGCAGAGCTAACAAAGGAAATAAGAGCCTGGCAGTGGGTAAAACTGAGAGGCTACATTACTACCAGGGTCAGACTTGGTCAGGAAGGAATCATCAAATAAAGGTGCAGGTGGGACTAAAAACGTCCTCCAACAATATCCATGGCATTCAGTAATGTGTGTGTGCATTTGTCCATTACTAAATCTCAGTTCTGAGCTTGTTTTTACTCATGAAACCATATTTTTAAATATGTGTTGCATTTACCAAGTTATTCTAGGTAGTAACACATAAATCTTTAATGACGATTTTTTTTTTCCGTTCACCGCTCCTCCTGGAGCATAATTTTTAAATAGATAGATAGATAGATGTCTCTTACTTCTCAATTCACAAATGAATGACAATAGTTCAACTTGGCAATTGGAGCATGAATTTGAGCAAATACTTGACGTTTCGCCGTCTGCTCAGACAAATATTTATCTTTACATTTTTTAGATGTGAGGTGCCTGAATACTGTGTTTACATCAGCTGATGTTGTGCAGTTTTACCTTGAGTGACTGACTGTATCTAGTCAACCAGTGGAATTTTTGACCTGTGAGGAAAAGCACAGGTCAAAAATTACAGTACAGGTTGATGGAAAGGCAGAGAGCCAGTGCACCTGAAACAGCTAAAGTGAATTCAGTTGAGTCAGCCATTAATTTTTGACTTACAACTTTTCCTTCTGTGCAATGATTAAGATTAAGATTCCTTTATTGTCCTGCAATCATGCACACACAAACACTATATGCAATGGGAAAATGTACCCTCTGCTTTTAACCCATCCGTGTGAACACAGCACACGGCACACAGAGACCACACAGAGCAGTGGGCCGCTATAGAAAGCGACCGGGAAGCAGATGTTAGGGGAGTAAGGAGCCTTGCTCAGGGGCGCTTAGACAGTGCGATAGGGTGAATGACAAAATGGCTTGAATTGAATATAAATCAGTTTTATTGGTGGTAGATTATCATGATTAAAGATTGTGTGTACTTCTCATTTAAGTCAGAGTATGTCTCTAAGTGTGGCCTCATCTGTAGGTCCACATTTACCCAGTAGGTGGCAGCACCGCCTTGCATTTGTCTTCTGTCGCATAGTCGGAAACAGGAAGTGCGTCACAACCGGGCGACCGACGGCAGTTCCCCCATTTTGACGTTCAAAGGGAAGAAGTTGAAAAGTGCTTCTTCGTTGTTCGGTCTGTTAATCGACCCTCTTGAGTATTTCACCATGGCTATGCAAGCAGCGAAACGCGCTAATGTAAGTTTACGCCTGTCGAGCTGGTTTATTCTGTGAAGGAAATAACTGATGGACTCACCGTGGTTCGGCTAAGCGCTAACGTTAGCATGCGGTTAGCCAGTTAGCATGCTATCAAGCTGTAATCAAGCACACGGGCTATTTTAAGCTTATTATTTGGACGTATTTTAATTTTACAATGTAGTTAATATACAGTACTACCCACTGGGGTGAGTTATGTTTAGACCAAATGTGATCTGAAGCTTTGATTTAGAAATTTGGCGTCACGCCCGCACATGTAAACAGCGGAACTTCAGTTAATCGAAGTTGATCTTGTGTTTACTTCTTCCAAACATTCATTTATCTGAGGTGGTGATATGACTGTGGTTATTGGTATTAGTAATACTAAATACTTCCACCAGGAATTAAATAGTCAATAACCTAATTTATAAGAGTTCATAATGTAAGGACCGACTCAAATTAATAGGAGTTGTTTATCGCAGTGCACGTAAGATGGAGTTTGAAATGTTTCCATGAAGAAACAGTGAACATATTCTTTATGAAGATCATAGGTCTTAGTAGGGATAATATCGTCTGGTTGTTTATACATTTAACGTACATATTTAATAGTATCGGAGTCATCTGGCTTCATCAACTACCGTATAACAGTAAGTGTAATTTCTCTGATTTCCTGCAGATCCGATTACCTCCTGAGGTGAACAGAATCCTGTACATCAGGAACCTTCCGTACAAGATCACAGCTGAGGAAATGTACGATATCTTTGGGAAATATGGACCAATACGGCAAATCAGAACGTAAGTGTTTATAACCTGTATAAGCCATAAATGGACCAAGTGACACACTTCAATACACTTCAATACATTTGTGTGACAGAGATGCGAAGGTGGCAGCAGCCTCCCCTGTAGTTGAATGATGGGGGGGAAAAGCATGAAGTCTGATCTTAATATCTGAGAGACTAAGGGTGATTCAGAGGAATCCTCAGATTCAGAACTTAGTAAGACATTTGCACTGATGTATTAAAACAATTTTTTTTAGTGTGTGACCAGTTTGGACCATGGAAACATGCAGTGATCTCAGAACCACACAAACCACCTCTATATATTGAATTTGGCTTTTTCAACCCTGTGATTGACTGGGGACCTGTCCAGAGTAGAGCTTGACAAACTCATCTGTTTGCCCATAGAAAGCAATTCATATGAGCCTTTCACCAATATGTCCGTATCAATTAGTGCGTTTGCTCATGTGCATCATATGAAAACTCTTTTACAGTATAAACCAGGCAGAACACATGTTCATCCATGTCAAGATTTTAGAGATTTTCTTAACTCAGTTTCTATGTAGTTTTACTCTTTATTTATAGTTTTATTTCTTTATAAATATGTTGGCAAATTTGTGTTGGGATAGCAAAAAGACAACATAGAGGATGCTCATAATATATGTATTTCTTTAATTGTACAGATACGATGTATATTGCATTTATTAGACCAAATTTCCAAATGTAGTTCCTGAGCAGATAAACACAGAGATGTAGTTGATGCAACACAACTCTGGAGATTAGAATCCTACTTATATTTGGTTGGTCTTTGTTGTTTACTCACTATTAATAACTTCCTGTGTATTTTGTGTTTGCTCCATCTTCTCAGGGGCAACACACCTGAATCGAGAGGAACGGCCTATGTGGTTTATGAAGACATCTTTGATGCCAAGAACGCCTGTGACCATCTGTCTGGCTTCAACGTCTGCAACCGTTACCTGGTGGTTCTCTACTACAATGCAAACAGAGTACGTATGAGCCTTACAGTGTCTCTGTGGATTCAGTCAGATCACATCTAGATATTCTTTTGGAAATGCCTGACAAAATTACTATATTTGAAATGGAAATATTTACATTGTCTTCTGTTTTACCAACTCTTTACAGGCTTTCCAGAAGATGGACACAAAGAAGAAAGAGGAGCAGTTGAAGCTCCTAAAAGAGAAATACGGCATCAACACAGACCCTCCAAAGTAGCATTCTGTGGAATGTTCTGTCCTCCTTCCCGTATCCGGAAAAATCCCAGCTCTCGTTTTTCTTTTCTGTACAAACTTGTGTTGTGTTGGGGCACTGAGTTGTGTTCCATCACAAAGAATGTTGTTTCTCACAATTCAGTTGTCACTTTGACTTTTTTATTACTTTTTACTTCAAATTTGTATTTTACTGTCAAATCAAACGAGAGACTCTTCAGCATCAAATACATTTGATCAGGATTCAGATCAGCGACTGGACTAATTATTTACCCAGGGTGACTTGTTCTTCATTTTAATTTTTTCGGTCTCATTTTTCTGTAAACTTAATTTAAAGCTAACCACAGCCTGCGATGTGACTTAAATTTGAGTTGATCAGTAATGATAATGTGTAGTGTGATTTTTCTGTAAAATAAATGTTCCTTTGCTAAAAGCTCTGCTCTCCCTCCTCTAACTCACTGTAGATGTAATGTAGTGGAAGCGCTGTCCTCTGAGTGAACCCTTTTAGATCAATAGACAAGCATCTCCCACATTTGCAAAGGGGTACGACAGCCGCCCAGTTTCCTACGGTTGCCTGAAGCTTTAAACAACGTGTGATGTTTTAGTCTCTGGGACTTTAGTTTGGAGTTTTCTGTGTATTCGTGTGAGGACACAAGCCTCCACATGAACCCTGTGCTTTCTGAAGTTTTCACAAAAGAGTCATTAGTTAACACTACAGACTATATCAAGTCTTTTCTGTTATTTGATATATCTGCTTTGAAAACAAACTTTCTACCTCTTAATGCTTTACACAGGTTTAGTGTAAACCTGCCTGAAAAACAAACATTTAATGCTCCTTTATACCAATACGGGGAAAACATTTACACCACTGTTTTAGGTTGTAAAACATCAGCAATGACACCTAATGGTTGGGCCGGAACATTACTTCAGGATTGTTTTATCTAGTGATAGAAAGGTGCATCACTAATGCAAGAGAGTCAATATATTTATTTCTGCTGCCCTGTGAAACAAGATTAGTTTTAGTGCAATAAAATAAAAAGCAGATTGAATGTTTACCTGCTGTTTGTGGACATCCGTGTTCAAATTTACTATTTCCCCAAAGTGTCAAACTGGTGTCTACGTGAGGGTAAATGTCAGGGCGGGGAACTGTTTGAAACACATGGTAACTCAGAGTAATCCCTGAGGTCACTGGTGAAAGAAGTACTCCCATTCTTCAGTTATGTAAAAGTAGTAATAACAAATGTAACTCACCTACTGGTAAAAAAAAAAAAGGCTCCTATTGTGTCACTTAGGTTAAACCACCTCATCAGCTAAATGTATTTAAAAGCACCAAAAGGAGCTGAGACAATTAGTTGATCAACTGAAAATGAACCAGCATTTTTTAAGCAGATTTTTGAAAATGTCCCCTATGGCTTTCAAAACAAGTGGTTGACATTTCACCAGTTTATAAACCAGTTATGTCATTATTTAGAAATCAATTGGCGGACTCATCGCTGCTCTAATCAATAACAAAGTACTTATTATGCAGAGAGAAGCTCCAATTTGAGTTGTATTATTACCAACTGCGTTTAAGCAGCAGTTTTAGTTCTCTAGCTGCTAAAGGTGGAACTACTTTATTTTCGACTGATTTAAAACCAGTTAATTTTAATATATTAAGGCACCAAACTTAAGTCACTGATTCCCTGCTTTAGAATGGAAAAATTCCCCTATATTTACCTGTTACTAAGGAATATGGTGTAGTGAATATGTTCCTCTAAAATGTGGACTGATACAAAATGGAGGTAATTTAAGGATAACACTTCAAAGTTGTGTCTACACTAATGAATTAATGCATTTCCACTATGGGAGTGACATTGTTGTTTAAATCAGCCAAGACTTTAAATACAGTGGAGGTCAGTAATTCACAGCCAGGGAACATACAAAGAAAAACCATCAGAAAACCAATCGACCACTATCCAGGCCGCCTGCTCAGATCTCTGCCTACCTTTCATGAAGACGTACGTTGCCATAGAGACTGCATAGAAAGTAGACAGCAGTGCCATGCAGAAAAAAAAAGTCTATCATAAAAATTTGGTTGAAAAAGTGTAAAGTAGCGAAATGTGATGCAGTCAAAACGGCTGTGTTTTAATAGTATGTGAAGTGAGTGGTGTTTTTTTATTTGGAGGAATACGACATAACAAGTGAGACATGATGAAACCCCTCCTGTACTACAGTGAGGTGAGAGAATTAACCCAGTGGGGAAACATAGGATATAATAAACAGAGAGATAGCAAATGGGCGAGGAATTTCCTATTTTCCTTTCCCCCTCTTCTCCGTTTACCCATCTTTCCTTTATTTTTATCTTGCAGTGTCCAACACTAGCTGATTTTCTTATCTCTACTATTATATAATAATTTTCCTGTTATTTCTTTTTAACGTAGTTTTTCAAGATAATTTTTAGTGCTTCTTAATATCGAGGTTTTGTTGCCTAGGCGACTGCAATCTACATGTGACGCTGCTCGGAGAGACGGTTTTCGTGGAGTGACCAGACCAGACCAGAGCCCATAGAGTTCCTTTTATTAGAGTAAATCACAACACAGGGAGTAGTGCAGCCATGTCGTCAGGGACACAATACATGCTACAAAAGAATCCTTGTACACGGTCGCCTTCGCTTACATTTGGTATCTTGATAGCAACAGTGGTAACTGCAGGTTTTTGTAATTAGAAACGTTCATGTAAAGAAGTTCAGAATACAAAGTTGACAGGAGACAAGCCACACTGCTGGGAGAGAAGACGATGGAGTGGTTTGCTGGGGGGGGGTCTTTATTGCAACGCTGTCTTTATGATGACACTTCGCATCTCCTTTAGCTCTTCGAACACTGATTGCAATATGCAGGGTTTGGAGTGTGTGTGTGTGTGAGGGGTGGGGGGGGAGAATCCTTTCTAGGGAGGTTCCACTCCTCGCTGAACTTCCCCACATTGAGCCTCCGTCAGTTCATGTACAATGTGTGAGCGACGGGAGTAAAAAAGTACAAAAAGATCGACTGATTGAGAGAAATACTTGAAGAAAGGTCGGGGGTGGAGGGACGGGAGGAAGAGGTGGAGGAGGAGGAGGAGGAAGAGGAGAGGGGGGGGGCGGATAGTTCAACCTACTAAACACGTGGCTTTACAGTAAGGGGCCGTCCTCTAGTAGCTACAGTGTGTTCTAAAGAAACGCCATTCACTGCTCCTCTCACTACTTTCATGTACTTCCACTGAAAAAAGACAAAACGATAAAGGTTGAAAAAACGCCGCACTGGCTGCTCTTCTCTCAGAGTGGAACAAAGATTCATCATATTGATATGCAACCTGCAGGCTTCTCCACAAAAGGAAAAAAAGTGGATGTGACGGGGACATAGAACTAAGTTTGATAACAATGCTCTCCAACTACAGATGAACACTTTTACTTCTTTCTAATTGAACGTGACTGCAGCTATGAGAGAAGCCTCAGTCACTCTCCAGGGAATCCTGATTTCAATGCTTAGATCTCACGAGCCTCCAGTCTGATGCATCAAATTAGCTCTTTTTGAAAAGTTTCTCTTTCGACTCTGATACTGATTCCTCCACATTCAGTGTCTCCTAATTTGCAATGAGAGTGTTTTTGAAAGGCAGGGGTTGAGTTCTTAGCAACATATACCACAGCTAAATCTACAAGGGAACATGCTCCCACAGTCAAAGCAAAAAAACGTTTCGACAGATCACAAAGGTTACATCCCATATGACGATACTGGTTGGATTTTTTTTACCCCCCCGCCCTCCCTATTCGGTTAAAACGTTTTTTTTTTGTCACACTCCCCATATGTTGCCGCGCTGCTTTGATAAGGCTTTCTGTCTTCAATTACAGGATGCAGAATGAGGAGATTATTTTAAGGCAGAACCTAAAGGCATGCAAATTAACTACAGTTACACTTTTTTCATTTTTTTTTCTTACCGTACAGTACAAGCATGTTTTAGAAGGAAAAGTTGGACGAACGTTAATCCATCTCCCCTAGAGCTAATATCGGAGACCATGGATAGAGATAGTTGTCTCATTGGAGGCAGATACATTATCATAGGAATTTGGATCGGTTGACAATACTTGGTATTATGAAACACGTACAGCTAGCGTCAGTAAACTCGGAACAATAAATAGAGTAGCGGTAAATTCAACGAAGCACATCACGGATGCGCAAGCTGCAGTCAAATGAAACTGTATGGAAAATACTTTGCACACTTCACATTTTGGCAGTTGATCTTTAAATAACTTAAATATATATTCATATTTATATATATCTATATATATTATTTGTGCGAGGTGTCGTGAAAGATTGTGTGTGTGTGTGTGTGTGTGTGCTGTGTGTGTGTCTGTCTGTGGTGTAACTGTGCACCCCGCACTCTTTCACCCCTCACACTCTTGTATGTTGTGTGTAGATCTTTTTTATAGCAAATAACATTCTCATGCACACGAGTGTTTCAAACACAAGAAGCAGATCCATTGAAAGGTAGTCCAAGCATATAATTTTTTTTTTCAGTGGAAATAGCTGCAAACTGAATGGAACATGAAATTCTTTCTGTGCAGTCCGTGGCGGATGGCGGAGCAGCCCGCTCCCCACCTCACAGCCTATTTCTGAAGGTCGCACTGCAGCAGTAGTACGATGGACGGGTCACTCTTGGCCGCCTCTTTGAACTCGTCCAGTGAGATCTGGTCGTCGTTGTTCTTGTCCATCTTGGAGAAGATCTTGTCCACCCTCTGCTGGGGCGTCAGGCCGTCCTCGTTCATTTTCATCATGATCACTGTGCCCACCATCTTATAGATCGCCTGCAGGGGGAGACAGAGGACAGAGGATTTTTTAAAAAGGGGTGGGGCACATTACAAGTCTGTAGCCTTGTGCATTCACGTCTGCTTCACTTGGGCTTTTTCCTGAGAAATGTGAGGAAAAAGGAATCAAGAGAATGCAATTTTAGTAAAATGAGAAGTCTCCTTTTCTCTTAGGACACAGCACAGCTGGAACATCTGTCAGTCTGAAGGTGTTACCTGCTCTTCAGAGTTTATTCTAGCACAGATAATGAGATGTACTGTTTCCATCCTATTTAGAGTGCACATAAACTACAGGCTGCACTTTTGATAACTCTTTTTTTAATTTATTTTCATTTTATTTAGATTATATCTATTTTCATATGAATAATGTAAATGATCACATGTGAATATAGTAATACAGTAAAGCTGTATCTCTCCAAGCCGTCTGTAAGATTCAGTTTTAGCAGAAAACAATAATAGTGAATTAAAACAAACACAGCAAAGCATGAAATAAATGAAATACACATGCAACATTTAAAAGAGTTAAAGTACAGAATAGAAGACTTAATACACTTTTTATATGTATTTCATTTATGTCCTCCCAAACAACAGAACTATTAACCTCATTATGTTTCCTCTTGAGAACAGAGAGTACGACTTTGAGGCTTCGCTGCTACTTAAAATTCATCAATTATATCCATCTACATGCACAAAGTATTCTCTCTGATTACTAAATAATCAAATTCAAAAATAATTTTGTACCTCAAATGTTTTAGAGAAATGTAATTGATAAAAGCTCTACTAAAAACCCAGTGAGTTTAAGTGTTGATGTGAGTGAACAGAGATGAAGCTGCAGACATATAATTCTTATTGCTGCAAAACAAGTCAACTCTCTGACTCACTTCCATCTGTCTGAACTGGATCCAGTTCACCTGAGGAATGGAGGGAACTGGGATAAACCCCTACAGCAGGTTTCTCATTTACCCCCCCCCCCCCCCGAGCAGCGTGATCATTCAGGAAGAGTCTGTTCTAAATCAGGCACTTCTGCCTCTTGTTTAATATAATCTGGGTTTATGAATAATTAAGTCTCCTGTCATTGCCCTGCAGGCTCAGACCTCTGCTGTATAACCTTTAACTAAAAACATAAAAAAATATTTTTGTGACTCAGCAAAAAAAGAACCGCATGATATAAATGTTAGAACTATGGTCAATAACTGTAATTGACACCAATTCATACCTGAAATGTCAACACAATAAATAATTGATGCTTTCCACAGATTTTTACTATAAACTGAAATTATAAAAAAAAAAAAAAATGAATCCATTTGAATGCTCTTCCTCACAGAGATGTAAAATAGAGTGTTTGTGAAATCAATACAGTATTTTTGGCACAGCTTGTTTAGTGAAGTGTTTGTTGCCGTTTTTACCTCGATGATCTCCAGCATCTCCACGCGTGTGATCTTGCCGTCTCCGTCCAGGTCGTACATGTTGAAGGCCCAGTTGAGTTTCTGCTCGAAGCTGCCTCGCGATGTGATGGACAGCGCACAGATGAACTCTCTGAAGTCGATGGTGCCGTCGCCATTCTTGTCGAAGGTCCTGAAGGCGTGCTGGGCGAACTTGGAGGCGTCACCGTAAGGGAAGAACTGGAAAGATAAACCAGAAGGAAGGAAGATAAGTATAGTTTTGTTCACACGATACCTTTTGTACACATAAAACGATGTGTTAAAAATATGTCAAAATGTGAGTAGCTGCCTCATAACTGTCTCTTTTAATAAGTTTGATTCAAACAGTCCTGCTTCAGTCTACATACATTTTTTTTCCAACTCATTCGAGGTCACTTTGACACTTGACAATGAATTATTCAACTTTGAGTCCAAGTGACAGCTGTTCAAATTCTTAAGAAATTTCCTAAAGGCAGACTTTAGATTTCCTATTTAAGAGGCTGCTTTGACCTTTGACCACCCAAATCTAATCAGTTTATCTGAGAGTCTAAGTAAACAGTTTGAAAGGATCCTGTCAAGTAGTCGCATGACCTTGACCTTAGACACCAAAAAAGAATCACTTCATCCGAGAGTCCAAGTGAACGTTTGTATTCAATTTGAATGGATTTTCTGGAGAGTATCCTGAGATATTGCTTTTACAGGGCAAAACACCAAAATCTAATTTGTTCGTCCTTGAGTCCAAATAAACATTTGTATCAAATTTGAAGGCGTTCTTGAGATTTCATTCTCACAAGAAGGGGACTGACAGACGGATGAATGGAAGGACAGACAGACAACGATACAAAATAATGCCTCCGGCCGCTTGTTGTCTCTGATGTGGAGGCATAGAAACAGATGGACGACCACTACCTGCAGTTATTTACTTTTATTTCCTCCTCCTCCAGTGCTTGTGAGTGGTTACCTAACCATCCACCCTGTCGGATGGCTTAAAACAAAATGTCTTGCAAATATGACTCATAGTTGGTAACCCTGGGATAACCTGTCACTTCAAACCCTGCTTATGAAATTCCAAAACAGGCAACAACAATTACACGGTGCTCTTTATTGATCCCTGAAGGGAAGCTGTGTTTTCCCTGAGGCCCCTTCACAGGAAGGTCAGGGTCGCCGACACAACGCCCCCCCACAGCTGGGGGAGAAACTCTCACACACTGAATGTGTCCTGACACATGTGACTTCAATATGAATCCTCCAGACACGGGCACCGTCTCTCTCACACAACTTCACCGAACAACAGACCATAGTGGTATTTGTTTACCACTTTAGGACTTTAATGGATCCTCTGGGTCTTATAAGCCCATATTTTCCCTGAGTTCAAATTTAATTCAACTCATCAAATTTCACCCAGATGAATTGTAATAACTTAATTTTATCTAGTGCCGTCATGAGTTCAAAAAACGGATTTGTCTAATACTTCAAGTTAGGATAAAATACCTGCAAAGTGACTTAAATATCAGCCCTTAGCTACACATGGTGTTTACTGCTAACTATCTAATGTTAACATGCTAACACTAAGCATTATACCTGGATAACATTACGTTAGCATTAGCTTCCATTATAAGCATGTCAGCATGTTGAGAATGCTTTTGACTTAAATCATCACAATTTCTTGACAGCTTCTACCAAGTCTGTATTTGTTCAGTCTTGTTCAATTCATTTTAAATTCAAGTCAGGATCACAAGATTTATATATTTATTCATGATACGGTCCAGTACAGCAGCTTCACTCCTGAATAGGTAAGAGACTTCAATCAAAAAAAAAAGTAACAACAGTCAGAAATGTCACCGGGAGAAAGAGACATTGAAAAGTGGTTTATACTCATTGATTTATATCTGTTTCTGTCCACAATGGCCTGACTGTACATGACTCAGTCACTGCTTTGGATCAGCTTAGTACTTAAAACTTAAAGCTCTGCTGCGCACATCCCGGCGCTACATGCACAGAAGGTCAGATGTTAACACAGTAACTCTGTGCCTGGCCGCTGAGCCCCAGCTCGACTCATCATCCGCTGCAGACGATGAACCCTGTGGGCGGCCGCGAGAAGCCGAGTGATTCATTAAATGTGACCTTTCACTTGACCTCCCCGATAGAAACTCTCAGAGCCGATGGGAAATCTAAGCTGAGCTTCATCAAGGAAATGGAGCAAACAGAAGCTGATATTCTCCTCATTTATTATTCGAAGGGACATCTTGTAGTTTATTTTAAGCAGTTTTGTTGCTGATTCACAAAAATACCTCAAAGAGGAATCACTAAAAAAAACAAACAGATGCTCTGGAAATTCATGTTGCCTATTTGGCTTTGTTTTCTCATGTTCAGTGAATACTAAGAGCATGACTTTGCTCAAACAAAGATTATCAACTCAGAGGCAATAAAGCTGCTTCTCCATTTTAATATTCGATCAGCCATCAAATGTCAAGTGATCCTGCTCCTACTGACATTTGCAGAACTAAAAGACAGAGAAGCAGCCAAGGATGACCACCTTTTCAAAGTGAGGCCAGCTTTTATAGGTAAGGCCCTTAAAGTTCTAAGTGTGGTTATCGATGACTGTTGACCAATCTTTTGATCTCAAATTATGCTTGGATTGACCAGTTTATGGAACTTCTACTATTGTACATCTTTGTCGGCTGATGAAGGCTAATGTGTTGACAAAGACATGCTTACTACAAATTAAGTGGACAAAATGCAACATAAGTCATTATTTAGAGTTGCGTTTTCAGACATTAACTTTGTCCCAAGTTTGCCTTTCACATATGAGGAAAGCAACAGGAGAATGTCTGGTCAGATGAATTCAGTTGAGCTGTTGAGCTCATGCAGGAATGTTTTCGTTTTTTTTGGGTAAAATATATACTTATAACACCAATTGCTCTCGAATCACATTGTGTTAATAGGTTCACATCTTCTTCTGTGTTTTCTACATGTAAGGCACTTCTCTTTCTTCCTGAGATATTTGTATTCAACGTGCCCACTCACTCTTGGTGAATCCTCGGGAGACTCTAGAGGGTTTTTACTAGCGGCCTGGCCGGGGAAACGCCAGAAAATGTCTGCAGCAACTGATTTGACATTTGACATTTGTTTTCCCACTTGTAGCCTCTCTGGATAATTTCCGGAGTTTTTCCAGAGTTCAGTGATTGAAAGCATCTTAGGTCCCATATTCTCTCTGCTTTGAGCTCTACTTGTGTAACCAGCACATCCAGAGGGAAACAACTATATGTTATTTTTACTGGGTAGGTAGCATACAGTGGGGTTTAAGAGCTTTCCCACTTCCCGTTGTGTTTACAAATGATGATGAGAGTAAATCAGATATTAACATTTTTGGTCCTTTCAACCGAAACCATGAATTTTAAGACACTAAACACCTCTGTAAAGCCGAGGGAGACTGCAGAGTCAGGTGGTAACTATATGTGGGTTCGTCACTAGGAGCAAACACTTATACATTACTCATAGTCATTTGATACAGTATTATTAGAAAATGTAAATGGTAGCAGCTTTAATCTCAAAAAGAGGCCACAGCTTTTAAAACATCTGCCACACTCCCAAACACTACGCAACCAGAGGCACGTGTAGTTTTGTTTTAGGATACAAGGCTGTTCTACATCGTGTCCTTGCTCATGTGCAAAGCAGAGAGGCTTTCTGCTGACCCAGCAAGAGTACAACATCCCGAGTCATTGGGAACGGAGGGATGTGAATAGATTAGGAGGAAGACAAGTGAAGACAGGGAGGAAAAGATGGAACAGCTGACTAAAATACAAATGACATTTGAAGAGGGAGCGTGACAGCAATGGAGCACAGTTCCTCCCAATGTCGGTCCTGATCTACCCTTCTGCTCTGGAGAAGCCAACCTAATTTAAGGAAAGAACCCCCCTCGGGACCATGGCGCTGTAGTGAATCTGCCCCGATGAACAGGATGCCGCCTTGACGCTTTACGCGCGAATGCAATGTGGCTTCCTTCCCCTGAGTGCTGGCTCTTCCCCCGTACGGCCCTGCCTCTGCTCGTCTGCCTGGGCCGGGGGGAACAGGAGGAGGCACGAGGACGGACCAGACGCCGTGGGAAGGAAGAGTTCAGGAGTGGAAGGAAGAAGGGAAAGTGTCGGGGAAGCGACGTGGGTGAGATGTTTAAGGTAAGGGAGGGAGGGCTGGAGAGAAAGCCACTGTGGCTCTTTGACAATCTGGCAAGTTGTGAAACACTGTGTTATGTAAAAACAGAGCGAAGAACGAAAGAGAGCAAGAAAGAAAGTAGGGCAGGGTGATGAGACTGTGAAATTTCCCCATCTGAGTTTCATCGCTTCATCTTCTTCCCATCTGTCACACGTAAACGCATCGTCAGATGTCACAGATACAGATGAAACAGCCATCAACCATTGAGGAGGAATAACAGAACCTTCACTAGATGGCACAGGATTACCGTTCAACAGCTAATATGACCCAGGCACGACTTGAGGCTTCTGGTTCCTCGCTTCACAGCTACAGATATTAGGTCGTTAACATTTCCATCAAGTCTTATCCCTCCTCTGATTTGGCTCCTGTTTGCTGTTACGGCTGTTTGATATGGCTGTTTGGAGTCGGCCATCAAAGAACAGGATCAGAGCCAGATCGTTTCTGGGCCACTCATGGTAGAGCCAGGCGGACGGGCACAGCTGGCAGAATGAAAGCTAACGCTGCTGTGTTCATGTGTGTAGTTGTGTGCGTGTGTGTATCCCCAACATCCACATACAACCCGAAAACCACGATGCCGTTAAATGGAACATTAAAGCTTTCATAATCGGCCTGCAAGCTGGCACCGGGTACCGATCCACGAACTGGGAGAGGGGGAGCCATAGAGAGGGGAGGATAACAGGAAAAGAAAGGCAGTGGGAGTGAAATAGTGTGAAATAGAAAGACACTCTTAAGGAGTCACACTTTAATGAAGGCCATTTCACACTTAACAGAGCAGTGGCCGACTGCAAGATCATAGAGACCATGAATATCATAGCTCATAACACTGTGACACGGCACCGAGGGGCGATTCAGGAATCCTCAAATGAGAAGCTCGTCAGTTACAAGCGACAAACGAATGAGAATAATTTTGGAGTTGGGTAACAGCATCGTTGGGTCAAGATTTGAGTGGAGCTGGCCGGCGTGTGCTGCCAGTTCCTCAGATAACAGTTAAGCTGGACAGACTTCTTGCAGCTTAAAAAGCTTCCAATGATGAGCTCGCAAGGGTTGGGATTTAAACTCAATAAAGATTTTATTTACTTTATGCACATTCTGTAGAGTGGGAGCTGCATCTAACTGGATTACTGTATTTGGAAGACCCACAAAATAATTTCAAATAAAGTTGTTAATGTAAGCCTTTATGATTGGAACTGATCTGAAACAGTTTAGAGCAAGTAATATGCATGGCTCTGCAGCATTCTGGTACATGTAGTATGAAGGCATCTTGCTGTGATAAAACCACCACCTGGGACCATTAACTAGTGATTACTTTTCACATTTAGTTTATTTGATTGTTAATTTATCATGTAATTAACTCATTATTTACTTTCTTAAGTGTTATTGTTATTGTCTCCTTCATCAAGCCAAGTGGTTTATGTACCGATTTAACAAGTCCACATCCAAGCTTATTTCTAAGCACTGAACCATTTGAAGACTTTAACTATACACGTGATAACTAAGCAAAATCTGTCTGTGGAGGAAGTATCAAAGAAGAAAAATATGATAATAAAAACCCTGGAGAAAAGAGTTTTCGAGATTTTCTGTGTCCAAGGTGAAGAAAGCATTTCTCAAGATAAAGTCTTAATAACATAATGGCACTGACGCAGAATGTTATTTATCAATCAGAAAACATTTCAATGCATTATTACATTATTAAAGTAGTAAGCCATACCATTTCAGCCCAAAATGATGCTTCAAGTACTAGGTGGCTCAAACCAAGTGGCAACCCCCCGTTAGGTCATCCATTGGTTTGTGAGCAGCCGTTTTGCAGCCTTTAGTTTGATTCTTTGGTCAGCACAGCATCATCTTGTTTTTTTGAAACAAGAAGTCACCATATTTGGAGGAACGGGATGAGTCTGACTGAGAGCTAGATGACACAGCAAGCCCACCTACACCTGCATCCTGCACCCATGGGACACTTTGGGCTGTCAATCACACATTGAAGTGAGATTCTCTAACTACTAGAAGCAGAAAGACATATTGTATATAAATAAAAAATAATAGCAGCAAATCTGTCTTTCAAAAGACAAATTAAAAAAAATCTAACTGTAGCTTAGACTGTATATAAAGATGGACTATGCGTCTCCATTTTCTCCAACTATCCAATAATGAAGCCAAAATATGGGGAATACAAATGCTGCCATCTTGTGTATTTGGAGGCAGAGTACTGCAGTAGTGATCAGGAAGTCCTGCTGGTACACATGCTTAACCAATCGTAAGTCAAGCGCAGCTGTCAATCAAGATTTATCCCGCTTTTATAACGAAAAAGAACTAATTAACTTACCGGAAAAAAGGCTCACCCAGACATCAGTGTGATAAGAACTAGTTAAAATGACAGAAACCATCTTTATATAATGGGAACTTTTGACTTTTTAGTTTGGTAAGCAAGCCACCTGGTTGTTTTGGCTTCCTTTTTGAGGATATATAAGTTGTATAAAACATGGAATACTAAAATTATGACTGAATGCTATCCTCTGTGTATTTTCTGTGTCATCAATCAAGCTCGACAAAGCCAGGAGACAGGAAAGCTGACGAGCTGCAGACCTGCTGAAAAAAACCCTTTCCCCGTCCGCACTATCTCCCAGAAGATGGCTTTTAGAGTGATCAGTCATGCACTCAATGTCCCATAATACCTGCTCTGGACCAATGCCATAACAATGCACCACTCTGTCATATGCACCTCCTGCTTCCAGAGACTCAGGCTGTAAACACGACAGTGCACACACACATATAGGCACACAATGCACACTTTTGGGAGCCTCAGAGCTCATTTGCTCTCGGGTTCCCTCTCCCTGAGCAATGCAGATTGTTTTATATGGTTTTGCCCAATGAATAAATGTTATAATAACCTGCAAGTCGAGTGCCACAGGAAAAAGAATCCGTAGCTGTGAACTGCTAAGTGGCCAGCAAGACAGGAACATCAGAGTATAGAATTAATTAGAGTAGATCAGATCTGAGTTGAACTTCTCATAATAATTTATTGTCTTATCTTTTCTCTCCACTTTCCTTTAGCCCACAAGGTCATATCTCCTCGCTAAAGGGTTCTACAAGATACTCTGCACCGCCTCTGTTGTTATCAATATGTAGCAGCTTTGCCCATGGCTATTCATCTCCCTGGCATACAAGCACGGGTTTAGAGGTCAGTCTCAGCCTGTAATTTGCCCTTCAAAGCACTCGAGGTTTGTATTTTCCTCTTAGCGATACAAGCGAAAAACAAGGCTTTGGCTTTGACTCGATTCGTATGGTTTCCGTCGCTGCACCGTGGCACCAGAGGGCTGCGTAAATTATGCCTTATGTTTCATGCATCTCTTTGCTAACATTGTCAGATGCAGTCACGCCTATTTGGAGAAACACACTCGCAGGACTTTGGCTTGACAGGACTGGCTGTCTATGCATATGGCTGTTTACATAGCTTCATCAAAGCCCCGTTAAGATTCTACTTCACCAAGCGAAATTCAATGGGTTTGAGAGGGGGAGATAGAGGAATACATGCATAATCCATCGCCGGGGTATTTACTGAGAGTGTGTCTGTGTGTGTGCGTCTGTGTGAGAGAGACGGAGCCTGTATGTGCTGTTACATAAACCCTCAGTGACATGCCAGGCAGCTACAGAGACTCAGCCAGTGCGCTGCTGTAGCTGCTACCGCTTCCAAGCCTCAAGGGTCTGCGCACACACACACACACACACACACACACACACACACACACACACACACACACACACACACACACACACACACACACGCAACCTCCACGGTGCTCTGAAAGGGCATTTTTCTAATCATCCTGCTGTCAATCGAAACCTCCTGTGATTTCAGTATCACCAAAACGGAACAAATTAGAGGTAAATATTTTTCCAACAATAACTACTGACACAAACATGTCATCTTCTTATCTCAAAAACATGTGGAAGTTTTTCAAAGATGAAATCACACCCAATGTTTGTTCTACTATTTCACCTTTTCTTCTATTGCAGTAGCCTTTCAGGGTTTCAAAATCTTTAACCTGCCTCTCTATCTCTCCTACATGACGGATACAGAATAAACGAGGATTACATGTAATCCAACATTAATGTTGAAGAATATCAAACAAGAATCCAGGCCCATTCTGTGAGGTCAGGGATGGTGGAGGGATTTACCTGTCTGTGCACAGGGGAGGAGATTTGAAGGTGAGGTTATTTAAGGTCTGGGTGTATCCAGCTGAATCCCTCTGTTTGAGACCATGCAGCCATGCACCAGTAAATTCGTCTCAGTTTGTTCTGCCAATTGTATGAGAATTTAACTTCTATCCTTTGTATTATGTCCTTTTATTATGCATCTTAACTCACTTTATGTTTTTGATGTTTATGCTTTGTTGACTGTATGCATAACCTATGTAAGCAACGTTACGTATATTTGATTTAATGTAGATAGATAGATAGATAGATAGATAGATAGATAGATAGAGTACTTTATTCATCCCCGAAGGGAAATTAAGTTGTCATAGCAGCCGGTATATTTGAATACAATAAAATACAATACAATACAATAGAATAAAATTAAAAATATTGAGGTAGAAAGAATAAAAAAACAGAAGCACAAGATAAAATACAATAAAATAGGTAGATAAGGTGCAGTGGCAAGATGATGGTAAAAGTACTGATGATATGATGGTAATGGTATTGTTAGACAGTATATAAGAATAGTACAGTATATATAGTATATAATATAACATAATATATATTTATATATGATAGTAATTATACCAATATAAAATGTGCTACTTTCTTTAGGAATGGAATGCACGATGTTGAAAAAATGTATGCTTATTATCCAGACAAATCATGCATCCATCCATTCCTCTATCTAGCTACAAACTGAAACCTCAATAAATGGTTAAATGGCTTGAATCCATGTATTTAAATGTGCACACCAGCCAGGAGCTCTGTGACCCTGTTATCTTTAAACCACCCGAACCAGTCACAGTAATTCAGAACCTTCAGGAAGTTCCTCTCCTCTCCATTTAAAAAGACTATCTCTGTCTGAAATGCTCTTCCCAGTCATTTCTACGTAGAATAGGGTGAGGCAAATTTGCTTCTGCCCATGAATTGACTCACAGATTTACCTAAATTCTGACATCGAAAATCACAAGGTTCTTCGGTGTCCAGTTGCTTTGAGAGATGGAGTTAGGGTTAGGGTTAGTTGTGATTGACCTCTAATTCTGCAGGAGGGAGCATCTTACAGTGGGATCACACCGGCCACGATGCCTGTCAACATGCTGACCTTCCACCCAATGCTCGCTACCAGTTTTGTGATTGTATCTTTCGAGTAGGGAGGGAATGGACACACACACACACACGCACAAGGTGAACACACTACCAGCCCCCCCGTCAAGAAAACGTAGTAGAAAAGAAGGATGGCTGCAGTAAATATTAGGACACTGACAACCCCCAGGGCAGTAAATTGTCTCATAAACCAGTGGACAGATTGTTGTTGCTTGCCTGCTGGCCATGTAAGCTCTTGCAGTTTACAACCCAACTCACTGTATTTTGCATCCACTCCTGCTTCACATGAATCCCTTTTGCCAGGTGACTTCTCCTCTGACTGCAGCTGGCTCAGTTGTATTGAGTTACAAACAACTCAAACATATTTCCTGTTCTGCTTCTTCTTACTAAAATCCTCCAATAACACTGAAGTTTTTCATTGTGCGACAGTCACAGGAAAGACAATATGCCACAACAATTATGGCCGGCCATCAAAAATGTAGATTAGTTTCGAATGAAGGAATGATTTGAGAGCGAGACTACAATGCTACAATGAGCTTTTAGGTGAAGAGTTGTTTCTGACAGTTTGTTATCCGCCAACTTCCCAGTGAGGGAACCAACTTTAATGAGTCCTGTTGTGGAGGAAAACAACTCACACATGGTCAGCATGAAACCAGATTATTATTATTGACCATCTTTCTTTGCTGCATCAACAGAGGTTTGTTTTATCAGTAATTAACCTTTTTTACACTTCTATATGGGAGAACAAAATGTCTTAGACCATGATTGGACATTTATGTCAACAAAGAATACCGACATATCATGACAATTTTAAAGGATGAAACTGCAGTGAAGTCAGTGTCACTGCTTTCAATTTCACCTTGGAAGCCTTGGATGACACCACTCGTCCTCTGAGATGCTCAACCTGACCCAACTTTGACTCGGCACCAGCATGGATGTGAAAAATCTGAATTACACATGTGACTACAGCTCTATGAATGCTAGGAGACTGCCAGATGTAAAAATCTAGGCATGGAAAATGGTGGAAACACGTTGGTTTCAACTGTTGAAGAGACGGAGGAACACTGGAGCAGCAATCTGAAGGGGGAGGGGGGTGATGTGTCAGTGAGTGCGTCTGGATTTAAGCTGCTCTTTAAATTCTCTTCAGATTTGATAATGTTTAATTCACATTAGACAAACAACGGCTTAGGCCGTGGACTGTAAGTCGAAATGATCAGAGATGCTTTAATGAGAAGAACGCGGTGGACATCTGTCTGGAATCAGACCCCATTGAAACATGTGACCTTTGTTTATGGCCAAGGTCTTTATGATTGCCTTAAGCCCTGAGGAAGAAATCTTACAGACCTGACTGTTGTCAGCGAGACAAAAAGCTTTCACAAAGAGGGGCCACTTGATAGAATCATAAACCACGGGGTGATGAGTGTAACGAGTTCTAGTTACGAGTGTTGGAGGCGAGGAGACTGGTGGCACTTAAACAATGACAGCACAGAGCACACGCAAACCAAAAGGACATTTACTGATATTTGCTTTGACTATCTGCAAGATGTCCTCCCGTCCATAATGAATGTTTGTGAGCACCTTCCAGCAATCAGCACAGCTTCCTGGACAGCTCGGGATTCAAGAGGAATTTGGAGCCGACCTGTCCCTAACCCCGGTTTATCAGTGGTTACAAAACACCCATCTGGCAGCGGCAAATCTGCACAAGGAGTGTCGATTAGCACACAACAGCAGATGGTGCTATTGGGCGAGCAAAGCTCACTGAGAAAAATAAATTGGCATCAACGATGAGAATAATCAAAGGAAGCTAATACATCCGACTAATACAGAGCAATATTTCGAATCAGAAACTATTAGTGCTGCTACTGAAATCGGCGAAAGAGGAAAGATATTTATCAGCACAACACAAATCTGTCATATTCCACCGGTGTCATTCTTCTGCCTCTTCAACAGAGCTGCTGATCAGATACAGAAAGGCAGCCATGCAGGGCAGGAAGAAGAGTGTGACTTGCTGCTGGGTTTGGCAGGCAGACCTGAGGACTACCCTCTGCTCCTTGTGACGCAATCCACAGCAGAAAAACAGAAGAGGGGAAAAGGGGGGGGCTGCTCGATCATGTCTAAGTCTCTGTGTGTGTACTTGTTTTTGTTACCTTTTTAAGGACCTTTTTCAGCATAAACAGACCTTGTCAGGACCAGTGGACCTCATGGGGACCAAAGCCTGCTTCTAATGAGGCAACATTTTATTTCTGAGGTCCTAATTAAGGTTAGGGTTCAGATGAAATTGTGGTAAGGTTTGCTTTAGGCATGAGTTGGTCATGGTTATGGCTAGGTATAAGGTTTTGGTTTGGCCGTCCACAATGAATGGAAGTCAATCCAAAGTCCTGATAAGAATAGCTGCACAAACCTGCATGTTTGATTGTGCGCTGGTTATATAAAAAAAACCATCACACTTTTCAATCTGCATGCAAACAGGCATGTTTTTGTACACTCTGCTGCCTCTTTGCTATTTCCATCTGACTTGCAGCGAGCGACACCCAATAGACGTGTAAAGGGCTCATAACAATTTCCCTCATATCCGAGTGCATTTATAAGAGTCAAGGATCTAATTTGACTGTGTTTGTTCTAACCCTGAGGTGCATGCAGATATAGAGCTGGCTCTACTCACATGGAATGGAGACCCACAGGTAACAGACGAGTCTGTGACCCACTTTGAGCACATCTGTACTAAAAAGGGTTTGGCGTTTTTTTCAGCTGACTGCAGTGATTG
This sequence comes from Limanda limanda, assembly GCF_963576545.1. NCBI lineage: Eukaryota > Metazoa > Chordata > Actinopteri > Pleuronectiformes > Pleuronectidae > Limanda > Limanda limanda. Next base: position 17,938,994 of record NC_083653.1, read on the forward strand.
GCAGCGACTTGCGTAGTTGTATTACCTTAAGATGAACTGTAGCAACATTTAGCTTTCTGCTTTTCAGGTATTATCACCTTGACCAGTCTCTGGTGTGGAGAGTTTGACTTTGCCTGAGGGGTAACTGAGTCTCTTTGGCACAACATTCTCTCTTCTCTTCCTTTTCACCTCTGTCTCAAAGTAGACTGGAACATTTATAAATACGGAAATTTTTGAAGATACAAAAATCCAAAAAACGATGGATATCATCTACTGAGCTGAGTCAGACAGGTCCTGATGCATTTCATTTCATTATCAATGTAGACACCACAAGAAACACACTAAATCACTTACTTCATCCAATACGTTTACTCAAGCTAAATAGGCCTTATATTAAATGTAAGAATTTCCTCCATCAGTACTGAAAGGCCTATTGAGTTGTGAGCATCCACTACAAAACAAAAAGAACCAGTTTAAGCAACAAAATAAAACACAATGACACAAAAATGTCACATTATCCAGGAGTAGTTTTCCCTGAACATGGTTGATTTTTACAATTGAAAATAAAAATCCCATTATTATTGGTAGACTGGCTGCATTATAGGTCATAAACCCCCACCTTCCCCAAATCACTGGATGGGAAATGGACCAAACTTCTTTTTCTCAAAGATGGTTTCAGTCATTTAAGGTTCTTAACACACTGAGGTTTGATGTATATTGTATGTGGTCCAACAAATATGATTGCATGTTAAAGTTTTGTGTAGAAGGAAAACAATAATAGCCATTTTCAAGCTCTGATGTTCAGTATCAGCCTGTTGTTGTTTGGTTATTTTCTGTGCCTTCTTTAGGTGGAAGCCTGGAACACTGACCTCACTATCTATGGCTGTTTGATTCACATCTGAACCGTGAAGGTCGTTCTCGCTACCCCCCCATTGCACCACTGAATTTAAACCTCCACCGTGAGATTAATAGCTCTGTGGCCTGTTGCCTTCACCAGGCTAGTTATACACAGCTTAATCTGAATATGATTTCCCCTCAGAATGTGCCTTATTATTTTACTCTGTGCGTCTAAAGGCGCTCTGTAGCTTCCTCTCCCCTCCTCCGGCACCTCGGCAGCAGCGGTGAGACTCTGAGCTGAATAATTGAATTAGAACTTCAAGGTCCAGAGGTTGATGCTGTGAAGAGGCGACAGAGCAGCTGAGAGGTCAAAAGAAATACATTTTCGTAAATCTAATCTACCGTGCATTTGCTTTTTGTATCGATTTTCTCTGTCACGCCTCATTTCAGGGGTCTCTCAAGAGTTAACAGTTGTTCTCTGTTTCTGAAAGACTAGAAAATAAAACATAAAAAATTACTGTCTGCTAATTCTCTGTCAGTAGAGTCGGGATTGTTTGTGTGTTTGATCGCTGTGCCGCTCATTTTGTGTTTTATCTTGTTGAATCATGTGAAGTGCTCTGTGTGTGTGTGTGTGTGTGTGTGTGTGTGTGTGTGTGTGTGTGTGTGCGTGTGTGCGTGTGTGCGTGAGTGGATTAAGTGTGTTGTGACAGCGATAGGGATGGCATAGGAGCTTCTGAGATGACGGAGGTTATTTTTAGTGTAGGCACCAGCCCATTTGGACAAAGAGGAAGGGAGGTGAAGGAGGAAGCGGCTAAAGAGAGAGATGGAAGAAAGGAGTGCTGCATTACAAAGGAGAAAATGGAAAGAGGAAGAAGGTGACATATAGTGATAGAAGCATGAGAGACAATTTATATTATGCAACATCGTTAGAGCATTATAGGTATATATAGGCTTTACGGTGGACCCCCCCATAGCGCCGTGCATTCACAGGAAAATCTACCCACACCATCAGCTGGCCTATGTTCCTGCCAATAAAGGCATAAATAGGATAAAATAAGCAATAAATAATATATACTGGTTTTCCAAATCATCACCCAACAATCTAGTGTGAAGTTTTTAGACTTTGTGAAACCGTATTGCCATGATGGTATTAAATATTGTACAAAATTCAATTTTTTTAAGATCAGTAATCCTGTAAGTCTGTTTTTCAGTCAATACCATGGGCAAGCCACTATTATTGATTTGAGCTATCTCTGTAAAGTATGAATATGTGTTGCTGGATTATGGGACCCTCATACTGTCATATATTTCAAACAATTTTACAGTAAAGACAAATTTCGGAAAGGTTTTTTGTTTGGCCACAAGAGATAACCACCAAGTTTATCTGTATAATTGACAATGCATCGCTGTCTCTTCTGTCTCCTGTGATCAGGCGCCATATGTTTCCCTGCAGTAACAGGCTGATGGCCAGATGATGTCAGTGACTGTCTGTCGCTCCATTTACCTTCCTATCATTGTGCCCAGGGATCTGTCTGTCTGTCTGCAGAGGGAAGCAAAAGTGAATCTCACAGTAGGAGCTGTTGAATGGTCAGTGTTGCCCACACACTCTCCAGTCAACAGTAAAATCCTTGAGGCTTTGCAAGCAAGAAGCAACAGAGCGGAATCCATCCATACATCTATATTCAGGTCAGCATCTGTGTGTGTGTGTGTGTGTGTGTGTGTGTGTGCATGCGTGGGCCAGTGACACAACAATGCTTCCAATCTACACCAAGGTCTTCTTCTCTCCCCCTCAATATCACATCTTAGTTAAAGCAACACACCAGGAGTTAGATGTTCACCTTTTTCATTTCAAGGTGTCATATTTTTTCCAACCTTTTGTAAGACGTATGACCTCCAAGGCCAAATAAAACACATTTTGTAAAATGTTTTCTCTTCCCCTGGACTTCCATACATCTGTTGTCCATAGAAACAATCACAGTAACATGAGATGAGACAGAGTTGCTGTGTGCATCAGAAACCATGACGATGTCCATTTTACTGATGTTAAATGCTGCCTCATCACAACAACACCGAGAGAACAACTGGCAGGAGGTCAACAGTATCGATGTTCATTTCACGTTACTGTCAACCAGCATACGATTATAGTGTGTAGAAACACTACAACACAGATCCATGCTGCTGTTGTTAAGGAGAGAATATCTGGTGAACATCCAATGATCACTGTTAAATGTGTGTGTTCATGTTTATCTGCGAGCTGTGGCTGCTGTCTCTGCATGCATCAAGCTCGAGAAAAACATCTAGTGACAAAATCTATCACCTTAACATTTCAGGGAGTTTTCCGATATCCTGTTACAAATGGCTCCCAGAGCGGTTGGCGTGTCAGGGATGAGAAATTTCACACTCCGTGCTATGCAAGAGCTTGACTGCGAATTGTCACGGAAGCCAACTCTTCCATTTTTTATGCGAGTGTCAGGCATCGGCAACACCACTAAAAGTGTAAATCCACTGGGGAAAGAAAAACTCCCAGCAGGTCAGTTTTATGATCCTGGACAGGATTTATGAATAGAGACACACCTCTATGGGAAGCTAAAGACAGACAAGGCGACAACACTTCGGTTTTTTATTGAGAGTGTAGCGCAATGGTGTGGAAGCTTTTACTTTCATAGGGCCATTTCAGTTTTTTAAAACAACCTTCCAGGGCTACACTAAATTATTGAACACATATATCAGACTGACCTGCCTAATGTGACGGATAAAATTGCTGCTTCCCTTCGCTAAAACATCTGCTGTCTGATGGTTGTCGTGACGATGACACTACGCTCCTGGTTTTAGCGAAAGCAGGGTTGTAAAGACAGTGATACAAGGAACTTTAATGGCTGATTGGATGAGAACTGTTTCTTGTCGTGTCCTTCTGTGCTTTTTTTTAATATCTTCTTCAGTATCTCTGCTCTGTGATGATTCTTCGAGAAAAACAGACACTTTGGAACAATTTTACTTTGGTTCTAGCAGCCCCGCAGCAGCAATCATTTTTTTAGCTTCTTGGTTGTCGGCTCGATCACCACAACACTTGCCTGCGTAACATTGTCTCCGTCAGAATCTTATGAAACAAAAGAGAATTTACATTATCCAAGCTCATTTGTCTTTGCAACTCGTCTAGTTTAACTGCATGATGCTCGGGATTGACCTTTTTCATCACTGTCATTTTCATTACGTCCCCATAATCCCTGCAAACTACACTATTTCCTAATTTACTATTGTGCAAAGCAACATCAATCATCATTTATATTTATGACAAATTGAGATTTTAATAACCTTCCAAATCGACAGACTTTCTTACAATCTAAAATGAATTTAATTAATATTTGTCTCTTTAACTAAACCTCCGTATTGTTAAGCACTCTGTTTGAAAGGGGCAAACATCCTATTACTTTTAATGAGTTATTTTATAATGAAGGAGCTGCACTTGTTACCGTTCACAGAGAAATACTGCAGATTGCTACAACACAGCATAAAATGTGAATATCACTGACTGCTCTCAGATACGGACACTGTTCATTTCCAGCCGACATGTTGCACTTGCTTTCCCTCCCTTCTTGTTCTTCCCTTCTTCCTGTTCTTTGATGCTTCTCCCTCTTAACTCTCCCCCTTTCACTCTCTCCCTATTCACAACCTAAAAGATGATTACCTACACAAAGGCTCTCGGGACTAAAATAGCGACAGACTGAGCACAGACGGACAAAAACAAAAAACAAGAGAACAGTGTCCAACCCAAGCAATACATTAACTCCATGCAGTAAGCCGAGTGGAGGTAGGGAGTTTTGAAAAATAAAGCTCTCGGTACAAAGGTATAAACTGAACTGAGCCTATCTCACGCATGCATGCACAGTAAGAACACGGCTTTGTGCGCACATATATTCAAACACAAGTCATCTCATACATTTCTCTGTTGGACTCTATTCGAGCTAATGACTAATAATATGTACACATTACTTTGCTTCTTACTTTCCTATCTCTGCTCCTCTCTGTTTCTCGCTTTCAACCAACGCAAACACTCACTGTTCTGTCTCCCTCACCCTCCTACTAAACATATGAGTCCCCTACCACACTGAAACACACACATACTCACACACACACACACACACACACACACACACACACACACACACACACACACACACACACACACACACACACACACACACACACTGTCACTCTTCACAGGAACAATCTGTCCCGTTAATGTGAGGTCATGGCAGACAATTTTTCCCACTTATCAGCTCTCTGGATTTAAATAAAGCACTATCACTGATACACTGTTGCTTAGAAACACAATAGGATGCATCAATAATAGGATTTACCCAGAGGCCTACAAGACTGTAAATGTGTGCCGTATTGTCCCTTTTGTGCAGCTGCCACCAGGGCCGGGTCTAGACAGGCATGTATGAGGGGGCAGCCACAAATCTTGAGGGGGCATTGTGCTTTATTATATTATTATTATTATAAATTGGGATTTAGTTTGAGGGGGCACAACATTTATTTGAGGGGGCCAGGCCCCCTCTTGCCCCTGCCTAGACCCGGCCCTGGCTGCCACTATTGCCTGCATGCCGTCATATTGTGCTGTAGAGTGATTGTAGGAGATATTCCATCGGATCTGGTTTAAGGCTGTATCCCTCTATTAGAGCTGTTATCTCTCTCTAATTTCCCAGGAGTCCAGGTTGTTTTTATGTTTTCTTATCGATTTTGTAAGGATTTTGATTCTTTTCTGTAGGTGTTATTGGGACAAATTGGATCAAGAAGAAAATTGAATTCCCCAATGTGATAGAGGTGCTTTGTTCATATATATATTTATTTTCTTAATATCATGGCTGTCAGCCTTAAACGTATTTTCAAAGATTATTTTTTCTTTTCTTTTCTGGTCACCGCTGATGCATGGCATCAATGGCATTTAGAGGAAGTACACCAATGAGGCAGCCCCCTCTGGTTATGAGGCATTTCCTGGCACCACTGATAAAAAATGAATGCCAATTCTCACATGACACAGATTGATCTCTTGCATTAGAACTGTGACTGCGACATAGGGACATACAGTACATCATTATATATATATATATATATATATATATATATATATATATATATATATATATATATATAGACAGTGCTATGGCTCAGATTTAACTGATCAAAGCAACTTAACAGCACAGATAAGAACATGGGTTTAATTCATTTTACAACTCTACTCAGATTGTTTACTTACTGTATATAATAGACAAATAAACTTCAATGGTTCATAGCTGATATGCCAGATGTGCCTTGTGTAAGGCCCAAACCTTCTTTATTAATGTTTATGATGATCAGATCGTAGTATTACTAATAGCTCCTAGTAGTAGTGAATATTCATTTGAGTCTTATTTAAAGCCACTCATTGCTATTTTATTCTCATTTCCCTTTCATTAGAAGATCATCATTGTTTCTATGAATGTGTTCATCCCTCTTTTATATGGCAAAATGAATAAATCATTGCATAAATTCACACTGCTCTGTCAGAGGTAATGAGATACGGGGGCTACATATTAGCAAGAGAAGATAATCATCTGAGCACCTCTGATATCGGCCTCTCAGTTGGTTTTCTGCCCAGATACAGGAGGGGCGAAAAGAAAAGGTGGCAGGATGCCTGTTAAAATTTAGCAGGTTCTGAATGGAAATGCGGTTTCCCTCAATGGTGTTTGTGGTGATTCAGAATATGTTCATGTGACCTCAACCAACCCTGCTAATATCAACTGTGGGGAAATCCACTTGGAATGCATTGTTGGTCTTTTGTTAGGCATTAACAACTGGCGTATAAATGAACCTCATGTATCGGAAATTTTTAACAACCTCCATCATGACTATTTCTGTGGTTACAAGTGCAAGATTTCAGCTTGTCTTCGTGGGAAACTTGCACGATAAAGGCTCATTTATGCTCAGCATTATGTCCTTACTCTTTGTTCATTTATTCGGTATTTTTGTAAATCTTCTGAAATCTTACAGATTCGGATCACATTGATAAAAAATTGAAGTATCACCTGAAATTGTGGGGGGTAGTGCAGTCAATATTTCAAGTGAGACAACAATGGCAGAACTTTTAAGACTTTAAACACTTAAAAGAGTTGGCAAGAAACTAAAGTAAACAACAGGATGTTACTTTGCCTCTTTCATAAGAGGTATTTTATCACAACTTCCTCCACCATCACCATTACCTTTTTACACCAAATTTAGGAAGAAAACGTGAACATTGTTCCCAAGATGTAGAAAACAATATGTGAACAAACATTGATTACTATTTACACGCCAACGCCAGGATGTTCAACCAGCATCATAATGTCGAACAGGAAATACAAAATGTATCACTGAAGATCTGATCAAGAACTTCACTGATTGGATTTGCAGAAGTATTATTAGTTCAGAAATGTTTCCATGTTATTTTCTGCTGAAGTCTAATGAACTGTGTTTTGCTTTTGTCTGGATTCAACCCCTTTGGCAGCTAAACTTTCCTTTGGTTTCGTGAAAGTAAGTCTGATCTATATGCTCATAAATCTGTCTCTGTGCGTGATAGTTGGCGAGCGCATAAAGCGTGTGCTGAAGCGTACGAGAGTGATCCATCAAGCCTAATGCCAGCCTGAAAGTGAGTCTGCGTAGTTTCACCTTGACATAAAGCTGCTGGAACTCATCCAGGTTGAGTCTGCCGGTGGGACAGTCCTTCAGGAATCCCTTGTACCACTGCTTCAGCTCGTGTTCATTAAACTCTGTGCTCTTCACCAGGTCCTCCATCACTTCAGGGGTCAACTTGCTGTTCTGTTTCCCCATTTTGCCTGCAAGGAAAAACAAGAGATGGCACAGGACACACACACACACACACACACACACACACACACACACACACACACACACACACACACACACACACACACACACACACAAAATGAATAATGTTAGGTATCTTTCCTTGAATACAGAACACAAACAACTGCCTGTACTTGAAATGAACCCACAATAACAGTCTGGAGGGCATTTGAAACAGTTATTCATCAAGGGTGAAAACAGATTTCTGGAAATGTGGAAGTGCAAAGCCAAGCTCCACCTGCAAACAAGCTGGTGTCATGACATTGGGCTATGAGCTCTTGAAAGACGAAGAGCCTTGGGACTTTTTGTTGGACACCCTTTGATATTTGATATATTATGAAATTCTTCTTGAGTTTGTGTTGGTTGTTCATTCCGAGTTCTGTTTCCTGTTTTATTTTGAAGTGTTGTTCCCTGTGTGTCTTAAGCTTTATTGACTGTATTTGTCCTGTTTCCCGCCTGTGTGATCATATGTACCTTATCCTAATGTCTGGAACCTGTGTTTAATTATCCCTGCCTCCCTTGTGTATAAAAGTCTCTATGCCTCCCTTTGTTTTTTTCAGTTCGTCTTGTCATCTGGCTTTTCTGCCTTTTCCTGTTCCCCTAGTGTTCCATTCCATGTCGAGTTTTGATCTTCGTTTTTCTCTTGTTCTACTACAATAAAGGACTTGTTACAAATGGACTGTAATATAAGGCACTGGAATATTGTCACATGTTTGAGATAAGTCCTATTAGCCCTGTTATGTTCCTTCTTCTTGGTTAATCGTGTCTGATTGTAAAACATTTTTCTGATTTTATTTGAAAAGCTGTTTCATTTTTTTTAAGAGCTTCTGAAACTTTAAAATGTTCAGTCAGAGCTTTTACATCTTAGTCTAGAAAACATCAATGGAGCCGCATTTTTTTTTATTTCATGCCAAAATGGCCTGAGGCATTGTGAAATTTAAACAAGTTTTCAGCCCAGTAAGAGGAAAAACTATTGCTGTTTATTTTTTGTCAATATTATAATTGATTATTTTTCAGCCCAATCATTAAAATGTTATTTTCCCAATAAAACACATTGCAAGCTCCTGTTGTAGCCTTCAGCTAAATATATTCCAAATGGTGAATATCTCACTTCGAATGAACGTCTCTGAATTTCGGAAAGGGTAATAATGACATCTTAAATTACTTGGCCCGCTGTGACCTTTTAGAAAAACTCAAGTGCATTTTGGTGCTTAATGTCTCTTAATTTCTCCACAGATGTTTGTACCCAGCTGCCTCTGTGTCGCGCTGTTTGTAGCGGCACACTCGCTGCTGATGCCGCCACTTTATGCCCCTGATTAGTTCATTAACCACCCCCCTAATTATCCTAATTTGCTAAAGATGGTTGGAGTTTCGGAACATTTCTGCACTTACTGTCTGCCAAGAGGTTTTATTAGACCTCTTTAGTTTTAAAAGACAGAGGAAGGTGTGAGGCAGCAACGGTGTGTGTGGTGCCAATCTGTCTCTGTGTGCGCCGCGGTGCAGAGAGGACACTCAGGCAAACATCCAAGAGGTGCTGCAGTAATATACTGAGGCCTGCCATTCTGCAGAGCTCCATCTCTTTAATGTGACCACTTTCTAAAGCATGCCTGAAGTTTTGAGACTCGCATTGTGCTGTACATTTTGTTTTTGATTATATATGGAATTCAAAACACTGACACCTATAATTCACCTGAGACAGGTAGTGCATAATTTTGCAGCCCAAACTTTGATGCTAGCATCACATTATTGTTGTGTGGGAATGACCCTGCGAGCAGTGAGCATACCCCACTAATTTTAAAAATTCTCCCTGTGGTGCATTCAAAAACGCTCAAACATCCAACTCTGAAGCTCACTGCCAAACAGCAACCTTGTTACTGGTGAAGGGCTTTTCACAGCATCAAAGCTTGCTTGCTGATCGTTTGATTTTTGTCACAACATAGCTCAGAGCTGTGTCCGACTGTTTCCAAAAATTGTTTCGAAAATAGTCCCATCACCACATGTCAATAATAAAAATACATTATCAAACGAATAGAAGAGTCTTCTGTGATACATTATCTTCAGCAAACCTCTGCAACTGCACATTCATCCTGAGGTGAAATAAAATGATTTCAATAGTTCGATTGAAAGTCGGATATCAAAAAAGTTGTGCAGGCCATCTGTGATTTGCCATTAACAGGCTGCTCCCATTGGATGCCACTAGCTTTTACATTACTTTAAATATCATTCAAATAACTATTAGTCAATCACATGGTATTTGACACTAAGTGGGACCATCATTTACTAAATGAACATAAATTCTGTATTAAGAAGTACTGACACTAGTGATTTAAATCTTAAAGTCCATAGGAAAATATTTCTTAAATTTAGTGAGAAGTGGAGTCATTTTGTTTTTGCAATCAGTGGAGTGAGCCCATGCTGTTCATTAGAGAGAATACAGGTTCCAATTTCTTCAGCATTGGCTTCACTTTCTGGACTATTTCAGTTTTTATATACAGTCTATGACTAAAATATGCAAAATATATAATTTTTAAACTGTATGGTACTTAATTTGCATAGTTCAATATTATAGGAAACATACGCTTGTTCACTCTCTTCCTGAAAGTAAGATGAGAAAAAATTGCTACCACTCTAATTTCTGTACATTAAATTACCGTCAGCATCTGGTTAGATTAGCTTTGCATAAATACTGGACATTACTGGCTCTTTCCAAAGGTCTTTATAACCTTTGACAAAATTCACAAAGCTGAAGGTTCTCTCGAATGTTTCACAAGTGTAAGAACAACAATTTGTTGCCTTGAATGCCAAATTTGGAAAATGCTTTCAACCAGGCAGAGGATGACCCAAGTTCACAGAGGAAGTTATGTAATGACTGATGATGCCTCCTCACTGACGGTGAGCCAAATGGGTAATACCACAAATAAATTACTAAATAAACTTATTGGAAATTAAATAGCTGTTGGTAAGAGAAATAAATTGTTCATTATATCCTAATCAATAGTTACTGGGACTAACACAGAAGCAAGATTGAATGGGTTCTTCTTTTAGCCATGTTAAGTAGTCTGCGTAATCCTGCTAACTAACAAATAAACAAACATATGCTGACTAAAACATAACCATCATAGCGGAAGTCACAATACTGATATGGATCCCTAAGATATTTTAAACTGTGTCCAAGATACAAAGTAGGACATGTTACAGTAAAAAATATATTTGTTAGTGTTCTCTAGTGGACAGTCTGTGTATTTACATTGAGGACATTGTTGCTTGACGATCTCAAATTTACTTGATGCCAAGACTTTGATTTTGCTCTATTGTGCAGCTCAGTTTGGAGAGAACTCATGCTCCTAAAGTCTTCTCCCCTCTGGACCATAATAAACCCACACTGGCTGAAACCATGAAGGCCACTGACAAGGCTGACCATGTCCACCCAAATATGTCACTTCAAGCAGACCTTTAATGAATTACTAAGGGATAAGCTGCATTTTCCACCAGCGTTTGACCAGGGTCTGATGTCATCTCGACTACTCATCATCATTGTTTTTCAAGACGTTTTTTCATTACCTCATCTAGGGTAGAGTTAACGGTACACAAAGGCAACATCCTATTCACCCTTCTATTTGAAACACTGAGATGGCAGAGCATCTAGTAACATGTTGTGAATGTGAGGGGGTAGTATTCTATCTGGTTGTCATGGCAGTGACACAGACAAGTTTCTCAACATGAGCTCACACAAGTGTCCAGAAAAAAAATCGCTGAAAAAAGGAGATTTTCAAGAGAGTATCCTCTGTGCATTCAGCTGCTTCTGAAAAGGAAAAGATGTCTGAACAATTCTCTCATTTAGTAACTGGGATCCTTCAACTGCAGTTTCATTGTGAAAATGAACAAAAGTTAGATTTTCCGCTCCGGCTATAATCACCGAGTAGCAGTGGATCAGCACAAACAGCAGCTTTTTCCCTTTTCAAAACAAACAAATGACTGTCTGACTCACGTATCATTCAGAAAAAATGTTTGTGTTATGTTAAAATGATGATGCACAGTGCAGCTTTATTTTTACAGCTGTAATGGATAAGAATTTCTTTTTGGTTCTTCAAGGATTTTGGTTTTTGGGATGATGTGTACTGTTATTTGGCTGAGGGTCAAAGATCTGTATTCATTAAAGGAGTAATCCCGTGATTTAGTCTATAATGAATATTAAATTAGGACACTGAGTAATCCTGACTTTTAGTTATTATGGGTGTCAGACCTTTGGACCCAACTAATTATTTCCCATAATGCAACCCAAAACCATAAATCGATAGAGCTCCCTAGGGGGCTGAACCCTAAATTGGTCCTGTCGTGTCAGAGTGTGAATGATGTGTTATAGAAAAAGTACTGTGTGTGTAGAAGCGCTGTAAGAATGTATGTGTTAATAGGTTACTGTGACTTGTACTATGAAGTGTTTCGAGGGCTATATAAAGGCAGTCCATTCACTATAGTAGTTTCCAAACCGAAAATTTAAATGTTATTGTGTGGTTGTGCATAATATGATGATGCAAATAGTTTTCATATTTGACATTAAAGATAAGCAATTACTTAGTGGACATGATGACTGTCCACTAAATAGAGGGTTGACGGATTGAACCCCAGCTCCCAAGATGCAGTGTATATTGGTGATCGGTAAAACAAATTACTGCAAAGTGCATTTAGTGGTCATCAAGACTAGAAAAGCTCAATATAAATACAGACCATTTACCATTACCCACTAATCAATGTGAAGTTGTTTGCAACATATTTTTCCTCGGAAGCTATTTCCTTACTGCCCTAAATCAAAAAGAAGTGATCTATGAAAAACTCCACCTTCTTAAATATATATATATATTCAGTGACAGATTCAGAAAGATTTGGAGTCAGCAAGGGAGTCAGTGTTTCCCATTCATTCCTCCTGCCAGTTTCATACTGGCAAACTGAAACGGTTTCTTGATTAAAAGCAAACAATACAGGATATTGGCAAATTATGTTGGCAGCAACTTAACCACACACTCAGGATATATCACATGATAACTACCCCTTCTCCTTTTAAGTATTTAGTGATGAGGAATATCCCCTCAGTAATGCAGTGAAGCTGAGGAGGCAGTGCACGCTAACATCTAGCTGCTAACACTTTTTTGTTACAATAAAGGCTGTCAGACAAGATGGGCTGAGCTTGAAGAAGGCAGCTGCAGCAGGACACAGATTTGTCCCTGGAGAGATGTCAGCACAAGATGTGTGACAGTCCGGCCATTATGTCACTGTGGAAGCGTGTGTGTGGGCAAGTATGTGTACATGTGAGTGCTTTTGTGTGTTTCTATACAGCATGCATGTAAAGTTTTGTTATGTGTTCATGTGTTACATGATCTACTGCATTTTTAACCAGTCTCAACCACATGCGTGTAACATGTGGTTGAGACGGTCTGTTACATATTGCGTGTCTTTGTGTATTTGTGTGAAATCGTTCAGAATGAGGTTAAGTGCAGCATTTCAAGGCATCCAAGCACATTATGAGTAATTGCTGGAATATATGATGCTGCCACACACACACAGGCACACGCACACACACTGCAGACAACCTCTAGAAGATGAATGCATTTTTGATGAAAGCTTCAACCATCTAATGCGGTACTTAGTGTTCCTTCACTTCTGATATGTTCAAAATGTTCTTACATAGCTCACACTGCCTCATAATGCAGGTGTTATTTATCACTCTGTCTACCTCCATTCATTCAACATGCAGCAGAGCTGAAACTGGATCTGACCTGTATCAATGTGCAGCAGGTGGTATTATACAGTAATATACAGTATATTGACCGTAACACCAAAAACAACTTGTATAATAAAATGAAATTATTATTCTCACTCGTTAGGATAAGGATTTATAGTGATTCATTTATGGTGTACAAAAGGTGACCTAACACTTCAATAAATCACACTTCTTTTAATACCACCCCCTCAGCTCACTCTTTTATAAAACTTGAGGCTGCACGATCTTTAAAGTGACGCAAGTTGTCACATGGTACGTTGGAGCGATTTCAAAATGTAATCTTCCAACACATTCTTGAACAATTAAAGACCTTCATTTTGTGTCTGTATGTTGCTGCTTCTGATTTGTCTTCCATACTTTTTCATCCTCATGTCAAATCATCTCCAGTGTAATTTTTCACAGCTTCCTAGGAGCCCTGTCACGCTATCATTTGTTCCTATGGTTGAAATAATAGTATAGTATGGTTGTATAGTATAGTATGGTATAGTATTCTATTGAATAGTATAGTGATAGAGGACAACGAACTACAATACCCCAACCTGCTGCCATCCATGTGGGAGAAGCCTGTTGAGCTCAGATTATTTTTCAAATGTTTTATTCTACAATTAAAACTATAACACATTCAAATCACAAAACTAATAACCGAAGTTAGGGCAAGCTGCTGTCAGTTAAATGTTGTAAATATTACCACATAATACACCTGTTTTTACATCTTCCACCTGCATGACACCTGGCTATATTGGACCAATCATGACCGAGTGATCACGCCTACAGTTAAAGATTGATAATAACTATGAGATTCAAAATCCTAAGGCACATTGAGTTTTGCTAACAACAACTAACAAAAGCCAAAACCGACAAATGACGCAAACCATCGCTCAAAATATAAGTGCAGCAATCCAAGGTCTGAAGTGGTAGAGTTGACAAATTGTTCCACAGTTTACCATCAACCTTGCCTTGTTTTATAACAAATAACTGAGGGTGAGAAAATAAAAACAATCCTTAAATGTTAGATAACTGAAGAAAATCTCTGCATTCAGCAATCACACTGACCGCCAAAAATGTGTATGGTGAAATCCCTCTTCTATTCTCCAGCTTTCATTTTCGCTGTATACACAAGATAAAAACAGGAGGAGAGTGCACTAGGGAGAGGAGAAATCAAGCGATAAAAAAGAATAAATGCAAGGAAAGGCAAAAAAAAATAAAAATCATGGTGTGATCAGAGACGGATGCAGAGGCATGACACTCCTATTAGCACACAACACTGAACACACCCCACCCCCCTGCTAGCGCTTAATTTTATGCACGACAGTGTTTTGCACCGGTTACTCACATCTACAATAAACAGACAACTGATGCACCTTCAACAAATGTCAATATACATTTTTTTTTTGCTGGAGACATAAAAGGGACAAATAGTCTGGGACAAGATACCCTGGGTCAGTCTGCAGCACGCTGTCTCTAAACCTGAGTCATAGCCCTTTGTCTCCCGGTCCACTGGGACACTGTCACAGCAATAGAATTATTATTTAAAAAAAGAACACATAGCTGAAGTTACATGTTAGTAAGGAGATGACGCCTTTATAAATTGTCAGATGAGTCATTTTACCGTCGTGTAACAATCAGCAGTCTTGCCCCTGAGCCAGGCCATAAGCTATTACATAACACTGTCCCTTTACCATCATTTGCCAACAGGGGATGACCTTGAGAGGCAGGCAGAGCCCCAGCCCAGAGAGGCACCATCAGACAGGAACCCGGCGGTTTAAGGCTTTTATTCTGGCAAATCTGGTGGACTGTCATGTGTGTGTGTGTGCGTGTGTGCGTGTGTGTGTGTGTGTGCGTGCGTGCGTGCGTGCGTGTGTGTGTGTGTACAGGAGAGTTGGCACACAGAGGTGCTGGTGGGGATGAGACATGGCTATCATGCCTCAGTAAGGATGAGGATGTGGGATATGAGAGACACACCTTCTTGCATACATACATTCTTACACACACACACACACACAAACACACACACACGCACACACACTTGCCAAACTACGATACACCACACACACACACCACATCATGTTGTACCAAAAGCCCTCCAATGCAAAGTCCAGCATAATCGATTAAAATCAAATCCACATTGCATAAAGCAGATAATGCTGATTTCTCTCATTACTTTGATAACGGATGACAATTAAATCAATCTAAGCTGTGTGCGTGTGTGTGCGCGTGTGTGCGTGTTTGCAGTGAGAGTAAGTCCAGACCAGACAAACCACGATCTTCTCCATATCGATAAGTCTCATGTTCGTGTGCACAACGTGCAACAAGCAGCAGGGATCGAACACACGGCTGCAGAGGTTATATTGATAAACGCTGTTCCTCCTTATTGTAACCTGGGTCTCATTAATATCGCCCCAAACCCCTTCAGTAATCACAGTATAATTAAGTCGTATCGAACCAGGTTTCCTCGTGTATATGCCCAATCATACACAGTTTTATAAAGAAGGAGTTCAGTGAAGGAGACACCGGGGGTTTCCTCTGCATGCCTCCTTCTCCATGTGATCCATCCTACCTTGGAGGGTGCGGAGGGAGCGGGGTGAAGTCCGGTCTGATGTCTGCTCTCAAAAACCTGCGACGACCACAAACTGCTCCGGTGTCGAGCCTCTGTCACACCTTCACGGTTCTCTCTCTCTCTCTCTCTCTCCGGTGTGTGTGTGTGTTGGCTCCGAGTCTGCGGGGGGTTTAGTCTGGTTTTTAATGAGGGGTAGAGGGGGGGGGAGAAGTCGAGCCTCGACAGAAAAAAGTGAGCGGAGCAGGTCCGTGCGATGCTGCGGCTGAGGACACACTGGAGCCCGGGTAGGGAGGAGGAGACACATACCGGGAGAGAGAGATGGAGAGAGAGAGAGGGAGAGAGAGAGAGAGAGAGGGAGAGAGAGGGGTAGAGGGAGAGAGAGAGAGAGAGAGAGAGAGAGAGACGCACCACTCTCTCTCACCCTCTCCCTCGCCCTCTCTCTGTCTCTCTCTCTCTGGTTTTGGGTTAGGGTTAGGGTGAATAAAGCAAAATCCATCGACAGCCATGAATGAAACATCTCACACACATTAACGCGTTGAAGTGATCTGTGGCTTCCTGAGCCGGAAACGGTCCAAACTCCTGCTCGTACCCGATAGATTCAAACACCGAGAGGACTAATGTAACTCGACTGTGTGGGTATCCTTTCCGCTTTCGTCACCCGGTTTTCGCGCCACAGGAAACTATCCAGCTAATGCTTGCTAGCCCAGGTTACCTGGCTGTGCTTCACATCAGGGTTAAAGGCTAACCAACTCATTCACCTGGTGAGTAACTCGAGAAATACTTTTAACAGCTGAATAGAGAATTAAACAATGTTATTTCCTCAAAATGTCGGATGGTATTGCCTGCAAGTGGAAGTGCGATTCAATTGGTTAGCTAGCTAAGTGAGTAAGCTAGCTGACTTCTGAAGTGTCATCATAACAAAATGCTGAAGTCATTTTATTCATGAGTGTAAGTGTGGCATGTTTCAAGGAAATGAAAACATTACTCTGGAGGAGCAGGTCATTGATATTCAGCCACTTTTTGCTGTAGCTAGCTAACTAGCATGACAGGTACTAATAAAAGCTAACGCTGGCAGTCAGCTAACTTCTGCACTTGTTTTTCCTTGCTAACATTAGCAAGCTAAAGGTGGCTAAAGCTGGTCATAGTAACCTTGGTGGCACAAATCAGTTCATACAGCAGTAAAAGTCGGTTTAAAAGAAGAATGGTTATTTTACACTGAGGGATAACTTGAATGCAGTCACATAATTGATTTATAGTTGTTTTGCTTCACATTTCAATAATATTGGGTTCAGTGTTCACATACAGTAAATATAGTCTTTTGTATTTGACCATTTATAAACATGTCTGTGTGTGACAAGGTGGACTGCCAGATGATATATAATCATCACCATGGTGACCTGAAATTCTTATCTTTAACTTTGTTTATTTTCATGAGGATGAGAAGCATGAGTGTTAGACAATACCTGTTTCTCTATTTAGCGGCTCACATTCACCAGCTTTCTTCGGTTGATAAAAAACGTTGAAAAGATTTTTCAATGTGTACCCTTAGCTGTTCGGTTGAGTACTTCTTTGAGTACAATTAAAAATAAATTCTTCTGACGTTTTTGCTTCGCTTTTTTCCACTATTACCTCTTTGATAAGGAGTTTGTCCCTGAAGCGCAATGAATCATGGGATATGTAAGGATCCAGAGAGTGGAGCCTCCATTGCTCACAGGTTGAAAGACACATTTGTCAGCCTCATTTGGAGGAGCTTTCAATTTGGGACAACCTAGTCACAATGTAATATGATGTATTTGGTCTACAAATGCTGCTTCTGAAGGATGTGGACCCCGAATTGAGATACAGCTAATATGCCTTTTCCATAGAGGTTATTTTGACATATATCAAATTAATGTTGGCTGAATTATTTTTTGTTTTTGATGTTCTGCATACTGGCTCACTATCCCACTAAACTGCTGGTAAACTTAAAATAGTACAGAGCAGTTCTTGATGTTATAAATAACATCATAACATCCATGCTTTCCCCATTCTGATAAGTGAAATGTTTTCTGTGGAAAAGGTGGTCTCTTCATTGTAGCTATAAGTATCATTAGATACTGATGCACAACAGTTCTTGATGGGTTGTTTGTTCTTGATGTCCTTTTGTAGGATACCGATGTGCATGTGGATGATATTGCAGACTGATGTTTAGGAGAGCTTGGTTTGAATCACTGGTTTTAATCCGTGTTCCTGTCTGAAAAGTCTTCTTCTAATGTGGAATAGATGTGTTTGGCAATGTTTGACATGTTTGCTTTTTGCTTTTTCTGATCTAAGCAGTGTGGCTTTGTGATGCTCAAGTTATTTCTTTTTTTATCATTCTTTAGAAAATGGATAAAGTCACACATGAAGGCATCAGTCTACAAACAGAGAGAGACCTCACTTCACCAGTCTCCCAAAAAAGGCCAAGGACAGATTGTACACTGACAAACAACCACAGTGGGGAAAGGAGGTTTGACTTTCCTGAGCTTTGGACATTTCAGAAAAACATTGGATCCCCATCATCAAAACACACCCTGCAGACAGATTTGTTAGAAATGTGCCCAGCAGAAAGTGGGGATGTTCTAGAGGATAAACCTCACGAGCAACCACAACACTCCAATTTAATTGTCAACCCTTTTACAAAGGTGACTGCAGCACACACTGACAATGTGCATACAGGATTTTCTAAAGTCAGTTTTATCTCTGCTGAGAGACACCTCCTGCATCTGGGGAAAGAAGAGCAGCCACCACTTACTGAAACTGACAAGCTCAGCTCATACCGGGGAGATGATGCAGGTGGGGCATTAGCAGAGTCTCACACTTCAAAAGACACCAGCACTCACACGTCCAGTCAACCTGATTGCAGACGGCTGGGGAAATCACTTGAAGACGAACCCCTTGGTGGTTGTTGCTCTCCCGCTGGAAATGACAAAGATAGGAGACAGGTACAAAGTGATGTCAGTCAAGTCCAAGTATTCACCCTTAGTTCAAGTGAGGAAGAGGTCAGATGTCAGTCTGATTGCGCTCATGAACATGCTCTACATGATGCAGGTTTCCATAATACATGGAGCCAATCTGCCAAAGTTAAAGCGGGAAATCAGACAGGGAACAAGCTTGAATGTAGTGAGAATATCCCTTTCGGCAAGGAAGAGGGAAGCAGTAACAGATCTCTCTGTGATTATCAAGTCTCTAAATCCTTTTCTTCAGACCCTGAAGAGAACCCCTCTGGGAACTTGTCAGAAGAAATACCAGAAGTCCAGACTTTTGAGAAAGAAAATGTTGCCGTCTCTGAGAGGGAAGCAAAAGTTAATCAGAATAGTATGAGCCAAACCCTTATCCCTTTTGTTGCTAAATGTACCAAGGGGTCAACTGATTCTGGTGTTATGGTATTAGCCCGAAATATTATATCTGAGAATTCAAGTGTTGAGGATGATGACTTCTGTGGGCTAAAAGGCGAACATGCCGCTGGCAAGATAATAGCCAAAGCTCTGAGTGAAGCGGTTGATCACACAACAGAGACTCCAATGCCTGCAAGAATCAGCGAAGAGCTTGGTGAAGGAGATAATGATCCAGGCCCTTTCAGTGTAATTGACCCTGCAATGGGGAGTGAAACTGACAGGGAGGCTAAGGAGAAATGCTCTAACACAGAGAGTACTGCAGCTCTTGTAAGATTTCCATCTGTAAAAGTCAGCGAGAGGGAAACACAGGACATTTCAGCTCACGACCAGGCCGGGCACAGAGACACAGAGCCTCAAGCTTGTCACATCCCAATCAACGAAACACAAGGGATGGATGGCAATGAAAGGAGATGTCAATGGAAATCCAGTCCAAGCAGTAGTCCCCACAGCCCCACCAAACCTCCTCCTGCTTGGGATGGAGGACATGAAAGTCATAGGTCTGTGAGATCCCAGCTGAAGGAGCAGGATCAATCTGACTGTTTCCCTGTCAGTCTCGACCACCTGAAGACACAACAGGTTGAATATCAACAAACAGGATCTGCCAGAATGGGCGAGTCAACTGAGGTAAAAGAAGGAGCAGACATGATAAGATGTGTCAAACAAATTAAAACTGATGAGAACTATGAGAAAGGAATAAAGTCAGATGAGGAACTTCTGCAAAACAATGAAAAACACAAAGAAAACTCCAACGAAATAACAACTGGGGATTGCATCAGTGACTGGACAGAAGGAGAAAACAGTAAATGTTACAATAGGTTTACTCCTGTTGAAGATGAAGAGACAACTGAAGAAAAAGAAAGAAACCAAGTGACAAAGGTTGATGAGGAAAATAAAACTGACGGGCAGGAAAATTCAGAGGTGTTGGTGAAATTAGATCATGATCTGCAACTGTCACATGTTGAAAGGACAGAGGGCACCATGAGTAAAAGTGACAACACATTCAGCCAAGTTAGTCAACGTGAACAAGGAAATGAGCTCAATTGTTTTCCAGATTTTCAAAATAGAGCTCAGACAATGATGGTTGAAAGTAAAGATGACCTTGCAGTCTCAACTTCTGCTTCAGTAAGTGATGCAGTTGTGCCATGCCAGAATGAATCAATCCATTCTCAAAATGCTAACAACAACACCACTGCCCAAATCTGTAATGACAGATTTTCCCCAGCGCCATCTGTCTTCACTTTCTATGACCGGATGCCTTGGGGCTTTGACACTTTCGAAAAGATCCGGCTCTCACCAGATGATGATGAAGCTGATGATGATGCTGCCGGCCTGGGCAACAGCCCTCTCCTCACCAGCTTGCCTAGGCAGCTGTTGAAAACATCTGAGCGACAACTTTACCACTCCATGCCAGGGGCAGAGAGTGACAAGTACGAGGAGATACCAGGAGAGGAGGAAGTGGGCAAAGAGAAGGTGGCAAGATTTCAGTGTCACAGCGACAACATGGCACATGAATGTTTAAGCAGTGACTCCACTTGTAATGAGCTCCCAAACTCTATCTCTCTGGCAGATGTTGTTATCCTCGGATGGCCAGAGCAACAGCTTAACTGTGACTCAGTCTTTGATTCCACTGCACACATCCTGGATGAAATGAACCCTCAGTCAACCTCCTCCTCTGTTTCCGATGAAAGTGACAGTCAATCTGATTTAAACGTCTACCCTGAGTTTGAGATGAGAAAACAGTACAACATGGTCCTGAAAGAGCTGAACTTGTTTTTTGACATCAGTATAAATGATTTCGCAAATGACAGCAAAGCATCAACACCAGAGCAATGTAGCGACACAGTCGAAGCCATGGAGTGCGATGTTTCAAACTGCAAAGAACATCTCAGCAGCCCAGAACTACGATGCCCCGCGTCATTAGGTAAATACAAATAAAAAGACTCACCTTCACTGTACAGTACAAAATGAATTAATTAGGTCTCTTCATCTCATTTGTCCAAGACCATGCACCAGTTTAAACATTTCTTAAACCATTCAGATTAATGGGCTATCCATTGTACAAAACATACATCAATTATTCCAGTGCAACTTTGTGTGCAACTTTTTTCTGTGTCCAAATATTCCAGCAAATAACATTCATTAAAATCACAAATCATTTTTACACAAGCTTTAACATGTTAGCTACTGAACCATAGAGGTGTTGGCTGGCAGACTGAGCCAAAAGCTCAGTCTGCCAACGAGCTGCTTCCTCTGGAGTCATATTGAGCGAGAAGAGGGGTATCAGTCTTCTAATGATGCTATCTAATAATGCCATACAAGACATTGAATTAGTGTATGTCCAACATCTCAAACTTTTAATTGGGGTTGTAAACCATATTACTGCAATGAAAAACTGTACACATGTAGATCAATCAGTTGTTTATTTTTCTATAAATGTCTAATTACTTAAAAACACATCAGCCACAAGAACCTCTCATACATAGATTATAGATGTCTTTAAGCCTCTGGGGTATATAATCACACCAGCTTGATCCAATTACGTGATGTGTCTTGAGAGGTCATATAGCTAATGTTTTGCTGAAAAAAGATTGCCAAACATTGTCAACGTAAAAAAAAATTGTGGTATATAAAGGAAATTAATAGCCATTAATAAAGGCCAAAATCTCTACCATTTAGACCAAACAAGGTTTTCATGTAGTTTTTTCCTGTCACATTCAGATTCACTTCAGAGCTTTGTGTTGAAGCATTGGTCGGCTAAGTGGGGATGATCAAATCAAGGACAAAAATGTTGTTCAGGTTAATATGAAAAATAGCATGAGGAAAATATTACATGAGGGTGAGACCAAGACCAAGCTTTTTAATTAATTGTCTTTATTGACACCATTATTATATTCAAAAATCAGTGCCAGAAAAAATATCCCTTTTCCTTGTTTACTGTTTAGATGATGCTGAAGAAGACTCAAGCCTGGAAATGTCTGGATGTGATCCAGTGGTTTCTTGTACCATTGGCAGCTGGGATGGAGAGCAGGAGGTGCCCTTTGGCAGCCACACGAGCCACGAAACATCAATGGACACTACAGAGAATTACAAAGGTAGAGAGAGTTAACTCTTTTCAAATCAAACAAAAAATATAAACAAAAAAAGCTTTTATATTCAGGGGGAAACAAACTAATATCAATACAGTCTTAGCAATCTCTGTTGGTAACACGAGCAAGATTAAATCTAGAGCAAAATAATGTTTTGCTCACCCAGAAAACTTCTTCAGAAGCCAAAAGTTTCAACCATTAAATGACAAGTCTGAAAAATACTTAATAAAAACATTTTAATTAGACCTTAATGTTCTTTAATTCCACAGTTTATTTGTCTTGTTTGCCTAACCCTGTTTTCTCTTAAGTTTGGGTGATGGACTTTAAAATGTCAGCTAGGTTAATTCAGTAAGGAAATACAATTACTTTTATTGATTTGTCTTTTCAAATTGACACAACTACCTCTCATGAATGTTCAAATATTCCTTTCCCTTTCTCAATAAAGGATGGATTGATAACACACCACCATGAATGCAAAAACATTGTTTGACGGTACAACGGCATCAAATAAGACAGAATTAGCGAGTCCTTCCAGGCTGTCTCTGACTGTCCCTTTTACTTTCAGAGCTGCAGGGGATGGATCAGAGGAGGAAAATGTGGTCTCCGTCCTTTGGGTGTCCACCATTGTTTGAGCAACAGTTCCACAGTGAGTTTTATGTTCTATTAGTAGACGAAATAGCACTCAACATTTTCTTGATGAAATCATTGGGTTTTTTGGGGGTCCTATTTGTTCATCAAAATAAAAAAAGCAAGGACTCTCAATCATTCTGGGATTTTTTAAACATCTTTATATATTTCAATGACTTGTGGGCAGTTGTATGGGCCCTTTTTACGGCAGACACACTGACATATCATTGTTGGTAAAGCCAGAGGTGCTGCTGGGATTATATTTCATTGTACGCACAACTGCCTGCCAGACTACGGGTAAGAGAGATTGATTGTGTTTGTGTGCTTATTTTTCAATTTGTTTATTGTGGTTTAGCTGAGGGGCACCGGCAGAACTTCAACTGGTAGAAACACACAATAAAAACATCCACAGCACGGCTTCATAAATAGCTCTAATAAAAGCGGGGAGTGTATGAATCAGTTGTTTACCACACAACTTGTGGTCGCATATTAATTATTTTTAAATTACTTTGAAGAGAAACGTGCAGTAAAGCTTGTAGACTAACTACAATATGCAAAACAAAATCAAGGTAAGGCAACAAACAATCAAAAGGTTGGATGCTTCATGTTGTGATCAAAAATCAAAGAGCAAACTGCTCCAGATTCTTCAGTTGTGACACACAGTGGATGCAGCCAAAGAAATGCATCTCATTCTCAAGCACATTGTTTGTATAAAAATGATCAAGATCGTGAAACAAATACATGCACCACTCGTACAGGATTACTGCTGCCGGTGCCAGTGGGGAAAGCACAGGTTTGACAACAGAATGAATGATGGCTGGATTCCATTTGGCTTCTTCAGCTTCAGGCTCCTGGTGTTGTTCGTGGTGGTCCACTGTCACACTGACCAGGTTTACATGAACACTAATATTCAAACTATTGACCTCATTCAGAATAATCCTTTATTTCGATGATTGTGTTTACATGTGTTGTGAATATAATGTTCCATTCGTATTTGAGTTCATATGTTATGACCAAAGTCTAATAATTACCTTCATTATGCCATTACATCCTACGTTATTCTGCCATTTTTAAAACTCCAACCTGAAATAACTTAATGCATGATGCTACCGTATTTATTACCATTTTGGGTGTTATCTTTCTAATTATGAAAACTTTCCATCTTGAATACACCAATGGTGTTATCAAGCAATTGATAGCTGCTGATAGTTAATGTCACAAATCTTTGTGAAAACTCCAATAGGACTTTATAATGTGATTTAGACTACCAACTGTGTGACAGAGAGAGAGAGAGCTGTCTTTGTGACCGGAGATGTGTCTTTTTTTGTTTCTGCGGTTGGCGCTCGCTCTCGCTCTCACCCTAGCAAATAGATCTCTCATCCATTGCAGCTCTCCTTCTCGATGGAGGAGTGAGTGACGTGTTTGAGGGGTACATTTTGTTGCAGCCTAATCCAAGACAATTGAAGTAATGGGGGGTCAATTCTTCACACCTTAAAATACTTAAAATACCTCAATACTGCTCCTGTAGTTTCATCCAAGTGTGCTTAAGCCCCGACATTCAAATTTGACTGTAGAGTAGATAATGAGTGCATTTTCATTTCTGGGGGAACTATCCCTTTAAGACAAATATCTAGATTCCTGCTAGGGCTTTGGGCCGAAAACAAACTCAACTAAATGTAGATGTAGATTAAATGTAGAGAACAGAATGAAGTCACAAATAACACTCCTGGGAGTTACAGTACAGAAGTGTCAGTCTCATCCAGGACTGCTTTATTAATGTGCTGCTGTTATGTTTGTTATATTTACATAAATGTTTTTGTGTGCAGGACCCCCAGAGCCGCACAGAAGACTGGAGCCTCTGACAACGTGCAAACGTCCGATCCGGGTTGGTCTTTCAAAGAGAGCCAAGACTAAACACCTGCATCGTCCCCACCCCTACAAATGACCATCAGATATTAAATGAAGGTGATGTGTGCATGCATGTTATTGAGGCTCTTAAATGCCTCCTTGTTGCCATGTTCCAAAGATCAGATGTTGTTTTCTGATTTTCAGTATATTGTGTATGGTGTTCATGTGCCTCTGCTCTCCCTCGGTGTTCCTGAGTGTTTGTTGGTCCTATGAATTTTAACTACAGCTTTACCTAGAGAGGGTTGTCTCCACAAAATGGTCTGTGTCATATGTTCAAATTTACACTAGTTGCCTTCTCACATATAGCGTTTTTTCCAGCTAGAATGAGAGCAGATTTGAAACATCCCCCAATATTTATATATTTATTATATTTATTGATTTAGCTTATTCCCTATCTTTCCATTCTCATTGGTTTTAACCATACGTGTGTATGTTTTATACTTCTATTATAAAAAGTGTATAAAAGAGTATAAAACATTCACCATTATACTCAGGTTGGGTACATGTAATTGGTACTCATGCGTTTGATTGTAGGTGTATTGATACGATATGCTTCTCGTTCCTGTGATGAGTGGGTGTATTCAGTCATGGTTAAAGCGCTCAGTATGTTCTGTTTGTGTATTATTAAATGGGTTCACATGTAGTGCATGCAGCATATCCTAAAGCAGTTCTGTGGGAGGTTTGCTGGAGTTTCATTTCAGAATGCCCTCTTTGCCCTGAGAATTAAACAATGCAACTGGATATATGTTGTTTTTTGTTCTTCATGTACACAATATACAGTATGTGACTATATCCTAAGCAAGACATCGATATTTGCTCATTATTGTGAGAAACAAGGAGAATTAACTCACTTAATGAACAGCAATGAGTGTCAGCTGTTTCTGTCCCAATCATAAGCAGTATATTAATCATTGTTTGTTCTATTAAAAATATTTTTTTTTTCTTAATCGTCTCATTTTCAACATACTCACTGTGCAGCTAAATGCAGTTTTGGCTGTCATGGAAAAACATATTGCAATTTTAGCAATGTCCTGTCACTACTGAAGCATAGCATAACAATAAGTATTTATATATGTACTATAAATTACACTGAGCTGATGAGTTGAACATGGAGTGAGAACTTGTTTCGTCTGTAGGCAGTGGAAGTGACATTTCAGCTCAAGCTATAACAATATGTTAAGAGATGTTTGTCTACCTGCCATTCACTGCTCCCTAAATGTGGAGTGAATAGGTTTCTTTTTATCCTGAAGTCAGGCTGGGTTTTCTGTACCATGGAAGTCCGGTTGGTTATATTTCAGAATCAGAATAATTTATTAAAGACCACACAACTAAGATGGCGGAATTACTTTTGGGTGCAGGTACAGCATAGAAACAGCACAGTGCAGACTGTTCAAATATATTCATATCATTACTGTTGTAGAGAGTCCTTATGGCTTTGCTGAAAAAAAGTATTTTAAAATGGGATGATTTGGTGGCCTAGGATTTGTAGCACCTCTTAGAGGGTGATGAGTAGGATGCGGGTCAAATCATTTTTGTGCCCTTGTGATGGTGCATTTGTGGTGTAGTGATTGACTGTTGAGGCTGCTCTATCAAACTATTGTGGATGAGGTGGATATGTTTTCAGTGATTGGCTTTTTCAAGCCCTTTATAGAAATATCTGTGTTTCCCACAGAATTTATTTAGTCTGGTGATAGTGAAGGGGCACCTGCACATGCATGCAGTTCGCTTTCACATGTAACAGAGCCCCAGTGAAGTTATTGTGTATGAAATAACGGTATTAAATGC
This sequence comes from Limanda limanda, assembly GCF_963576545.1. Lineage (NCBI taxonomy): Eukaryota > Metazoa > Chordata > Actinopteri > Pleuronectiformes > Pleuronectidae > Limanda > Limanda limanda. The sequence goes on from NC_083653.1 coordinate 17,965,847, forward strand.
TACTCGCGGGTACACACACTGCTGCAATAAGATCTGGTTGCCTGCATGGTGAAGACTTTATGGACAGTAGCGTGGGTGTGAGGGAGAGAGAGACCAAGCTAGAATGTGCCAAAGCCTGCAGCAGGCAGTTCTACAACTAATCAAGATTTCTGATGTTATTGTAAGAAGTGCAGTTTTTTTCATTATGTAACTGTGGTAGGACAATCTAGGTAATTAATGGGAAACATTTATTTTCATTTCATATTTTTTGTAAAAACATAGTTTTTTAATTTGCTCCTAAAACTAGTTCTAATTGTCCCCTCAGTGAATTTTATCAAAAGAATTAGACCAGTGTTTGATGCACTGGTGTTCCTTCAGGAGTTTGATATAAGATTCTATTCATGTCTGATCAATTCCCTGGAATCAAAATGTTTTCCACTAAATATAATAGTGTTTTTTAAGGAAACGGTTTGTGTCACTGACCAAGGTGCCTCAGCTGGCAGACAGGCAAGTGCAAATCAAAAGGAAACAATGCCACGGTATAGCTTTCCAAAATAATTGGATTCAGCCGCGACACATTCAATCTGCCTTTTTAATCAGGTAGAGTCTGTGAAGGATGTGGGTGTTGAATTAGATTTTATTTCAGTTGATAATGGCTTTGTCAGTGATATAGCTGCATATGAACAATATTTGTCTAGTTTGTTTGCTGATTTCTTGCGGGGCTTAATCTTGTGTATCCATGTATATATGTATATGTATATTTTTCTCCTTTAGCTGGAAACTTATTCCAATCAGTGAATGGTAATGACAATTTTTTATTCCAACAAACTGCCGACTTCTTTATACATTATTCATAAATCAATTTCCGTTATTGTAAATGTTCCATTCATTGTTTTTAATGAGGTCAGATTTCTGTTTCCTGTTGCTAAAATAGCATTTCATCAATTGTTATTTCTTACAGATGACACAGGAGCCGGTAATCCTTCGTTTAGTAACACCTCACTTGAAGTGCAGTGGAGTGTATTAACTTTGCAATACTCTTACATAATTGTCACATTTCCAAATTGAAGCACGTTGAGGCATTGCCACATGTATTGTTATCAGAGTGGAGAATTAATTCCAGACAGTTTTACAGTTAATGAACCAGACTGTTATTAGGAAGTCTGCTCTGTTCCAAAAATGTGTTTGGCCTACATACTGTCAGGTAGGTGAAAGTAGACTAATGTGAGCTGCTGCAGATTCTAGATGAAGAAGAATAGTCTATTATAGAATAACAGAAATTACCATAAACAAACAGATTTTATTTTATTTGATCACACAAAGTACTGTTCCGATTTTTGTAGAATGTGCCTCAAATGTTTATGCGGCTTTCCGCTGTCTACTGAGCAATGCTTTAAGTGTTTTAACTATGTACCGCATACTTTAGCCCCAAGGCAGCAAATATTACCTTCACTGAGACTTTCCTGGTTAAATTAAGGTTACATTCAGCAAGTATACTTATATATATTTGAATTTTGCTAAACTGTTAGTTTTATGCTCTTGTTGGAGATGTACCATTACTTACAATAATGATCCAATGTATTTTACAATTTAGATGAAACACACTAGTGAAAACATCGCTAGAATTATTTTATATTCAATTTCTGCCAATATCCCTTTATTTATGGATAATTTAAAATAAAACCCGAAAGAAACACAAACTTTTACTTGAAACGTTATAATAGCTTTCTTTAAAACTTCTACCCGCTGCCTCTCTGTGTAACATGAAAGAGACATTTCCGCTTTAGAAACAGCGGGAAGACTTCAAAAGCTCCAGTGGAGCCAGAAGTCCTCTTTTATTTTTATTCTTAAAATACTACTCCTCCCCCTACCTCAAAAGCCTTATATGATCAGCTCGCAGTGTAACTCGTGTAAAACAAAACCACAAGTGAAACTTGGCAGTCATTTACATTCCTATGTTTTTAGTTTCCTCCCCAGCACCAAAACTAAAGGGATTATGCATGCATACATTTGTTTATCTTCATTAGCAATTAAGAGGGAGGCATTATCCCAGCGTGAGCATCATGGTGAGACGTTGAAGATTGAGAACACACATACTTCTTCCTTGCTTTATGCCAATACAGATTCTTGCATGGCTCCCCTGTGCAGGAAGAATCACAGAGCCCTGTGGTCAGAAACCTTGGAAAACTAGGGATTTTTCCAATATGTCTTCAATGTTCTCAATGCCTTTCTTTCTCACATGGCTTTCACTTGTGTGGTTTTGGCTCAGGATACCTCCAGGAAGAGAAAAAAAGGGAACATGTGAGCAATGATTAACAAGGAATAAAGTTTGTGAACATGAAAATAATGGCTTATTTTTCCTGTATATCACAAAGGCTTAATCTTCACTTTACTTTGAAAAATCTCTTAATCAGTACAGCAAATATGTTTAATATTCAGTATGTAGGTAGTCAGAGAGGTCCTGGACACAGACATATCAGTCTCTCTGAACTTATTGAGCAAAGTGTTTTTACAGTACTTTGAAGAATCCTGAAATGATCACTTCCACAGTGAAAATGTTGGACTTCACTTTGAAAAAATCTTAATCTAAACAGTAAATATGTTGGACTTTACTTTGAAAAATCTCCTAATCTATACAGTAAAAATGTTTGCTATTCAGTATGTAGGTAATCAGAGAGGTCATGAACACAGTCCCATATCAGTCCCTCTCTGAACTTATTGAGCAAAGTGTTTTTAAAGTACTTTGAAGTATCCTGAAATGATCAGTACTTTGAAGTATCCTGAAATGATGTCAAATCCAGTTAAGGCGAGTTAAGGCCAATTTATGCCTCTCCGTTTTTTCTATTACGGACAGATAAGACCGCCCTATCCGTCGTGAAACGTCCACTCCGAGGGCGTCGGACAGCTTTTCGTACACGTCTGATTTTTCTAACTATCCGTCTTCATGTTGGAGACCCGACGGACCGCTCTTGGCTGTGATTGGTCCGCGAACGACATCATTTCCGTATGACGTCATTTCCGTATTTCCGGACCTCAAACTTCCTGTTTACATGTAGCAACAAACACGAACACAACTATGATTCTACGATTAATGTGACGTGTGTGTTAAGCCAGCGGAGTTGTCCGGCTGACGGTGGCTCGTTAGAGCACTGAGGGCATGTGTGCACGGTCACATACGGTTATAACGAGCTTTCAAAACGGCGCTAGCAGGCTAGGCTAGCGGGCTAGGCTAGCCACCATGCTAACTGCGGTGGTAACAGTGCAAGAACCCGCCGTCACGACTTTAATTCCACTTCTATCATGACACTGTTTCTATAATACCGTCAGGTTAGAAGCAAACACTGGATAGTAGTAGTTAGTGTCGGGAGTCCCTGCTGACTGTGTGTGGAAGCTGGGGGGAGCTAGGTCCGTGTAGCTTCTAGCTACATGTAGCCTCAAGCAGATTCAAGCTGTGGAATCAGCAACACAGTTCGGAAACAAGACCGGAGAACCGCTGCGCTAAGAAACTATAACATCAGCATCTTGACCCGCTGGGTGTCACTTTATTTAGTTCTGTTAGTTGCCATGGTTCAGTGTGTGGGACGCAAGCTAACATGTCAACAGAGACACGTGGACTTCTTCTTCCCAAATGGGGTAGGCTTCTCTGAGCTCGTCTTCCGTTGCGCCACCTATGGGTTTGGCGGTGAATTTTTTCCGGACGTAGACTGACGGAGAAGTAAAAATCAAAAAGACTCTTTGTCTCCCGCTGAGACCTCTCCGAGAAACGGACACGTAGTAGTATATAAGAGCCTTTATACACATAGCTGGTATCTGTCTGTTATTTACATCATTGCCTGTGTTTCAGTATAGCGGCTGAAACATGTTTGCATCATCATTAAAGGAGCTCTGATATTATACATATAAGTTTCTGCAGCAATTCAACTATAACATCTTCCCCAAGCACGGATGCTGAGCTTAAACTAACAGTTTGCTTCCGCCACAGAATACACTACTGTACGTACGTTCCCTCTCACAGACTAGGCCTGCATGTATTTGCTGCCTGTTTCGGATCAATAGCAATCACTGGGCCACAGTAGCCGATTCAGATGATCGAATTGGAGACTAAAATTACACTGGAATATCTATTGCCCCTGCACACTACTGAGTTCGCTGCTGGAGACCAAGACCAGTAAAGTGAGCAGAACTACACACGTTTGATTCCCCCAATGTCATATAATTGATACATTTGTCACAAGTACGCGACACACTTAATTTTCAATCCAATGGGACATCACTGGAAAGCAGCTCTGACCGAGAGCCTGAAGCAGGACAAAAATAGAGTTCAGTGGCGTATTTCAAATTTAAAGTTGTTGAATCACACTTGATTTATCTTGCCCAAGCCTCAAGTGGACCATTTATGAACACTTGAAATCTATCCAGCCGCTGTTTCATTCCGGTCTCCCTGCACAGTAATTTCTACTTTGGTACAGAGCGGAATGAAAGGTAGTGGGCCAGGAGGAAGGACAATAAGAGGATTTCACAGTTGAGTGTTGTGACACAACTTTGCGTTATTGTTGTGCTTGCTTCTGGAGAGCTGTAATTAAATTGGCGCTGACTGGACAGGAGACCTGTTTGAGGGCAACAAATACCAGCTTTGTTTGAATAAACAGGATCCTCACTGACTCATAACAGAACAGATCAACTAGAGTCTGTGGAGGGGGAGGTGGTGAGCATGCACCGCTATCCTGTGGTTTTATGAAAAGTCTGCTCTCAGAATGGTGGAGAACGTTGCCCTATGAATGGGGAAGTGCGGAGAAGGTTGTTTGTTTAGATTTGAAGGGTTTTCTGTAACCCTTGAACTCAAAGTGAACTTTGGTACATTTTTGAATCAATGCTGTTTGCTTAATTGCCTCTTATATAAAAGACAATGAATAGTTCACTCTACTGTGAGAAGTGAATTGTTTGTGGAACTTAAATGAGTCATCATTGTGCGTCATCTCTGACAGATTATAAGACTCACAATAAAAAAAAAAAATCCTATAAAATGTGAGGACCTGTACTGTGGGATTGTGAGCAGAAAGTTCATGTTATGAGCACGGCTTGTAGGAGTTCTTGAGAGCACTAAAAAGGGCCCATGTATTTAAAAGATATACAGCATTATTAGCAAACATAGTGCACTATGTATTCAGTACTGAGTGATTTAAGGCACAAGGTTAATTTTTGTGCGATACAATGAGGAAAAAAACAAACTAGCAAAAAAAAAAAAACAGCCAAACATTGAAAGTAAAGGTCAAAAAATGCACAAAGAATCTCAAGGTGCTTAACGACTGCATCAACCATTAAAAAACAGATGCCAGCAGAGTCACCAGTTTGCTACATTTATAGGTGCCACTCAGGTTTTTAAGATGTGTTTAAAATGTACAAAGCTTTGACCATGATTTCCGCACTCAAGTGCGTGGTTGAAATGTCAGAGGTAATGAGCAGTATAAGGATTTTCCTCTGTACAGGTAAAGAAACCGCTTTAATTTCTAATACAGTCACATGCTGTACTTAAGAGGTTGTTATGGACTACGCTAAATTTTGACTATTTCTCACAGTTACAGTGCCTCAGCTTTGTAGGTCAGAATAGGACAGCCTCTGCCATACAGCAAATCCTCTTTAGGGTCCATGACATTAAGCGCTGTTGTGAGCATCAGTGGAATCTGCTGCCGATCAATGAGGCGGACGGTAATTTCGTGAGGCAAAGTCCAGATGATTGTGTGGAGCCTGAATCAGGGCCAGGGCCTATCAGCTAAAATAACGTAGGTGGGGCCATTAAGTAATGGCCTGAATTAACAAGTGGCAAAATCTCTCATAATTCCATTATGGTACTTTATTACGTACATGCACCAGAGCCAGATTCATCCACCCACACTCAGAACACGGGCCTTTCATATCCCAGCTGTCTCCAGTGTTCAGGCATGAAGCTAAATGCTGTATGTTTCTCTTTAGATATGCAAACTGTAGAAACAATCGTAATGTCGTACATAAGAGTTTGTGAGGATTTGAGAAATCCATGACTTGCATCTGACATCTGCAGACTCCGTACAGATTTCCTTACACACTCACATAGGCCTGAATAAACGCACAGATATTCCATGAGTGTGTTGGCGCTGAAGCACAGTCACTGAGCTGATGTGAAAATGAGGGGCTGTCATAAATTTGCTGAACCCCATGACTAATCGCTGTCTTCCTCTCAGCTAACCCACAGGCACGATGGGAGAGGGCATTAATCTGCAGAGGACTTGCCATTGAATTTGTTCCCTCCTCCTCTAGTTTGTGAGCTAATCTGTTTAAAAACAGCAACTACTTTAATGAGCTGCTAATGCTAAATGATATTACAAGAAAAGTCACTTAGAAGTAAAACAGTTGGGGCACATCCCGTAGAGCACGTCTTTTTTAGAAGTGACTCCCACAGAAATTTGATGATGTTTGAAAACGGGACTAGCTTTGGTTCTTCTCGGTAAAGTGCTTGATGAAGCTGGAATGTTCAGCACATCTGTGACCGGACTGAACAGGAAATTGACGCTTTTTCTAAGCAGATGTGACAGTTTTATCGTTCTCATGCACTGTAGCTGTGGACATTTCAAAAACAGTATTGTCGAATATTTCATGGCTGCCATTTTCACAGTTGAATGATAATCGGTTTATTGTAGCTCTGTGACTTGGTTCACCGGCAAGGAAATGCTGCAGAGCAGGAGCTTAGGGGAGCAAGCACAGACAAAGACATGTTATTTTCCTTCAGCGTTTAATCAGATTTTCAATATTTTTCACAGACTCTGTGAAGCTTTTTTTTTTATATATAAAAGGATACTGGAGTGCCTTTGTCTTCGAAAGTAATTCAGGCACACTTCACATTTCTGAATCATATAGACTTTTTCTTTGTGACCAAAACGGCAATTAGCTTTGTTTTGAGACCTCTAATTGGGAACATTAAAGTATTTAGTCTGAAGTTAAAGTAACTTTTAATGGAATTTAGGCTGTGAGAAATGGTGAAAGGATAGAATAGAAGAATAAAACATAATTATAAGTTTTTGGATATTAAAAACATGCCAAGGTGCTGATATCAGTAAGTTGTTATACCACTTTGAAAGCAAAAATATCTTATCTAAGTAATATTTTAGCTGGAGGGCAATTTAGTACAAAAATCCATTGCTCCTAGAAAATTAATGTTAATGTTTATGGATATAACCTGTCTTTGTTGATATGGTTAATATTTTGGTTTTGATTGAATCGATGATTTTAATTAATTATATTTGACAGGGTGACCTGACTGTGGCAAGACTCTTGCTTATCACCAAATACCTGCAGATCTAATGTAGATCTAAACTCCCCATAGCCTCAGCTGTAATTTGTGGTTATATTTTGTGGTGTCCTAATTAGAAAATATTAAAGCACTAGAATAAGATGGTGAACATCAGCACTTGATGCTCATGTTATTGTTGAATTATAATTGATACGAGATTCTGACCAAGGTCAACTAAGGTGTGGTAATCTCAGTTTCCTGGTCAGGAAGAGGATCTTAGAACCAAAAAGAAATGGATGTGTCACGTCGACAAAAGTCTCCTGTTGCTGGCAAGGATTATGGAAGCACCACTGTGCCGAAGAGTGAAATATATAATGGATTACTTTACCAACAATTTATGATTGAATGTTTAGCCTTGGTTGGTTGATGCAAAATCCAGTTATTTTAAAAGCAAAGGTGCAAATAATAAGATTAATAATGACAGAATTCTTGTGAATAACGTGAATGTTATCGGTGACACTTTCCTCTAACTACTTTTTTTTTTCCAGATAAATGCAGATAGAAACAGGATATTTCTGTCAGTGCAAAGTAGAAAATCCATTGCATTCAGAGTCCTGATAGATGTATGAAAGCATCACCATTGAGGGTCAAAGTAAGAACAGGTATAGATGAAGCCTGAGTCACATGATAGAAAAGTTACCTCTTCTGGTTTTCTGCAACATTGCTGCCGACTCAAATACATGTAGAAGGTGCTGAGGTTGCCCGATAAAGAAAGATGCTCTAAGCAGGGCTGTGGTATTGATCTTCACCGCTGATACTTGATTTGTTCGGAGATACGTGTACACTAACTGTTGCTCTGTTTTAATTTGTCTGGCTGGGGGTCTCGGAGTCAGCGTTCCCTGTGGTACTTAATTAGGTGTATTTATTTCTGCTGTGGGAGAGACGGGTTTGTCGGGGAAATTGTTTATAGCGCATTGATCCTACACACTAATTCTCATTCCACACAACAAACCCCCCCTCCTGATTCACAATGTGACATTTATTCTCTCATTGATCTCCAGGGTGCTGTTCCACAGCAGCCATGACGGAATGGCTCTGCGGCTGTCGTTGCTGCCTGGGTCTTGTGCATGTGATAACAAACAGAGATGACGGATATACTCATGTTTCACATTCGCTATCAGGTGATCGCTGGTGATAGGCAGAGACTTATGAGATAGCGTGGAAATTACTGATTGCAAGTAAGAATAGGAATATGTGCTCCCGGGTTGCATCAGTCTGCGAAATCGAATGCTGAGGAGTTTTTGTTATTGGTCACTTAAAATAGTCTATGCATATAGATAGAGGATAATTTAATGTTATCTCTGGCTGCTTCACGACCTTTATTGGAGGAACAGACTCTAAGCATTGGAAAGCCCTGCTGGGGACCACTTTTCTGCTACATAACCATGCTATATCACAAACATCCCAATGGATTGTGGATTGTAAGATTTTCTGAATAGTCTGAGGCAGTCTGTCTCTTGTCTCTAACATCATGACTCAGCATTTTGCAGCATCATCGCAGCACTAGACATCAAGGTTCAAAATCTCAAGACCGGGAGCTGTTAGGTCAGTCAAGCTAGCGTTGGTAATCCCGGAAAAGATAGCAATATGCAACCGATACATCCATCCATCCTCCCATCAGCCCTCTCATCATATCTACGCTCCAAAACACATGACACACATGAGCGCGCAGAGTGACAACTGCCAGAAGTTGACTTTTCCAGAACTGCTTGCTAACTTCTGGCTATCGTCTCTGCTTTAGAGGTGTATGTGTCTGTGACTGAAGCCTTGGCAGGATGCAGATTAGGGTTAGGGTTATTGAAGAGTGGATAATCTTCTTCCTGTTTACACTGGCACACACATAGCCAGTATTCGTGAATGGTTATGTGTGTGTTGAATGGACAGAGATTATTTTTAATACAAAGATGTAAACATACTGGTGTGGATGTTGCCTTAAACATCTCATCAATACACTTGATCACCATCAAATCGATTTTCCTTGAGCTACATGCAAATCATTGTGGCTTCACAAGCCAATTGTAGATAAAAAACAAGCAAATATACAAAACACAAAATAATACATTTTCTGCTAATTCAGCTTCAGTTACTACTTTCACGGCCTCCGCAGGTGTTTTGAGCAACTGGAGAAAAATCTGTCTTGTTATTTACTCATAACTTAGGTCTGCTTAAACCGCAGCAGTCCAGCTGGGTTCATTATGTGCAGGGAGCAATAGTCATTTCTGTTAATTGGCACAGGTGTGAAGTTTTAAGGGAGCAGGTTAAAGAATAAACTCTGCTAAAGTTTATTTCTCTCGCTGTCTCCTCGGTCCCCTGAAGGCTGTCCTGTCACAAGGACTATACTTCAGAGCAGTGTGAAAATGTTTGACCTCTGCAGGAGGGATTGTCAATATTCCGACCGAGGATCACACCTCTTCGATCAGCTGTCTCTCACCCCCTCACAGGGATGAGCTGATTTGTCAAAATCCTCCAGAATAATATTGATGTTTTTGAAATTGATGGCACAGAGGCACAGAGGCTAATACATTGGTTTGATCTGGTCTAAGAAATGAAATACATAAGAAAATAGGGACATTAGAGCAACTGATGACATAATATGGTCAATTTGGGGAATATAAGATATATATATATATATACTGTATAAGATAAGAGTTCATAGATGAGCAGAAATACAGCCTCCTGTGTAAGCCAGTGAACATTTATATCTCTTCAAAAAGAGGACAACAGATCGATTGAGTTTAACAAAACAAAGTTGGACTGTTTTAATCTGAACTTCGATTTAGTCTCCCATGGTCTCTTTTTTTTTCAAAACTCCCTCCTTTCCAGAGACTGGAGCCGTGAGGGAACCACTGCTGCAATGCAGCAAAACAAATCGCGAGAATCAAGTCAGTGTGTGTGATTGGCAAGACACTGCCTCTCCCTTGTTTCTCCATCTTAGTTTCACTTTGCTCCTTCTCTGCTTGAGTCTCTGTGGTCAAGCATCATGATAAACACACGCTCAAGCTAAATCAGGAGATTAGAGGAAGAAATGAAAAAAACGGTTGTGTATTTTTCTGATAAATCACTTGTGAATTGTCACTGATCGCCAACAGCACACACTATATTCAGAAAGCCATTGTTAATTAATATATTATTGATAATTGAATTGAGGAAATGCACTGCTTCTTCAAAGTAAAGTACAGCCTGGCTGTGATATATACATCAAAGATATTCTTTGTTCCTTCAAGGTTCCATTGTGATAAAGCTTCTTTACATCTGCCACCTACAACATTCACTTCCAGAGGTATAGTACAGCCACTCTCCTGTAGAGTTTTCAAATATACTGAGCAGTGGATCAAACAAATTCTTTCATAAAATGCTCAGCCATGGGAAAGCTCTGACAAAAAAAAAAATACACAGCGCACATGTAATTGCCTTCATCTACAGGCCATCTCAAATACTATATTTAGCAAAACAACCTTTCAAAAGCCCTTCTGTCTGTGTATCCATTCAAACAGAGTGAAATCATGAAACGATGATGTCACAGCTTTCTTTGCGAATGCCCTCTAGGGATGGGGGAAAAAATCGATTCAGTTACGAATCACGATTTTTTTTAAACATATATTTAACGATTTTATACGGGGGGGATATATGGGGGGGAGGAGGAACCTCACCCCAGAGCATGTTGACCAGCTCTTGTTTTTTCACAAGAATCTAAACATACCCAAGCACTAGCTTTGCATAGCCTACATGCAAACAACAGTGAAGCATAGCCTACTTTTTGTTTATTTCAAAGTTTATATTTTAAGTAAACTTTTATTCATTCTATTTAATTTACCTTTTATTTATTGTTTAAAAGTAGCCTAGGTGGCATACATTTCTTTATCTGTCAGTTTGTGTGCAGTTGACAGGGGCTATACAATAATAGGGCACATTTTTATATGTTTTCTCTATTCGCTGCCCGGCAGTCATTAAATGAATGTTAATATTTCAAATAAAACTTGTAAAGCTCTGAGTGAATTTGACTGTGTTGTATTTGAAGGTATGATTCAACTGTTTTCCATGGTCCAGTATTTAAAAAAAAGAAATCGTAATATCGAATCACAATACCCACAGAATCGCAATACATATCGTATAGCCACCTAAGTACCGTGATCGTATCCTATCGGGAGGTCCATGACGATTCCCGTCCCTAGTGCCCACTGTTGCGTAGTGTTACGACCATGGGCCAGACACAACAACAAGATTGGCGACTACTGGTTTCTCTATGCCTGGTTAGCACTGATAGGTCTAATTACAAGTTTGCAGCTAAAGTAGCAACACTGCACTGTATTACCATCATTCACAGGTGCCAATATTACTTAGATCACAGCGTTCTTTGCTGGCATTAGACCGATAGTTGATGTAGACAGAGTGGACAAATATGGACGAGTCAATTGTCATTATAGAAGCAAAGAGCTGAATTTTACATGTTAATGAGGATCTTGAATATACTGAATATGAGGGCTTTGGTATAAGCTGCAGTTGGCCTCATGATAATCAGCGAGCAGAGAGCATACCTCTGTTCTTTATTTTCCACTTCACCACTGCCAAAACCTTTCTACGGTTTGTCTGTTTTGTACAATAATATAATCTGGGATAAATGTGTTATGTCAGATTATGGGATCACGGGAAACACCATTAATCAGACGAATAAGAACTCATGTTCTGTTTTTCCAGCCTCTATTCGCAAACACTTGAGCTTAATAGCTTAATCCACACAGCATTCTCTTAGCAAAATATATCCAGCAGTTCGGAGGGTTGGGAGAATTAGGTCGGTTGTCAAAATCAGTTACTGTTTCCTTGACCCCAAGGAAACAGTAACTGCTGCTGTGACTACATGTGCCATGCAAAGATAGTCAATACTTCTCCCCTCCCATTCAGCGCTCACTGTGGCAGCAGTTCACATGGTGATGGAGAGCAAACATGAGAAATGCTTGTGAGTTGTAATGGTGCGTATGCAGTGTATAACCTTCGCTGCAACAGGGAATTTACAGTGTTACTGTGTTATTATAGCAATATGAACAGAATGTATCACTGTATATCCTCGGGATGTTTCCTTTTGGTCACCTTGTCTACTTTATCTGGGTCTTTGCAACAACTCAAGGAACAAGGGAAAACACACTGCTAGGTAGCTCACATATCACACATCTACATATCCCTGTGTACAATAATGTTAGAAACAGAAAGTGGTGATGTATACTGACGAGCTGGAACGATCAGGAATTATTTGCCTACAATGTAGTTTGATGGTCTGCCTCCTCTGTTTCTGTTTTTTCTGTCTATTTTCCTTGTTGCTACCTGCAGAGGTCTTTCATCTCCTAAACATCCGGATCAATTTTTCAGCACCATAAATCACAGCCACCAACCTGTCCAACACATCAAGGCACATTATGCAGGGGAAATCTTGTCAGGGCGTTTTTTCTGTCAGCGCTGAAACGAGTTTCTCCCAACAGCACAGGATCCTACTCTGTGTCAACGAGCATAAGTTACAGTGGTATGAATTTAAATGAGTGCTATGACTAAGCGTTATCTCACTCTCAGTGTACAGCAGGTCTCATGGCATTTTTGTTCTCATAATTTGGCAGCGTAAGTCACCCTGTCGCAGGATGAGAGGTCGACAATGACAGAGTTGAGCGACTGAAAGGGGCCTTGAAGAGAGAAGAGAAGAGAGATGAGATGATTTTCATGTCAAACCGCAGGAAAAAACTGGAATTAATTTATGTTCTGCAGGCTGACACAGGACTCATCGCCATGGTAACAGGCCATGTGCCACACCACCTCCCATCTTCACCTCCTCCCGTCTTCCTTTCCCTCCCGTCCGGGCCTCCCATAGCCATCGCTCATTTAAGGGAGATGACACCGGCTCCTTCTCTCAGAAGACTGCTGCAGTCTGAGAATTAGCCCCCAACGGATGTTGAATATTCACAAGGTTGCAGACATGCCCAACCTTCCCAGCACCTACCCACCATCCAGGGGACACGTCCCACCCTCTAACTAACAAATCCTCCATCTCCTTATTTGTCTCTCATTTAACTCATCCCTCACTAAATATCTGTCATTGTATAGTTCTCTCTCTCACCCTCTCTCTGCAAAAAACACGTTGATACAAGGAAGAAGAGGCTCCACAAACAAACACCCAGCACTGGGCAGTATTTTATTTATTTGCGGGCACTAAGCACTTGAATGATCAGTGTGGTTTCCCGATCGTCTGGCGCCTCTAATTTCAACAGGATTCATTTGATAGGATGTGGTTTGTGAGAAGTGTGCCTGTTATTGTGGGCTCATAGTTATCACTTGTAATACTTTTTTTTTAAATTATTTTCTCCCTGGTAAACAGACCTGCAATACACTACCAGAAGTACCATTCCTATGAATACTGACAATTTAATCTGCTCCCAGGGTGCAATGAGCAATCTAGTGTTAATACAAAATGAAAAGACAGAGACATATGAACTCAATAGGTATAATTATTACTATTATTATTACAAAGTGATGTAAGAGTTAAACAGGCTTCCCTGATGTTGATGTTTAATTTGTGTTTCGATGTTTTGGAGCCTGTTAAACATTGGAATGCAGCAGTAGATTATGTTAATTCTGTTAGTATGGGTGTCAACATTTAAAAGGTTTGAAGATTTAGTAAAGAGCTGCTGAGAAGGATCAGGTTTTTGAAGAGGTGTTCCACCAGTTTAGAAATGTGTTTACAGAACGGTTACCATGTGAATGACTGAGCCCACTGGTATACAAGTTACACATTAATATTTTAGCTGTAAATAAAAGTAGAGTCCTGTTGTGAAAAACAAACAAACAACCCTTTTTTAGAATGAGGTTGTTATGAGCCATGGTGTCATTTTGAGGAGGTGTAGGAATAGATGTGTCAGCAAAACAGGGTGCATGGTCCCGCCTATGCAAATGTTGCAGTGGCGGACCTTTAGTCTCTGGTTCACATTTAAAAAACATTAAATCACCCTTGGTATTCACCCGTATTCGTATTTGTGACCGTGCCCTAAAAAGTGAACGACAAGTTATTGCTTGAGAGAGAGAACTGCATGGCCGGCCACTTGCGGATCCATGAGCAACTGCAGCAGAGACAATGAGGTCTGACTGTCGGCATGGATGGTAACAACTTTATTATTGATAGAGCGAGCGCAAGTGAGCAAATAGCGCCACTCACAGCCATATAATACAGTAATGGAGCAAAAAAACAGGTAAGTGATCTCTTGAGTTATGATGAGGTTATTTGATGATTCAAAAACAGGGTAAAATGTCATAATTGACAGCTAAGACTGACTGCAATTGTTCAAGCATGTGTGTCAGCAGGACCTCAATACCAGGACACCACGATCGCTACTGTGCAGACTCATTCCAAATTACGTCAAATTTACAAGATGGTGGCACCCTGATATTTTGGCTTCAGTTTTGTGCAGTCTATGCTCAAAACCCACACAGACAAAAAAACATGTGCATGCATGTTATAAGAATGCACGATTGGAAAACCCCCTCCTTAAAAGAGCATATGTGTTTTGTGTGTTAAAAGATAGTCCCGTGGGAACAGGGCTGTGACAAGCGTGAGCCTGAACCTCCCTACAAACTCAACACTTGCTCGCTTTGATTTGTCACTTAGAATATTGGCACACATACTATTTTGTGTTCTCGGTTCACATGTTTTTATAAGCGTGAGTTTCCACTAGTTAGTGCCACGTCCCCCATGTTTCCAGTCTTTATGCTCAGTCAAGCTAAGTTGCTGCTGGCTGTAGCATCACATTGAATGTACAGGCAGAGTGGTATTGATCTTCTCATCTGACTCTCAGCATGATAACATATAAGCACATGTCCCAACCTAACTCTAACTGTTAGTTCATGGTGTGAGTCAAGCTGCAGGTGCTTTCAAACTCTACGACCCCCATTCTATCGGCCAAGAAGGGAAACTCATTACACCTTCATTGAAGAAGTTATTTCCTCAGGCTGTAGGAATCTCCCCCAAAGCCATTATTATTTCATGATATAGAAGACATTATATAACTGATACAGGCTTAGTGGTGCTTCTCATGGTGTAGAAACCATCTTCTTGTGTTTAATCAGTGCATTGTGTCAGTTTAAAGGAAAGATAGGAGTATACTGTATATTCTACCTCAGGGGGAAAGTTTTCCAACAGTATCCATATATTTGAAAACATTTCCTTATTATGACAGGTAATGCAGGAATGACACAAATTATAGTTGTGTAACATCACCATCACAACCACGGTCAGTGGGCTGTTACCTCTACAGGGCCCCACAGTCATTTCCCCTGAAGGACAACAGAACAGGACAAAAAATAAGTAAAATGTCACAGACGAAAAAATACCCTTTGTACTCACGTGCTGTGTGTCTGGTCACATTAGAGGACAAACAATAAATTAAAGGCTTTCAACAGCACGTAACAATAATAACTTCACATTGAAATCCCATGGTGGATATTTTAGCACAAAAAAATAGAGCAGCATACTCTTGAGCCTTGACTTCAAAAGTCGCAACAAATGGGTGAGTAAAGCAATAATACTTTCAGTAGCAGAGGAACATTTATACCTTGTTCAGAATTACTGCAAACAATAAACACGATGCCGTAAAAGTGTTTGCTGAAATATGTCCAGCAAGATTGGCCTTCTGCTTTGCCCAGTAATCTCCCTGTCACTGAGGTTGTCTCTGTGGATTTCCATTGGCTGAAACAAAAGCCCATTTGCAGCAAATGCACAGACAGAGAGCAGCTATATAAATCCTGAGCTACAAATCCAGCCGCAAGGAAGTTCAATTGATTCCAGATAACATTTGCCCACGGCTTCCTTCAAGTCCATCGACAGATCGACTGGGTGCAGACACACCCACTGCTGTGAAGCTGCTGGCGTGCTTCTCACTGAAAGTCGTGCTTTACTTTCTGAAGTCTAAAATGTTGCTCTTTCCTTACGCATATCATCACGTGTGATATGTGAGGCACATACCCGCTCTCTGATTGCAGTAGAAAGATAATGATCTGCTTCATGTATTCCACTCCTGAGTCTTAATGGCAGCTCAAATACCAGAAGAGACAGCTATAAGTGAGTAAGCGAGTCCTCTAGCCCATCTGGTCGAATACATGCTTATAGGCAAATCTCAGGGGGCCCTTGTGCTATTTAACAAGCGCTCGCTTGACCAGAGAGGATGGGAAGAAGGGGAGATGAAGAGAAGAAGGTGGAGAGAGTGTGAGGAAGAGAAGAGTGAGTCAGAGATGGGCGTCTGCACTTTCAATCAGCGGTGGCATTCAGGCAGGCAGCTGAGAGCTCCCGTCAAGCTTGCTCCAAGACACGATGAAACTTTAATGAAGTTATGCAGCTGCTGCAAGGTAATGCGCCGTCTCAGGGGCTTCGGAGATGGGGATTGGCTGGAAAATGCCCAGAGGTGTGTATTTCAGCTGTCATTCAACTAACATAGGGAAGCAGCAAAGAAGTGAGCCCCGGTCACACGGTTTAAATGCTTTGCCTTCAGCAGCCCGTGTTCAGGCAGACATTTATGTTTCTGTTCTGAACGAGGAAAAGTGTCATGTCAGATTTGTCGCCGTCCAAATTTAACTGATGAGCTTGTCAGCTGCCGGATAAATGATTTGGCGCAGAAGAGAGGAGCCGCAGCGCTCTGTTAACCCCCGTCTCCGGCAGAGCTCCTAGAGATGTGAGCCAAATTGAGGGAAAGATGGACGAGGGACAGGAGATAAGTGTCATTTAAATGGAGAATGACCTCGTGAGATAAAAAGAGCGGTGGTCAGTTTTTCAAACAAATACAAAATATATGATGCAGTTCAGATGAACAAATATCTTGATTTGTTAGTTTATCAAACCTGTTATCTTTCTTCTTTTATGAGCAAACTTGGACAGAAGCAGGTTAAAATAACAGGATTACTGAAGACAGATTAGATCAGCTGTATCTAATTTACATTAGATGTGTTAGTAAGCGCGTTGGTTTGGTGTCCCCATGGTTATCTACTCACTGCATCCGTATCTGTCTTAAGCCTAAGATTGTTTGTGAGTTTAAACACATTTTGATTTGATATTTCAGAGTTTTAACCTTTGCAAATCTTACAAGCTAAAAGATTCATTAGGGATCCAGAGTTACATAAGCTTCTCTCCACTGGAGTATAATGAGGCGAGAAGAGTTACATTAGATTTAATATGTTGAACACATTTTTGTGTACTTATCATTTGGTTAGTCCCTCAGCTGATTTAAAACTAGCAAGCCAGTTAGCTTGGAGAGCTATTGGGACCACAGAATGTAAATAAAGTATTCTCCACTTCCTGCCACTATCCAGAAATGAATGCCAAACATCCAACATACAAACACTGCCATCTTACGCCAATGACGTAATTTGGAACCGGAGTCTGTGCAGTAATGATAGAGGGAAGGAGCGACAGTATCAAGCTCCTGCCAATACACATGCTCGACCAATTGTGAGTCAATCTCAGCTGTCAATCAAGACATTTCAACCCACATCTATAAAATCAAGTAGGTAATTAAAACCAAACTAACTGGGGAAGTGAACCCTGGAACATACTGTAGTACATAAGTGAGATAAGAACTAAAATGACAGAAACCATCATAAACATTTTGGAGATTTGTACTTTGTAGTTTGTTCCATGTCCTATCTACTAACATACTAATATGGAGTCACCCATCTTTATATTCAGTCTACGATTGTTACCAACTAGCCCTACTATGGTACTGCATGCTCACTAGTACCAGCTTGCCCATTAGTAGCCTCTGCATCACCAAGCATCCAGCACCACCTGTTTCATAAGGATGGAGAGAATAATCTTCCTGCAACACCTCCATGGTGTGATCGGGGCTGTGCACAAAGTGCATTGAGATTCCAGACATGCGTCGATCATCATCATTTTACTTCAACACTCACAGATGTCGTGTGATTTGTATCTATAAAATACAGGCCACGCAGTGTGTGATTTTGATAAGGGAGTCTGTTGTTTCATTGTGAACCGATTATGTCTTAACTTTGAGCAGTGAAGATGAAGAGGTTTCTTCCAACGCCATCATTATTGCTGCCATGAAATGAAGTCATCGAAAATATTCCCTCCAAACATTACGAGGTCCTGAAGTGTGATCACGACCCCTCCTCTCTTTTAGCCATGTCTGTGTCTGTATTTTGCTGCAGAGGTATTCTTGGCTTGTACTCAGAGGTGACCTCTTGATCCGTTTGTTGGGGCCGACAAACCATCGATCCGTCCCCCCCTCCTGCTCACATTCTCCTCTTCAATCTCTTCCATCAATCCTTTGGGGCCCGCAGAAGATTGTCAGTCAGCTTGCAGCCCAACCTTAAGAAACACAATCGCCTTGAATCTCCAGGTTCTAATCTTTGGCCAGAAGTCAGGGCAAACAAGGTTCTCCACTTAACAGAAACTCTCAGAGGTACACTTGTTAGAAAATGAAGGCACTGATGATCAGAGGGAAAAAAACTCTCACTTTAGAGGGATTGTTTTCCTGCCGAGATGAGGGTTTATAAATATATATCGTTATTTTTTTCAAGAGGTTTGTAAATTCCTGAGCCAAAAACCCTAATCCCCACTTTACGGCAGCCATTTGTACAACCAGAAGAGATAAAAGACAGATTTCTGCTGCTGGAAAAGCCTGATTGACTAATCTGTTCATCTCATGAGTAATTTCCAAGCATGCCCCTTGAAAGCTGATAAAAATGTCAGTATTTCAATTCAGTGTTTATAAACCATGAAACCTTCTGTCATTTCTATGCGTCCATACAAATAGCAAAACAATCAGCTTTTGAAGCAACACATTTCACGACCAATTTACTTGGCATCTTGCAATTCTACTGAACAGCAGTGGGAACATTATTTAATAAATCAGAGCCTGGAAACTCTCACTGAGTTTTGCATGAAATGATGTTTACTCTTCCACTTTAAAACCCAGAAAATAACATCAAAACATAACAGTTAAGGTCTGTTTGGAGGGTCAATGTAATTTACATAATAATCTGATCATATTTGACAGCAGTGGCAGCTGAGCTGGAAGCTTCAGATAATGGATTTTTTTTTTTGTTACCCTGCACATCAGCTGCTTTGAAAAGATTTCCACTCAGTTCATAGGTTGTACTACTTACTGCTGCTATCAAATGCATATACTGCTCACTTAGTACAAGATTTGAATCAAAAAAAAATCTGTTAAAGATTCTTTAACTAAAGGAATTTTATTTTGTGAAAAATGCTTGTTTAATACCACTGTCTTGTCTGTGCATCAGGTTTTGAGGTAGAGCCAGGAGCCAATCAGCATAGCTTAAAACCTTGGTTAAAATCCCATAACTTGTCCTACCTGTACTTGGTGTTGTACTTGCCTCTGCTCACTACTTAATAGGGATGTCACGAGAACCGATACCTATGATACCTTTCGATACTAACATAACAAAACGATGCCGATGCCCAAGTTTTTGAAGTACCGTAGGCACCGTCAGCTTCGATGCCAGCAGCTGTTAGCAACTTAGCATTAGCATCGGTGCTGCGCCAGTCGACGTTTACATTCTGAAAACCAAGACGGCAACTGCGGCTGCAGCGTTCGCCCCACCTCGACTTGTTTATTAAAAAGGCACAAAGAGTCGTGTATGGAAGTATTTTGCGTTTGACGCCGGGTTTACACCGGACGCGGAAGCAACGCCGCCGCTCCGCGCTAATCCTTAGCGCGCCGGCACATGGTTGTTTACACCGGGAGCTGAAGCGGCGCATGGGAGTGGATGGGAGCCAGCTGTTATTTAAGGCTTGGTCCTACGCTTACGAGTCGCTTTGGCGTCGCTTCAGCGTCCGGTGTAAACCCGGCATGAGGCAGATGTATCATTTAATGCATAACGTGTCTCACAACAAAGCGTCACTCACATGCGACCGCAACTACCGTATAACCCTCAGTATATGCGCAGCGCAAGCACATTTAATTACCGTATATGACATTAACAACATCCAAATAATGCACTTTTTTTTTACCGTGGTATCGAAATTGGCATCGAGAATCGTGTTATTTTACTGGTATTGGCACCGACTACTGAATTTTTGGTATCGTGACACCCCTACTACTTAATACAATCATTGAAGATAGAAAATCAGGCTGTCATTCTAGTCAGTTAGGAAACATGTTAGCATATTGAGTTTGCTAATCTGGTAATATATAGATGCCAAATAGAAGGGAAATGTAAATACTTTTGTCTTTAATATATACGACTGCAAAAATACTGCTAGAAACTGCCAGTCATTCATTGTGGGCCGGCTAATTGGACAAAGCCAGGCTAGCTGTTCCTCTGTGCTAACTGCCCTTAAACTGAGTTATTCACCCCCAGGCCCCTGCTCCTCACTAGACTCTTACATTAAAGTGGTATTGATCTTCTCATCTGACTTTAAGCGTGAAAGGAAATTGCATTAAATTTCTCCAAATGTCAAATACTAGAGGAACAAAAGGTAACTGGAAGAAATTTAAGTTCTAGTGTGTAGGAAGATCCAGACGTAAATATTTACAATAATGTGGTCTTTAATGTGTTATTACCTGAAACTAAGAATGATTTGTGTTTTCTTTACCTTAGACTGAACCCGTTGTATTTACATCAGTATATTCAACAGAGTCTGCCATGTTGCATCACCATCTCTCTACAGTAGCCCCGAAAGGACAAATCAAACACTCCCTCCAAAGGAGCCTTCCAAGGTTTTATGCTATCTGAAAGTCAACATGGGCTTCTCGCACACACTTGAAAGTGTTGGTTGTAATCTCAAGATGCCACTACATCCTGTGTCTATAGTAAATCTGTAAATAGTGCACAATTTAACCAGCATTTCCCACAGAAGTTATCAATCTATGTCATCTTTGACCTGCAACAGATTCTACAACAGTTACAGAGACTTAAGTGTGAAAAACAAGTTCTCCTGTGGAAGAAGGAACACACACCTAACTACAATAATATATCCCACCAAATAAAGTATGTATATATGTATATACTAATTTTGCCATTCATGTTCTCATTCAATATTTAGTCCATCAGCCTGTTCATCACTGAATCTCTGAATCTTTGCACTTTAGCACCTGATTGTATATGAATGACAAATTATTCTTTTGTCATGACAATACCACCAGAGCTCTTTGAGGCTGTAACTTAAATATAACTTAGTGCTTTTTAACATTTTAAACTGAAGCATCGCATTTCACTGTGATGCAAATAAGAGTTAATATTGAAAGTAGTTTCCTCCATACACAGCTTTAAAGGAAACAATACTTTTCTGTTCAATGGTATATTTCGGGGTCACATTCTTTACAATGTATGTGTTTAATAATCCGAGATAAAAGCAAATGGCAGGCAGGCACAAATTTTGTAAACATTTTGTTGGAGCCTCATTACAGTGTTATGCAGGAAGAATAAGCCTAGATGAGTAAATCATACCCCGAAAACACAACAGCATTTTAAAAGGTGGTGGAGCGGTTGCCATGGATCCCACACCTCATCTGGGAAAAGAAGCCATTCATCTTGGACAGTTGACAGTTAATTTATTCCTGTAGCTGTTAGGGAAACACAGTAGAGGCACAAACAATTTACAAATTTGCACCTTGGCTGTGTTTGCGATCTTTGTGGGCTTTTGCAGTGAGAGGTCGTTGTCTTTGCTTTTGGAGGCAGAAGACACTGAGGAGTGATAATGAAGACGGATTGGGGCTAATTAGAATGAAGTCATGAATTTGACATGGATTCAATGTCACAACAGAATTTAAAAAGTTCACAGGATGCACAGCTCAGCCCCCTGCTGGTATATCTGTTGCATCAATGATGGTGTCGGAAAATATAATGGAACAGCAGCTTTTTAATGACAGAAAAGTTAATAAATCAAAAGGATATGATACTGTTTTTCTATTTCTAAGCACATTCTATTCAGGCTAATAGCAATATTATATCATATTATATAATATATCTCTTTTGTCCGTTTAACAAAAAACATGATCCAATGCTGTAAGTGCAAAATGTGTGGTCATGGTGAACATGGGAAACATTAAACCTGCTTAGAGCTGCTGATGTGGCAGTAAACTGCTGGGTCACATATTGGACACCTCAGTCAGTGCACTCACCTGAAGTACACTGTGTAGACAGAATACTCAGTGGTGGAGAACATGAAAACAACAGTAATGTTGTCCTAAATCATATACTCCTATTTCACAGCATGCTGCTGTTGCCATACTTCTCAGTGTGATTACACGTGTCTACTCAAGAGGGTGACTATGGAAGTACGTACACTGAGACACAGCATTAGTCTTCATTTTTGCTGCAGCCTTAATGATTCCCTTGACGTGTTCTACTCCATTTCACTGTTAAACTGGATTTTACTCAGGCTGCAGCCACATTATTATCCTTTAGTCTTAAAAGGCATTTAAAAAGGTTGCCGTCCAGACAAGGATTTTAGCTCCATATCAGAAGTAATCTCCCAACATACTAACACACGTGAAAACAAGTATCACATGACAATTAACGTTTACCGTGCATGCATGTGAGAAATACTATAAATGTAAGACCAGGAATTTGTTTTCTTGAAGAACAATGATGTGTAACTCTTACAGAAAGTAGGTGCTGGCAAAACGTTGCATTCACGGCTGATAGTGGTGTCGTGACTGATGAGACCCAATCAGGAAGCGACAATGGGTTCGTGCATCTACATCTCCAAATGTCTCTGTTTGGGCCCTTTCATATTAAAATTCAGCCAGTGTCTCTAATGTTAGTGGATCGAAAACTTCTGGGTAATATGGAAAACAGTGGAAAGACAATCCATCTCATTGGTGTGAAGAACCTAGACCCCCTCCATTCCTAGAAGTTAAATCACTGCAGTTTTCAAACAATACATCATCTTACATTTTCTCATTTGTAAGAAGCTTTTATGCAAAGTGAGGCAGTGACTTTAAAGTGAGACATGTAGATAGACAAATTTATCAAAAAAATTGACATTTTATTAACATGAAGAAGTGGTAGCTTTATAACCATGACAACATGAGACCTAGTAGAGTGGTTGATGAATAAAAAATGAGGAATGCTCTCACTTTGAGTCACATGTACAATATATGCGTGTTTTGTTTAAAGCCCATGTTGGTTAACTGATGTTTTGAAGCTGAGGGTATCTTTGGAACGCCACATTTAGGGCTCGGCTTTCTTGATGACACATTTTAGATGTAGCAAAGTGACATTTGTGTCCATCACACGCTCTCTCTCTCTCTCTCTCTTGCATGTTTCGATGACTCACAGTGAACTGGACAACACCTAAGCAGGAGAGGTAACTTGTTCTTACTGCTCTCAAGAGGAAAAAGTGAGTGAGACAGCACAATCCGCTTCACTTCCTGACCTGCAGCCTGTCAGCAGAGCTCCCAGTGAGTCTGTGTTTTTATTGTCTCATCTCTCAACCGCAGCGTCCAAACCTCATTACTTTTGCATGTGTGTAAAATTAATAACTAACTTCCCCTCTGGGCCATGCACAATTTTCATTTAAAGACTTTATTCAGTTATAATTGATGCAGTAATGTTTTCTCCTCCCAGCATCACTTAGGGAACAATAACACTAAAAACAAAACCGAATATTGTTTTCTGCATCTATGAGCCGCTTGTTTATGAATAATGGTACATAAAAGTGCTATCTGAAGTGTTTTCATTGTTGACCTTCACATGAGTGAGAATAATAATAATGTGTACTCATGTGTAATTACCTACCACTGTAAGCATCATAAGTATGTTATAGTTGCCGACTAAAGGTTACATATTTGCTACTTTTAATTATGAAAAGAGATCTGTTGTGAATTATTTAGTTGTTAATTTTAAGGATTCAATGATTTAATATAATTTTATGTTGCTGTTTGAAAACCTGTGGAAACAGCTATTTGCATTATTCCCAGTAGAAGGTATAGTTAATATGGATTTGATAGCAGAAGTGCTTTTATTTTGAAAGAGCAAGTAGTTGCTGTGAGTCACCCTAGTCTTACTGTGTAACTTGAGGCGAATGAAGCGAGGCTTCATACAAAATAAACACAGAGTAGAGGCTCCGTCTGTAACTGTATATCTATCGTTGAGCATAAATCAGCCTTAGGTGCATCTCAGAGTACAGCACCGGATACGCCACTGTGTTAAGTATGATGATGTAAAGAATGACCATGTCACCCAGTGCAATGGTGTGGCTCATTCATGTTTTTTAAAAGGGTTATAGTCAACAATAACAAGGTTCTTACTATTATATTGTATGTTATTCTTCGGTGGAAAAAAATCTTAAACTTGAATCTTGTTTTTTGTGATATTTCTTCCTTTTAATAATATTAATGCTGTAATAGAGCTGGTGCTCAACACTACATCTGACACTTCATGCAATGGGGAATGAATAATCTATTTATTCTATATGCTGATAGGGTACATTAAAGAAAAGCCATCAGTAATAATGTAGAAGTTTTATAAAAACTAAAACTATAGATAATAACAAACATTAACAACACACTAATAGCACCTGGTCATCAATATTGCTCATCAATATGCTGACCGTTTCCAGATATCAACCATTGCTTTGGTTAAAAGTCATGTTGATATTTCCAATAGACAAAAATAAGTCTTGAGTTGTTACGAATTGAAATTATCTTTTTTACTTTTGTTTGTTGAAAACACAAGATGAACATGCCTCCCAGTCACTAGTCAGACAGTGCTGTAAATTAATAATCCCACATAAGCTTTGCACTGATCAGTCCAGCAAACCACATGTGAGTGCCCTTAAAGACAGAAAAGCAGCTTTTTCTACAGTGTACTTTTCCAGCTAATAACCCCGCCCTTGGAGATAAATGCATAAACGCACACAAACATAAGCCAGCCGTGCAGAATGGACATATAGATTTTCTTACAGAGACAGGATGGCCCCAAAGCCAATTATGAGTCAGACGGTGTTCGCAATGCAAGTGAAGATTTATGACAAAGTGAGCAAACTACTTCCCTGCCTTCTGTTGTCTCCTCCGAGCACAAATCCCTCTGGTCTATATTCACTGCTATTGGCAGCAGGTGCCTTCGCCCCAGCCAGCGTTTCATCAGATCTTGCAATGAATCTGTGGATGGAAGTCTGCTATGGCCTGTTAGCTGTCAGTGCAGAGGATGTGTGCCTTTCTGAGGATATATTAGAAATCAATAAAATGTAATTTAACAGAATCTAAAGAATGTCAAGACTTGACCAAACAGGGCCAAACATTTTTTTTTCCATCTACAACTCAGAAACTCAGAACATTTGCGATTCTGACCTGTTAAACTGAGATTTTCACATTAAAAGACTCCAACACTTTCAAATGATGCATGTACAGGAAGCAAAGTAGATGTGATGTTTCTGGGAATTTCCCTAATCTTAATAAAATATGAGCACAGAGTTTAAAGAGCTCTGACCCCATAATACTAATGTAAATGAAGGTGTGAATACCTCCTGAGTGCACTAAATTAAAAGTGTGCTAATGGTAATCAACAGCAAAAGAGAAATTAGCTGGAAAAAAAATCTATTAATCATGCAGTCCCCCCTCCCTCATGCCATTTCCATCAGTGCCTGGTGCATGCATACTTCATGACAAATTTCATTAAGAATAGACTCATCTCTCATACATTTCCTACGAGTTACTCACTCATGTCCTTGCCTGATGAGCTTTTAATGATCAGTAATGATGCTGTTGGAAATAACGGCTATGCTACTGGATGTCAAACATGGAGCTCTGTGTTAGATGATGCTGACTGGAGTTTACATGAGCGCTTTAAGAATTCAGATAGTTCAAACTTTATGGACTTCAGAGACGAATGCTGGAACATGTTGACCTGAAGTGTCAGACATGCTGTATTTTTGCTATTTAAAGTGTTTCTCGCATAATCTTGTTTTTTCTCAATGCTTTAGTGAATAATGACAGCACATTCATGTAAGTTTGGTTTCGATTGATCGACCTGATTGGTCAAGCATGTGTTCCCCACCGCGATCACTTCTGCACAGATTCTGGCTTCAAATGACGTCAAAAGCGCAGGATGACGTCACCCGAATTCAAGATATTATAACTTACTTCCGTTTGTACAACGGGAGGAAGTGGAGCAGATGATCCAACTTTATATACAGGCTATGGCTGACATTCAGCTGCACAACACTCTCAGCCTTCTCCTCAGCATAGTGCACAAGTTTTTACTGCTCTCACAAGACACCTGTGCTTTCCTTGAGTATTTGCCTCCTGGCAGGTCGGTCCTGGACTTGGGATTCCCAGTATTTCAGTTCTGTTTCAATGTTCTTCAGGTAGACTTTAAGGCCAACTCACTTTCGTCTTTCTCAGCTCATTAAAGAAGACTTGTGTTCTGCAGTCTTGTGCAGAGCATGCTGATGACATGTGCAGTCTACATGTCCAGTCTACAGCTGTGGAGCTGTGTCATGTTAATTAAAGAGGAGGGCTGGAGCTGCCTAATGCTCCTCGTAAACACCATGATTTATTCAAGATAATCAGTGATGCTGTCGAGGCCTTTAATTGCACTCATTACTGGGTGTCAGTGTCAATGTCCTGGTTACTCTCGATCAAGTCACAGGAATCAGTTTTTATTGGAACTAATTTTCCCTGAGCAGATATGAGAACTTTTGTGTTCTGTAGACTCATCATCCAGGTGAACTGGTCGAGGCGCCAGACCTTGTAAATGGCAGAGATTCACTATGTCTCATCATTTCTGTGATTAATTGCAGATTTGTGAGAATATGCATAATTACAGTGTCAAAATGAATTGTTAATAACCCTGTAGTTAACAATGAATTAAATATATGTGTGTAATATTGAAATAGGGCTCCAAATTATAAAACTTCATCTATCGGCGTAACTTTCCTCAGTTTTAAGGAGCATTTTAGAATCTTTCACTTCATTGCTTTGGTTTTATAGCCTGCACCTTAAATCTGTTGGTGCAGTCTCATGGTTCTCATCAATCTAACTGCAGCCAGCAGCAGTCTGCAGTGGAAAAACTCTTGTGTCTGCTGTGCCCAACCTGAGACAAGCGGCTCAATCTTACCCCCAGCACATAACAAGTGCTCTTGATAGTTTCAGACCAACAAAGTTGTTATTTTCCTATACACCACTTATATTGTTTAACAGCAAATGCACATGTGACCAGCTGAGCGCCCAAGGGCATGCTGGTCTTAAAATGAGGATTTGTGAGACACATTGCTACGTCAAGACTACGAAAAGCAAATTCGCTTTTCACCAATAAAAACAATCCCTGGAATCTAAGCTGCAGTACGGCTATTTTAAAGTTTTATTATATTTGTCTCCATAAGCAGATGCGCAATGCACAAACTCACTCGTCTGCATGCACGCTTCCCTTTTCGCTGTTTTACTACCTGATAAATCCACAATTATGTGACAAGGTGCAAGCACACCAGGCTTTTTAATGGGAATGAGATGATATGCTGAATGGTTTATTGCATGTTATGCCCAAAACACATCCACAGTTAATTAGGTACGATCCTTTTGAACCCTGCACCTGGTGGAGCAACCTTATTTCTGCCATTAAACTAAGCTAAAGTGGATTTGGACACGCCCTGAATCGTTAAAATAGATCAAAAGGTTGTAAAAGAAGTGGAGCATTAAGCTAAAGAGCCACTTATTTTCACTATCTTGTAGCCTATAAAATAAATACCTGGGTGCCTCCTAACAGCTGAACTACTAGTACTCTGCATGGATGTTTTTTTGTTGTTTTTGTAGTTTTTTGTTTGTTGTGGGGTTATTTGTTTATGGGAAGGGGATGACCTTATATAACTTATCTAACTGTTCTGTAGGTGACCTCTTACTTCTGTCCAGAGGTCAGAAGCGAAAACCAAAATATCCTCAATGTAAAATCCGATTTGCACCATGCACAGTGATGCAATGAAGGTATTAGTGATGTTTTTAATCTTAATGCAACACATTAAGATTAAAAACATCACTAATACAGCTGGGGCCTCTTCTTCAGGGAAACATATAGGGGGTCCAATAGATGCACTGTTTAACAAAGACTTGCAGCCCATTCTCATTTTCTTATTGTTGTGAATGCATTTGATTGGAGATTCTCCCACTGCGTTATAAATATGTGAAAGGAAACTCCAGATATTGTAAAATAATGGCATCAATATGCAAAATTGAACTTTTGGGTAGTTAATGTATCATCCGTATTCTTCTTCAACTGCACTTGTAGATCCTCAGGTTCACAGCCATGTGAACCCTAACCCTAACCCATTTTGAAGCCTCTTGAAGGCCGATAAATGTGTCCTTCCACCCCCGAGCAACGGAGGCTCCACCTGGTGGATCCTTCCTGGCCGGACATATCCGATATTTCATTGTGCTTCAGTGAGGAACTGTTTTTTAAAAACGGCAATGGTGGCAAAAGTCCGGTGAAAAACGTCAGGAGAATTTATTTTGACATGTACGTACTCAACCAACAGCAAATGGTACACATGTTAAAATAAGATGTATATACGGTGTACGCAGCCAACCTCGGCTGCATAGACCGGGTCTTCCACAGGATGCAGCCATCGAATTAAGACACAGTTATTCTGTCCTGGTATATCCCCTGTATGCTCTTTAAATCTTTGCAGAGAAGCAACCTGTGGTTTTGAGGTTCCATGATATGGGATTATACACACACACACACACACACACACACACACACACACACACACACACACAGAGGATAGAAAGGAAGTCTCTCTTTCCCGATAAGGCAGCTAAGCTGTACAGCAGGTGCTGGAGTGCTGAACTAAGCGTACAAGATTTTGAAGTGAAGAGTCTCAGACTTCCAGCGACCAGCTGCAGAGAGTGGAGAAGCCAAGCTGATGCTGTGAAGCGAGGGAACAACAAATACTGTGTCCCCATTTCCTCACCACCCATGAATTCTGAGGGATTTTTGATTTGGCAGTGCAAGCATAAAAAGTGACAAAACTAAGTGTAGTCAAACATTCCAGTATGCACACTGAAGTCCCTAAAGTCCTGTGTGACTCAGTTTAAATGGTGTAGCTGCTTTCAGCGACAGACACTCTTCAATGTCACTCTTCCATATAACCCAGTATTAATGTCTGTAATACCCTTCATATCACTGCCAAGCTGTGGTTCACACTCTTCTTTCTGTGGCCAACGTGCTAATGTGTGGCTCCACCGGCTGAAGAGATTTGCTGAGCTAAGTAAGGTGTGCCATCAGTGAAGTGAAGTTCTGACCATGACAGCAGCATGTTAGATGGTGGGTGAAATAATATGAACCAGGAGATTCACAGGTTCAGTGTCAATCAGAGGTTGTAATTGCTGTAGTTGGAGGAGTTCGGTCCTCACACAGTGACTTTGGATTCCCAATTAAACTGCAGAAGACGGAATATATAGCAGGAAAAAAGTGGGTTTAGATATATGAAACATTAACGTAATGTCATATATAACTGAGTTACACTGCAGATGTTAACCAGTGTTGCAGAACAGAAGCTTTAATGAACCAGATTATTATTGTGGCTTTGTAAACCCCCAAAAAACCTTTCTGAAAAATAAATCAACAAAACTTAAAAGCATATTTTCATCTGATAGTAATTAAGTGTTATTGTCTGCTTTTGTGAGGAGGTTCTGATTTCATTTTGTGTATCTGTTAGTTAGCAGGATTATACAAAAACTAGAGGATGGATTACAGGGAAACTTGATGGATGGATGCAGTATGGGTCATAAAAGAATCATTTCAATTTTGGTGCTGATCTGAATTTTGGTTCAAGTTCTCTGCAGCGTATCCTTCCGAAATTGTTCAATCTATGGCGGTAGCCAGGGTGGACGTGCACGGATGACGCAGCAAATTCTGAAAGAAACTTTCTCGTGTGAGAGAGAGAGAGAACTGCAATGTATTCAGCACAACTGCGGTTAAAACTATAAGGTACAACCGAACATGCAGCAAATAGCGCTGCACACATTTATACAATGTTGCCAGAGAGCAAAACACCAAGTTAGAGATCTCTTATGTTATTATGAGAAGTTTACTTTTTTTTTATTCATTATGAAACGGCAGCCAGACAAATTAGCAAATCCACTGTCTAGATAAGGAATCGGGAAATCCTACTTTATTATGGCGAGACAAGGCATACGCTGTGCTGGAGGTATGGGCTCTCAGAGAGAAAGAACATAGTGAGACAACAGGAATATTAAACTAAAAACAAGGAACAAACTAGAATGGCATCTACCGCCATACCTCCGCCAAGGCCCCCAAGTCCAAATCTAATTACACACAAACATAGATAAGTTGGATATCCTCCTTTGTCCAAATCTACCCCCAAATGTAATGGATTCTTTCTTAGCACATCCTTCCACCAAGTTCATGGAAATATGTTTTGTATATTTTGCATAATCCTGCTGAAAAACAAATCCCCAAACCGAAAGGGGAAAAACATCACCGCATTGATAGCGGTAACAAAAAAACACCCATCTACATTGTTCAAAGTGATGTCCAGGATATTGTCTTTCTGAATTCACAGAGTAACATGTCCTGTGACTGTAGCTTCCCCAGTAAAAAAAACACAGTGGCTCGTCCCCACTGTGTGGATCTACTCCCACCACCTATGCTCATGTACCTCATGTTTACGGTTGTGATATTTGTTACTGTGCCACTCCAGTCAGTGATGTGTTGTGTTGTGCTCAATGAATATTAATGGCCACCCGGAGATCTCGGCGCGATTGTTACCGTTACGAAAGGTAATTTCCATCCCTTCACGAACATCAACAACCCCTCACAGGCACCTCTCCGCCACCGCACCCCTACAGTCCCATTACAGCCCCACAAGTAATACAAATCAGAATTCCCTGTCAGTTATGCACCAGGTTATCTCGGAGAAAATGGAGAAGCATAAACAAACAATGATTTGAAGAGAGAATGCATCTCTTCAAAGGTGCGTTACATCACCAACCTCTTGTGAAAGGCAAGATGAAAAATGGAAGAGAATTTGAGCTTTTTTTGGGCCTCACTTATTTTAAACGTGTTTTGACCAAAAGAGCATTAGAAGGTGCTGCAGGGGAATGTATTTGGCTTTTAGTAATCTGAAGGATGCTGTGTAAAGGGGCCAAGTCCATATTTTAGACAGCTGTAATGCATCATAATAATATGAAGAGAAAAGAGGGTCACATAACCTACCTCAGAGATGCTGGGTCCCTCAGCAAATCTTTCACTTTTTACTCAAATTGCATTTTCTCGACTGCATCGTGGATAATGATGAAGCCAGATCTTTTATAACGAGCAGGTCAGGAATGCTTCAGGTCCATCAAATTGTTTTCAATGTTATTGCATTTCTATGAATTCTGGAAAGCCTCCAGAGACGATATGCGATACCTGAAAACACATCCTGCTCATCTGCAGAAGGTCGAAGCCATAGACTGTGTATAGTGATGGATAATGTGTTTCCACTTCCTCCCATTGTACAAAAATGAAGCTAAATCTGGAGCCAGAGTTAGCACAGTACTGATTGTGGTAAGGAGCCATGGTTTTGACCAGTTTCGCATCTGTAAACCATGACATTTCAGCCCATTTTTAATGCAACAAATAACACTTGTGTGATCAGATCTACCTGAAATGACAGAAGCTATTTTCAAGAAAAATGTATTTGACATGTCCTTTGACTTTTTAGTTAGTCGATGTCCTATCCACTAACATGTAGGAGGAGGGGTTTATGACCTATACTGCAACCAGCCAACAGGGGGCAATCTAGAAGATTTGGCATCACTTTTGGGGAGCTGTCACGTCCTCCATCTTTATATAGAGTCTATGTTTGAAACATTACACCCAAAAAGTCACATGTGTAACCTAGGTGATATAAAAGAAGTACCTGACACTCGCCAGTCCTCTCCCCCAGAATTCATAGAAAAGCTCCAAGGTAGAAATGAGAGGTGGGGTCAAAAGGTTCCTTGCAACAGATGAGGCATGAGTCGTTATTCGCTGACTCACTTTGTGGATGCAACAGTGAGGAGAAAAGCCTCCAAAAACAGGCAGCTGTCGGAGGTCAGCCTTTTCCAGTGGTTCAAATTGCGGTCAGTGCCTTTAGATCGATGAAATACCAACAAGACACACGCACAACATGTGGCAGTCACGACCACGGAGCACCTTTCAAAACAAATCTTTTGGAGCCTCAGTTGTCTTCAGTTTATTTCCATCAAACAGCAGCAGCTGCCGTCAGTCAAGAGAAAACACATAACCACTGCGGAGGATTGGGATAGTTTGTGCTTGGAATAGCAAATGATTTTTAATGAGCTGAGGTTACAGTAGCATGAATCATGATTGTGGAACATCGATCAGACATTTATTTTTGAATCTTTGTCAATTTCAGTTCAGTTTATGTGATTCACAGTAGAGTCAGAAAGGTTCCAGAGACACAGTGGAGGATGTCAACCAGAAACACAAACTTACACCGGACAGTAACATGGAAACAGATAACACGGTGCTCTTACCTGTTATTAAAAGTGTGTATTAGGGTAGGGCACCGAATTCTTTCCTTTTTTAGGCTACCTACTGAAATATGTATCTGCGAAGCTGTGCATCAGACTTCTGCGTCAGTTATAGGATGCAATGGTGAGCTGAAAGAAGTCACAAGTGTCAATACACAATTCAAAAGTAGATGGAGACTATGCTGTCTGTTGTATTTGTAATGTGAATTGCAAAGCTGGCCATTTAACATGATAAGACACCTGGTCAAACACTCAAGTCACATGACTCATGGCTGGAGAAAAAAGCCAGCCAGTTCTTGTTTACTGTTGGTTATCCTGCACTTTGTTAAGCATTTATTTATTCACGGTTCAGTGGCAGATCGTACACAACTTTAAGGTGCATACCTACTGTACCTGTACATGTGTTACTTCAGGAGAGGGAATTAGAATCTCTGGTATCACAGAGAGAACTGAAATACAGAAAAAAGTTACATTGGATTGTGATACCGAATTCCATATATTGTAACTGGTACTGCATGGATTCCAATGTGACCCAGCCCTAGTGTGTATTTATATTTTAAAGCACTTGTATCAGTACTTGCACTAGTAGTGAAATGGGCTGAACAAACGGTTATGGATGTATTGGGTAAGCAGCTCTTACTGTTAATGGACACCTGGACACAAACCATATAGTTTTGAATCCCAAAGCTTTTTACACCCAGAACACCCAACATCAACCATGCAGGATTTTTTTATGTCAAGAAAACAAAACAGATGATTATTACCTAGTAAAGAAGGTGGATGCATGTACATATCACACAGAAGCTTCCAATGCACACTCCAGCCAAGCAGAGCTGAGTCATCACTGTATGGATTTTTCCTTAAAATGTCAATTCCAGTATTTTTGCTCCGTGCTGCTGTGGGTCTCAAATGAAACCCCAGAACACAATAAGAAACCGTTCCTCACTGACTCATCTATTTGAGCAACTTAAACAACTATAAAAGTGCCACCCACTGGTGAGCGCTTTTATCACTGGGGCCTGCTTCCCGGGCGTCTGCTGCTGTAGATGTTTCAGAATGAGAGGTGTGCATCATTTAAGGAGTCAAATCGATAGGATGCTTGAAATGCTTCTTGCCTGGAAAGTGAGGCCTGCAAGCGTGGTTTTAAACCTACAAAAATGTTGTTATATTTATCAGAAATGTAAAACAAGCCTTGATGCTTATAGCTCATCCGGCAAACCCACATTATTATACAAAATTTGTTAGTGACAGACAAGCCAATGATTTCATCCGGTCCAAATGAAAAGATAGGTCAGGTTCATTACAGTCCTATGACGGTCAAAGGCTTTTAAAAAATTCTCCAGACAACTTTATTCATCGTTGGCTATAAGGACGTGAAGAGGATTTTAAACAACAAGACAAAAATTATAATTTAACCATTTAAGTTAGCTAACACATTTCAAAGAATAGTGTTCACTAACCTAATTATAGACTAAATTGTTGCATTAGTTTTTCATAACCACCAAGTTTTAGGTCTACTTTGGCAGACCTTTCGATTTTTTTAATACTCAATATTAAGGCTAACTTTTCAGTCAGGTCCATATTGATAAAGGTGTCTGCTGTTGACCCGCTCATGATTTAATGGGGTTGACCTATTAAGAACAAAGACAAAGAATATTTCATGGTGCATAACCGTCAACCACTGAGAAGTTTTCATAAGTGAAGTTTGGGAGAAGTTTGGCCCAAATATCCTTCCACATATCTCACTTGTTCAACGTCTTAAACTGGATTAAAAAGAAACTTTCGTTTATATTAAAACATTTTTGCATTTACATTGACATTTAACACCACTCTGGACTCATATTAATTCAATGTTTTCTACTTACTCCCGTTGGTTGTGTAATAAACTGTTTTCAAATTTAGTTTGTTATTAGTATATTGTAGTTAAAAATGAACTTTGCCACTTTTGAAGGGTTGTATAACTGACAGCTACAGTGACTTGTTATATAGGAAACAGAACGTTAGCTTTTGAATGCTGCATTAATAAGGACCTGAGAGGTTTTTAAATATTCTGGAAGATCAATCTCCAGCAAGGTTTTCCATCACATCAGCTTCAGTTAAAACTACTATTAATAATTCCTGAAATATTCAGTGGAGGTCATGTCAGATGTATTTTACTGTTGACTTTTTTCAGATGTGTATGTCATGATAGCTGCGAAACAAATTGTGACCATTGGCCTATTCCAGTGAATGAATTATGGATTAATTAATTTACATATATTAACATTCTATTAAGATCAGGGGTGACTCTAATTTTGGACTTTCATTATAAATTAAGGTTTCGTCTTCTGATTCAGACGATAAATTGTAAGAAATTTTAATCTGAAATATAAAAAAAGACCCACTCATACTTAAACAGTTTGACCAGAGACAAACACGTTTAGTTATGCAATAAGTTACAGTTAGTTAACAAGGCATAATCTTTTAATCTAAATAGTGACTGTTAAACTCAAGCATAACCTCTAATGATCAGTTAGTTTATGCAATGGCGATGCACTGTCCATCTTTGTTCTGTGGCTCAGTAAAACAGACTGTTGTGGTTTTCTTTGTTGACTTAAGTGGAGAAAAGAATTGAGCCGTCCCTAACCCTAACCCCAGAAAACCATCAGAGCTGTTGTGTGGAAGCAGAATTCTTGGAGCATTGGAGGTGAACGTTATAAAATCATATAGCTATTCAACTTGCACTATATTGATATACCCTTCAATTAATTTGTTGCTTAATCCGTCAGTCTGTTAGCTCAACACAGCCAACTGGGGTTTTATAGTCAGTCCTGTACAACCCAGTCATAAATCATCATGTGTGCCTGATTAGTAAAGTTATTTTGTGTGGAATTTCTATTTCTGTCTAACACTTCGGATAAACATATCAATTTGCTATTATTTCGGGGGGTATATGATGACTTAAAAAACATGACTGATATGTCAAATTACTTTGTAAATGGTCTTTTTATATAGAGCTTTTAAAAACTTGACGACCGCTGTCAGCTCTTTTCAGTACAGTTTTTCCATTCAACCATTCACACACTTTCACACAGTGCATCTATGTGCAGCTTTCTCTATCACACATCATTCACACATTGTCAGCACAGCTGTCAGGGTTAGTTTGCAGTTCAGTATCTATCCCAAGGATGTGGAATGGGAGAGACTGGGATAGAACTGCCGCACTTCTGTCTAATGGACGACCCGCTCTTCCCCTTGAGCCAGAGCCACCACAGATCCATTCAGTCAAAAACGCTTGAATAAAAAAACAAGTCACAAGAACATAGAAAAACTAGAATTCTCAAAATATAATCTGTAGCAGAGCAGCGATTGTTGGCAAAATCTCTAGCAAATATATTAACTCAGCCAAAAATGATTGAATAATAAACCTTGAAAATGATTCTCAATGGTTAAAGTTGTACACATTTTGCCAACTTGTTATTTGTGATCAGGGAGTCAAGTGGAAATCCTTTGAGGCATAAATAAGTCTGACTTTCTTACCTGAAAACTGTAATTTGGGCAGACTAAGAGTAAAGTAAGACTGACAACATAAACTATATAAATACTTCTTTGTATCTGTCTCTGGCTGGGAGAAATATACATTAAACCCACACTTTGTGTTGGGACAACACATTTGTGCATGTTTAGAAGGTCAGGCATCGCTCTAATTGGACCTGACAGCTAGTGTGCGGAGTGCCACGCCGCCACATTGCCAGATCTAATCACACACAAGTCTAATTTGACAAGGAAATGTGAATGAGGGCTCTCTTTCTCTCGAGAGTCGGCTCAGCAAAAGGGAACTGCTGCTGTAATTACAGCCACACAAAGAGAGACGAGAGCGAGACGAGAGCGAGACGAAGAGCTGGCTGGGGAAAACGTAGACTTGATGGTGGGGAGGCCACAGGTTAGAAAGGCTGGCTCACGGTTCAATCAGACCGTTTATGCAGCATTCAATTTACTGATTGCACTTTCTTTTCATTCAGTGGAGATTAAGCCGGTTGTCTTTACTTGATCAACACTTCACAGTCACACAAAACTATATGCATGTCGTGTTGCACTGGTAAATCAAAGCTGTGTTCATTGAAAACACTTGTGTGTCTACATCTTCAAAGACTGAATCTATCAACACAAAGAGGATTCAAGGCCTACATAAGCTAATCCCTCAAAGTGATTGTTAGGCTTTGGCTCTTTACAAACTTTCCAAACCAAAACTTCAAATTCACAGCTAATAACAACATAAATATATATATGTATAATATAATAGTAATAATACACAGAGTAGATGAAATGTTTGAAGCCCCAAAACCAAAGCAGCACAGTGTAACTGGCATTCTGACAAAGTAGCTTGAGACAGTTGTTACACTGCCACAGCACAGTATAGGTAGATAATATACTAATTCTACACATTGAAAGTAAACCAATGCTTGCTTACTGGTTTTGGTAGTAAGCTAGTTACGCAGGCATTCCAACTTACATTAGAGCAAATCACATTGTTTAACTTGAAAGTTTGTTCTTGATATTTTCTAATGGATTTTAGTAACAAAAACATGACCCTCTAAGCTCTACTTACAGCCCCATGCAGACTGCTGCAGAATCCAGAGCTTGACAGAGATGCCGTCCTTTGTTATTGCGCGGCTGTAGTCTCACAGACATTGTGCACATACACTGTTTCTAAAAGACCATGTCAGCATCAAAGACTTCAGCCCTGTTTGAGTCTTTATTGGATTTTCTATTTGCAATAAATGAAACCAAACGCTACAACTGTCACTGTCTGTTTTTGATGCAATGGAGGAAGGGTAACAAATGGAAAACAAACATCTTGTCATAGAAATTTTTAGCAGAAACTCTAAATGTTGCTTTGATGTGAATTGAAAGTGAACCTTAGTTCAAACTTCAAACATTCCCTGGATTTGTGAGATAATTTCATCCAAACCTCTTGTTTGTCAACTCAACAAATAACAACTGTACACAAACACAACACGTAAGCAGAAGGAGAAAATCACAGGGTAAGTACCCCTCAGTTATCATCACAACACACAGCTGTAGTACCAGTGCAACAACACCTTATATGCACTTGGGACATCTCATTATGCAGGAAACCTCGATATTTCAAATCATTTTGAATCATTTCCAAGAATTTACTTCAAAAGATTGGGTAATTGTAGTTTACAGTGTCCAGTTTGTAAAATTCTAATTAAATAACTGCAATTGACTGAGGGCCTCTCTCCTATTTAGAGCAGTTTAGTTCCATAGGTAAAAGTGGGAAACTTGTGGCAGCTTTCAATTCCCAAATCGAGATTCAATTTCCTTAGAGGAAAAACATGCTGACGACAAATGAGTCAACTTTCTTGGATTTTTCTATTTTGAAAATAATAAACCTACACAGTTTAATCATTAAGTGAGATAAGGTCTCCAGAAATTCATGTCTAATTCGCTTCTGCTTATTTTGCAGTTATTATTTATAGGGTTTCAGTGTTAGATCTGCAGAAACTAAGTGTCTGCTCATATAGTTGTTTTGTTCCTATCGATGTGCAGCATGTTGTGTACTTGCTGAGAGATGTTCTGATTCAGATACTGTAGTCGTGATCATTTAGACACCGCCTCATGACAAACGGTGCGCTGCCACTGTCGAGCTGAATGATGACCGTTTGAAGTTGTCCTCATGGGCAGTATTAAAAATTGCAGAGCTGAGCCACAGCGCTAAGAGATTCACATTATAATGCAGGGAAACAGCCCATCAAATCTCGCCCACCTCCTCCCTCAGTCTCTGCAATAACAATCCAGCCCCTCAGGCTGCAGGACGCTGCAGCATGTATTTCCTTTGCTGCCTCTGTGTATGTGCGCGTGCTTGTGTTTAGGTACATGCATGTGTAACCCCGTGTTTGTGTGTGTATGCACAAGGAAGAAAAACCTGAGTGACCAACGGCTGAGTTTCCCCACCAGCGTCTCAGCTTGATTGCCTGACCTCCATCACCCATCTTTCCATGACCTCCCTCCGTAGCGTCATACAACCACACACAATAGACTCCAACAGAATAGGAATAAGATGAGTTTTCTTTTCTTAACATCATACAACAGAATGAGCCTTTTCTCATCTTTCTGTCTTTTGTTTCCTCCCCCTATTTTTTCTCTTTGGTGCTCATATTAAAATTATTTTGTGGATGGTCTATTTTCAGTATAGGAGCAGAAGAGCACACACACACACACACACACACACACACACACACACACACACACACATACAAAGGAGAAAACAGCATTGGTCTTCAACTCCACAGCTTGTTTGGTGCTGAGCGTCAAAGGGAAATGCCAGAGAGAAAAGCTTTGTCACTCTTGTCTCAGCGAAGTACAGGGACGTGACGGCCACCCACACAAAAACTCCAGTGATAAAATGAGCACTGGAGTGTTTGTGTGCTAAAGTGTGGACCTTGTGCTGCAGCTAATGAAACAATGTGCTCCACCTCTAAAGACTCGACCTTAATGATAGAAATTACTTAAATGCTCTTATCTGCTCGGTTGCATTCATCTTTTATTGGTTGATTATTTTACCTTTCAGCAGCTGGCTTTAGTTGAAAGGGGCAGTTTCACGATCTTAGTAACAGCAGCGACAGAACAAAGTCATG
The DNA here is from genome assembly GCF_963576545.1 of Limanda limanda. Lineage (NCBI taxonomy): Eukaryota > Metazoa > Chordata > Actinopteri > Pleuronectiformes > Pleuronectidae > Limanda > Limanda limanda. The sequence goes on from NC_083653.1 coordinate 18,005,278, forward strand.
CCCCTGAAAAGTGCACCGACGGCTGTGGCTGCATTCCATTAATATTAACTGTATTTCAACTTGTGTCAGGAGAGACTTTTTTCTCTCTGACTCTTCTGCTATGAATGTCATGGTTGCTGCTAGAGAAAAAAAACAGACAGAGACAGAAGTCCTTGTTTTAACATTCATAAGGACTGATTTTAAAATCTGACCTCCATTGAAAATTTAGACTGTGCAAAGATATCGTCATATGAATGTGAATTTTACAAATACTGGAATTTACAAAAAGCACGTGTCAATGTTTGTCAAGCCAACTGCACAAAGGAGTAAAGTAATCCACATTATCCAAATATACGTGTTGCAGATGCAGTTAGTTTAACATAAAGATTAACTAAACACCTCTAAAGCTCACAAAGTAATACATACAGTTTGCCTGTTCAATGTGCAAATAGAAATGTGAAACTCTTATATTTGTTAGAATTAGTTTTAGGGATATATACCATATCTATTTCAAAAGTGCCATGGATGTATGGGTCAAGTGAGCTGTCGTTTGTGAAAACCCAAATAAATCAGTCGCTTCCTAAAAGGAGCGTTTGTCTGTTTGTGTTGTAGCTTTTGCAGATGTGTTTTCTGTTGATGTGCAGCTGCTGTGGGATTTTCTTTCCCTATATATTGAAATGTGCAGCATTGAGTTGTGTGTTGTGTGGGAGGGCCAGCAGTGCAACAGACCTCCGGTGATCTGACTGCTAAGCTGTCTATTTTTCTCAGATTTATCTGTAAAAAAGGCTACAGACCAACATTTGATCAAATGCCTGTGTACATTTACATGTATTGCTAAAAGAGGTCAACGTTAATATATGCTCAACTCTCCAGGGTCTCTCAACCCTAAAGTTTTTCCTGTCTCCTTTAACCAGTTGTTTCAGTTTTCCTGCTCTGGCCTGAAGCTGTTTAAGTCAAAGAGCTTAAATAAAACAACTACACACTAGCTGCCTTGAATCTGATTTTATTCAATAACTAGCATGTACTGCTTCATTTGTTCAAGATTTCTAACTAAAAATATAAACTTGATAAATACAATTCATGCACAGATACTGGTTAGCACTTTTTGGGTTTTCACATAAGAAAGGATGAACTATGTGTCGAATGTTGTGTTTTCCTTTTCCATTTGGCAAACTGACACGACAGACCATGAGCTTAGTGAAGCCTCTTGTGCATATCATTTTTTAACTGGAAGCAAATTCAGTTAATTAGTTTTTCTGACATGAATATGGTTTTGTTTTCAAATTGCTAAAAGTCAGCAGAGCAAACCTGTTTGGGCAACATTTTTTGTTCCTGTTGAATAATAATAATAATAATACAAATCTCAGGATGAAAAGGAGCCATACATCAACAAGTATGTCAAAATAGCTCTTGGCTATATGAGCAGATGTGAATGTGCTGTGAACAAAAATAAGTGACCTCTGCAGCAGAGTTTATCAGTTTCAATGTTTTCTTTAATTGACTTTATCCTGTGTGATTGGATGTGTTACTCTGCAATACTAACCAGATAACACAAAAGCAGCCTTTGACCAAGCTGAAATTCCAAACAACTCAGATGCCACAGAAAACAAATAAATGCATGAATGCACATGTTCAACACTAGTGTTTTGCTATCGCTCAGAGTCAAATGTGTCAAAACTGTGCTCTCCTATTTTTCATTGTGTTGTTTTATATATTTCACAAAACCATTTCACTTACAGCGAACAAATGTGACAGCGAATGATTTATCACGGTGATTAGTTTAGTGGCGGCAGGGCTCTCGGTGGCAGCAGAAATATGAATGTGCTTTTCCTGAGGTCTTGTGCTGAATTGAAGTGTAGAGGGAACAGTCTTATGTAACACGGCACTGATGCTGCAGCTACTTCGCCGTCTCGTTATTATTCTCTGCTGTGAAGCCTCCTCTGCTGTCGGCCTGAAGTCTGTGTCGCTGTCTGTTGTTTTATTGAACCTGCTTTCAATCTCTTTGACTGCCTCAATCTCATTCTATACAACCGCGGCAGTGTATCAATTCATTTTCTTTGTCAATCACTTTATCTCTGGCTGTTAAACCTTTCTGACATCTTTTTCGTCTTTTATTCCTTCTCTCCCTCTTGCTCTCTTCTTCACTAAGGAAACATGGACCACGTCGATTGCAAAGTTAGGACACATACCGTCACAAACACACACACACACACACTCACAGTTGTGTGTCCATGACTTTAGAGGACATAATGTTGACCTCCTGATTTCCTGGAGACTTAGTCTAACCATAAAAGTTGCTAATTTTCTAACCCTAATCGTAACCTTTAACTTACCTTAAACACGTCTTTACCTTAAAAAATAATAATTTACATTATGGTTACCTGCTTTTTGTTCCCATGAGGAAGACAAGCCCCCATAGTGTGACTGTCAACAGCCATTTACAGCCTTTTGAAAAAGAGAAGACAGGCAAAAAATACCCTCACTCTGTAAGGTCTGTGCTCAAAATGGTCCTCGCAAAGATACCAATACAAGTTTGCACACACACACTGTCCACATTTTTATTACATTTTGTGCCTGTGGAGAAAAGGATAAATATTTACCACTATCAGTGCTGCGATGTGTCAATACTTCACCTCTTCTGTTCCCCTGCAGCAAGGCAACAGGTTTTTCAATTTCACACATGGAGCCTGAGATGCTGCCTAAACAAAGCAGGCTGTGCAGACAGAGCTGGACGGGTCCATCGTGACCTCAGGAGGTGACGGCCTGCAGCAGGCTGGTTGTGTAGAGGTGGACATCCTTCATCGTGGGATTCACTCGCTGGTTTACTTTGCCGATTGCTCGCCCAACCACTCATGTCCTTTCCTTTCCTTTACTGCCCTCCAGCAGCGTCCCTGGAAGCCTTTTAATGTGAAACCTCTGCAGGGAGTGTTGACGGGTTTTATTTTTTTATTTACTACTTATTTATATGTTTTGAAAATCTGAAACCAGGAGCATAAAACTAGAGACAGGATTTACTGGAAAATGCTGTTTGTAATACATGTATAATACATTATGCAGATTTTACCAGGACAGCCTTTGTAGTTCATTGTTTTTTTTCCATTAAATTTAGATTCTGCCTGCCCTGCGTATTTAATTAGTTATTGAATTAATACATTTTTTGCCTGTATTAAATCAGTCCACTCCACATGGTTTTATACGACACAAAACAAAACATAGCTCCTGTTGAATGTCAGTCATGTTCTGATGAAAAAATATTTCATAAATCACGTAAAGTATGTAGTTTATGATTCAAATAGGGAAAATAATTAGGGTAAGCATGTTTTACACAGAAAAATTATAAAAAGCTTCCTAAACACTGACCAGACAGTTTGCAAACTCGTAATTACCTCCATCAAAGAGCTAATGTTTACAATCTTGATGCTTTGTTGGATGGTTGGTTGGTTGATTGGTTGGTTGGTTGGTTGGTTGGTTGGTTGGTTGGTTGGTAGGTGAATGAATGGAAGCTTGGTAGAAAGATAGGACATAAGCCACATAAGCCATTTGGGTCAGTTCCCAACAAAGGGATGGATTCAAACAAGTAGAGATAACAGAATTGCTGTGTTGTTACTGCCGATAGTTTTACCTCTGAACTTCTCGTACTAGTCATTTTAACCACAGAGCTTTCTTTCTTCAGAGAGAGCTAATTAAAAGGTGAAGACATCTTTAGTCTTCGACGTGAGGCAGCAGCAGTGTAACTCTAATGAGATGATACTGCACTGATAGTTCCCCTCACACTAACTACCAGTAATTATAGTTTGGAGCTTGTCAGAAATTCTGTATCTAATTCAGAAATCAAGCTGAAAAGTTGAAGCTGATTGGAATGAAGAAAATAAACCATTCACACACAGAAACAGCCGCATTAAACCTCTCATTCTCTAGTAAACACACAAACACACAAACACACACAGACACACACACACACACACACACACATTTGATACATGCTTACATGAGCTATAGGAAGAAGACCAAACAACAGCTAAGCATAAAAACATGTTTGCAATGTAACTGTCATAACATAACAGGATATGCGAAATAAGATCTGTAAGCGAAATCAATATTGTGTGTCTTTTTGTACTGACACAACTCTATTGTCATCCCTGCTGTCTGTCAGCAGCTGAACAGCCAGTGCACTCACTTTAAATCACTCCTGTGCTCTAGCCTCGCTAATGGTGGGATCAAAATCACACAAAAGCATAAAAACCATCTGAGGTCAAACTGACATTTTTGTGCAAACAAATATTAATGATGCTAAAGGTACAGAGTCTACTCTTTTAGTTTTTCTAAAACCATTATTTGTGGAAACATTGCTTTTCTTCAGGCTTGTGAGTGGGTGTTTCCCATGGTAGCATTTGACTGACATTTGAAGGCTGTCTGTGATCTTCTGGGGTGCACTACTGACTGAAGCACAGCATCTGCTAACTGGGAAGAACAGTAAAATAAAAGACTCCCTTTATACCAACTTCACACACCAAATGTTCACACATTATTTAGGGCCCGAGCACCTCCGGTGGGAGGCCCTATTGAAATTGAAAGGCACAAATGATTTGGCTTTTTGAGGGCTTTCCCATGCTCAAAAAGTTGCTAAACTTTGCAGGAAGTTAGAAATGGGTGAAAATTTACGTATTCTAGAGTATTTGGAAATGGGCGTGACAAAATAGCTCAACAGCGCCACCTACGGAAAGCCCCCTCAGTTAACTTTCACCGATCCTCACGAAAAAATAGGAGGTTGTGTATCATGACCACACGCACAAAAAAGCCTCTCAGTGCATTATGAAAATCGCAACAGGAAGTCCGCCATTTTGGATTTAGTGGCCATTTTGGCCATATTTCACGTTTGTACTTTGATGTACTTGTCATAGAGCTTTCATCGGATCACCTTAAAATTTAGACGAGTGTCATCACAACAAAATGGAGTATTAAAGTTATCAAAAAAAATCAACTTTTCGTCAGAGCGTGTGACCGTGGCGTTGCGTCAAAGTTTGATGAAACGCCATCAAAACACGGGCGTCTGTATCTCGGACATATTTGGTCCAATCAAGTCCAAACTAGACACATAAGACAAGAGTCACGACCCGAAGACAACAACACAGAGATCGTGACTTAAAATCACAGCGCCCCCTGCTGGCAGCAGGAAATGTCTTGTTTTTTGTACGTCTCACACTTGGAAGTATTTCTCCTCATCCCCTTTGCACAACCATGTGAAACTATGTCAAATGGGTCTCAAGACATTTATAATGAAGATATAAGATTACTGTGACTTTTCGTCAAACGCCATATTAATGGCGTGGCATCAACGTTCATCAATTCGCCATGACACACGAAATTGCTATAACTTCGGTGTTCAAGGTTCAATCTTCCTCAAACTACATGTGTGTGTCAACAGCCCCCCCCTGAAAGCTGTCAGACGGGTTTAAGGAATGGGCGTGGCAATATAACTGACTAGCGCCCCCTAAAGGGTAGCCCCGGCACTACGATTGGCCTACAGCTACGAAAATCGACGGGGACATGTGTCTTTTCATGACAAAGAAATAAGTCTCTTGGATAGATATGCTAGAGTAAACAGGAAGCCCGCCATTTTGGATTTGGTGGCCATTTTGACCATATTCTGCATATTTACTTTGATATACTTGTCGTAGAGCTTTCCTCAGATCAACTTAAAATTTATATGAGTCTAATCACAACAAGATGGAGATTCAAAGTTATCAAAATTTTATTTTTTCGTCAGAGCCTCTGACCATGGCGTGGCGTCAAAGTTTGATGAAACGCCATCAACACACGAGTTTCTGTATCTCAGACATATTTGGTCTGATCAAATCCAAATTAGACACATAAGACAAGATTCCCGACCTGAAGACATCTACACAGAAATCGTGACTTAAAATCACAGCGCCCCCTGGTGGCTACAGGAAGTGAAGCGTTTATCCTTGCCGCAGTGCCGAACGCATGCAACGCGGAGACGAGCGCTTGCTCATCCAACGCTGTCTCTTCCCCGACCGCAACAGACTTGGAACGCGCGTGTGCTCGGGCCCGTTAGTGCTACAACGTAGCCCTAGTTCAAAATTGTTATTGCCAACTTCTCACTTTGGAGACCCACCACATAAACAATATAAAAAAGATTAACGTTGCTTCACAGATATTTGTTGCGGTTCGTTAACAAATCAAATCGGATATAAACCAGAAGTAAAAAGAATTGCATTAAGATGTGTCTGGCAGCCATTGTTTCACCAAAGCTGCTCACAGACATGCACTGAAGTCCTCGAATATGTTCCTTAAATTCTCTGGAGGGGATGAAAGTGATGATTCAAATGTCCAAGTCAGTTGCTCCTGACATTTTCCAGAACTTTTCCTACCAGCTAGTAAAATGTCCAGAGTGGGCCCATGTGAGAAAACAGCAGGGAAATAACGATTCTAACATGCGATGGCCGCAAAAAGCCAACAAAACAAAAATAATACAAATATCTCAGGATGAAAATGAGGATCCATGCATCGAGAACATGCAGACGAAGACGTGAAATTAGAAAGACAAGGTTTTAGTGATAAGGGGTAACGGTAGTGTTGATGTGCTGTAAACAAAAATGAATGATTACCTCCTGGTCGATCTTATGCTGACCTCTTCATATGCGAAAGGATAAATCCCAAAATGTCAATTTTCTGAAGTTCATTACCGAAGAAAATAATATTTGTCTGAAAAACCACTCAAGTGGCAAACGTCACAGCTGTAAATTCCCTAATTCTCTTTACTTTTTCTATCTCTTCTAGTCGCAGCTACAGTTTGAACAATATTAATCCATCCATCTGATAGAACTATCTGAATTTCCCTGAGCAAATGTTTTTCTTCCACAACTTACCCGCTGATGTCTCTATGTGAGTGAGCTTTATTGACTTTCAGCCCTAATCTTATGTCTGGTCATTTCTGTGGTGTTTGCAGGGGTATATGGGTGCATTTGTTGTTCATGTGCATCTCGGTGCTTGTGTTTGATCCAAGTCGGGAGCTGGCACACGCACCTCAGACCCGTTTGGGCCTCGTTCAGTGGTCCAGCCAATGTGTCCCATCCCTGGGGTTCCTGGGGCCCTTTGCAGATCCTGCTAGCCCTGGAAGCCGGGCCCTCAGCCAGCTGCACTAATAGAGAATGAGCTGCAAATTCACTGGAACAGGTTGTCCTGTAGGATTAAACAGTGTGTATAGCTGTGTGTGTGTGAGAGTGTGTAAATAGAGGATGTCTACATACTGGTTTTCTTGCATGGAGGCGTGTTTTCCTCTGTACATTTACATCATGAAAGCACTGCTGCAAAGTACATTATACTGTATATACTCATATGCACTAACTGAGCACTTTATTTAGAACACACACACACCAGCAGATTGGATGCACTCAGCCAGTCAGCCAATCATGTGGCAGCTTTGCAAAGCAGGCTTCTTTTTAACATTCACATCAACATAAGAATAGAGAATATTTGATATTTCGCAAATTGCTGATCTCTGGGGATATTCCCAAACAGTTCATGCTGGTGGTGTAATGTTGTGGGGATTGTTTTCTTGGCACACTCTGGACCCCTCATTACCAATCAATCACTGTCTGAACACCACAGCCTATTTATGGCCACAATTAGCCATCCTGTAATGGATAGTAACAGCAGGATAATGCACCACGGCCCAAAGAGTTCAGTGTAGTTCAGTAGCCTCCACAGTCACCAGACCTGAAATAGAACCTTTGCGATGTGTTAGAACCAGAGATCGGCAGCATGACTGTGCAGGTGACGAATCAGCAGAGATTATGTGATTCAGCCCTTTGCTGCAGCGCTTCCCCCATTATCTCTCCTAATATTACATCTATACTGTCAATTTAATAAAGATGAATGTGATGCAGTTATGTCAGCATGGAGGAGAATTTCAAAGGGAAGTTTCAAACATATATATATATATACAGTGGCGTCAGTGCCATAAAGAAGTGAGGCAGTTCTGAGCACAAAGGAACTACCCACTGGTCGTGTGGCGTTCCTGATAAAGTGCATGGTGAGTGTCTTCCATCACATGAGTGAATAACACTGTAATCTCCGGTCATGTCTGGGATGAGTTATTGCTTTAAATACAGATCCAGACAATTTAAATGGACCGTGAACGCCTGGCTTGTGATGACTGAGCCCCTTTTCCTGTGTAGGCAAATTAACTTAAGAGGTTTGATCAATCACAGATGAAAATACACTAACACGTACCAGCTCGTCTTAAGGCCACACATGTATGTACAGTGCATTCATCAAATTAAAGTGCCCGCTTTGCTGCATTTAGCCTTCACGACTAGATTGACCACCAGCATCTGTATAAGAAAATGTTTCCGGGAAAATGCAGCATTTAATTCATTCGTGCTGCAGTCTGCCTGCTTTGAAAAACAGGAACAATAACACACAGCACTTAATTCAATTTGCATAAAGACATTTTGATTTATCGGTAAAAGGGAGTATAAAATAAAAGAGATGATTGCAAATTATGTTCACATCCTCTGCATGGAAAGAACATCTCATGCCTCTGTGTCTCGGAGCAGTCAACCAGTGGCTTGCAGCAAGAAGGAATATAAGATACAAAACATTAAGACTTTCCCACAACAGATTGTTAGTCTTTGTATGTGAAACAGCGTGTAGGGGAAAGACACAAAGGTTTCTATGTGATTAAAAAAAATAAAGGATGGCTTCACTTAGGAGAGTGCATTAATAAAGTTAGATTCATTGGAGGATCTGTGAAGGTTGATGACCTCTCAGGGGGGGAACCCCGCCTTTCACCCAAGGTCAGCTGGGATTGGTTCCCCTGGCTTCCCTTTCAGGATGGATGGATGGACAATCTTAGCCATACATCAATTATCCGAACCATTATGCAGAGGAAATGTATAGGAGGGGAACATTGTCTTTACTCAGTGATTTGAATGGAATCAACATTCATGAAAACTGTCACCAAACTTATCAGCAGGTATAAAACAACTACAGCTGACCAAAGTGCTGAACAGAAAATATATTAAGAAAATATTCAAACAGAAAAAATGGAATATAAAACATCATCAACCTGGTAATCAAGGTCTCAAACCCAACTTGAGTTGAAAGCCAGTGAAGAAGCCGGTCTTTAACAATGAACAGATGTTACTAGGGTGAGCTGTTCTGATATGAATAGGTAAACTGTTCCAGCTAAGTTAAAATCAACCCTGAATCCTGAAACTGCACTAGCCAGACACACATAAACAGGGAAATACTGTGGATGTGAGAAAAAGAAAAAAGCAGTATCACTTTGTCAACCCCTTCAATCTTTACCTTACATCACATATAACTTGACATCATGTAGTAATGTAATTGTCTTATATCTTAATGACCCTCTGTCACTTTTGTACCAAATGAGTTCTGATAAAATGATTTAATGCTCAGGTTCACGTTGGCCCAGAGGTGATTTAGATGATCTGGGTACATTAAGCAAAAAGAAGAAGAATTGTAAGATAACAACCCCGTAACTCGCTTCCATTAATCAGTGACTGCTGAGATATCTGGAGTCTCTGTGCAAATGGTGTTAAAGCAAACAGTGATAAGGTCACCTCATATTTTAACGAGTTAAACCCTTTGGGGGGAACGGCTGTAAAAAATATTCTGAATTAATGACTCTTATCACGTCTATTCATTATGTAATTGGTGCTGTTGGTTTTTTATAACGCTTCCCATTTATTACTGCACATGTTTATCACAGACAAGATGTACCAGTTGAATTTATCTGTTCTATGTATGAAGACTCAGACTCTTTGTAGGCATCTTTGAGAACTTTGAAAAGTGCTATATAAATGCAATGAATTATTATTTGTCTGGAATATAAAATAGTGTTGGTATAGAACAGAATATAATAGAATGGAAAGCCTTTATTGTCATTGTATGGTAATACAACGAAATATATATGTATACAACTGCATACGGTGCATGGGGACATATTAAAATATATAAAAACAAGATAAAAACAAGATAAAATATGTTTTCTATACATTGCACAGCAGACATAAAAGTAGTCGGTGAATAAAGTGCCTAGATTGCATATGACAGTCCACAGAAGTCATTGTGCGGTTGTAGTCATAGTTAGGGAACAGACACTTTTCATTTTGTGTGTTGATTTAGGTTTTGAATTACCTTAGGAAAGTATGATTGAAAGATCTCTGTTAAGGCTTTATATCAAGGTGATGTTCAAGTTGAAAAATACGACTATTATCATAACTATTATTGTGAGGACAAATCCTTTTGTCACTGACTTCGTTGACTGTTGTTCATCAGAGGAGAATGTGTAGGAGGGGAAACAACAAACACAAGAGAAGGATCATCCTGTGTTTTGGAGTTAAGGGAGATTGAAACAGTTGACAATAACTGACAAAACCATTTCAGCTCAAGGCTCCAACACATTGTTCTGAAGCTTCAAATGGAGCAATCAATAGAGGCTTCAACGGAAAAGCTACTCATTCACTTTGGATGAGGTGAAATGCATTGTGGTTCTGTTGCTACACTTTTCTTGTGTTGCGTGTGGTAAAAGTGGAGAAAAGTTTTCTCATCAAACATTCCAGTGCAGGCACTGGCCAATCAAATTATGTGTATATACAGTAGGTTCCTCTCTGACATGAAACGTCAAAATGGACGAGAGTTTGATTATTGCAGTGGAGAATCACCCTGTTCTCTACGATCGCACATTATTTACTTACTGGTACACAAATCTGTGGTTGGTAGTGACAATTAACAGGCCTAGCTAATATTGCTACAAAATTGGCCATGGAAGACAATTGTGGCGTTTATTTACTCTCATAATTCTCATACATAAAAAGCACGCCTGCGCAAATTCTGAGTTCACAGATCAGTATCCGCGGGTGTAAATCCATACTCGCGATGGAGTGTTTCTACTCTGATAGCACACAGAACAATATCCGGGAGTGGAAATGCATTCATGCTCTGCGTTCACAACTACGGGTTGTAGGTGCGACCTCGCCCTTCCCTATATGGGTCATTTCGAACACTCCAATCCTCAGCCTTGTTTTTATTGTGTTGTTATCAGATCATCGAATCATGCACCGAGTCGTGGAAGTTTAACCAATTTATTTAGTCAGCCACATTTCTCATTTCTCATCGCAAAGCCTGTTCAAACTTCCAAAGCGTCCTTTGATTGGTATCTGTATAAAACACTCACATTACTTATAACATAAGTAATGTGAGTGTTTACCACTTTGATAGTGATCCATGAATAGTTGACAAGCTACATTTCCATCCTCAGAGCTGCACTCAATTTCACGTTATAGCTCATTTTCACGATTGACTTTCAGTTCAGCGAGCGAAGAGATTTAATCATAACAACTACTGGCAGAGTGACTAAAAAGCCCTGAGTGACAGTTACACAGTCAGGTTATCTTCCTTTGGTGGCTCTATGTGCTTTATGTGTCTGTAATTGAATGTACATTTTGCTCAGGGACACTGATGGTGTGACAGAAGAAACAACCGTTTATTCCAAGAGCTGGTTTGACAGTTGATGATAGAAATCAGAGGCTGTGGGCAAACTGCAGTTTTTCCACTGAACATAAATCCTCCCTCTTGTCTTAATGGCTAACTCCAATAATTCCAAAATGGGCAGTGCTGCCATTTGAAGTCCTATCATAACCGAGGCCATAATGTAGATCCACTTCTCTCCGTTTTGCTGTTAGCATTTGGGCTCCACAGTATCTCTTGCATTTGCAGAGGGAGTGATGAATGATGAATTGATGGCAGGCAGAACATGGGAGGAGGGAGATGCAGGAGGAATCGCTCAGTGAGCCATTACATCTCCATCCATCCTGGACAACGTGTGAAATGCACTTGCGTGTGCGCTTTGTAGGCTCATTGCTCACAGAGATGCCCACACATGTAAATATAGGCACAAATGATACACTGCTGCATTGTTAAGAAAAACAGTGAGAATGGAGAAGGTGCTGTCGCAGTGTACTGACGTGTGTGTGTGTCAGGCAGGCTCAGAAACCATGTTATAGTCCAACGTTTCCGCATTAGCATTTAGATTCATGTGATTACTTCACCATGTTCTTTATGGGCTGCATATAATGAGCCAAGCACATATTTGCTAAAGTGCATGATGTGAGTGGATTTACGGCGTGTCCACATCACTTTTTTAGTTTAAAGTCGCAGCGACAGGAAAACACAATTAATCACGTGAAAGAGTGTGATGGTGCCATCGCTTTTTCTCCTCTAATGGCCATTTGTGCTTGCAGCTTGGCAGGTTGTTTGTATCTTTGCCAAGAGAGAATGTTTCTTTTTAAAAGGATCTTTTTGTGCAAGGACTGAAAGTGATTGAGCAGAACATCTGTTTGTTAGCAAGCAGAGGGTATGTTGCTGTCACCTATCCAGGCTCATATTACTTAAAATAACTGTGCAGCTGTTAACTTGAGACCAATATAAGACCAACACGCCCCAAGGGCTGCTCTGATAGGCACAGGAGTATTTTCTATGTAAATGACTTGGGCACTGGATGGGAAACGGCAACTGGGTTGGTCTGAAAGTTGTGATTGGCTGCTTTGCTGCTTGATACTCCACTAAACGGCATCTTATCGTTAGCTACTCACTAATGTGTCTGATGTTTGTTGCTGGGCAATAGGATACATTGGATGTATCAAGCTAGTTTGCCAAACAACGGCCTGGTGCTGCTGTAGACAAACCAAAACAGTCAGCTGAGTTGGCAAACATTCTCTACAGGTCAGAGCTCAATAGCTACATTTTTTTGCCAATTAGCAATCATTATTATGATGAGTATTGGAGACATTTTGAGTAAAAGAGATTTAAGTATTAGTTATATATATTTAACCAACATCTTATTTTACAGGGGAATATCAGAGGATCAGTCCGTTGCCGTCATTAAAATGTCTATAATGGAGCGTCCTGTTAAGTTATTGTGTAGGTCTAATACCGTAATACCTCATATTTTGGTATCATGACTAGTATTTTATATTTTATAGATTATAGATTTTTTATATTATGACTTTATTTGAATGACTTTATTCTTGAAATCTCCGAGGCCCTAATACCATCGTAGCAAAGCTAATCGAATGAGCTGATGTGATATCTAAGTGACTGTTGATAAGTTGGTAGTAAGAATACTCTCCTTATTCTATAACCCAGAAAATGCTGGAATTTAAACGCTAACTCTGAGAAACATTATGAGGCAGTTTATTGAAAAGAGAAGAAGGTTACTCGAAATGACGAGCATGGCTGAAACACATGTGGCTATGTGGAAACATTAATAATCCAGCCACAACGTGAGTGAACCATGATTTATTTATAGTGTATCTGTGTAGAATGGTAAGGTCTAAGTTTACCTATGAGGATTACTTGTAAATTACACTGGCGCAGCAGTCATGAAGGTAAGGGATTCGTCCCGGAAGAAACACACACCGCTCTTATGCTGCCCTCAGGAAAATATCTTTGACGTGTTTTCTTCTGCGCAATATGAGCCACTTTAACTGAACTGTAATAATTCAGCATTTGTGACTAATATTGACAATACAAAATCAATGTATTATACAGTATAGCTTGTCTGCTCTTCATTATTTATTTATATAAAATCTCTGGAGACACATTGAGGTAGAACCCTCGTTTTCAATGGTGCAGAGGTACAGTAATACAACAATACAGGGAATACAATACATTTAAATTCAAACAGCTGTAAAATAATACATGGCTATACCAGTAAGAATAACTGGACATCTTAAATGGAGGCCCGTGTAGTTCAATTTGAAATAACTAAACAAGACATTATGAAATGAATGAACATGTAAACAAACAATTTGTGCATGACTTGAGACTTATACAGAGTGTTCCATTATTCACTTCATAATAATACAGGTTTTATTACATTAGAGCCTCTCGTTGGTAGATTCTGAATTCCTTTGACATGGTTTACAACATAAAAGCTTACATTTAGAAATAAAATAGTAAGTGTTTTTTAAATAAAGGTGTTAAGAAATAAAATGACTACGTTAATGAAATAGCATCAATTGTTTCCTAGATTACCTTTATTGGTTAGAATAGTTAGAATTTCCTAAATTATTAAATAATTATTGTTTCAATTCAACACAGTGTTTACCAAAATTCATTGATATGATTATTTTTTTCATAATACGCCATATAAATGACACCTGTACCTTTCATGTGTTAGCAAAATCACCTTTAAAGACACAAATGTGACATACATCATGTGACATACCTCACTCCCCACAACCATCTATAATACACACCCACCTTATCAGGTGGTATATTTAAGCAGAGAGAAATTTCCCATCATCTCCTTTGCTCGCACTGCTGCTAAAGTATTGCTACCAGTTACTTCAGCCCCTCCACCACCCCAGCATCCACCTATAGGCTCCAACAGGGGGTTACAAATATTTGCTCATCACTCCCATAATTCCTGTGTAATCATATGGGGGAGGGATTGAGCCAAACACTAAACCTGTTCTAATGCTGCAATAAATGTTTGAACGTGAGTTGTCTGACTGAACTTTGTATTCACATATTCTGGCTCATGAGATAACACAGTTAGACTCTATCAAGTACAACATAACTTATGGGATCGGGGGGGGAGGGGGGGCTCAAGGCCGGAGCATGCTTCTGCGTTGTCAGGGGCCCGCAAGCACGCAGCTGTAACGCAGGACTCGTTGTCATTCATGGTTTTCCAACCGTTGCGCGTGTTGCCATGCAATTCCCCGCCAGAACACTAGGCGGAGTAATGTTTTTTGTCTGGCGGAAAAATCCACCGGTCAGTGATGGGTTATACTAGTGGACATAGTGTCGGATCTCTTCTGCCAAGTGCTCTTCTATCTGGTCCATATTCGTTATTCTAAATCTTCCGTGGTTTCCGGGCATGAACCGGAAATGCGACTCCGGAAATGATGTAGTTAGCAGACCAATCACAGCCCTTGCGGGCGGGTGACGCTTGCGGGGCTTTGCCGTCTAGTTAGAAAAATTGGCCGACGCACGTAAGCACGTAAGAAGGGCTACGATAGCACGTAGGGGGCCCGGCAGGGCTCTTGCGCAGAAGCATGCTCTGGCCTTCAGCCTTGTTAGTCTAGTGCAGTTAAAGTAAAAATGAAGTGTGAGAGAAAACACCTCGATGCAGTGGGTGGTGTGTGGGGCATTAAATGCTCGAAATGCATCATCGCTGTAATTCCAATCTTAATCCAATGAAGATGCTGCAGTCACACACTTTAAATGTCTAAGCTTCAGTTATTGGGCCTCATAAGATCAGTCACTATCTGTTCTCTTTGTGACACACATATGAGGCTGCAGGAAACATCAGGAGGAAACACCTCCTGTCTCCAGAACTTCCCATGTGATACAGCGCACTGTGTGAGAGTGTGTGTCGATTCCCATTATACATTCAGGCTTGCACTTAAACAGAAGCTTCCCTGGAAAACAGAAATTATTCTAATTTAAACAGGGATCCATTAAAGCAAAATGCCTAGAAATGTCCCACACTAGTGGTTACTAGGCACTTATCTAGGACCGCGTTTTTCCACTTGCGTAATATCTCAAAAATCAGACATGTCCTTTCGCAAAAAGATGCAGAAAAACTAGTCCACGCCTTTGTTACATCGAGACTGGACTATTGTAATTCATTATTATCAGGCTCCAGCAGCAAGTCGTTAAAGACTCTGCAGCTGGTCCAAAATGCCGCAGCACGTGTCCTGACGAGAACTAAGAAAAGAGAGCACATTTCTCCAGTATTAGCATCGCTACACTGGCTTCCTGTTAAATCTAGAATAGAATTTAAAATTCTCCTCCTCACCTTCAAGGCCCTTAATGATATGGCACCTCTTTACCTTAAAGAGATGTTAGTTCCATATCAACCTACTAGAGCACTCCGATCCCAGAACTCAGGTTTACTTGTTGTCCCTAAAGTCTCTAAAAGTAGAGTAGGAGCCAGAGCTTTTAGCCATCAAGCCCCACTGCTGTGGAATAATCTCTCACTTTCAGTTAGGGAGGCAGACACGCTCTGTTCGTTTAAAAGTAGACTCAAAACCTTCCTTTTTTATAAAGCTTATAGTTAGAGCTAATTTGTGCGATGTTCCAAATTTGATTAAATGGCAAAAACCCCTGATGATGCTAAGACGCACAGGGAATTTATGACACAAGACACACGGAGCTTCTCTTTCCTGCTTCTCCTTCCTTTTCTCCATATTTATCACATCAAGATAATTCTTATCTGATCAGTACATGTTACTAACTTGACCCCTTTTCCCGGAGTTTCTGTGCCTTAGCGCCCGCGGATGCAGGGCCACAGCTGTGGCCGCACCATGGATTATGATTGTGGATCGCGCGTCGGAGGTCGCAATGGTGGATCCAGTTCGGTGGATTCTGTATCGTGCCAGCTGATCGTCGTTGTAATGGAGGATCCTTTGTCGCGTTGGCATCGGATGATGAGGGACCACGACCGAGGCGGCAGCTGATAATGGATTCTAACTGGCGGCGGTGGACAATGACTGTGGATTATAGTGGATCCCATCCTGATGCTGGATCGTGGTCTTGCTGCTGGCCAGAGACTGTGATTGCAGCGGGACTGCCTGACACATAGTATTGAAAAATGTTTAGCCTAATGGATGCTGCTAAAAATCCTGATGATGTTTTCTTACACCTGACATCTATTGCACTTCTGTCCGTCCTGAGAGAGGGATCCCTCACATGTGGCTCTCTCTGAGGTTTCTACATATTTTTACCTGTGAAAAGGGTTTTTAGTAGTTTTTCCTTACTCTTGTTGAGGGTTAAGGACAGAGGATGTCACACAATGTTAAAGCCCCATGAGACGAATTGTTATTTGTGAATGTGGGCTATACAAATAAAACTTGATTGATTAATTGATTGATTATCATAGTAGCAGAATGCCTAGAAATGTCCCGACCAATCAGAATGAGCCGGACACTTCTAGGCACTTATCATTGAGGCAAAATGCCTAGAAATATCCCACTCTTGTGGTTAGGGATCTGCAATACTTGGGAAACTTGTAGGAACTTATCATAGTAGCAATATGCCTAGAAATGTGCCAACCAATCAGAATGAGGCGGACACTTCTAGGCACTTATCATTTAGGCAAAATGCCTCGAAATGTCCAACTCTTTTGGCTAGGGAAGTAAAATACGTGGGACACTTGTAGGCACTTTTTATAAACCAGGAGAGTCTCAATGACAGCAGGCACGCTCGTCTCTTTCAATAAAACCAGCATTAGCCTCTTTATGGTAAATAAGGACACACATACAATATTATATGAGTTCAAAAGAAAAGCACTTGACAACCATCTTCAGACCAACGTTCTTGCAGAATAAAACAGCAGTGCCCCCTGACAAATACAGAGAAATATCAGCGAGAAGCACTTGGAAAACAAAGTGTGAATTCTGTTGTGGCACAAAGGATGGGATTATTAGTATCTGCAATTATAATGCTAAAGGAAGAGTTAAATGTCTATGTTTCAATTTTGTATAGCTCTAATTTAAGATTTAAATGATTCACGACAGATATTGATCCTCTCATAAGTCGATTGTAAATACACCATCACTATGAGTCCAGCGATATTCAGCTAATGAGAAACATCTGCAGTAGATGTAGCATCTGCATCAATTGCAGAAAAGGTTGAGTAAAAAAAACGGTTAAATCCACTTCCATAAAAAAATCGTACAAATTAAATGGTATTTTCGATGCTTATTGGGAAACAAATTCAGAAACTGAACCTCTCAAGATGCTCAAAGCCTAAAACTATTTATCTTGTATTCAAAAATGAATTGAGCCGATGTGATTAATTAGAAGTGAATACAGCCACATGATATAATGCAATGCCCCTTCAGGAAGATTAAAGCCTCTTTGAATAGACAAAAAAGGAAGCAGAGAATCTGACAGTAAATCACTTTCACTCCAGCAGCATCTTGTGTGCAGCCTCTCCCTCTGCTGGCGCTCCTCTTTCTGATACCATCAGGGCCCGCAGCACCGAGCCCGGTCGCTGCAGAGAGTAACACACTCTCCCGGCACACAGACGGCACACAGACGCAGGGAGGAACACAACCGCAACAGAACACACCCGCAGCGAACACGGCGATACACTGCCATGAGCAGTGCTCAAACCAGGGTGTGGAGGGCACCTGGGCCATCTGTCTCTGTAAGGTCTGTTTGACTGTATGCCTGCATGCACACACACGCTTTTACATAGACACATGCTTACAGTTAAATGCAATTGCAGGAGTCCGCAAAGATGCAAATTCATGCATGAAAGGTATAATTGCACAGATATGTCTTCATACAGTTCATGTGCAATTAAAAATAATGTATGCACTCATGCATGAAAGCACAGAATACATAAAAGACACTTCGAAATACAAATGGAAGCACTGCTCATGAAACAGTCTAGCTTTCTTGTGCCTGTCCCTGCTCTTATTTCGTTTTTAAGGGGGGCGGGCGAGGGTTTGGTTTGTTGTGTGTATTCATTATCATGGCTGAGGTGGGATTTATAGCCTATACCGCCTACAGCCACCAGATGGCGATTGAGATGCTCTGGCGTCACTTTTGGGGTCTAAATGACAGATTCATTTGCTTGCTTAGTTGGTTAGCATAAGCTTGGGAGCTAGTGTTGCACAATGCATTGATGCTACAGCAGTACATGGGGATTAACATAACATTTACTGGCGGGGGAAACAATTATGAGTGAGGTTAGCTTTAGCTGAAATGGTTGTTGCTTGTAGTGTTAAACTAAACTAAACTGTTCAGGTAAACCAGCCAGTCACATATTCTTCATTTCTCCCTTAGATTTTTAGACACATGAGAAAAATAGGGATTCAATAAATTGCTCAATACGCCAAAAAAAGGAACTCAAAGGACATAAAAAATAAAAATTAATAATGAGAAATTTGACCAAATGTATTTCTACATTCCACTTTCAAGTCTACACTTGCTCCAAAGATGGACTTTATAACCTGATAAACAAAGGGATGGGTACTCCTAATCTTTTATATCTGTAGCTATCACTCGGCACAATAGAAAGCCCACATGGGCCTAGTTAGTGAAACGTCCTCGCATGGTTTCTCTTCAATGGACTCAGGGCTGTCATAAACACAGCTAATTAAATCATTTAAATGTTCTCTGTGGCAACATAGGGAGGAAGGCGTAGTCACAGGGCCGGACCCAGCCTTTACGTGGGCCTGCATTTAATTAGCTGCAGCTGCTCTGGCAGAAGCTGTGGGAATAGATGAAACCAGTTGTATTAGATCGCTTTGTTAGTATAGTGTGGTTTGATATGATTAAATATCTAAACATTTGACCACTAGAGGACTCCCCTTAGGCAGGTGCATTTAAAAGCTTAGAACCAGCGATATCCGACTCTACGTCCTACTGTAACATTTTTTTAAAGTTGGCTGTTTGCCTTTTTGCTTTCCCTCTCATCTCAGTTGATGTTGGGAATACCAAGGATTACAGTTCCCAAAGAAGAAAGCAGTCCCCCCCCCCAGAGTTTGATAGGACCGAGCAAAAGTTGAAGTTATTTCCTCGACCGGGCATCTTTGATCTCCCAGTGTGGCCGCAGACACTGACGAGAAGTGTTTCCTTTCAGCTTTGCCACTGTAGCTCAATATCCATCTGTCACAGTGTGCACATTAGAAGAAAATACACACACATATCCATGTATAGAAAGAGAAAAACACAATTACACACCCACATTAACACCCACACACACACACTGAGTGCAGCAGATGAGAAGAGGAGAAGTGCGCTTTGAATTATTGAACCAAGCTGATAAAAATAGGCGTTCAAAAGGGGCCCTATTAAATATTCAGAACTTTATCTTAAGCAGTTTGTGGCTGATAGTGGAGAACGGTTTCACTGCATCGCTCTGCACACTGATTTCACTGCTGCAAGCCTTGAAAACAAAAAACGCCCACAGGAGGAATATGATTTACATTACAAATTATTTTACTTAATGTTTCTGGCCCAAATATGAGAAGCGCTTACATTTCAAACTCAAACGCACCACTGAACAAAAAGTTGTGTGTTTAGTTGTCTGCATGGAATAAGGAAAGTACAGGAATAAAAAAAACTGCTGGTTGGTTTTGATTATGTGTTTTTGTTTTAATGTCATGCTCTCCAATTGCACTCAGATAATCTGTTCATCAACGTTCGCTCCAAAAGTTTGGTCGAGTAAACTTTCTTGCAACCACTTTAAAGCCCCTACAAGGAGTTTTAAACTGGTTATGAAACAGTCTTATTTTCCTTTTGCTGCCTCTTTATGACTCACAACAGCAAAAGAAACAATCATGGAGAAAATTGGCTTTTTGTAAAAACTTTTCACGATGTCTATGGTCAGGGTCAGATTCCTTGTGATGTCAGAGCATCGATTTACGACAGTCAGACTTTCAAATACTCTGTTAAGGTGGAGGGAGAGGAAACAGAGGCAGGGGAAGTGAAGGCTAACCCGTACAGAACAACGCTCCAGAGTCTTTTCCTCACCAACAAGACGGATGAGATCAGAATGAGAATTATGATACATTACATCTAATCCATGTGCTAAAAACTGGTCGACCAGACTTGGTTGACTTTCTCTTCAAGAAACTTTTACACAAATATCTTCAGTGTAATAACTGGATGTACTTTAAATTTGGCAAAAAAAAGTTGAATTATCACTCAGAATAAGAATCTGAGTGGGTTTTCAGGATGCTCAATGTAAGGCTTGATCATTATAACTGCTTTATTGTTAAATAGATTAGATTTAAATCCAAGGCAATGACTGGACTTTGAATAGACTCAGTCCGCCCGGGCCTAATAGTTATAATTCCACACACTTTTTCCATCAAGATTTATGAGTTATTCTCCCAGAAATCACAGAAAATGTCAAAGAAATTCCCTATCTTGGAATTGTAACCCACATGGAGGGTAGGTGCACACTGGACCAGTATAACCCAGATTCGTAGGGAGGAGTAATTAACAGGAATCAGACACCACAATGAGAAACCAGAACACAGAGTTAAGTTTAAATGAAAACAATTGTATTTACACACAAAATAATTACAACATTGCCGGCATTCAGTTTAGAAAAATTAGAAATGTCTTTTGTAATCGGTGCACCCAGAAAATAAAAGTGATCCTCAAAAAATAGGATGTTCTGCTAGATTCAACTGTCCTTTGAGGTCCTTCCCCACAGTCCTACCACACTGACAGCAAGGTAGATGAATGCTGGAAGCGCTCCTCAATCCAGGTGCTCAACACGGGTGGCTCGCCATCTTCCTCGTCAGGAAGAGATTCCAATCCAACTCAAAGTTCAAGGGTATCCAGAAAACCCAGCCTGTGTAACATAACACGGCTTATATAGCAACATATGCAAATATTCGTATTCTCTTAACTGTACAGTTCAATTTTATCAATGTCAACATATAATACAATTCAGTACTTAACCCATGAATAAAGGATTACTGTTGTATCATAACATTTAACTCTTAATATTAAAGTATAAGCAATACTTATTAAATTACAATTTTAATGGCAGTGAAACCATATGAATGTTAGATTATTATGCAAACAACCTACAGCTTATCATCAAATACTCACTATATGTGAATATCGTAAGCAAAGCAATGTGAATATTTTTCTTGTCACAACACTGACACCTTGCATTTGTGAATGCAAGCAGCACAATGATGAACAGAAAGCTAATCTCAAAGCTGAAATTCAGCTACATAATCCTTAGCTCTGTACTCAATGTAACTAATATACATACTCATATTACACACACAAATGTCCCCTTTTGTCTCTATAACTAAAGAAATATGAAACATCTTACAGTACACTCAATGGCAAAAACACCACGAGGCTATGCTAAGTCATATAGCATTTCACTACTGTGCCACGTGTGGTGGCTAATTGAGCATGTGCAACTCACCGGGAAAAGAAAAGAATAACCGGTGCTCTAAGCTGCTCTCCAGGTCTTCTCAGTAGTTGATAAACTTCTTATGGGCTCAAACATACTCTAACTTCTCTTTGTTCAGTATTATATCGATTACCAGTAGCAGTAATATCGCTCCGTAATTTCAACTTCTCCACTTCTCATCAGGCCGGGTCTGTCTCCACACTCGACTGCACACCTATCTAACTTGAGTGAGGAGGCGGGACTTAGACCGTTTTACCCCAATAACATGCAGTTATCTCACCTTGAACCAATAGGCTCATTTGTTGTCAAGTTTTTTGACCTGTAGACACTTCCTGAGCAAAAAGGAAATGACTTAATAATAATAAATTAAATACAGAAGAAATAAAACAGAATTGTTAATTAAATAAAAGGAATTCTCAGTAAGGAGGAAATATAAATAATACTATAAATAAGTGTTTTGGTAACAACTGGTTTTCCCAGAGGGTTACAGAATGTTGAAGAAAGTGATACAAAAATCTGACAAATCCTCAATGATACATGTGATATGTGCTTCCCTGACCCATACCATACCTTCCTCTAAGTTTTGTAGTGATCCGTTGAGTACTTTTTTCGTAATCCTGCTAACTAACAGTTGAACAAATGGACAGGGGTGAAAACACAACTTGACAGAGGGAACAATGATGTTAATCCGTACTGCGTGAAGGTGAATGTAGTTCTTACATGTGCACAGCTACAGTGCATCACAGTAAACACCAGAGTTAATGACTGAGTATCCTGCTCACTTGGTGTCCAGAGTCAATATATTGTCTTTTCTCCTCAAACACAAGCTGAAGCCAGAGCTGTTCCCACTGCTGCAGGGCTGAGATGCTGACCTGATTATGTAGCAACGGCTTAAGACTGTGACACACGTACAGTAGAAAAGCCCCAAAACCATGAGTCACTCCCGCACATGTTTGTGTGAATCCTCCCCCAGAATTCTCCTAATTAGATTTATCAGTGATCGGCCAGTTTACCCCGAGCTCGTATTGACTTAACCTGCTTTACATGACATTAGCATAAACAAAATGACAGCGTCTTGGAAGGTCAGATCGATAATAACAAAGCCTGTTCCCTCCTGGTCCCTTTAGAAATGTCACAGTGGGACCTGACCTGCAGTCGACAGCTCTGACCCCACAGAAAATGTGGGAAGTGCCGGTGGCGTCTGTGGAGCTGCCTCATAAACACGAAGCCAGCACATTCTGCAGTGTTTTCTGAGGTTTTACTTTGATTTCACTTCTTAGTCTTAATCTATTTATGAATATGTGGAGAAATATTCTGTATATGTTTCAATAGTTCATGCAATTGATGACTGTTAATAAAGATGGACGACATGTCTCCACCTCCAGTGACTGTACAAAAATCCAGCCATAATATCATGGATACAGATGCTGCTGTTCTGCGTTTGTGACGTCATTTGGAGCCAGAGTCTTTGCAGCACTGATGGTGAAGTGGAACCACGGTGTCGAGGTCCCACATATTCACGCCCCTGACCAATCACAAGTCAGTTTCAGCTGTCAATCAGGACGTTTCACCCTGTTTTTAAAGTATCAAATAATAATGAAAACCAAAAACTTAATAAAAGTAATGTAATAGTCTGGGCTTAACGTTGGAAAATGTTCCTGATTGCTCTGGTAAAATGTAAAGTAAGTTTGAAAGCAAATGGATTTTACTCTTGTAAGTCAAAGTTCCACGATTTACGTCAATGTGAAGCCTCTCAGCTGCCAATGAGAGGGATCTGAGTCAAAAAAGAAGACCTGGAATTGGCTAAAGGGGAAGAAATGTGTATTGCTCTTTCTGTTCTTCGGCCAAGGAGTTGAGATTAATGGTGCATAGATCACAATTTCTGTATTTGGTTTATGTCCGACACTCCAGCCAGCCACCAGGGGGCGATCAACATTTGTTAGCATCACTCTATGGCAGCTGGCATGCCGTCAATCTTTATATATATACAGTTTGAACGTAGCAGGAGTGAACGCTTCAGGGGCAGGAACTGGCTGTTTTCAGCATCAAACACACTGTAGCATTTCTTCTGCTCTGACTCGTAGTTCAGTACTCTCCCTCTGCTTTCATCAGCGACATTAATAAAAAGATAAACAGCAAATGGCTGCAGTAATCAGGTGCCTACAGGGATTAAATCTGAGGTCACAACATGTAAAGATCAGGCACAGCATCAGTAACTAGTTTTAATGGTTAGAAAATGATCAACGAGAGGTGCATTCCATCCACAAGAATGAGAACGTTTGATTTGAAAAGCCAGATGTTAATTTTCACATCAGGAAAAACAAACCCAGGTATGTGTTTGCATATAAAGTGAATAATCAGAAAGATAAAACAGTGCTCCTGGCCCCGGGCACTAGCAGCCACAGCACAAAGGAACAACACAGTAGTCTTTGAAGTAACAACGCCTCCAGCTTCACTGATATGTCATATAGGCACGGGAACAACACTGCTAACTCTGTACGACAGAGTCACACTGTGAGACACAATCCTCTGCACCCTTCTGTGTACACACTGTATTTATACAATACCTCAAAGAAGCCTTATCACCACAAATACCAGGGTGACTTATATAAGTATGTCTTTAAGGGATGAATTCCCAGCAGAGGACGTTCTACTGTACGTGCTGACTGAACGCCTGCAGTGTCTTTGTTTCATTTCAGCTAGAAATTATCGGGAAACAGCCACATGAATAAAATAGTGCAGCAAGCTGAGTTTTGTCCTTTTTTAATAAATGAATCAATTTGAATACCTTTAATGCCAGTTATTAGGCAAGTAAGCATATGCGATGAAGAAGATCTCATTTTCAGACAAACTTTTTAAAATAATATTCAAAAATCAGTCACAGAGGTTTGTTTTTCTGTACAGTTCCTACTAAAACAAGTGTCACTCAGCGTTTTCTAAAATAAAACTAATGTTGATGCGGTCCCTCAAATGCAACTGTAAGGCATATTCGTATTTTCATGAGTTTAAACATTTAACCTTGTTCTTCTGACACTTACTCATATATTAGGTCATTGCCTCGAATCTGCATTGAGTCATTTAATTACCATTCTTGAAACGCATCCTTTCCATCCGTTGGAAAATAGGGGACAACAGGGTGTGATTCTCAGGTTGAGTTGCTTCTATCGTTGTTTCTTTCCTCAGGTTATTTAGTTGTTCTTACTGTTGTATTTCTTGATTTATATTTAAATGTCCATGGATACTCACGTATGTGATGGAAGCTGTAGAAGCTGAGTTTGGGGTTCTGGCAAAATTCACCATACTCCCATGGTGCTTGGAGAAGGAAAAACTAATCGAAACTCATTTATTGTCAAACCAGCACATTTGAGCTTGTATATATATATATAACAGGGTTACCTAATAGATTCAAATAAATATATATCTATTGTTAAGTTAATAGCAAAACAGACAGAACTTAAATGTTTGTTTGTTTTTTACATTTGATATAGAATGAACATTTTATATATAATAATAGATAGAACTTTTTTTTTAAACACATCTAAACTAAACATATGAATACTGCAGCAGTCAGTAACTATAATGCAGGATGCATGGAAAAAGGACAATAATTACAATTCAGTTATTGAAGTGATAACGTGCACTTTGTTTCATACCTCTTATGTATCACATATTATATGATACCCTTAGAACATATAATACTAATATATATATATATATATATATGTATATACAATATTTACACTTTGTTTTTTAATGTGCAGGGACTCCCTCATGATTGCCATTGTATATAAATGTAGCTTGAGAAAATAAAGCTAATGTATGCTGCTACCACTTATAATACTCATACTAATACATTTACTTCCACCATTAGGCTGCTACAGAATGTTTCTAATGCAACTACAACAATATCATTACAGAGAAATCCCAGGACTAATGACCGGCCATGTTCTCAGCCATGTTCAAAGCACTATAGCACGAAGAGGAGTGGGTCTGATGATGAGTTATATGTTGGAATGGTGCACAAAGAGAGTTGTGTGTACGCAGGGGGAGAGGCAGAGGCAGATCGTGTGGTAAATTAATGTTATGGGACATAATGAAAAAACTATGATGCTATTATGACATGATGGAAGAAAGAGGTCCGGGATGACAAGGCCATCAGAAGAGAGGAAGGAAAAGGGGGAATGAGAGAGACTGAGGGACCAAAGGATGGCTGAAGAGCGAGGGAAAAGGAGGTTAGAGACAAGAGAGTGAAAGAAAATGAAAGCTATACAGTTCCAATACATTTTGAGAACAAGAAAAAGAAGGAATGATTCAAGACAGGGGATGAAATAAGTGGAGTGAATGAGGGCGAGACAGACAAGAAGGGAGACTATAAGTCTGTGTGTGTGTGTTTGAGGGGAGGGAGAGAGAGAGAGAGGCAGGGAGAACTAGGGAGGGTTGGGGGGGGGGGCGGGGGGGCAGCAGATCTTGTCTGGAGGGGAAATTGCATTGCTAAGGATTTATTGCTTCAAGTGTAATTGGGTTCAACCAGCGCCAGGAGAGAAAATCCATTGAAGTCTCCTCTGTGGTGCAGTGGAGAGCCGGTTGTTGAGCCTCCCTGACTCCCACATCCTCACTGCTGCTGCTAATGCTGCTAATGCTGCTAATGCTGCTAATGCTGCTAATGCTAATGCTGCCGCTACACACTCAGGTTTTGCTGCACAGGCATCTCCCCCGAAAGTGAACATACCTAAATAGCCTAATAGTCACTGAGTTGTAATTATAGCTACTTAGCAGTTCACTTTGAAACTCAAATGAGCTGCTTGGACCCTGATGGTGGTTTGATTATAACTGAGTTCTGGTTTGATGGGCTGTAATATAAACTTCCATTGTTGAAGCTTTTTCTTCGTAACTTTCTATTTTAAGTTTCCCAGTAGACAAATCTCGGTTGTAGGTGGAAGCAGCCACAGCTATTGCAGTGGTACCTCACTTGTAATCCTGTTGATATCTAATGTATGTAAATGATTTGACTTTTTAAACACTTTTTTTCAAAGTAAATAATCTTTTAAAAATAAACTTATCATAAGGGCATACAACTTTCCTATAGAAGTGAAGTAAGATTTATTTGGCGTGTATTTTAGACTTTGTATTTTGTCGTATCTGCTGACATGCAGGAGGCGGGGTTGGTGACTTATGCCACAGCCAGCCACCAGGTGGCGATAAAGATGGCTTTGGCTTCAGAGAGCAGAAGCAGCTTTTTGCCTTGTGTCATCCACACAGACTTGGTGGCTGAACTGTGTGACTGTGTTGATTCATCTCAAACAGCTAATGTTCCAACTGTACAGCTACAGATTTCCTCTGTGTTTGCGCGTTTACGAAAGCAGATTTATAAAATCTCGGGAGGCCTATACGCACAAATGTGCTGGTCCGCACCCAGTCAATGCTGAGCCACCATCCTTTATATCTATTTCTAGCCCAAGTGCTGTTTCCCAGCTGAAATACCACGTCTATACTATCATGTATCTGCGATTTCCATGGTTTTCGGGCAACACAAAAAGCCATGAAATTTGGTGATTAAAATCAAAAGCTAGCAGGTAATTTCTGTGATGTTTAATGAGCTGTATTTTCAGATCCACACTGTGGAGGTTGGACAGAAGCAGCACATTATTGTTACTCTCCCGTGTCCCAACCTGTTTCAGACTAGTGATTTGAGACTTAATAACCCTCCATATTCATACAAACAGCCTTCATCTGTCAGAGGATGCGACTGGTGGCCATGGATTCAAACCAACGTGTCCACTCCAACTCACAATGTATATGAGGAGCTGTGTCCAGCTGTGGGCCTCAAGTAGAGAGGTCCCAGGTCTGGATCCTCCCCTTTGTACAGATTCATCTGTAGTGCACGACACTGAATCTACAGCAGCAGCACTTTCTTCTCTATTAATAGCATTCTCCACATAGCATGTCGATAGATAACAGGAATTTACTGTTGTTTTTTCTCGTTGCATTCAATACTATTGTATTGGGGACTAGACTGCATAGAGTAACAGAACATTTACCATGAAAGCCCAGTGATCGATGGTTGCAAACACATTTTCACTCACGGGCAGAAGGAGAGGAGCAGATGCTTCATTAGAATTTCATATGAAAAACAGGGAAATTGTGACACAGGCGGTCCAAAAAGGGTTTCCTGGTAAAGCACAGGAGGGGGTCTATGGATCTGTGTGTGGTGTGTGTTTGTGTGGTGTGTGTGTGTCTATGTGTGTGTGTGCGTGCGTGTGCGTGTTCACTCCACCCAACACTGCATTGCGATTCCCCCTGCTCCCTGACATGCAGCAGTGTTCACAAACCCACACTGCAGAACTGAGCGGGTCTGGCTCTGCATACCAATCAGAAAGGGAGAGAGCGAGAGACAGATAGAGAGAGAGTGAGGAGAGAGCGAGGTAGAGAGACAGAGAGAGACGGAGAGAGAGAGAGAGATCCTGTAATGCAGAGACAAGGAGCAAAAGATAAGAGAGAAGAAGAACCCCCTCCTCCTCCTCTTCGCTCTCACCGTCTCTCCTCATTTTCACCTCTGCAGTCAGCCTGTCATCCTGCCCGGGCCGAGCAGGTTACAGCTCGGCAGTTCACACAAAGGGATTCTCCTTCCCAGGCTTCCCCTGCAAAGGGAGGAGGGGGGGTGGGGGGGTGGGGGAGGCAGGTATAGCTGCAGACGCCTGGCAGTCAGGTGGTGCAGCGGAGGCTCTATCTACTTTGTCTTGATGACAGTATTGACTGCTTCTAAAAATGGAAGAAAGAGTCGATTGAAGCCCATGGAGTGTGTCTGATGTGATGTAAAGGGCCGGGGAGCGGCCTTCAAGACACAAAGCACATTCAGAGAGGAGCTGGAATAATCGTTTGCTTAATTCACTTTGCTGGGCTTTGGGAGAAGGATTTCTTTTAAACCTGGGTGGTATCAAATTGCTGAGAGGTGCACGTTTGATATATTTTTAGGGAGAGCTGCAGGGCAGGAGGAGTGGTAACTGGAACCAGCGCCAGGTTTAATGGGCAGAAGGAGATGGATGTTGACATTTGATACCCCGCCATTCGGGCTCGGGGAGCGCGAACAATGATCAGCCAAGGGTAAACTGCAGTCTGGACTGCAGCAGATATTTCTTCATCTGTTCTCAGTGTAAAAGTCAGAGAAGGTGGATCCACGTCCATCATGCTCAGCTGAAGGTCTGTTTTGACCAGTGCTGTCATAACGTTTAACTTGACGGGAGGAAGGGCTTGAAAAGTGGTCTGCATGAATATGCAGCCCGAGAGTTTGTGTTAGCTTTGGTCACGATGCAGCCTCGGTTCAGTTTGGTGCTGTTATTATCAGTGTTCAAAAAGGGGCTGAATCTGAGAAAATTGAGGGATGGTATAAAAGAAAAAAATAACATAATTCAGATTTAAATTATGTGGATTATATATGTAAGTGTACAATACACTGGTTTTCATGTGCCACAAACTAATATTTAAGGTGTTACCTGACCAATTTACACTTTATGCTGAATGCTGCTTTTAAATTAATTCTGTTCAGAAGTTACCCATTGATATGTATTCTTCATATTTATCCATCTATCTAATGTAGTGTGAGCCAAATGCAACTAAATTTAAGTCAAATGTGCACTACTGGATCATTTTAACTATACAAATAGTTCAAACAAAACAAAGATATAGATTTTTTAACGGTCACAACAGCTGGATATGTCGCCTGTGACAAGGGATCACATGTGGACACTGATTTATTTGAAGCTTCATCCAGGTGTTCTCATGGGGCAGGGCTGTCATAGTTCGCATCCCACAGCTATAAATAATGCAGGACGTGTGATTTGATCAGGATTGGGTTATATATATATATATATACGGATACCCTCTGGAAAGTGAAGCCAATGCCCAAAGCGCCTGAAAGCTGTATTATCTCAAAAGACCACCTGAGGGAGAATCCATTAGTTGCAAAATAATATCAGTTTCTATAGAAGTCTATAAAAATAATAACTCCCAGTTGATTCATGACATCAGTCAACAGTTTCATTGAGGGTTTATGGTTTTAGTCTGTAGTTTCAAGACTATTCCAATACAGCTAGACAGTCAAGTATGGTTCCATTTACTATCAAATCGACAATTAAGCACAATATGCATTTGGGTTTGGACACCGTGTGTTTGACAGCGTGTTCGGTCCAATGAGTACAGGCTGCAGTTCAAAACACCAAGATGGCGCTGGCCACTATGCCAAATTCAAGGCTTCTAAACAGTAGTGCACAATCCAAGGGGTAATGTTGCAGTGGGTTGTCACTTGCGCACATATTTTTTATGAACTGTGTTTGTTTAGCTTGATTTGGACTCCTCTGTTCATATAATAATACTGGCTTTAAAACTCAGTGGATGTAAATGTTAAACTATACCAGAGCGTCTTTGTTTTCTATTGGTGTTGCAACTGAACTGTACACATCACTCTCAACTACCAGGCATCACAATGCTGCGAGTCACAGTGTCGCCTCTTCAATGACGTATATCTGAAATGTTCTGGTCATTTCCTGTTTAATGATGCATACAAATCGAGGGTAACTGATGAAAATGGAAAATTCTGATGATTTTTGAGGGGAAAAAATGTCTCATGTGTTATTTGTTTCCCAGGTCCCTTCTGCCTGAGGTCCCCAAAGTGTCTTGAATCGCTTCTATGTGAGACTATTTCATATTATCCCAACAAAAATTGAGGAATAGATTACAACAAGATTAATCTCATCTTCATCCAGAAATAAAGTGCTGGTCACTACGGGACACTCATAGATAATAAAAGTGCTGTGTAGCTGAGCTGCTAGCAGTGTTATAAATGGAGGAGATGGAGAAAAGGTCTTGGTGAAAGACTTAGAGGATTGACCACTGGTTTGGATCTATGGAAGCCGTCTGGCTGCAAATCTAAACCTGTGATTTTCACTTAATTCCCAGTTAGGTCCTGATTCACACAGGACTTTAGACTCATCACAATTCATGCGTTTGCAGCCTCCCTGCACTGCCCAGCTCAGCAGGTCTGTTCTATTTCCCCTTGAGTACAAGTGCAGAGAGGTTTCATATTTCTATAAAGAAGCATGAGAAGGAGAGTGTTGAACTGTAGGTCCAGATGCTCTGGCCTGTTTTAAAAGAGAGAGGATGGAGAGTGCTTCTGTTGAACTTTGGTGCTAAGAGGAATTAGCTGAAGGTTCTCTAGTTTGAGGGGCGTTTTGCTCAAGTGTTCTCAAATAAGAACTGAAGCAAATTTTGTCGATGATGTG
The DNA here is from genome assembly GCF_963576545.1 of Limanda limanda. NCBI lineage: Eukaryota > Metazoa > Chordata > Actinopteri > Pleuronectiformes > Pleuronectidae > Limanda > Limanda limanda. Next base: position 18,036,496 of record NC_083653.1, read on the forward strand.
ACGTCATCAGACCAAACTATGTGAATATTTAGAACTAAGTTCATTATTCACCCTGGTATAAAAATGTTCAGATATAATAAAGACTGCAAATGACATCATAAATTCACGATAGAAAGTGCATCAGTGTTGGTAGATTGTCAACTAGTGTTAAGATTTATCCTCCATGCTTTCGAAGCTAGCACCTGTTTGCTTCCCTCAGGAAATATCATCATGGGAGACAAAGCGCTTTTGGCGAAATCATTATATAGCCTGGACTCGTCTTACTAGGCACAACATTGATGTTCAATTCTTGATCACCAAAGGAGACACGTAGTAGTCATCTGTTGTGTATCTTGTTTTTATTGATACACAAAAACTACACAGTTCTGACCTCTCTATGCTGCACGGTCCTAATCAAAAGGACAATAATCCTGTGTTAGAAAAGGCTCATGCAGTTTATATGGCTAAGATACTGTAAATATTGAAAAGTCATGAGTACTGTGATCAATAAGCGGTTTTAGCGCAACACATAAAATATGCAAGGATGGATGCATTGATCGCAAAACATCCCTGACATCCAGCAGCTTTGTGGAGGCAGGAATCTACACATTGTCAGCTGAAACTGTAGAAATGACTTTCCTCTCATGCAGACTATGTGATAGAATGTGTTATTAAATGTGTGTGTTATTTTATTTATGTTGTTGATTAATGCAACAATTATTCAACTTGATGCTAAAGAAAATATTTGGATACACACATTTTTTTTGATCTTCAGCCTCTGAGCTTCAGGACTTTTAATTTTCAATTATTCTTAATAAGTAGTTTGTTAGACTTCATGTGTCAGATTACTCTGAACTTCGGAGAATTTGTTTTTAAAATGTTCTCCACACCTCCCACACATTTCTTTCTACATTGATGTAAACCTTCACAAATAAAGCTGAGACTTGGCACTTTAATATAGCATCTACTTTTTTGTATGACTAATTGAATGTGCTTGTACACAGAGCCTGTCCAAATACTTCTGTAGAGAAAGATTACTGCATAAGATACAAAAAAAATCTAAATTGTTCTGCTCATCTTGAAAAGATACTTATCACCTGAATAGGGTAAAACATGTGACGGCTGACGAATTATAATTAATTCGGCTGAGTGCACAGTGGGGACACGTCTGCTGTGGTCTCCACTGTATATGCTGGAAATGCAAACAGGTCTGTAACTGAAGCGTTATCTCCTTCCTTGCTTTACCGCCCCTCCCTCGGAGAGATGGAAAGTGGTTGTGGCGCCTCACAAACCAACTGTAGCGTGGCGTATCATCCATTGCCAATCATGCGTCTGCCCTTGGAGTAAGGTGATAAATCTGGGGGGACCCTCACAGATAGCTCTGTCGAAGGAGAAAATGAGGTGAGATAAAAAAAGAAAAAAACTGTGCCGCTCCAATTAATTTGCCGAAAGCTGCACACCGGATAATTCCACAATGTGCGGTTAAAATGGGCGGCACATGATTTAACCTGCCTCAGTTATGGGGCTGGGAAGATACTGGCATTTCAGCTGGAGAAAATGGTGGTCCTCACTTAGCATCAGAGGGGTGACTCATTGTCACAGCAAAGACTCCGGGAATCCACTGTCTGAGTGGATGAAATGTGTGAAATGACTGCTTCTGCAGCCAAGATCATATCCTTCGAAGCTGCCTTCGAGTTATTCAGGCGATAAAGGTTAATTCGTCCTATCGATTGACTCACCAAGAACAATAATTCTAATCATTACTTTAGCCTTTGTGAGCCGCTTCAACAATCCCCCTGAGACAAAATGCTATCCATGGTGTGCGGTGAATTTTTATAATTTGCTATCATACTTGAAATCAGGCCTCAGAAAAAGCTTAATTTAAGAAAAAGGCCTAAATGATGTGCCATTTTGCAAAGATTCAGCAGAATGACATTCAAAAGACACTAATAAACAAATACTTGCCATTGCTAGAAAACATAATAATCAAAATACAAGCTTAATTGTGTATTTGTCTGGATGCAAATGGACCACGGGAGGTCGTCCCAGCAAACTACCACAGGGGAGCAAACAAAATCCAAGGTGACGTGTGCTCAGTGGTTGGGAGCCGAAGGCAATCAGTGGTGTCTGTCTCATTTCACTAAGTGGTTTGTGTGCACGAGCGAATGTGGGGGGGCATAGAAAAAAAAAAGACTAACTGAGAAAACAGAGACATTTTAATTTTTCCCTTTTCATATAATGTGGTAGCAGCTGCCAATGTTTAGAACATTGGCAGAAGTTGTGTGTTTTAAGTTGAAATAATGATGCTGCCCCGAGTTGTTACCTAACTCTGACTCTGGATTCACAGAGCCCCTGATTACATAACTCAAGTGCACAGACTTTCATGTATATTTCAGAGAGAATCTATTATTTACCAAAGGAAGTCGGCTGTCTCTCCTCTGCTTTTTTGGACTTAATGAGGAGAACGTCTTGAGCCGAATTTCCCCGTCGTGTTATGTCTAGAACATTATTGTCTTGAAGGACTATTGTGTGCTTGGACAAATAACAGCAGTTGTCAGAGCTCCTGTCAGAAGATTTTGTTTTTTTCCCTTCCTGTGCAGCTCTGATGAAAGCGCTCACAAAACGGCGAGGTCACCGCCGCAGAGCAGCGGCCTCCGTATTCAAGCACAAGAGAAATACACTTTTTCAGCCGCATCTCCCTTTTCTGTAGTTTCACGCTTGAGTTCAAACACAGAAGGGAGTGGCCGGCATCCCGAGGGGCTGTCGCCGCTGAATCAAATTCAGTGCCATGAAGCAGTGAGGGGGGCAAGAGACTGCAAAATGCCAGAGAGGGAGGAAGTCACAGATTACAGGGAGGAAAGCCTGTATGAACTGTAACTGGTGCATGCACTCCACTCTTAATGTAATAACCAGGGAATCCACTCCCAATACAGCTCATACACTACTTGTGCCTGTTTATGTCCTTTAAATCTAAATGTGTCCCAATGGGAAGCACACTTTCCCAACTCAAAGGGATTAAGGAAGGGAGGCAAGAGGAAACAGATCCGGTTGCAGCCTGTGATGCTAAAGAAGTAGCACAGTGTAAGTAGCACTGTGAAACTCTCTGTCTTCAATCCCAACACTCGTGTAAAGCAGATTTCTATGAGTTTAAAGCTGCACTACTCACTATTTTCTGTGTAAACAAACCAGTCAAACCACTTGCCGCTCATGGTGAAGAACTTACAGTGAAGTAAAAAGCATCAAAGGGATGAGACACACCCCCTGCACCCCCTAACTTTGTTGTTGTAACAATGCTATTTAATATTGACGTCATTTCTATATTGCAACCTACTGACTACGCCTCCCCTCTTCCTGTTCCCTCCTAGCTTTAGGAATGCATACTTCAGGCTTAGCTATCCAATAGGATGTGAACACCTACATGTAACATAGAGAGTGACAGCAATTCTAGCCATTCATGGATGTGCTGTTAGAATGGGTGACGCAAGTAGAGGGAGATATATGCAGATGATGTGGGAGACATCTTGAGACCTGTGGGGGACAATTGCTCATGTTACTCTGTTAGTGTTTGTATATTGTTCCACCTTCTGGTCTCCTTGATACATCAAGCTTGTATTAACTCTTCTGCATAAGACAGCAGCTGCTGCCTGAGTTCTCCTTTCACCAGCTTCCAGAAAAGTTCCATAACAGCTTTGATAATGAAGAATTAAGGTAGTCATCCAAATGCATGTGAGATAAGATAAGATGAGAAAATGTATTCATTATACTATAAGACCGACAAAAACAATTTTGAATTGTTAACAGGATAAATAGAGTGTGAGAAGCACTGGGCATCAAAAATATTGAAATATTGTATTTACAGGGACAGATTAATGTCCTAACTAGCTGTCATTATAACAGAAACAAATGAAAATGGTATATTCAGCTCATGTTGTTGTCAGGTTTATACTGTTTGTACTGACTTGGTGCTGGTTTTGACTAAATGCAAACACATTTGTGTGTTTGAAACTTTCATGTTTCAGTTAAGCTCTCAATTTTCTCTTTTTTCATGTTTTTTCCTTCTACTTGGTTTCTATCTTTCTCTCTCTCTCTTTCTCTTCCTCTATCTGCTCCCTCTATTCATCTGTTCTTTCTTCATCTACCCCATCACTGTTTCTCTCTCCATTTCTGTCTGTCAGTGGCATTTTTTGGTTCTGTCTGTCTGTCTGTCTGTCGCCTCATCCTTCTATATTTTCAAAGGATACATAGGAGACTATATATAGATTCACAGCATCATTACCAGCAGCAGTGGCCGGGAAAGGGAGCGGCACTGAGATGATAAAGCGGGAGCACACAGCGGGGCTCTCTGTGATGGATGGCATAAAGAGGAGGCTTGTGAGTCTCATATGGAAAATCTATGTAAGCCAAGCTAGTTCAGGGCTGCAGCTTGCTTGACTGCTTACAGATTCATTAAAACTACAGCTCTTTGCCTTGTTTAAGATGAACTGTCGTTTTGACTGTATTTTACAAGTTTTCTGAAAGTTAGTAGGGCCGAACGAAAATTAGCATTAAACCCCCATTCACATCAAGGGGCCTTCTGAAATCTGACAACTTCATTGTAATCCTCCAGGCGAGGGCAGGAACTGAGTGGGTAAGGAGGCTCCTATGGTTCAGTATCCACAGACAACTAGCAGCAAAGAGAAAAGGCTTGAGGCAGGGTGGTGAATTTATTTTAGTGATGCTCATAAAAGCCTGACTGGATACTTGATTGGACTGAGGAATCTGTTGGAGCGTCGCACATAGCCAGAAGAGATGCAGAAATTCATGATCATTCATCTGTTGCTTCACTAATCTTGAATACTGAGGCTCGTACAGGTGGCAGAATAGCAATAGAATTTATAAATGTGTGTTGCTGCAGAATTAAGAATAGATAAAGAACTAAAAGAAGATAAGGTGGCAGTTTAAATGGAGGGAGTAAAAGAAGTTTTAAATCAAGTCTAAGTGCTACATTAAATTGGCAGAAGTGTAAGTAATGAATTTGGCTGGAAGGAGAAGTCCCTTAAATAAATGATTGCCAGTTAAAGTGGGTAACCTGGAGGATGTCACTTATCAGTCACTTATCAATAGCCTACCTATATAGGTATGCCATTGTGGCAGTTCATTTATTTCTTCTTAAAATGAAATAAATTGAGATCTAACTTGGGTACTCAGTTGAAACCAGATCAGTTATCTGTTGAATAAAACAAAATTATCATTTGATGTGTGAGGGTTGAAAGAAGCTGAACCGTCTTGTGAAATATTAGAGACTTAAGAAACTGCGCTTTAGTTACAAAATAAAATATGAAAGCAGTTAAAATGTTACTGGGAAACCACTAAAAGCAGTTGAACTGTCAGTTAAGGAACTGGAAGGGCACTTCGAGAGCCGATACCACCGACAAAGCCACTGATTGGCCACAATTTCACCATAATGCCTATGGATTTACTAAGATTTGCTGCAAACTGCTCACATTAAACTCAGGCAAAATATATATTCTTTGATATTGTTGAAGGAAACATCTGTTACCATACAGTAACTGAATGATAAACGTCACAAACCTATTTAGATTCACAATATCTGGATCATGATCCACATTTGAGCTGAATTTGATCTGCTCATAGATATTCTTCACATGCGTCAATTTTGCCTAAGGTTCTTTGGATTATTACTCGAGAAATTCACAAAAATCCCAAAAACGCATTGTTACAGAGATATTCTGTCCCCTTAGACAAATCTGCTCCAAAAGATTATGTTTTCTTCTGTCGCCCATACCTCACCCAATACATTCTGTGTTTAATCCTGTTAACAGACAAACAGTAATGCAAGACATTTAAGTTTTTCAAATGTCTGCAGGAGGACATTTTGAGTTGTGGGAAATATAGAAACCAGTGAGTCTTGAGCTGATTGTTTATCATACTGAACTGTCATCCCACACAACAGATCTCTTTGGACAAGCTGATCAATGGGACACATTTAGCACACTTTCTGCAACTTCAGTCCATTGCTGTGTTATAAACTGATGCTGTAGCACTGACAAAAAAAGAAGAAATGGACCAAAATGTGGAAACACTATCTGCTGATATTGTCCCATCAAAGAAACTGTACCTGCAGAACTTGCAAAAGTGCTAATATGAAGAAACACTTCACTGAGGGGAACATGATATTAACAGTGGAGCATTTTCAACGAACACAATGAAATCCTGCAAGGAGTGCAAAAGTGAGGACGTAAGGAAATTCTATATTAGACATCATCCCATTACACTTTCTTACAGTCTTCTAACTTGTTTCTGGTAAGGCTACACGGGCCAGTGGAATTACAGTTTAATGCTGTTCTCCTTACAGCCTTTCAATCAATTGTTGATTAATTGATGAGTTTATCTTCATGGTACCATGTAGGTGTGTGCAGAATATAAATTCCCCATTCTGATGAAGTTAAGAGTCGCCATTATAGGCTTCATATTAAGGCAAAAATCAAAATGCACTGCAGTGTTGGACAGAAGAAGAATGATGAGAGCTGGAGTGAGTGTCGCAGAGTGTTAGTCCTGACTTTCTGTCTTCTTCACTGAGCTGCGGAGACGCCAGCATCCTCTTTCAATCCTCCTTTGGTTTCTTAGCCCCTTTTTCTTTTTCTCTTTATTTCATTTATCCCTTTTATTTGATTCTTAAATCCATATTCCTCGTTTCATCCTCTGTGTATCCCACTCTGTCTCCTGTAACCTTGCCATAATATTCCTCTCTTCTCCTCCTCCTTCCATCCATCCCAGTCTCTCCTTTCGCAAAGCATTGACAGGAGCGTGTGCGAGTTGTTTACAGTATTTACTGACCTCTCCCTAACCATTGTCTTCTTTCCACCCTCTTTCACTCCCTCCAAACATTCATGGGCAGCCGTCACTTGGTCGCTCTTTCTGGCACCCAGTTGTCCCCCGCATCGCCTCAATAGTCACGCTATGATGCCTCGGCTGATTACATAAGAACACAGCGTCAAACAGCCACTCGTTCATCATTGGTAGAGATGGGTGGAGAAACGCTCTCACACCAGTGCCCACAACAGAATGGCTTGTGTTTGTGGTTGTGTTTGGCTCTTGCTGGGACTTTCACCGCTGTTTCAACAATTGCACATTTCTAAACGGTTCTGGGGGAAAAAAGGACATCTCATACGCAAAGCAGTAGATTGCTTTCTGCATGACATAGTCCCCATCTGTTCAATACATAATCCAACCATCTTGACAAGAAGTCAATGTGAACCCTGAATCATTCATCCATCCAGTCATGTTGTGCTGCTTTTCCGGGGGTCAGTTGCTATGGTAGTGCCGATGCATTCCCAGTTTTGATGAGCTCTGTGATCTTTCCAACTGGTCCACCTCGGGAACCTCCCACTAGTTGGACATGCCCATAAGACCTCCAATAGAAGGCGACTCGGAAGATATCTTTTCAGATTTCCTAATAACCTCAACTGGCTCTTTCCAACACAAAAGAGCTGTGTTCTGCTAGTTCCAACTTCTTGTAACCACAATCTCATTCTTTCAGTCGCTGTCCATAGCTCATGAACATAGGCCAGGTTCGAAATATACCACAGTCTCCTGCTCCATCCCAACCTGAGAAGTGCAAACAGTAAATCCATCCTAACCACTTGCCTGCAAAGTACCTCAATATGCTAGCCTACACCACAGATTGCAGCAGCATGGTGTAGATAATAGCTCACTTCATTAATTCATGGCCGGACAGGAAAATCCTACAAGTTGCCACACATCACACCCTTCTGTACCAAGTGCCTCACAACCACATCCTGAAACTCCTGCCTATCCGCTATCACAGACAGTCCTAGCCTGCCCCCTACTGGCAAGTGAAAAAATACATACTTTAGATGTCAAAGGTTACTGACTGAGCTGGATAAGTAAGGATGTATTACAACAAACAAAAAGAAAAATATTCTTGCACGTGCCAGACCTACTTAAGGTCATGGTCTGATGAAGTCAACCGAACTTTATCATTTGCAAAATACAGGGAGGAAATTCTACGGCCCCTGGCTGCAATTTGAAATCTTCTCCGAGATCACTAACAGGATTGGTGACAAGGGACAACCCTAGTGGAAGTTAATGCCTTATGCCAACGTTTAACTTCCTGCTGAGAGTGGAGACCAGAGGTATAGAGGAGAGGAGATATTAGACTTACATTTAATAGGTGGAAAGAAACTGGACTACAACCTAATGTTAATGTTACTCCATATCTGCTGGATGTATAGGCAACTGCTAGCTAGTTTACTAATAAGCTTAAAAGGTGCAAATAAGTCAATGTTGTGTGTATGCTACTTGTTTTCATGTGATCTAGTACCACAGTTTTTATCTAAAAAGGTCTCCTAATGTCGATGTACAGCATACGTACATTTTTTTTCAAGAGTAAAAAACTCAGCATTGAATGCCTGTGTGGTATTGATACTAGTTTTCTTATTCTCAGCCTCATTTCTGTTTTATTTTGCAACTGCTTATTTGTACTTGTATTTATTTGGTTCTATAAGCGATAACACTGATAGTGACCTGAAGTGAAAAATGGGAAGTGATGTTGGTAAAAAAAATGGTCCTAAAGACAAACCCTCTGGTGAAAAACAACCATCAGCATTTATGAATTATGGCCAAAACATATGGGAGCGGACCAAGCCTAAAGGATTTTATTATTTTTTCTGAGCATAAGATCAAAATTATAAACACAAAATACCAGAGGCTTATATGCCTTTTTTCCCCCTCTAACACAACACAAGCTGGGCTTCACTGCAGGCACATTCAGACTACTGACTTGAATATTCCAGCACAGGGTAGAGCTCCAGGGCAAACTTTGACTCCTGTTCAATTTCAGTGCAAACAATCTAAATGCTCCTATACCAACAATTGCCTGAGTCCTCATTGCCCCATTACTGTCTGAAGCTAATCTGATGACAAAGCCTGGGGTGTAGGTGCACAATAGCTTGAGAATACTGTGGGTTTGGATTCAGATTACTCTGCTTTCCCTTGTGGGGGATTCCTGTACTTTTCCTTCTCCCTTCTGTCTGCACTAATCAATCAGTCATGGCTGCTGCTGTTCTGTTTTTTGTTTCTGCACCTGTAATTCCATTGTGGTCCTTTGGCCATTGATCGAGACAAAACAGAAGATGCTGTTGCCATCAGTAACCTTGGAGTCCTTTGGATGAACTGCCCAGTGCGGCCAAAATTGATTTTTCGCAGGCAGATCAGTGTGCAAAAGGTGGAGAATGGAGTAAAGGAGAAGAAAAAAGAGAGATGCAAATCACTACCAGTGCAGGGAAGCTCTGAAAGATCCAGTGAGCTACAGAGAAACCGGCAAAAGGAGGAGACAGAAAGACTAAGAAGAGGCGAAGGGGGTTAGGACCAAGTTAATTAGATCAAAATGCCCAGAAAGATCTAAAGTCTATAGTGCCTGGCAGATCTGAGACAGGCTGTTTACTGTCCAGCTGATTGTGTGTGTGTGTGCCTGTGTGTGTGTGTGTGTGTGTGTGTGTGAGTGTGCGTGTGTGTGTGTGTGTGTGTGTGTGTGTGTGTGTGTATGTGTGTTTGTGTGTGTGTGTGTGTGTGAGAGAGACTGCACAGCATGCTCGCAGAGAAGAAGCCAATTAGTTTGACAACAGTGGGAGGCACATGGGTGTTGCAGGGCAGCGGAGCACTTGAGTGCTGCCTCCTTTTAGGACAGGCGAAAATTCAAACGTGATTCAAGCTGTGAGCTTGATGAGTCACAGCCTGTTTGGGATGTTTCCTAAAAATTCTGTCAGACAGACCAGTTCACACTGGGGGTTTTACCTGGACTGGTGTTCAGTTGGGTTTCAATTGTTTTTTTAAGCTATGGTAGCATATGAAAAACTTGAAAATGCAAACAAGGAGGATCAGTTTAGTCGAGTGTCACTAGACCATAGGAACCTGGAAGAAAAAGGGGAGGGTGATTTGATTCCTTTTGTCCTCTATGCTGAACTCGCAGCCCACCAAGAAGAAGCTGGTGTTCCATAACTGGGCCAAACACAGGGCTCACATTTGGACACTTTGGAGAGGTTGTGAGGACGTAGCGGTGACACTTCAATGCACCTGGTCCACAGGGCAACAGAAAAGCCTTTCCATCATGCAGCAGGGATGACATTTAGAATCCATGTATATTCACAGCAGCAGATTCTCACCCACGAAAATGTTAATGTTCACATATTATTTAACATCTTTCCTGCCTGTTTCAAAGCTAATAGGTAGAAAGGGGAAATGAGGGGAAATCAAATTTAAGTATCAAATGAACAAGTTGGATTGCCCTATGTCCACGCTCAGATTGTCGAAAACAGGGGGCATACAGGCACTGCACTTGAGATGGATGACCAAGAGAAAATTATGGAATCAAATCAATTTGAAGGAATAGGATTTATGTCAAGTTTTCTGATGCCATCGTGTTCATCCTCGTCTCATTAAAATTCTACTTTATTTCATTGAAATCCAACTTGGATCCTTTTAGTTTATTTCCCAATGGTGAACAGTTTTTTGGGGCTGGCTTATGAAGTGTGCCACACCACAGCCCCTGCATTAACACAAGCATCTCAGCACCCAGCAAGGTGTAAACATTAAAGGGATGAAAGAGTGGAAACTGTCGTCCTGCTCTGCACAGTGCCGAGGGCAAACCGAGCAGGCAGATCAAACAGGGAACTTGTTTTTGTATTGGCTTCCACCGCTGAGGCCTGAACGCTGATATTGGTACATGTTTTATTTCATGCCCACATTACATGACCTCTTTTGAAGCCTCCTCTCGGAGACAGCAGCCCACTGCATTACGTCACCATATTAAGCTAATTTATGACCCCGTCCTCGGAGTAGATAAGTGCAGACACTAAACAAGATTTCTGTGTCCTTCCTCAGGGACAATATCAACTTATAATCCTATAAACCAGTAGGTGACTGCTGGAAATCTCCACCCATATACATAAATCATCAAGAATAAAGTGTAAATAATTAAGCAGCTACTGTACGACATGGATGAGAAAGCGTATTAAGTGAAGCAGCTTGGAACATTTAGATAGATTCGGCACCGGCATTGTTTTTTTGAATGCACAAACTGTAGATCATACTTTTATTCAACTGGATTAGCTGGGGTGCATCCTTTCTTAAAGCAAATATTATTCATTATATTCATTTTGTTGATATCTGTGCAGATAGAGCTGGGGTCAGCTGACTCAGCAGTGTGGTGAACTACTGCCACCCAGAGGCTGAAGATGTGGTTCATGTTAACTCTGCACCATGGAGAGAAACGTTTGTGTTTGCAAGCCAAAGTGGAAGCCATAGAAACCACCAGTGACATTTGCATATATAACGTATAATATCAGCTCAGTTTGTTGTCACTTTATTATGTATTTATCTGGACCGAGGGTGTGTCATTAAATAGTTATATAGATTGTACAGATGTAATTAAAAAGAAACAGGATACCACATGGGCTCGCATGTTGTGAAGCTGGCTTCGGGTTTCTTTGCTCACCACTGCTCCAGTGTTCATTGTGGCAATTTGCGTTGACTAGGTTCAGTGCCACAAAAGTAAATGCTCATTATGTTTTCAACATCAGCACAGTGGGATCACATCTGCCACGAAGTTCCATCTGTAGACCTAGTCAGCCATGACAAATTACAATTGTCTAAAATGATTCATAACATAGTAGAAGTACCACTTGATATCTCCTCTGTTTGATAATTTATTAAATTAAAAGCAGAAAGAGGCAGATATCTCAGCAAATTATTTTGACAATGTAACATTTTTGAAACATAAGCAGAAAACCAGGGTCAGGAATATATTTTTTCAATTTTCCTTGCAATTTTGAGCAGGTTTTACTTTTACAATCATTAGAGACACACTTTGACTCTTAAAGTAATAGAGTAGATCAGACCTTCTATGCAGGTCTGTGGTGCAGTGCACACTTTCACAAGAAAAACAATATGCCAACTCTTTTATGTATTTTATTTTTATAATTTCCGATTTTTCCATCTGAAAGATTCTATTCCCATAGGGTTAAACCATATGATTGCATTATTTATGGAAAACTCGTGTGGTCCAATTTTCTCTGGTGATTCCAATAAACCTATTCATGTAGATTCTGGAGAACATTCATGCAGGGACCTAATTTACTGCAACAGATTACTCCCAGTGTAGCCACAGGAAAGTTTCATCTCATCTGTATTATAGTGATTATTGCACACAGCCTGTTCAGAAAATGGGTAATTTGGTGCAGTCTCTACGTGAGTGGGAGCGTTACACTGCAGCAGTGATCTCTCTTGAGACTCTGCATCAGCTATGGCAACAGACACTACTATCAGTCACCACTAGATGTCCCTTTTGGACAAGTTGACCAATTAAAAATACTTTTTATACATATTCTGTGACAAACTGATGACTTCTGTATGGAAAGTCTCAGGTCAGAGGTCATCCCTGTATCAACACAGATTTCAAAGTGGTGCTTGTCAACATGTTACTTCATGCATCATATTTTTTCCTCAGAACAGACAACAATTAACAGTTACACCAACAACTTCAAAATCGACACCATGACAACCAGCGGATGTAGTACTGGGAGACATGGCTGTCCCTCTATCACGTAACCTGATTGGCCCATATATTCCCGCGGAGGTGTGTTGTCCCTGTTCATCAATGCAATGACACAGAGACCGTGTGTGTGTGTGTGTGTGTGTGTGTGTGTGTGTGTGTGTGTGTGTGTGTGTGTGTGTGTGTGTGTGTGTGCTTGTGTGTGTGTGTGTTCCTTTAGCTTTTTATTGTGGCCCTAAGGGCAAAGAGTGCAGGACCCTATTCTCTCGAGCAACAAGTGCTCAAACACGCCTTTGACGTCATTCATCAATCTTGATGCCAGCATAGAGCAGCCATTATAGGCAGGAAGTTTGCTATGATGTAAGTTCCAGTTTGAATCCTGACTCAGTTTTGAATATGATGAGGCCACAACTAAAGCATTTGGTGGGATGACATGAACAGATCAATGGGGGCAAGTTATGACAAGCTCTAAAAAAAACGCTTGAAAATCACTGAACTTAAAATCTTTCTTGCTTTTTTTTCTAGCTCTTATTGGTTATGTTTTAGCTCTTATTCTTTATGTTTGAGCTCTTATCTGTTATGTTTTAGCTCGTATTGTTTATGTCTGAGCTCTTTTTCTATACATAGGGTTAGGGTTAGCTTTAATGTGTGATGATGTGATGCCCGATTTGAAATGGAAATATCACCTTAAAATAAATGGAAATGTATTTTTAATATATGATTATAATTAGGGCTGGGCAAGTTAACTCGTTTCAATGGAGTTAACTCGAGTTAACTCATCACTTGAGTTAACTCGATTAAAACGAGTTAACTTGCCCAGCCCTAATTATAATATATTCAACTTTAGTTTAGGGGGACTTCTTTAGATTTCCAGTTCGATCCAACTCACAGCGCTAAATGCAAAGTTATTCACTTTCGTGTCTCATCACAAAATGTAAAACAAAATCAGGAGAGCTTGGGTTTATCAATCATATGACTATTAATAAACATATGGCCTCGCTATAGCTATATCTGATAGTATACTTGCTTCACAAAATAAACACTGACAAGGGCAAGATAAATCTCACATGGAAATGGCACTAGTAGAAATACATGTAGTAACTACAGTTGTAAATTGTAAATACTTCTATGCTCTGAATGCAGTCATTGTGTTGTCCTGACCTGATTTAATCCATGAAGACAGATCTGACTCTGTTATGTTGTGTTTTCATCATCAATCTCATTTTCAGCTTGAATTAAATTTTGAGAAAGAAAAACATTTGCCAGGCACTGCAACAGAAACTAAGTGGGCGCATTTCTACTGAACAGAGACAACATCACAGGCTAATTTAAATGGCTTGCTTCGCACTGTCCCTAATTTTGACCAATTAAAAGTGTGACTGGGCGGGGCTTGAGCCTGGACTTTTTTCTCTTGGTGCCTGTGGCGGCGGAGGGAGGGGGAAGTGCTGCGTGTTGTGGTGCGGCTGCTGGGGACAGACGGAGCTGCCAGGGCCGGTGAAAGTCCTGCGAAGAGCAACACTTCGGTTCTGACTTCCAAACAAACTACGACCCCCGGGAGTCTCAGCGGTGAGTCCCCCCCACTTTGACCAACTTTTACCCGGGTTTAGTGGCCGCTAAGTCGGCTGGACCTCGCCTGGTGTCGCGCCAAATCGTGTATCCCCGTCGAATCAGTGACTGTCAAACGAGTTCACATGGAGAGAGATGCCGGGGACGAGGCGCTAACATGCTAGCTAGCATTAGCCTCTCCGGAGCGATGGGACGAGTTGTGTGTCCGAGCTTAAGCGTTGTGCGAGGGTGAGACTTTAACCCGGGCCAAAGTTTTGACCCACTTGAGTCTCTCATGGGAGTGTACCCCCATTTCCAGGCTCGACCTGACAGCGGGGCTGGTGCTAACGGGCTAGCCTGCACACTTAGCTCGGGAGAAGCAGCCAGGTTCCAGCCACATTTCATCTGAGTTTCCTCGTTGACACCAGATTATAAATCATTGCTGCTTTGCTTTATCACTGAGCCATGCGAGGAAGGGACCGAGTGGAGGGAAGACCGCTGTTTGTTTAAAAGTCACGGCATGTTTTCATCCGCAATCACTGTCTCCACAACAGTGAGAAATCCAACACGTAGTGACAACAATGAAGTGCACACACAGGCAAGCAGGTGGTTTGAACCCGATCCGAGTTGTTTCCCCTTCTCAACCTGTTCGGCCGGTGGAGGAGTCCCAGGAACCAGGCTGCTGCTGCTGCTGTACATACCAGTCTCCATTCAGCAGCTGTTTCCTTCACTTCTCTGCTGCTTCGTCGGATATTAGTGGAGCACACACTTCACTATGTCCAACAGCAGCAGTGAAATCAGTGCCCATGATTGATTCATCCCTCCACCACTTCACCGAGCAAAACTCACAATGAGATGGGGGGGATGAGAGTTGATTATGTAAGAATTAAGGGTTAGAATAAGTCACAGCAATATGTATAGTCATCCCAAATCATGAGAAGAGAATGCAACATGCTGGTGGCGTAATATCGAATATATAATATTAATTTATATTTGTATAGGTTGGACTTTAGCTCGTTGTTTATTTCATTCTGGAATATGCCACATTGACAAGTTACAGACTAGAGAGTAAGATACGATTTTATGCACTATTTGTTGTACATGGTTTATCTCAGATTGAGTCAGACTGTTATCTCTTCAGTTTTGACAGATATCATCATATCGTTATGATTGTCTTACAATATATCATAGAATCGCTGCATGGTTTTATTTTCGTTTTTCGTGGGCCCTGTTTCCGGAGTTACCCTGCAACTCCCACCCCCACAAATAAGAACTTTCCAAAGATCAAATCCGAAGACTGCGTTGTGCAAAGGAGTCAAATAGTAAATGCAAAGGGTGTTAGGACTCAAAATGAGTTATGTATTGGACGCCACCAGCTGAGATACCAACGTTTTGTTAGTTCTGAGAGGAATGTGCTGTTTTGTGGCTCTCGTTGGACTGAAATGGCGCTCTTTTGTTAGAGAAGACATACAGCAACAGCTGCAGCCCTTAACAACAGCTTGTGTGTGCACATGTGTGAGTGTGTCTATGTGTTTTGATTCAGTTGGTATGCCAGGCTGTAATTGCAGCATTTCTGGAATGCTGGTTGAATTCTGTGACTTACAACATACTGTGGACTATAGCTGGATGAACCAGATCTCTCTCGGAATGAGTGGAAATGCTTTGCATATTCTCTGCGTGGCCTAGTCTAGGTGTGCGCCTCAGTATTCACTTTGAGGTGGAGGGGGCGAGTTATGGCATGCAGGTCTTTATATAGCCCCAAAGTGAAGGTGCCAAGTCAATGCTCTGCACAGCAAGATATTAAAGGAATCCCATATGTGGCACTTGTTTAAAAACCATGTGCAAATCAACTCTGTTTGACTGTACGGAGGTGTTGGACTGTTGCTTTCAAATGTCTGGACAGCATAACATTCCCCACACTGTCTCCACAGTAGAGACTCCTCTTAATCACTGTCTCGCTCCCATTATATGCTGACTATGTCTTTAGTCCCCTTCCAGACTTGGTTTGGCAATAGTTAAAATATCCAGCTGATAATTGTATTCATTGTTATGACTCTGCAGCTCATGTAAACTGACTAATCAGCTCTTGTTGGGTGCAGACGCCGTGCTGATGCTTTGTGCTACAGCAAATGGGAGAACACTAAAAAGAGCAGAATACATGCCAGGCTTTACAAATGTGTCTTGGCAGAGTATGAATGCAGTGTATTTTTATGGCTGTTCTCACCGATCAGTGTTTGTGTTAAACAGAAAAACAGGATATGGCATCTCACACCCTTTCGAACAGCAGCGTTTTTTTTCACATTGTGGTTTTTAACGTGCTGCTGCATTACAGGTTGCCTGGGGCGAGCACATGGGGAAATCCTTTGTGTTGCAACGCAATGTTTCTTTTGCACTTAAGTAGCTCTGCTAGGATGCTAGAGCAAGAGCTATGCCACAGAAAAGAATGCACACATGCTAACCATAGTAAGTATGTGGAAGATGTTCAGCATTATTATTCATAACCACTTAGGCAGGTTTAACTTCTATCCATTGGCGACCTCCCCAATAACCAAAACCGTTCCAAAATATGTACAATCAAACCTTAACTAAAATTACACAGGAGCATTTGCAATACTTCCCCTTTGGGTTAAGTGTGTGTAGTTGTGATCAGATTCCAGTATCCACCTTAAACAAGGTTAGTAAAAAGGTATTCTTGCAACCTTCTGATGTGTGAAATATGATGACTATAGCCATTACGGTCATATTTCAAAGGGGTTTCCAGTTACTGAAATATGCTGCATTAAAGTCTCAGTAGACCGGATAGAGGTAATGTGATATCTGCAGTTTAGCTGTTCTCAATCTCCAAATGAAACTGCTTTCAGCAGCTTTTTCTTTTCTTCTTCATTGCGGGTCCTGTTATCAATCACAATATGCTTTTTAACACTAAATGGGAGATCCCAGGGGTTCCTATGCTTCTCAATGCACCAATGCCAAGTCTTAATATCTGCTTGAGATTTTAGCTGAAGAAGCAGCTTGAACCCTTCTGGCATCATTTCACTCCTGATGCCAGCTCAGATTAACCTGCAGTACTGCAGCCATATCTCATGTACAATGGATCTCATATGAGTTGAAGTCTGTCGGGATGTGAATTATGCTTAGTCGTCTTGATTTTCCTTATTATATCATGTGTGTTAGGGCTGAGCAATTAAATGAAAATAATCCTTCATTAATTGTATTTGAGGTAAAACTTTGAAATAATCGTTATATCGATGTGAAGCCATACCGCCTAGTTCTGGTGTATGTGTGTGTGTGTGTGTGTCCATCCATCCAGGAGAAGCTGAACAGTCTCATTACACTTGCTTAAGTGATTACTTGATTCAAACAGAACAAAGTGGCTCAGGCGTCCCTCAGTTCCACTGCTCCTGGCTCTTAGTGCTCGGCTCTCCTCCTGTTATCCACGTCTAATCATCCAGTGGACCATCAGCCACCGCTGACTCAGCCAATGCTGCCATCTGGGCTGGAAAAGAAAGCACAACAGACTTCTCACTGGCTCTAGAGCCTCAGATGCTTGGCTAACAGATTGAGTGTGTGTGTGTGTGCGTGTGCTTGTGTGTGCACACGTGTGACGGTGGATAAAGTTAAGAGATCTTCAGAGAGCATTAAAGTGACATTCATGTGAAACTGTGATAGTGATAACTATGGAAACATTAAACACTATGCAGATGAAGTCTTAAGAGAATATCATATATTCTTTTTTTTTGTATTACACCAACAATGAAGTCTGCACAGGCGAAAATTCGGTGCATATACTGTATGTTGTAATGTACTAATTAGAATACATACTCATCTTGTGGTACTTGTGCTATAGCCAGGATTTTCCTGACAGCAGTATTGATACTGTGGATTATTGTGGTTGTATCAACTAAACTCAAATTTGCATGTCCAGTTGTATACTCTAAAATAATGTGTATGAAAAAGCACAAGCTCTCCAGTTTGTTTTCCTTTACCAAGCATTAACATAAACATTTAACACTTACGAGCCAGACACAGCTGCTGTCTAGTGTCTATGGTCGAACATTTGAGAGTCCATCTATGTTGTTGGTTAAACCTCAACTGAATTTAGCCATTTAAATTAAACTGATTGTTTAAAAGTAATTGAACAAGTAAAAACTGCTGTCCTGTCGGTCAACTGCCTAACTATTTCATCCCTGCAAATGTTTCTTCTTCCCATTCCCTTGGAGATAAAAGCCTTGATGGGAAGATAATTTTGGTATGACTGTAGCTTAAAATGGATTTCTCACCAGTGAGAAGCAAAGCCGCCTGTATTGTTGTACCAAGGCGGTATAGTGGTGTCAAGATGAGTAATCGTGCCTTTTTCACACACGACATTTTGACACATTGCATTTAGCTGCTTCAGTTTCCGGGTCCTTTTATTGAGCATGTAGGCCCACTCACACTGTCATTACTTGAGCTACTTCAGACATGAGCTGTGGGTAATCCAGAGAACAGGCTACGGAGTTTTTCCAGAGTTTGCCTTTCATACATTCACAACACAGCCTGAGGTACTCTGACACATTATACTAGGAGGCCAGGAGGAGAAAGTCCGCAGAGGCTGCGGAGCATCCCACTTGGACATTTGCGTTCACACATCGGTTTCCTCTGGAGAAAATACGGAAGAACTGCGGAGTTCAGTGCATGTCTGACAGCAGCTTGACTGAGACATTTGAATAGAACAGAGCAATTGTTTAATAACACCTGTGCCTTTCTTACTATTGCATAAAATGTCTGCTGTGAAAAAGACCCATGTATCAAGTTTATCATTTTTGCTGTACTTGGGTGCCCATTTAGACAAGGAGCCTTTTCTGTCTCACAATTTGGCAAAGTAGGATTAGTAAATCTCAGCCTTGGGAACAGCTTATCTCCAAAAAGCTTAAAGTGTTCAAACACTTAAGCCTCCGGCGTTCAATATTCACCAGGAATAATGTTTTACAGCCAAAATTCCCTTCATATTTTTCTTCATTTTTAGCCCGCTTGAACCCCTCCTGTTTTTATTTGTCTGAGGAAAGGAGTAATTTGTGTGTAGCCGGCCGTGTCTGTGTGGCAGTAAAACACTATGAATTGAACTGTCTGCTCTGAGTTCCTGTTTCACCTCAATACTGCCTGTCTTCTGTCTACATGTCTACCAGAGAGTACGTGTGCCGCACTGTGCTTCCTTATGACCCTGCACACTTCCCGCTCACGTTTCACTTTTTATACTCACATCCTGTCAGCGGGACAACAGCTCTCTGTGAGTCTGTGCAGTTTCACTTCGTCACTTGCTAGTGTTGTTCTTCTACGGTTAATTTCTCTCGGTTTTTTGTTTTTTACTCTCAATTGCTTTTTCTTTGGTTTGACGTTGTTTGCTTATGTAAAAACACAGGCTCTTCTCAGGAAAAAAGTAAGGTTTATTTCGTAATAATGACTAAGGGGCTTTCAAATCTTCTATAGTAGTCAGTATTTCTTTATTTAACTTGTATTTCTCTACTGAATTCTCATCCTGTTTTGATGACAAATGTTTTACCTCCCTCTTTTTTCCTTTTTGCTTTACCCCGACTTTGGCCTTATTTAACCTTGTGAGGTGTAATGCTGCCTCATGTTAGAAAAGTAAGTGTTGTCTTTGAAACCTGAGTGGTGGTACACTGGGGTCATTTACAATGCACGCCATGTGTCTTATGGATTTTCTGCAAATTACTTTCAACAACGGGCATCTTTGCTTTTGCAGTTTATTTATGCCCGAATGCCTAAAGCATCATACTTTCTAGGCCAATGGAAAATTGGAGAGCCTTGGAAAATGTGTAACAGTACTGAGCTGGATGGAAGCAAAACTACAAATCCAATTTCAAAAGGCTCCTTAGATTAATTATCATCCTTTCGCGATTTATCATATTTATTCTGCAAACATAATTTTCGTGTTCAGTTTGGTAAAGTTGACCATTTACAAATGGCAAACCTCACCCTTCTGCTGTAAGTCACAAGTTAGGTGAAATAACCTGCTGCCAAATCAGTGAGTGTGAAATCATATTCAGTTGGAAACTAAAAAGGGATTAAACAAAACCCATCACCATGTGCACCACTAGCAGAGTTTACTGTCACATTTAATCTTTACAGAGAATAGTGAGCTGGTTTTGCTGAGCTCTGCCACTCCACCTGTTTTTTCTGCATGTCCACAGCTGGCAAAGGGATCTTGGCCTCTGTCTGACTGGCTTTGTACAACTCAGCAGGACACTCAGTGATCTCAGCAGGTGCAGGAATCTACAGATTTACAGCTGTTTATTGTTCCTGACAGGCTAACCGTCAGCAAGAGCAGAGTTATTGGGGTCTTTATTAGGACCTTTGGTAAGGAGGGATTATTGGCACAAAAACTAACAGTGCAGGCACCAAAACAACAGCAAGTCTGTGATAACAGCTCACTGACTGTGTCCAAACTGATTTAATGTGTGAGTACTACAGATTAATGTCTTAAACTCTTACTGAATGTTAGGATTATGATGATTAATGATGATTATTATGCTTGATAATTTAATTATGTACTTACCTAGAGTTCCACAGGTTGCTGCAAGAAACCAATAGTATAGCCGTATGCATGATTAAATAAATAATTTTATTTTAAATAATTTTGCAGCTTATGTTTAAGTTCATTGACTTTATTGTAATTCATCCTCATACAAAGTATACAGCTGAATGAAATGTAATTTATCATAGGCCAAAGATCCAAACTAATGCTACACAACATAAAACTTATGACACAGAAACAGAATAAGACTACAAAGGTGGGTGTTGCATATGGCCACTGATGATAAAGGTGCTGTGCACACACCCATATGTAAACACAAGGAAAAGTAGCCATTTATGGCATAACATATATTAAACATATTAAAAACAGCAGATAGAACAAAACAGTGGGGAAAATTGTATATGGTTAGTGGATTCCCTTGTCAAAACTAAATTTGGCAAAGGTTGACATACGTGTTCTGTTTGTGCTGTGTGCAGTCTACTCTGTGTATGTGTGTGTGTGGCCAGGTTTTCACTTATCAGCCATGGATTTAAGATGTATAACAGAATGCAGACACAAAGTAAAGGTAACAACGTGAAAACTTGCATAAAGAGGGAAAAGCCAGACACTTGACCTAGTTATGCAGCATGACTAACTGAGTGCACTTGATCTTGGCCTCGGTTGACAGACTTGTCTGGTGACAGAGACCAAAGGCCTGCATGGTCTGTAAATGTCAAGCATCGTCTGCTCGGCCATTGTGAGTGATAAGCGCTGATCCTTTACAGTCGAGCCAGCGTTCATGGAAAGCCATAAATAGGTTTGTTTTCACAAGGAAACCCCTGTGCCCCACTGACTCCCTGTGTTTTTACAGCCTGTTTTTACACAAATTAGTGCGAGTCCATCTCTCTCACTCTATCCCTCTTTCAGCTGTGAACAGCTACCTCAGTTAAGCTACATCCACACTACTTCATTGTAGTTTTAAAGCTCATTACTGCTGCTAAGTTTACGTCTGCTGTCCACACTACTTGCACTACACACTACTCAAGATTTTGAACACCTAAAACAGAGAACTTTGGAAACGCCCCTTGGCCCTGATTAGGTCTGAAAACTCAGAAGCTCAATTTATTATCTTGACTGGCAGAAACTGAGACGTCTGGAAACTATGGGACAGTCACCTGCATACACTTTCGCATTGGGTCCTATCAGTCACAACTCAACTAGCAGTGGTGAATGCAAATCTTGAACTGACCACTTTGTCAGTCCAAGAAAATACATCCTTTCCTATTACATTTTACCATGGTTTATTCTCGTTCATAGTATTCTCTGTAAGCAACCAACTGCAGATTGTCCATTGTTTATCTGAAGCTAAGGTAACCAGCTGCGGAAAGGAGCTTAAAATATAACTGACCATCCTAGTCTCAGCAAGAAAGCAAAGAGTATTTCCCCAAATTCCTGACTGTTCATTGTAAGTTAAGAAAGTAGTCTTATTGTAAGCCTGATACAGTATACAGTAGAATCAAAGTAAAGTAAATGCGAGACCAATGAAAAGCTCAAGGCACAGATTCGGAAACCTTATGCCATTGCTAAAATATATATTAATTTGTTGCATGGCCGTTTGTATGAATGCATTTTTCAAATTTCAGTGTTTATTGATGTTGGCATTTTTAAGAACATCCATTACAGTAGCACATCTGTCTGCTTGATTATACTGTTAAGAACAATCTTGCTGCCACGGTCGTGGTAGTTCATTGAGCGTAGCTTGCCACACCTACAGCCAGCAGAGAAGGAGCCTGTAGTGGTGGAGATGGCTGGATGCCCTCACATACACACTTGCTAACACTAGATCCACACAAGTCGGTCACACACAGACATGGTTCCCTTTGTATCTGCAGTGCTGCTGACATGCAGGGCCTGGCAGAACAGAAGTGGCATTGAGCAAAGACGTAGGAGGAATTTTTACGCCTGGAGTCCCACTCTATGCAGCGATGGCCAGACAGCCACTCTGCCTCCTCCTCCTCTCCAAATACCAAACGCCCTCCTTTACTTTCCTACTAGCTTTTTGCTCTGATTTCTTCTCCTCCCTCTATTGTTCTCCTCATTGCTCTTATGTGCCTTGGCAGTCTCTCCATCTCTCTTTCTCAGTGTCGACGGACATCTCTGTGAGTTGTTTACCACGTTCTCGGGCATCCCACCCACCCCATCCAGCTGCCACCCCCTCAGCTCCCTAAGCAGAAAAATATGACCACTGTGAGTGTTTTGTCTCTGTGGCCATTATCAGCACCTCTGCCTCTTCTCTGCACCAGAGGCCAGATGTGGAGGAGGGATAGTGGTGAGTTTGTAAGGAGCAAGTGTCAAATTGAACCAGAGGGCACACAGAGCCAGCAGCTGAACAGAGATGAGCAGTGCTGCAGAGGAGGAGACTTGACACTGTGCTTTAGTGTCACTGGCCCGTGTGTGTATGTGTGTGTGTGTATGTGTGAGCATCAGGACTGCTTGAAACTCAACGGTGCTTGATGTACGGGTCCTAACTGCTAAAGAGTTCTTCATTGTGCGTAGAGAGCTGAGAGAGCGGCTACTGAACCGAAACAGTTGGATCCTCTGCTGGTGAATGTAGTGGACTGGCTTCAAAGGATGAGGGGCATCAGTGATACAGCAGAGGGAAGCAAGGCTGCCATTGTGGTGCCGCTGGGTATGTTTCCCCCTTGTCCACCAAGCCCACCCTCTGCCCTGCCTTCATGCAGCCCCCCCTCGTGTGTGTCCATATTAGGGCAAAACTCAGCCAACATCCCCCCGAGCTGAGCTCAACCCCCCCAACACGCCCTGCTGTCACATTTGCTCCAGCGCAGGGAGCCTGAGGGCGACGCAGCTCCCCTAACCCAATTTGAAGGCCTGTTTTCCTTGCCAGTCAAAACAGCAGAAGGATTTTAAAAATGGATGCAGGAAGCCAAGGCCAATCATGTTGATTTTGTTTTAAGTGGCAGACTGGTATGATTTTAATGTAGTTTTTTTTTTTTTTTTTTTAGGGCTTACACTTAATAAGCTTATCTTGAGCAGAGGCTCCCACTTGGTGACCACTTTTCTTTTAAATCCCTAATAGTGATATATGTGCATAAATAGTTCGAGTGGTCTGGAGATTAGGGCTGCTCAATTAATCGAAATTTAATCGTGATTACGATTATTGGGTCAAACGATCTCCAAACTACTATAATCGAGTTGAAACGATTATTTGGCATTTTTTTCAAAAGAGACGCGCATTCGCAATTCAGTCCCTCCCCTAAAGCATTCAGCGCGGCCCCGCTGACCGGCACTCACTCTCAAGCAGCTGTGAAGAGGAGGAGGCGAGTTGTGGGCAGCGGGGGTAGATGGGGACATTTAATAATGAAAGGAAATTTCAAAGTTCTCACTTACAAAGTGTTTTTATGTGTTAATGTTGCCATCATTAACTGGGCATCGATATCCTGCATGGTTTCACGGAGGAATAAGACGCGCAGCCGTAATCGGTGTTTACCGGAACCGGAAGTGACTGGTACTTCCGGTTTGTCATTTAAAAAATAAGGGCACATATTTATAATCGTTTGAATAATCGTGATTTCGTTTTTGTCCAAAATAATCGTGATTATGATTTTTTCCATAATCGAGCAGCCCTACTGGAGATGATTGAGCTTTTAATCCTGCGGTGTTAGTACCAAGCTTTTATTATCTTGCCTTTGTTAGTGTTCAATATTTGACAGTTGTTCTACGCACGTGTACTTAATATGTTGCATAACTGTTTTAGGTCCCAATACTTAATAAAGTAGACCAATTCATCGGTAAACGTAGAATAGTGGTGTAGTGAGCCCAAAGCTCTCAGCTTTGGGTATTCATGGCTTCTCCTTTGCACTTGCTTTGGTGAAAGAAAAAGACGTTCGGTGCTAACTTTATTATGGAATTTTAGATATTCGTCGATGAGAGCAAGTCACTTCAGAAAAGCAGAAGCATTAGTATGTTGTTATTGTACTATGAGTGAGTTCAGTTGGATCACACTGCTGGTTAGAGACACCAGTTGATTTATGCTCACCAGTGATTTTCCTAGATATTCCCCAACAGGTTATTTTGGGTCTTTGGTGTTGACTTTGGTTTCCCTTGGTTTATACAAAGTTCCTCTGAGAGGAAATGGATTGACTTAACATAACTACTGGATTAGTACAGTGTTTAAAAGAGGTGGAACACTTCAACTTGTCTCATTATACTTTACCATTCAATAGCACATTCTATAAACAGTTTCTGCATATTCACATATATCTGTAGGCGATGGACAGGATTTTGGGGCTGGACGCCTTCTGGATTCAGTTTGTAGTTTGACAAATCACATTTGAGAAGGCTTTTGTTGGCCACAGGTAAACAGTCCGAGTAGAGAGTAAAAAAAGGTGGAACACATTGACTGAAATACATCAGAAATAATATTCTAAATGTATTTGCATTCATATGGGCAGAGTGGTTGTCCCCAACCAGAAGGTCGACTGTTAGATCCTCAGTCTTCCCCATCTGCATGCCAAAGTGTCCTTGGCTAAGATACTGAACCCCTAAATTGCCCGTCATAGATGTTGAATACACTAATTGTAAGTCTCTTCGGGGGAAAAAAGCATCCGCTAAATGACATGTAAAATATGCAGGTAGCTGTTTATAGAGATTAGCCAGAATGTTGTCTGGCCCTTCAACATTCACATCCATTCTCTGTTTGTTTTGTGTTGAGAATGTTTGACGATGGTTATAAAAGAAACTAGTGGGACTGTAAACGGTGTATGGCCAACAGAAGACCGAGTCATGCCCCTGACAACCGCTGTCAACACCGGAGGCCCATACATTTTGGCTGTTGCCCGCAGAGGCTAATTTGTTGCAAATAGCTGATGGGCTCCGAGATTGAGCATACATCAACACGCAGATTGACAGGTTTGGATGTTCACACAACGGAAAGAGAAAATACTGGAATTTTTCAGGCTCATTTAGAATTTTATTTCTATTACAACTGGATACAATGTGAAGACAGACACATAATTCAGTTAAATACATAACACAGTTGTGGAGTCAAAGTTTAATGTCTGTTTGGTACCGTGGAGAAAGTTTATTTTGATAGCCAACACTAAATGGAAGTTAATGAGCCGTGATCCTTTATACAAAAATGAAGACAGACCTTAAATATAAACAATCTGAAATTTAACTAAACACACTGTCCGTACATTTTTGCAAAGTGTGGTTGTGCACCTGCAGCTGGAAATACTTCTGTGGGCTTCATTATTGCTCTGACCTGGATCTTAAGTACTGAATATGCAGCACACTGACGTACTGGTAATGTTCTGTGGGGAGGAGCAGCAACATGTTTGCTTAATTGACAGGCATCTCAGCTTGTAGAAGTGAATGTCGAGGATTACTAGTTCAAACTGTATCTCCACCAAAGCTTTAACCTAAGTTGCTTGATGAATGAATTGCAGAAAGCATTTAATTCAAATCCAGGCTTTTGTCCAGGCTATAGGGTATTTAATGTGCTTTATTCAATAATCCTTGTGATTTTCTCACTTCTGAGCTACATTGTTATTAAAAGTTTTCCATATCTTAGTTCTTGGCTTGTAAATTAACTCTCCGACACAGCCAACATGTAGAAGCTTTTGGCTGGTGTTCATTTCCGTCTGTGTTGGATTTACTGTGTTTGAATAGCACCACATGCCTTTTGAAAATGTGTTTATTTTTCATTGGCAGATCCTCAACATGACACACAGTAGGCTTTACTCTGTCAGGGAATGTGCTACTCGGCATCAGACCTTGTTTCATCATGTATCATATTCAATATTTTATAATCTCGGTTGTTTCTAAATAATTTTACTCAAAGAGGAAAGTATATTCCTTTTCCTTATTTCATTTGACCTTTTGAAAATACTTTTTTTGTCAATTGTTGGCTTGAGATGTTGAAAAAAGTGTGTGAGGAACTTAACTGGAACCAGATTCCAGAAACTGCAATCAGGTTTAACCTGCTTTGACTTTCCCCTTAGCAGGGAAAATAATGTCCTGTTACATCTGTGATTGCTTTTGTGTGCTTCTACGTCACAAGTATATAACAGCAATTATATAATGTTGCTTACCCCGGGTCATGATCTGGAATATTAAAGGAAAGAGAAGCTGAAACAGATATTCTGGAAATGGAGGAACTATGTTGTCTACAATGAAGTCAATCTTAGACAACAATCATCCGTTTAGTCGGTTTCGATTTTTGGTCTACTGTGAATTTCTTTTTCAACAGTGATGATAAAAAAGCATGTTGATGAATTAAAGGCATTACTCATAGCCCCAGAGTGCTCCACCTATGATGATGTTATAAAATTAATATAAAGTGAATGTTGGGGCGCATGTTGTCATACAACGCTGTCAAGTCAATGCATCTTAATGCTTGGCAATGTCCCTGTTCTCCCTTCACCCCACCTAACATCCCTAAACCCAGAGCGCACTGGGCTGTTATGATTCAATCATCCATTCATCAGCTGTTGCCATGCAGAATAGAAAAGAGACACTATGTAGTTGACACACACACCGGCACACACACACCCACACACACACACTCACGGGAGATTTGCATTCTTCCAGCCCATTGAACTTCCATTAAGGGTTAACCCTTGTTTGAACCCTGGCCTGAACCGAAACACACACACAGCCTCATTCCATCCTCTGCCATAGTAGACACGTGGGCTCACATACACACATAAACACTGAGCTCATCTCCTTGTTGAGAGACCTGAGCTGGAGTTGGTCTCATCTGGGACTTGTGCTTACTTTTTACACAGATTTGCACACCAACTCCCTTTGCGTGACCTGAAGCCATGTTGGAAATGTGCATTTTCCTGTGGTGGAGATGATACTCATTCATGTAAATAATTGATTTACAGGTTCAGTCGTGAACATCAACAGCTGTCACGCTAACCATGGTTTGTACTGAGGCCTTCTATTAATTTTGTGGAGGACAAAATGGAGCAGCTGGTTTGACTGCATACGTTTTGTCATGTTACACAAATCAAACATATTTTCATCTTGCAAGTTCAAACTGATGCTGAAACTGCACATCCGTTGTACATCTTATATGATTTTGCCCATTTGTGTACTGCTTTCAGATTCATAATAGAATAGAAGTGCTAAAAACCCAACATAGTACATAATTTGAATGAATTAGTAGTCTCTTCTGTTTATATATTTTTTAGAAATCAAGCCTCCATGAACTTGACAATTGTTGACGGAATAAATTGATTGATGAGTGTTTATTTTAGTGGCATAATATTAGGGTTTTGATAAATTTACTTTGACCACTTGCACTTCTCCAGGCTCAGGACAGACGCTCATTAAAGGTCTGTCGTCCTGTCGGAGTCTCCTCCTCTGACCTGCGCTCACTTTACACTTTAACAATAAGCACCATCACTGATAACAAGTTATTAGGACACGTGCAGGTCTGATGTTTACTTTGTGTTTGTTTGACTGCTCGAGAGTTTGTGAGACATGTTTAAACCTGCTACATAACATGGGATTTAATGTGACGTGCACAGACAGGACATCAGAGTTAAAGTGACCAGAACGCACACACAAACTCCTGCAAACACACACACTTTCACACAGACACTATAGTATCTCCCGCAAATTACGACATTATGCGGTGTTTTAACTACTTTGTCGCATAGGAAGCGACGCCTCGTTTATCCAGGAACATACGTAAATATGAATTTAGCTGGTTTTTATAAAGATCAATTCTAGGTGTGAGTGATTAGAAAACATCAGAGAAGCAGAATCCCTTGTTGACCAGCGGACAAATGCGCCTCAGTGCAGATCAGTGAAGCAGATTTAAGAAAAAAAATGTTTGCACATAAGAACATTTGACATAAACCATGGTTGGTTTATGAAGATACTCAGTAAAACCCAGAAACGGATTATTGTTTTTGTCCGAATTGAATTTTGGACGTTGAGACTGTGGGAGACACGCACACCTTCACCTCTTTCCTATTCTTTGGTTATTTTTGATCATGTAGTTTCATGTGAAGTCAAGTCCAACATGTTGTTTTTCTCTTTACTGTTCCAAATGTTGGTGTTTTGATAAAACAATGAAATTCAAGCAACAGCCCTTCTGTTTACAACACTGTAGTATTGCTGCTCAAAGTGGCTTTGATTAGATTGTGTCCATTTAATTAGATGAGCAAGTGCTTTCAGCTGAAGAAAGCAGAAAAATATGTTACACCTGCTAGCAGCTAGAATTTAGAACATCAACCTTGATGCACTAATAATTATACAGGACCCATTTGTTTGCAGAAACGAGCTTTACTAAAAAAATCTTGGTCTTGCTCCAGAGTGGATCATAGCCTCTTCCTCCCCTCAGGATAAGAGATCACAAAGAAGAGACAACAATTCAACAGTATGAAAACCCATATGTAATAGTGTTCTTTTTTGTGGTTGTTTTTTTAAGGAAGTATTGTACTTCCAGTATGATGTGACTGCTCTGACACTGTATTTTCTTAGTTTTTTTTGTTGAGTTGTTGGGTCAAAATCACTTCTACTGTCGGCCTTGACAAAGTCTCTGTGCTCATCACTGCAAGTGAAAATAATCAGGATATTACTTTACTGAATTTGTTCTACCCCATTAACTTACTGTAGTGGAAATGTATGTATGTATATATATATATATATATATATATATATATATTTTTTTTTTTTGGTCACGAGTTGTTGTACATTTGTTGGTAGTCAAGCACATGCTATTAGCTGTTTCACTCAACCGATGCACTCTCATGCCGATAGTTTCCTCTTTTCATGTTTATGACTCATCCATTTGCAAATCACAGCTACTCGGGTAATTTCAGTTTAAACGGCAATCTAAATATGCCTGGCAGACAGGGTTTTGTATGAATACATTTTCAAGTAAATGTCAGCAGCTTCCACGTCAGAACAACACCTGAAGCACGAGATAAATTATGTTTACATACTGTAGCTTTATGCTTTTGGTAAGAAAGCACACATCAGTTTGATTTCCATTTGATTGTAATGTGTGCTCACTGATTTCTTGAGTACTCAGTGGTTTGAGGCTAATGTTGGCCGAGTAAACACACTGTGAAAACACAGCTGATATGAGAGGAAGATAAGAGGAACTCGCGAATGTTCACTCTTATGGTTCATTTAACCCAGTGAATTGTGGGATATTGAGGCTTTTGCCATCTTGTGTAAACTGTGGCTACAGATCATCAGAGGAGGACGTTCACTCAGCCCTGTCAAAGTCCAGTTGTGTGCATTTGTCCATGTCACACACATTAACACACCTCGAAGAGATTTGTACCGTCCTGCTTGTCACTAACAAAAGTTCTGTTCACATAAGAATCAGATTTGAAAATGGTGCCTCTTCAGTTTCACTTTCATGATTCATCCCCTCAGCAACCTTGAAGTTTTAAGACAATGATGGCGTCTTTCTTTAGGTATTTAGATCTATTTTAGATGCACAACTTTTTTCAAGGATACATTTCAATCTGTGAGTTCTCTCAGGATTTTTTCTGGCGCTTTCTTCTCATCTTTGTCACCCGCCTGCAGTCTGTCACTCTCAACGTCTACCCAGCGGGTTTTTGGCAACCTCCTTGCCAGGCGTTCAGCCAGAAGTGACAGCAGCTTTCATCACATACCTTCCCTTTTTCTAAACCGTAAACCATTCTAGAACGAATTGTTTATATGTGCGTGTGTGTGTGTTTCTCCCCTCTGGGTTCCACTCTGTCAGATTCATTCACTTCCCCTATTTTAATGGATGTCTCGGCTGTCACCATGGAAACAGAGCTTTCAGACAAGGCCTCAAACGCGAGGTGTGCAGCTGTGAGTGAAAGTAACAGTTACTGTTTTCATGATGGTGATGTTTTTGTGGTGGTGGGTGTGTGAGTGCTTTTGAAGGGCAATGCCCCAGATTAAGTCAGGAAATCACCTGACACACTGACACGTGGATGTCACCTCAGTGTCAAAACATCAGACAGAATCACTACATGAAGAAGGCCATGTTCAAGAAACCCTCTGGCCAAATAGTGGAGGTGAAGATTATAATATAACAGAAATTAAACATTTCCCTCTTGGTATCTCAGCAACTATAAAACATTGGATAAACACTGGACTTTTCACTCAGTCTCTCACTTTTCTCACAAATTTTAGGTTCAGTTACAACTAAATGTCCTAACGCAGAGTTTGATTCCAACATTACATTAACAAGTGAGATGGAAAAATGACTGGCAGAGAAAATATAGAAATAATATAGATGATCTTAATGTATTGTTTTAAAAATAAACTCAACCAATGTTCATATGCATCACTGCCCTCAACTAAACCTCAGGATAAAATTACCCTCACTGTTTAATAACTCACAATGGGACATAATGGACCTGTATTATTATTCTTCATGTTCCTGTGGGGACCCTGGAAAATTCCATTCCTGCTCTCTGTCCATGTTTCCTGAAAAACATGTTTATTTTTTAGGAGTCTGCGTGCGTCTCCCTCCTCTCTGTCTGGCTCCACCACCTGCCAGGATGACTGACAGATTTATTGAGGGACTACTACACTGACTGACTCATCTGTTGACTGCCTGGTTAAATGTGAGGCTTGTTTATTGAATAGGTGGCTCACCAGGCTAACGTAGCGCCTAAGTGGGATGCTGGGTTGATTTTCCATCGGCGTAGCTAATGGCTGTTTTTTAATCTGGAACCATGACTGCTGATTTTGTAAATGGAATTCCTGGCTAATTGGACTAATCACATTCAGTGCTACTGTGTAAATTAGTACTCTGCCTGTTGCCATCTGTCGGTCTGGCTGGAAAAACTGAGAAAATCCAGCTCCTTTTGACAGACAAGGGAAACAGAAGTGAAAGGAAGGAAGAAAGAAAAGGGAAGGCGAGAAAGAGTGTATGTGGATGTAGACGGAGAGATGGAGAGAGAAGTTGGATGTGTAATGAGTGAAGTGGGTGTGATGGTGAAGTGTCTGTTCTCATCAGTGCTCAGTCTGTGCCGTCCACATGGTGTTTTGGCAAATGGGTGTTCCAGAAGGGACCCATGAAGTAAGTGTGTGTGTGTGTGTGTCTCCTGCGTGACATTGAGGTGAAGTCTGCTCATGTGTCTGACCACAGGGAGCTGCCACACACTACTATCCCCTTATAAGGAGAATGACTAGTGTCCCTTTGGAGCCTCCATCCATCCATCCATCCATTTACAGCATCCCACCTCTTTTTTTCCTACGCTCTGTTGCTGTGCAGGTTCTGCAGAGGAGGGGAGGGGGTGGGGGGGGGTCAACACAGAAGAATGAGCACTATATATTGTGACGGATGGAGGAGGAAAAACTGTACGAGTGGGTTTTAGCCTTAAATTTCTGGCATGATTGAAAATGAAACAAGGTTATTACAATATCTAGATGCCATTTTTTTGTTGTTGATAGAACAACTAACATCATTACATTACGTTTACAAATATTAGTTACATGTAAAAGACATTACTACTAAGTAAAGAGCTTCAGTCCTCCTGTTGGTCTTTTCTTCTTGCACTGGGCAATAAATGTCACACTGAATGTGTGCCACCCGAGTTTTTGACCGACTATGACAGTGCCCTCTATTTATTTATTTTATTTGATCTCCCTGCAGGACGTTACTGCACAGCACACCCCAACGATCGACCATTAGCAGCTACAGCTTGTCACAAGATTTTTAATACTCCAGTGAACATGCAGCAGACAGAAGCTTAATCAGCTTTATTTTGGATATAACAGACAACGGTGTAGATTTCACTGTTGAATTATTCAGTTGTGTGTTTTGAGACGGGAGGAGGGTTGTATTGTTTGCTTGTATGTTGGGAGGAAAGGTGGTTAATGTGGAAAGTCAATGCTATCTGACAATGACAATGTGTGATCTGCAGGACCCACAGTTTTTAAAACATTCAAAAATTGATTTTTAACACATTCTTTCTTTTCTTTTTTTTCTCAGAGAAAAAGAGAAAGCGGATGATATAGAGAGAAGAGGTCCGCCACCAGAGAAGGTAAAGAAGACGCACAAACACACACACACTAGAGTAGTCATGTTTGTATAAGACCACACTCTAAGCTGCCAGTGAGTCACATCAACCCAGCAACAATGCTGTGGTTTATGTGATTTACAGCAAAGATTAGCCTGCACTTGTTTCATTAATCCCAAAACTTTCTCTCTCTCGGAGGCTGCTACAGTGTTTGTTCTCAGGACTGCGGCATATTGAACATTTCAGTTTGTATTTCTCTGATTAAGGAAGGAAGGAAGGATGGTTCCCTTTTTATTTTGTATTTAAGTTTATTACTTTTTATGTCAGTTACCTATAAGATATCATCACCACACTGCTACATTGCCCTTATTGAAAGTGGAAAGAGCATTGATCTGAGTTGTCATCATATTCTATAAATGTGTCAGTAAAGTGACAGTGTATTTAAGCAATGTTCAGTAAATGTCCAGTAACTACTCCTGCTGCTAAGAGATGTTTGCTAAAAACAACACAGAACCACACAAAATGTTCACAAGTTTAAACCAAAGACTGGATGTAAAGATGGATGCGGTTTCCTATTTTCCTCCTATTATCCAGTACTGAAGCATGGATGAGGATGATTTCTGTAGATGCATACGATTCACTAATCGTGTGTCAGCATCCGTCATCAATCATGACCTTTCACGCCATTTTAATACTAAGACGTTCAAAGTGTGCACAACTCCGCAAGGCTAACATCATAGCTCGCTGTGTTTTTGAAAGTGATCTGGATCTGACTTTTCATCTGGATCCACTCCAAAATGTATTAAGGTCTTCCTCATGTCATGTCTCACCCTTACATCAGTGTATAAGAACTGCAGAGAGAAACCATCTTTGAGTCAATATACTGTGTATTTAGATTTTTGCTTTGTTTATGACCTCTACTGTGGCAAGTCACCAGGGGACATTGGAAAGGCTGTCGGCCATCTTCATGTACAGTCAATGAATTAAAAATGAAGGTTTTCTTCAGGACAAATATGACAAATGAAAGATTTTAAATGGAAAAAAACGAAAGGTTGTTCCGTGAACATAACAAAGAAAGCATTGTCTGTGGTTAAAGGTGCCCTGTGGAGTTTCCCTGCGTACAAACAAAAGCTCTGTTTACATTCAGTGTTTCTCAACAAAACACAATGAGGTCTTACAAACATGTTGACTTCATTTATTTCCTCCACAAACGTTTGCAGAGGTCATTTTTATTCATTTAAATCACTTGCATTGCCATTTTTCTTAAAAATGAACTTCTGTTTTACTAATAGGGGCATTGAAAAGTGCACCATAGATCATGAAATTAAAACTTGATCTCCCTGATTGAAGAAATGTAAATTTATTTCTGTTCAGGGTTGTAGGTGAACACATAGCAGAAACACAGATGCTAGATATTATCATACTTTTGACATCTGATCATTGTACTTCTCCTCTGTTTAAAATACAAATATTAAACCTTGCAATACAACAATATGCCAAATTACATTCAGGCTTCCACAAATCATTTGGTTAGTCTTGTTGCCCGGAGAATGATTTCTCCCACAGCCGAGGTTGTTTCAGACGCCCAGACAGCAGCAGGGAAAAGCAATTTAAACGTGGCACTCACTTTGGTGCTTTAAATGCATCGAGTTTTTCTTTAATTATAAAGCACAGATGGCTTTGAGACTGCTGCACGGTTTCACCGGCACATTCTTTGAAGCAAGGAGGTGTGTCTAAATTGAGGTTAGGCGAGGACAGTGGGGTTGCTGGGGGATTTACTCTCACAGAACAACTTGTGTAATGGAAAGGCAGGTCATTGATCAAGACCAGCAGTTGACTGACAGGCTAATATACAGTAGTTCCCCAGTCACACAAATCTCTGAACTTGCCTTCAAAGCCCTTTGGACAAACTTTGTTTTAATCATTGATTTTAAAAGTTCCTTTTTGAATAGACATCTTAAGCTAACTTCTTTTTTCTTTACTCAATTTTTAGATAAGAACTGCTTGTAAATGACTCATAGGGAAATACCTTTTGTCTCCAATACTTACTTCTTTAAAGGTTTTAGTTGCACCCACAGCACATTCTTCACAGAAATATTCCCTCACTGTATATTCTAAACTCAATGTGCTATTTCAATTCACTTTAAGCCATGTCAGCTGGTAGTTAATACTATGGGAAAGAGGAAAGTCAAAGTTTCCACTCTCAGTGCAGCAATATTGATACGTGGTTGTGAAAGAGGAACCGAGCGGACAAGAAAATTCCCTGCGTGATTTTTCCTTCCCTGTCTGGAATTGAGATTCAAAGAAATGTCTCTCGTATCACGGCAGTTTATGATTCTGTGAAACTAGGGGATGTGAAAGTTTGATTTCCAGTGGATTAGAACAGAAAATGCAGAACAGTTTACTGTTTGCATGACCATTCAGCTTGTATTTGTCATGTCATAGTCTTGTAGACATTCTTTTCTTAGACTTAAGTCTGCAACTGTGGTTTAATGCACATTAGTGCTAAACCATTCAGTTCCACAGAATTACGTTGCATAACTAAGTTTCTCTGCACGCTCTCTGGTGAGCCCTCACCCCTTTTTTGTGTCTTGCCAGGATTTGAAAGTTGTTCATAGCTTTTAAATAAACTCTCATCCAATCTTTTGACCTGTGTTCATCTCGGTCGTGACAAAGGTTTAGAGGCACGATCAGGTGATGGGCTTAAAGCCATTCAGATAAAGCTTCAGTGTTGGTTTACCCTGCGTTTTACAAAGGGGGTCACTATCAGATTTGCGAGAAGGATTAGAAATGTGGTACAAAACCTCATTCAAGACTCAGCCTCTAACTGTGAACCAGTGTTTCTGTGACTATTGAATGCATTTGGCAACTTTTCTGAGAGGATGAGACGGGCTTAAACCTCATCTGACTAAAATAGAGCTTTATAGACCTGCCTGTCAGATTTGTGTCAATAAGGTTTTTACCCAGATATTCTCTTTATCCCTCATATATTCCTTACTCTGTAATAGATGTGGAGACAGATGTAACTGATGTGTTAAATCTGTGTCGCTCTAAACCATTGTTTTCTTTGTGAACAGAAGCAGAAATGTAGTTGTAACTTGCCAACACTAAACCCAACCTTACCCATAGGGCTGGGCGATAAAACAATAGCGATAATTATGGTCGTCCTGTCGGAGTCTGCTTTCTCACCACTCCCCCTTTGACATGCGCTCACTTTACACCAACACCATCACTGATCACTAGTTATTAGAACACGTACAGGAGTTTACTTGTGTTTGTTTGATTCGCTCGAGAGTTTGAGACATTTTTAAACCTGCTACACAACACAAGACGTAATGTAAAGCGCACGGTCAGGACATCAGTGTAAAGTGACCGAAACGATCCGGAGTCATAATCCAACACCATCGATTAATAACTATTTTAGAATATAGGACTAGATTGTTAATATCCCATGTGATTATCAATTTGTGTGTGAAGAGGGACAGAGACAAGCGGACACACACACATGCACACACACTCCTGAAGTCCTTTTCACAGATTATGATGCAATGCAGTGTTCTTTGTTGCTGAGGAAGCGACGCCTCGTTTATCCAGGAACATAAATATGAGGTAGACACGAGAATAAATAAATAGAAAAAGGCAAAATAATTATTTTACTAAATTAAAAACATGCTGAGTATGTACATTATTTACACCTTTTCACTGTAGTAGTTTGTATGAATCATTGTAAAGTGCAGTGGCACAGGATGATTGTCAAGCAAGTTTTTTGTATGAATAAGTGGGTTCGATTTATATCGCACTATATATGGAAATCACCTGATATGAAAAACATTATCGTGATAAGATGTTTTTCCGTATCGCACAGCCCTACCATACCCTAAAACATCCATGATTTAAATGTAGCACACACACACACACACACACACACACACACACACACACACACACACACACACACACACACACACACACACACACACACACACACACACACACACACACACACACACACACACACACACACACACACACACATATACAGTACATACATACACACACACACACAGGGCCATGATTCAGTTTTATAATTCTCCTCTGAAGTGTAGGAAATTTATGATAACATAGTACATGAGATTTGCCATACATTTTTGTTGCTTAAAAATCATGAGATTTTAAATTATACTTCTGGAATATTCCTTTTAATGAAAGGTCACGATAAAGCAAGAACACATTTTTTGCATTACTGTTAAGTATTATCATTTATATTGAATTATTTTTGTTATTGTACTTTGTCCGTGGCCAATAAAAGCCAGAACCATCGTTGGCTGCTACTGAGAAGCTCTCTGGTCGTTGTCTCCGACCGACCTGACTGCCAGTTTTCATGGAACACTGTGCCTGCAGGTATCATATCTGTAGTTTGGCTGGAGATTGAAGTGAGGCACTTTTTGTGGCTGCAGGTTACGTTTCTTCTTAGATAAAGCAACTGCTGCAGCACATGTACCAACATGCCACCATTACACCGCAACTTGAATCCTTTTCAAGGAAATGTAAAAATAAACCAGCACTGCCCCCTTGTGGTTTACTTTTCTATTTAATCATAATTCTATATTTGCTGCATGAAATTGATAATCAAAGACGTGCTAAGGTTTAGAGATTCTCCAGACCCAAGGCTGTTCGTGCAGGATCAGTATGCAGACCATTTGATCTAGTTTGTGATGTACATATAAATAGATGATGAGTGCAAGATGAGGAATGAATACCGTAAGAGAAAATAGTTGCCAGTTTGCTGGAAGCTGTGCAGAGAAATGCAGTGTGAGTATCATGTGAGCACAGTGACTCTTTTGTTGTCACTTCACACCATGTTGGAGGTGAAAGAGAAGTTGGATCTCTGTGTGTGTGTGAGAAGATAAGCCAGTGTGATCTTATGGTTCCTCTGTACGGTACGAGTCTTCAACTGCACAGTCATCCACAAATACTTAACAGGCAGATTCAAATAACAAGTTTTGTTTTCCACCTGTCATGAGTGTAACGTCTGGTTGAGTTTTTTTGAATTTTTGAAGGTCACACTGGTTCCACTTGCGTAACCCTGACATACTGTGACGTTCTTTCATTTTACCGCAATCATGGCTTCATATATATTGTAACTTTGAGGCCTGCTCTGATTACAGAGTTTGTCACCACCCTCCAAGGCTGGTGAAGTAAACTTTTCACCAGAAAATTGCCACCTGCCTTCTGCCTTTTGCCTCCAATAAAAAGGTTTTATAGTGTAACTGCTATTTACGACTCCCTCCCCGTGTTTGGTCACGTTCAGAGAGAATCCAAAAGAGCAGAGAAGCAGGTTCAGAACCTCAGGAGTTGTGTTCAGTGAGAGCGGGAGGACATTTTGCTTTATCAGCCTCTTTACTGGCAAGGAAACATACGAAAAGCTGCACAGTGTGACTTCCACTAGTACACATTGCAATTTAAATAAAATATTACTTGTCTCAATAACTAAGTTCCTGCTGTATGTGCACACATTCTGATCAATACACAAACAAACCATTAATGAACAGAGATAGTGTCATTTTTATGTGCATGAATTTAAGTGAGATTTTCATTTAAAGATAATACAATTGACCGAAGAGAACGGACCTCACAGGATTAGTCAAGTCAATTTACAGAAAAATTATCGACAAAAATGTGTCTTTGCACACCAACTCTGTATTTATTTATTTTTTCAATTGGTTATCCAATTATAATCATCATGCATAGGAAGATTGGACACTGAGTCCGATGCCTTTTGTTTTCCTGTTTGTAACAAAAATTCGAAGTAGGAGAGGAATTGGGGTTGAGTAGTAAGGATGATTTTGTGGTCCCTTGAAAAAAGAAAACATCAAATCCATCCAATCCTACGGAGAATTTCATTTTTATCAATTTTCCATTATCCAGATTGCTTCCTGGTCTATTTCAGGATGTTAATAGTCTTTTGCTACTAGCACTGAGACCACATATTGGAGAGAAGAAAAAAAAGTTATGATCCAATTGATCCCGAACATGAATCAACTCGAAAGCCTTTGACAGATGCAAACTTTAAATGAGAAATGCAAGTTTCTGAGTCTGTAAAATTGTATTTATTTTTAAATGTGTAACAATTTAAGGGGGGGAAATAGGAAAGAGTTGTGAGACCTTTAATCTCAAAGTAATATTATAAAACACATTGAATCCTTTTTGGTTTCAGCCTCTCAAAAATTAATGCATGCTGGGGTTTGTTTAATTACAGCAAACTGAACATATTTGGCTTTTTAAGCTGTAGGTCAGACAAAATAATATAATAAATAATACCTGAGCTGAAAAGGAATCTATTCACTTTGATAAATCATCATCCCAAACCAAAAAAAACCACCTCTGTCGGGTACGAATCATTTGTTTGCGATGAAGACATTTTAATTTTACTTGAATTTGTTGTGTCATGTGCAAAGTTATCTTCACATACATGTATTTTGTGTAATTGTACTCATTTATGTTGTTTTTTTTGTCTCCTGTTGTAACCATTGTATTTCGACCATCAGGTTTGCTGGGATGGGTAACCTGCTTAAAGTCCTAACAAGGGAAATAGAGAACTATCCACACTTTTTCCTGGACTTTGAAAGTAAGTCTGGCCAAGGAGTGGAACAAAGTGAGAAAAGGTGGATGAAGAGAGAGATATGGGGAGGGGGGATTTTGTCAGGCTCAGCATTTTCCTTCCTGTTAGCAGGTCTCCGCTCCTGACGACGAACCCGTGATGGACTCTGCTTATGCTCCAATCTCTTCTCCTTTGCCTTCTTCCCGTTTTCTTTTTCTTCCACTCAGTAATGACCGCTCGCTATTTCAGCTCTCATCTCCCGTCCCTGTTCACGTAACTTGTTTTGATGACTTCTTAACATCACACACACTTTTCTTCTTTTCTTTTCTCTTCCTTTCCCTTTTTCTCTCTTGCAGAAACCAAATGGGGAATCTGTTAAATGTGCTCACTTGCACAGAGCTT
Source organism: Limanda limanda (assembly GCF_963576545.1). Lineage (NCBI taxonomy): Eukaryota > Metazoa > Chordata > Actinopteri > Pleuronectiformes > Pleuronectidae > Limanda > Limanda limanda. The sequence goes on from NC_083653.1 coordinate 18,076,122, forward strand.
GAACAGGGGCCAAACTTTTTCCTTGACTTTGAAAGTGAGAACAGCTAATGCTTTACCTTGTGCTAGGCCAACCCCTCCCTTCTGCATCCCTAAATTAATTTTTCCTTTAAGCCCTCGTTAGCTGCTCTGACTGGTCAGGGGTCAGCCTATTCAGCAATTTAATCATCAACCTTTCTCCTTTAAATTTCTAATGCTGCCTCTGAAGGCTGTTATTTTATTTCATGATTGATTTCAGTGCGGTTTAAAAATCTATTCTCTGTTTGCCAAGATGAAGAAGAATGGTGCTGACCCTTGACCTTTGCTGTCAGTTTATACTAGCTCGTCTGCATGTATGACCCTTTAGGTTCACTTACAATAGGGGAACTTTGATGCATATGTATGTGGCATAATGTAATTACTAACATATTAGAGTTCAGGTCACGTTACACAGTGTCTTATCTTTAGCCTTGTTTCACTTCCTGTACAGTTATGTGTAGTCACCAATTAATTACATAATCTGTATTCGTTCAATATATATGAATGCTGAAAGCATTTCTCCACATTTCATAACTGGAAATTAAAACATTAAAACTGCTCTGCTACACATAAAATAGACAATATAGCTCATTTTTAAAACACAGCAAAAAATCTGCCATGCTCTTTTTTTTTCTAAAACCTCCCACAGAAAAAAATAAAATTAAAATAACACAAAACGCCTCCGCTATGGCACCTCAAACGCACTCACAATTTAGCAAACCTCAGGCTTTGTTTATTCAGCAAAGAGGAAATGATGGGTGTGGAAGGTTTTTGAAATGCAAAACCGACCCCATACGCTGAGTTTTAATGTCAGTGATGCTCTAAATTTAGAGCTGTTGTTGCAGAGTTTTGACTCTCTGGGGTCATGACAGCCAGAGCCTGTATTCTGCCTGCAGACACCTTAGAATTATGTCTTTTATTATGGAGGTCACGATAGCTCATACAAAACTTTTCCCAACGACTGAAGCAAACCGAGCTGACAACACATTTTTGGATTGTTCAGGGAGAGAAGGGCCTGCAGACCCTTGCAAATAATTGATGTGTATGTTAAGACATATTTTCAGGCATGGCTTTATGGTTGATTTAAAATAATCCAAATTAATTTAAGCATTCATAAGCAGTAAAATAAAACGTACTACTTACTTCACACTTTTAAAACTTCTATGAATTTTTTGCATGGCTCTTAAACAAGGCCCTTCTGCCGCTCCATGGCTCTATAAGAGCTCACAGCATCCTGCTTTGGAGTGAGTCGCCTGCAATCACACTTTAAAATATTTAAGCAATGACACAGTTGTACTGTACTGTGTACAACTGAAAGCACTAAAAGAACATGTTAAGTTTTTCAATATATACTGAATATCTTATTACTTGTTCTTTTACTGTCAGCCTCCAAATATCGCTGCCTTGACATACTGACATACTTTTTCTTGTATGTTAACAAGAAACACAGGTTCTTTTGAAACAAGATGCAGAAAATGCATCCATCTCTAGTGTTTTTACTTACTGAGATGTACATCTGGTTCCTTTTAAAGTTTCCAGCGAGTTCTCTAATTTCTGTGTAAATGTGTTGTAGTGTCATTAGTGTAGTTTTCATATTTTTTTTAGCACATAATATATTAAGTTTTTTATTTAAAATTAAAAGCACCACTGAGCTCAAGGCACCAGAAAATGTTGACTCAAGTGAAACTGGTTTTAGATTTGACCCACATACACCCAGCTCATTGTGCTGAATGTTTTTTGTTCTTTTTCTCTTTCTTACTCATATTCTAAATGATAGCTTTTCAGAAGGAAATGAACCAAATTTAAGGGTTAACTTTTATTCACAAAAGCATTCAGCACACAAGCATGTTTTTTCCCCAGTCAGTGTTTCATCATGATTAAACACTCAGTCATTATTACTGTAACAAAAGCCATTTCACATCAATGAAAAATGAATGTGTGCGATTCTGCAATAAAAAGTAAGACAATTAAATAAAAATTGAAGTTCAAGTTTAATATTTGTTCAGCTACAAATTAGTCAGAATCGGATTCTTGATGTGAAAAGGCGAGAATTAATAGCGTTGTGATGTTTGAATTGTCAGACTGCTATTAGCTTAGGTAATTGTTGTGATGGTGAATGATTTGTGTCAGCATATATGTGTGTATTCATGCGTGTGTGTTTGTTTGTTAGATGCACAGCCGACAGAAGGAGAGCGAGACGTGTGGAACCAGGTGAACTCAGTCCTCCAGGACTCGGAGAACATCCTGTTGGGTCTGCAGTCGTATAAAGGAGCCGGCCAGGAGATCAGAGATGTAAGAAGCATGCAAAACAAGAACACCACAGCGCTCCATCGCACAAATGCTGTGAACATGACATGTCTTGTCATAAGTTCATACGATAAACCAACACTGAGCAGGGATGAAATCCTGTCTTTTTATACTTTTTCTTTTCATTTCACAAAGTAAGAAAGACCAGAACAGTATATACACTGCTCACAAGTCCAGCTGATATTTAAGTTTCTAAAATGTAGGCAAAGAACAAAAGGAAAGAAAATAGCTTCTAAAAATATGAATAAAGTTAACTATGGATTCTTCATTTCTTTTCTTATTTCCACAATGGTAAATGAAACATTGTTCAGAAATTGCATCCAAGCATTTTTGCAGAGGTTCATACAAATGTGATGCACATTAGTTTGCTTTACTTTTGCCTTCTGTCCATTTCCTCCCAAACCAGCTGCATGATATAAAAGGCCTTGTCTACACAACTGAGGATATTTTTTAAATAGCTATTTTCCCCCTAATTAAAAAAAAAAAAAAAAAAACTCCTTCAACACAACCTTTGTTTAACCAAATATTTTTGTCTACACAATTTCACAAAAAGGACAACAAACGCTCCAATAAGCATGCTGTACCAGCAGGTACCGATAAAGTTTACATCAACAGTGTGTCGAATACCAGAGAAAAATGCTGTGGTCCAAGTAATATTAAGCGAGGGAGTCTTCTGTGATTGCCAGTAATGCGATGCAGTGATGCTAAATTTAGCAGCAAACTTGTAATTGGATCTAGTAATGCTAATCGAAGGTAGAGAATCCAATATATAGTGGCCATTGCTGTTGTTTTTTCTGGCTCATGCTCATTACACAAAGCAACGGTGGGCATGCACAAATAAACTGTGATGTCTGCGCTTTGGAAGGCGTTTGCAGTTTTAATTACTTTTGCATGTGGAAACACGGGCAATTTGTTTTGCAAAATATCCACTGAGACTGATCGTCTCTGTTTTTGTTAGTTGTCTTTTCTCACCATTCTGATAATATGCACTTCCACTTTCTTTGTGCAGAACAGTAGTGTCCTAGTCATGTATCAGAGCTGAGTTTAGATGATTCCTTTCCACAGCATACAAAGTTTAAGTGGCACCTGATGTTGATGATCATTATGGCATCAACCATGGCTGTTTTCTAACGTGGTCCTCCTTCTTGTTTTTGTCAAGGCAATTCAAAACCCTAACGACTTCAGGCTGCAGGAGCGAGCGTGGAACTCCGTCTGCCCGCTGGTCATCAAACTCAAGAAGTTCTACAGTTTCTCTCTAAGATTAGGTATGTTCGCAGCACATTTTACCACTATTTTAAGTGGTGGTATCATCATTTCTTTTTTAATAGGGTTTATATTTTGCCATTAATTAGTATAAACATATTTTTCAGAATCTTTGCATGTTAATGTATTGAGTAAATGTGTGCCTGTCCACAGAGGAGGGTCTGCAGAGTCTTTTGGAGTCGCTGACGTGTTCGCCCTTCACGCCCACTCAGCACCTGGAGAGGGAGCAGGCCTTGGCCAAACAGTTTGCGGAGATCCTCCATTTCACTCTGCGCTTCGATGAGCTCAAGGTCCCCTAAAAAGACACACACACTCACACCTTCAGACCAAGAATCAACATCTCCCTGAGTTCACAAGTGCACAGCATGATGTTCAGGAGTGAACGCACCCAACACGTCTAAAAGATGCATTTGAGATCCGATAACTTAGACCACATTTAGAGGTGGCTGAGACGCATGTGGCCACATTCTTTTCACTCTGTGAACCTAAATGTGGTCACATGCGTCTCAGCCACCTGGCCCAAAACGAGGGAACGCCCCCTAATCTGACATCCTCTGACCTGTTACAGTTTCATAATGAATCCAAAAAGTTTTCAGGTAAGCGATTTATCTTTGGCCATCTCCACAAAATTATAACTGAACATCACTTATAGACTTTTCCACCCATAGTTATTAAAATAGTATTTCAACTCCATGTGGTTGCTGCTGCTGTTGTTTTGCACAGTCCCTCCTGGCTGTTTCCTTACACACAAACACACTGACAACCACCATATTTATATATACTTAAACATATCTATTGTCTCGTAAACTCAGACTGGCTAAAGCAAACATCATCATGAAGTTTAAACAAATGATGTATGTTGTTTTTATTTGCATATAGTGTGTGTATCACAAGTGTTAACAGGAGACTCATTCAGGACACACTTTAATATCAGGTTTGAACTACGATCTGATCTCATGAGTGATGTTGATACCAGGTGTGAACAGGGCCACAGTCTTGGTCACATGACAAATACAGCACTCTTGTATGACATAGTGTGTTTAACAGTCATGTCTAAATGTCTTATTGTTTTCCTTCAGATGAGAATTCCTGCCATCCAGAATGACTTCAGCTACTACAGAAGAACAATCAGTCGAAACAGAATAAACAACATGAATGTGAGTTGTCAAGAAATGATAAATAGCTCAGATCTACATTCGTAAACTTGTGTAACAGCAGACTTTGATATTCCTATATTAACTTTATGCATTGCTCTCTCTGTCTAAAACAGCAAACAGAATGACATAATAAATCTGTTAATTGTGTTTTCACTTGTCTTTTACGTCAAATCAAAATCCAGAGAATAAGCCAAACTTACCACACTTTTGCTACTACTGTTAAAAATGTAGTTATTGTCAAAAAATGATAATACTACTGCTTTTCCAGAAATGTAGGGATGATATCTATCCTCAGTAGAAGACAAGTCTGGAATAAAAACAAACCTTCATCTTTGTTCTTTGTTTCTTGTAGTTGGACATTGAGAGTGAAGTGAACAACGAGATGGCCAACAGGATGTCTCTGTTTTACGCTGAGGCCACGCCCATGCTGAAAACACTCAGCAACGCAACCACAAACTTTGTGACAGAGGTGAGAACACCATCAGTTATCCTTATTGTTACCGCAAAGTTGTCACACTAATTCAGTTGCGTGTATATCGGTCTGTCACAAAAAAATTGTATACAAACAAAAGCAAAATATGTAGCATTCATTGTCAGAATGCTGCCACTCTGACAACTGATACAAAAAATACAAATGGATTAATCTTGTTGACACCTGTTCTGACTGAAAAATGATTTTACTCACATTTACACTGATTCACAATTCATATTCAGGATGATGATTCCAGAAAACGTGTATAGTTTGATAAGTTGTGTAATAATGTGCCCCCTGTGTGTCTGTTTTCTATAGAACAAAACTCTACCACTGGAGAACACGACAGACTGTCTCAGCACCATGGCAAGCATCTGTAAAGTCATGCTGGAGACACCGTGAGTTACAATGCTTTGCCAAACACACACACACACACACACACAAACATACACACACACAATGGTCCATTCAAGACTAGTGTTTTTTATAGATTTAATCAAGGGAGATCAGCTTGTTTGTTGATAAAAAGCCAGTTAAAATTTGAAGAATTTACAGTCATTTGCTGTGTGATTTCAAGTTTTATTATTAGGAGTATTCAAGGACACAGCTCGGTGTACAGAATGCACACATGTATTCGTTAAAGTGCCATTAATAATGAATTGCCTGTATAGATTATTTAAAAGAAATCATTGGCTCTCAGTTCTCTCTCCTCACCATGTAATCTCTTTCTTTTCTGATCCTGTGTTTCTCTCGCTTTCTGTTTTTCTAGAGAATATTCGAGTCGTTTTAGCAGCGACGAAACGCTCTTGTTTTGCATGAGGGTCATGGTCGGGGTCATCATTCTTTACGACCACGTCCATCCCAACGGTGCCTTCAACAAGTCCTCCAAGATAGACGTAAGACACACACACACAAAAAAAGTTGGCTATAATAGTTCTAATCAGATATGTTTGAGATATGCTTTTTGTTTGAGAGAGAGAGGGAGGTTGTGTAATGTGTTGTATGCACTTCTGCATTATAATTGTAGTCTGAGGCTTTAAGATTTTGGTAAAATATTTAACCTGCTTTAAAAAGTAAAAAATATTACATAATCAATATGTTGTATTAATGCCAATATTGTGGCTGGCATTCACAAATAGATCAATATGTGAGACACTGTATGAAACTGAACAGTAGTAATCTCCCAGATAAATGCAGATGTCCACAGGCGGCACAACACTACAATTGTTTTATTTTATTGAAATAAACTTTAATAGTGAGTAACTCGCACAAATCAACATGAGCTGTTCCCACACATAACCTACATTATCCTATACTGTGTGTGTTGCATCTCACTGAGGACCAAGCATGACTAGGCATATGACATTTCAACTATTTTCACCAACAACAGCACCCCCTGCTGCATATCTGCTGTAAATACATTATTACTGCACCGTGCTAAAACATATAACCAGAGATGAACCACTAGTCTACAATGATGTTGATGTCTTGATAGTCAAGTAGTCTATGAAACCCCTAAAACACACACACACACACACACACACACACACACACACACACACACACACACACACACTCGCATCTGATTTAAGTTGTACAAATGAGTACAGCAGACCATGGATGTACTTTTTGCAGCAGTTCTTGATTTTCTGTGCTCTCATTCTAAATCTGTTGCTTTCATCTCAGATGAAAGGCTGCATAAAGGTCCTGAAGGACCAGCCAGCAGACAACGTAGAAGGCCTCCTGAACGCCCTCAAGTAGGTTCCATTTCCCCTGTGTAAGCGGCTGTACACAGCAGTCATGCTAGTGACATACTAACAAACTTTTTTTCTTATGTCCATTCAGATTCACCACAAAACACCTGAATGACGAGTCCACGCCGAAGAACATCCGGACGATGCTCCAGTAATATTTGCTCTTTTTAAAAAATATAGATAGATATGAAGAGGATCGATGCTCTGACCTCAAATAAGATGTATATGTTTACATTATTTAAAAAGACTCGATGTTAATACTTGTGTGTATTTGCATAGTCATTCCCTCCAAGTTATTGAAACCTGCAGAACATGTACCTTGTACTTTGCAAACGAAAAAATGAAAGCATCACGTGAATTGCCTCTACTGTTAACAGCTGTCAAAGCACAGATACCTTTCAGCCTTATTCTAGAGCCGAGCTTTGCAAAGCAGCACTTGGACATAAATCAACAAGGCAGCATGAAAATCTCCTTAAGTCTTGTCAATCTTGTGTTTGACAATGGAATAAGCGTTAGCGTACAGATTTTAGCCAAAATTGTACTTGATGTTTTTGAAGCAAAATAAATCTCTTTCTGAAGCAGGAAAATTCAATTCTCAAACAGGTTCTCGTTTATATCGCAATGTCTCATTTCTAGCAAAAGTGAAGTTGATTCTATGTTTTCACTTAATTTACAAAGAATGACAGGATGATACTAATCAATGTTAAGTGGACATTTCTGTTGCATCGAGGGGCTAAATGTTGAAGCAGATAAGGGATTGATCGGTTTGATGAAATGGTTCAAAGCATTTGGTTGTTTTCTCTTTTTATACTTAGCTGTTAAAAAAAATAGATCCACTTTAAACAGTCAAAAAGTTCCTGTATGTCAACGTTTGCTTTTGCTGATTGAAAACGCTGTGATGATAAATCACAAAATTGAATCAACCAAACAAATATTGTATTTAATTGTTCTGTGACAGTGCTCTGAATGATAGTTGTGTGTTTTTGCCTTTTTTTTTACTACTTTTTTTTACGGAAAATTCATTTCCCCCCGAAGAAAGGCCCAAAAATGATTTAATCCTAAATAAATGTGTTCTCAACACATTTTTTTTAACTTTTTTTAATCTCTAATTGAAATTCAGCTTCTGAGAGACAAATGTGACCAGGTTTTTATTTTTTATATAAATTTTGATATTGTGACACGATTGAACCAACATCTTAGTGTAGAGAGCCCTTGTACAAAACTCAAACAAATGTCTCAGATAAATGAAACTACAAATTTCACATCCTAACAGCTGATAGTTTGAAATAATATATTGGCCTTAAATTAGATTTTGGATTAAGAGGACTGACTCAAGTCTTGAGCCTGCAGCAGCTGTGTGTCATTGTCGCTCATCATAGAAGACTCATTGTGTATTTCTGATACTCCGGCTCATTTGACTAATACGAAACCACAGACATTCCTGATTGTCCCTCGGTTCCTCCGCTTGTAGCTGCTCCTAACCTGATCAAACTAACCTCGTTCACATGGTCGGACAATCTCATCACCTGTGATGGTTTTACGTTATTTTCTGTTGTGGTTCACTTTCTCTGTAAAGTTGATGAAAGTCAGTATTAGTTTGTATTAATGGATACGGATAATAAGTATCTCCCATCCGTTTTTGGTTAAATTGTTCAACTTTTCCAGAGGAACAACTGGACTGACTTCTTCAACTTTATGACTTTCACCACATTATCATCACCTCTGTGAAGCTAACAACTATTAGCATTAAACCTGTGACACCTGTTTTGGCATTTAATTTCATAAAGCCACATTTAGCCTCCACTGTACCACACACACACTCCTTCCCTTGGATTAACACATCATTATTAAATTAACATGTCAGGTATCTAGCATTCAAAAAGGTATTGTTTATTTGTCACCCTTTTGTATTTAGTAATATATATGTGTCTCTCTGTGTGTGTGTGTGTGTGCGTGAGCCATACTTTTGATGCAATGTTTTATATGCAACGAGTGAAAACTACATGGTTGAGACTTAAAGTGAGGTGTACGTATGATACTGATATTTCATGTCTGACTGAAGTGTTTTTTTTTAATTACGGTCTTCTGTCATGATTGATGTACACAAAGCTTCCCTCTTTGCTGATGATATGCTACTGTGTGTTGAATGCAAAATGTTTAATACTGAGACAAAATCTCTTTTTCTTTTTGTCTTAAACTGACAGTTTGACAGTTACTGTTTAATATTTCTGGAGTTCGGACTCTCTGTTTATATAAATGGCTTTGGCTTTGTATTGCGTTCTGAATGGGAAATATGGATTGGATAATAAAGGTGGTACATTTCTTACACATTCTACGTGTCCATTGGCTTTCTAACCTAGAGCATGTGGTACACAGGAAGAGTTTGTCACTGTATATTTATTCACTTTCTATGCATCAGTTAGAGATCACATAGTTTTTGTGTGTATAAACATATACATACATATATATATAATTTTAGACTTAGCTGCTATTACTTCTTTATTTTAATTTGTAAAATAAATTAGGAAAAAACGAGTCCATGATGACCTCATGGAGCACAAAAGAGATTATGCAAAAGCATAAAAATATTGTTCGGTCAAAGCCTCCGAAAAACAAATGTCCAACACGGGTGTCATCCACCATTAGAGACTAAGGCCAATTTACGGTTCTGCGTTTTTGAAAAAACGGACAGATAAGACCGCCCTATCCGTCGTGAAACGCCCTCTCCGAGCGCCTCTCCGAGCTTTTCGTACACGTCTGATTTTTCTAACTACACGTCTTTATGTCGGAGAGCCGACGGACAGCTCTTGGCTGTGATTGGTCCGCGAACGACATCATTTCCCTACGACGTCATTTCCGGACCTCAAACTTTTCTGTTTACTTCCCTGTGTCACAAAAACCCAAACACAACTACGATTCTACGATTAATGTGACGTGTGTGTTGAGCCAGCGGAGTTGTCCGGCTGACGGTGGCTCGTTAGAGCACTGACGGCATGTGTGCACGGTCACAGACGGTTAGAACGAGCTTACAAAACGGCGCTAGCAGGCTAGGCTAGCGGGCTAGCAACCATGCTAACTGCGGTGGTAACAGTGCAAGAACCCGCGAATTAAAGTCACGACTTTAATTCCACTTCTATCATGACACTGTTTCTATAATACCGCCAGGTTAGAAGCAAACACTGGGTAGTAGTTAGTGTCGGGAGTCCTGCTGACTGTGTGTGGAAGCTGGGGGGGAGCTAGGTCCGTGTAGCTTCTAGCTACATGTAGCCTCAAGCAGATTCAAGCTGTGGAATCAGCAACACAGTTCGGAAACAAGACCGGGGAACCGCTGCGCTAAGAAACGATAACATCAGCATTTTGACCCGCTGGGTGTCACTTTATTTAGTTCTGTTAGTTGCCACGGTTCAGTGTGTGGGACGCAAGCTAACATGTAAACATAGACACGTGGACTTCTTCTTCCCAATTGGGGTAGGCTTCTCTGAGCTCGTCTTCCGTTGCGCCACCTATGGGTTTGGCGGTGAATTTTTTCACGTACGGAGAGGTCGGAGAGGTAAAAATCAAAAAGACTCTTTGTCTCCCGCTGAGACCTCTCCGAGAAACGGAGAACGTAGAAGTATATAAGAGCCTTTAGATGGTTAACACAGAACAGGACGTTTCTTTGCCTAATGTGTTTTCCCTCTGACACACAAAACAGTAAATAATACCTTAGAATTTTATATTACTAATAGTAAAATATTAGCTTAGTGATTGTAACCCAATTTGTAATAAATTGTTTAATACATCAAGAAAATATATGTTTGTATGCATTATAGTCAGAAGTTGAAATTACACAAAATTTCACAAACAACGCGCACCTCTGGCAAAACTATTGATGTATTTATTAATTCAGCCAAAATAATACAAAAATAAAACGAAAATCTTGTTCATTTGTGTATTTTTATTAGAGAAGGATTGAAACCTTTTCGTTAGTCCCTAAAAGTGTCCTTGCAATTGTCTGTCTCCATCCATTCTAAATAAATCGCACCTGTGAAACGCAGCGTGCATTGTGTCCTATAAACGTAGTTCTGATGTCTTCCTGATGGGGGCGATGTGCTTAGCTCTTCTTCATCTTGCTTGTGAAGCAGGCCAAGTCCACGAAGGAACTTCAAAACCGTGGTACACCTGGGAATGATTTAGAGAAATAACTATAAGAAAACTTATAGTTTAAAGAAGGTACACAATAAACCAACATCTGATGTAATTGTATCAACCGACAATCCCCCTGCTGGATTAAAATATATTGATATTCTTTCCATTACTTCAACTACTTTTACCTCATAAAGTGCCTGGAGACAGTGTTGTGCATTCTCTGTCTTCATTTTGAAAACTAAACTATATTTTGTGAAGGTGTGGATGTTTGATTGATGCTGAATTTATATTAAAAAAACTATTCTCATAATTGTGTAGGGTTGTTTTAAAAGGTCCCATATTAAGACATATTTGCATTACAATTATCAACAGCTCAGCCTAATTGGACATCAATTTCTGAAAGAAAACCACTAAATATATATGTTTTTAATGTAATAACTGAATAACATCTGAAATTGGTTGCCAGATGCAGTATTCAAATACTTATAAAGCCTTAAGTTATAAAACAAACTGCATACAGGCTGGGACTTTCTTGCAGAATCAGTCATTTTTAATCCACAATTTGTCTTGGATGCATTGCTGTGTGGTTGCATCACATTCAGCCCGGAGGAGTGGAGGAGCTGTATTTACTCACTGGGAGAGCTGCGATGGGAGCGCTGGGACGCCCTGAGAGCCTCCATGCTCAGCCGGGGCACCGCCGGCCTCACCGGCCCTGGACGAACCCCAGCGTTCCACTGGGCTAGGCTCAGCAGGCTCCTGGTGGTCTCCTTGATTTTGTCCTGAAGATGATGATGAGGAGGAGGAGGAGGAGGAGGATGTTGGGGTCCTCCGCCAGAACTGAGGAACATCTAAGGAGGAGGATGAAAGCTCTCAGAGAACTGAGGTTTCCTTGACAACCATTTGTTCAGTTAAAAAAAATTATGAAAAAGTACTAAATTAAATATCTAAGAGTGATGGTATATTGGTTTATTTAACAATCGTTGCTGTGGGCTTTAAAATAAATGTAAGATGATTTCCCCAAAGCCTGAATATTAAATTCGGTGGTGTCCTCTATCTCACCCTTTAACCCCTCCCCCCCTTCCTCGAACCCCATCATCAGCATGATTTGTGACCCCCCCCCCCCCACTCTGAGCAGCTCGTCATTAACATGCATATATCTGTGTAAATTCTGCTCCATAATACATGATGCCTGCTGGTTGTGAAGTCTCCAGAGAATCCTCCAGGTATAATCGCCTCCTTTTGATTCAGACAAGCAGGTCACAGTCACGGTGGGGCTGTGGCGGCCATGATGGATGGAACGTGCTTTACCAGAGATTTGGCTTTGCGGAGCTTGTAAGTGGCCTCAGACAGCGATTTCCTTCTCCCGTTGACTGACGCCGATGTGTTACCTCGGCAGGTGGTAGCTGTGATGTCCGTTTGCCTGTGGAGAGAAGACAGTAGGATGTTCACTGTCTTCGGAAAAGAATATGGCCCATCAGCCAATTATTGCCATGAATAATATCGTCGTTATTTTGCAGGCAGCAAAGTTATGACTTCTGTGACCTGAGGAAGGTGAAAACATCAGCACAGTGGTACGCAAAGATTTTGGGACTATAGAACAAAAGTGCCCAAAACTTTCCAGCAAAAAAACCCCAAAATGATCATGTCAGAGACTTGTGACCCCCGTCACCCCAAAGGATATTGGAAAAGAATTCCCCTACATGCTCTTTTTGCAGTGTTTCTTGTGCTGCTGTAAATTCACCTCCTGCAACTGATGCTGTCGTAACCACTTTTCTGAAGACTGATGATTATTTGTATGGTTTTACTTTAAATTTGACAATTATGTTTTATTTTTGAAGCTGCTGTTGCTAAAATATGCTGCGATTTAAAAAAAAATTGTATTTAATTCCTGCAAATCATCTTGAGACCCTTTATCATGTCTTGCATCCCCCCAGAGGGTCCTGAGCCCTATGGGAACCACTGCTTTGTTCATATTCAGGTGAAAGTGAAAGTACACCCACTGTATGTTACTGTTGGTTGTGCCTTAGTTCATTCAATGTGTATTTATCAGAGGTTACATTGTAGAAATGCACACAATCAAAATTCTGATTCAACATCTTTCCTTGTTTGACCCTAAGTCAAATGTCAGCTGTGGATTGTATTTTGTGCTCTGAATCTGAATATTTTGTACATATATATGTTGCTGTTGGACAAAATTGTTTTTCACATACACTACAAATTGTTTCCTTAAGGATCAATGTAAATTTCTATATGTAAATGACATATTACAGTTTCAAATGTTTTTATTCTAAAGAACTGGATTCTGATGTTATCCCTAAATTCTATCAAATGAATGTAGCTGTGATGTGCTTCATCAACTCGATATGAGTTTATAGTAGAGCTGTCAAACGATTAAAATATTTAATCGCGATTAATCGCATTTTGTCATAGTTAACTCGCGATTAATCGCAATTAATCGCAAATTTGTATCTATTCTGAATGTTCCTTCATTTATTATTTTTCTATAATTTTACTTTCGTTTTAATGCTCTTATCAACATGGAAAAGGGGATTGGCTTGCTTTATGCAAATGTTTTATATTATTGAAAAACAACATTGCCAAACAGGGCGGTACAAAATAAAATTATAAAGTGCACATTTCAGGTAAACAAGGACTCAGCCTATAGTGCAGTTAAACCATGTCTTAATATTTTCTTTTTTTCAAGTTTGCTGTGAACATAGCAGTCAGTCCTCTTATTTCAGAAACAATGAACCATAACAGTTAGGTTACCAATAAAAGGTAAGCCTACTACTTCTTAGCTACTCAAACAGACAAGCAACAAATAACAAACAAACAAAATACACAGGCAGGTGTCGGCCTACTTTGAAATAAATGAAACACAGAACTTTGTAGGGCTATTTGAGTCCTCCCCATATTTGTGGAAAATGTATGAAATAAGAAGTACCCTATTTTTAAATAAATAAAAACATATAGCTGCAGCCTAATAGTGTAACGGACTGGGTTTATGTTTATGTATGCTCAGTAAAACACTGTTGAAGGAGCGCTCTGATGTCTGACGGTCACTGAAGGGGTCTGGGTGGGACATGTGACTGTTTGGACCAATAGGATGGGGGGATCGGGGATCAATGAGGAAGTGAAGTGTTGTTGATGTCTGCGAGTGACGGAGTACGAGCGAGAGGTGCACATGTTCGTGTAGAGGAAAATACCAGTTACTAAACCACGAAGAAGTTCCGTGTCCTGTGGGACGCTACAATAGCTTTAAAATATATATTTTAGGTGGCGAAATATTAAAACAAAAAGCGAGAGCAGGTCAGACTGGAGGCGAACACAGATACTGAAGCTGCAGCTGCAGCTCTGCTTTAACTCGAGTTAAAAAAATTGACGGCGTTAAAATGGGTTTGCGTTAACGCCGTTAATAACGCGTTAAACTGACAGCCCTAGTTTATAGATGATAAGTTTCTACCTGCTACCGACAGTCTTACCCTCTCAGGGCTTGTTGGACAGGCTCCAGGTTGTCCAGGTAGTTAAAGCGCTGTGTGTCTTTGGGACGTCTGTCAGCATCTCTCCATGGAGGAAGAGGAGTCGGCTGCTTCTCTTTACTCCACCCAAACCTGAGGCTGCTTCCAGCCGGCTGGACAGTGAAGACTGGACGCTCCTCTGTGACGAGGGCCGCCTCTGCCAGATCTTCATGTCTGCTGTTGTTCACTGTAATATCTGGAATCACAAACTGCTGTGGGGAGGGGGCAGTCTGGAGGTGGATAACAATACTTTGTATAAACATTTCATCACTGTATTTCTATGTTCTATCATCCTATTGTTGGCATGTGAGATCTCCTGACCTGCAGCCGGGTGAGTCGCAGCTCCTGCACAGTCTGGATGTAGTGTCTCTTCCAGGCGCCTTGCTCAAAGGGTGTGAGGGAGAAAGTGATGCACCAGCCGACCCTCAGACACTTGGGCCTCCACAGCTGGTCCAGCTCCACGATGCTCTTCCAGTGCCAGCTCACCTGTCCACAGAGTGGAAACAGGGCCAGAATGTTAGTTTTGACACAATGATCATCCATGTCTACAACCGTACAGGTCAATATCATGTTCAGGTTCTGTGTCTGTTACCTGTGCACATCGACAGAGGCTGCGGGGGTCCAGGAAGGAGAAGATGTAGAGGCTCAGGGCTCTGGGCAGCTGGCAGGTGAGGTCTGCGGCCTGCAGGGGGAGCTGTCTGCTCACACTGAGACTCAGGAACTTCAGCTGCTCCTGAGAACAGCTCAGTACAAAGTCCTGCAGCACAGCTCTCTTCTGAGTGTCAGTCCACCTGTCCACCTGACCAACACGGGAGAAAACACGATACATCTCAGGTTAATTGAGTTGGACTCACAAACAGCTCAAACTGTGCACACTTACATTAACAATCCATCAGTGCAGTTAGTAAATATCTGCTTGTGTGATTTAAACTTACCCACTTTTTCAGCAGGGTCTTTCTCTCTTCAAACAACTGATGGAGGAGAGGATACAGGACAATGTTTGAAATGGGTATCAAACTTCACTGTAAGGATTAATAAAATGACTAATAACATGCAATAAGGATGCCTTAATAACAAATAATGGTTTCCAGACCTTTGGACAGAACTATGTGTAAAATTCCATTTGTCAGTTCAATTTGATTTCTAAAGGGCCAAATCCCAACATGTTTCAAGACACTTTACACAGTAAGATCGAGTGAGGCCGCCTGGCTCGACCATGGGGTGAGAGAGGAGAGAAGAGAGAGATAGGGGGAGAGAGAATAGGGAGACCACGGACAAGATTCAAGATTCAAGAGTTTATTGTCATATACACAACGATTACATAAAGTCGTTTGCAATGAAATGCTTAGGTCACAGGCTCTCTTATGGCAATGCTCAGAATATTAAAAGCAGACAAGAAAATAAAATAAGATAAAATATAATATAAAAATGTAAATAGAAATAAAATATACATATCTAAAATATATATATATATATACACCTGAAGAAAAAAAAGAAAACAATAGTGCAAGTGTGGGCAATAGTGCAAAATGCAGTTGTGTAACTTAATGTTTAAGTTCAAAAGACCTTTTATCTCATACTGGAACAAACTGGAGAATATGTTTGTTCGTCATTACTGCATGAAAATCTTGTAACTGAAGTTTTAGAGCTTAACTTTACTTAATAATTGACATGACTAAAACATGTATTACAACGTTTTTATCTGCTGGATATAATAAAAAAGTCAAACTGCACTAAACTAGCAGTTTAACTATTTTCCACTGATGGTAATGATTGATATGATCTCTATGATGGGATCAAAGAACAAAATTTCATTGCGTGAATTTTTTATCTTACTGCAAATAACGGCTGTTTAGGAACTGTCCCACGGCTGATGAGTGGCTCTAACCTTGCTGTTGGTCAGCGGGTGGTTCAGAGGAGTCCAGGCGCTCAGTTTGGTCTGCATCCCGGCACTGTTTGTCGGTGACCTTGCTGCATGTGGCATCTCTGGGTAATAGCCAGGGATTAGGGGCTAAATTACACAAAAAACAAACTTGATTGTTGTGTTGGATGCTTTTTCTACCATTTTGTAGTGTTTGCGACATACGTCTTACATTTTCCACCATTGTTTACGATTCAGCTATATGCCACTTAACAGCTTCTGCCCCAGCACTCAAAGGCTTAAGCTTATCCTGCTATAAATATGAAGTTACATAACACACTAGCTTCTATCACTCTGAAAATGGTCTTATAAATAATGCCAGATGTTTATCCTGGATCACGGTTTAAATACCCTCCACTGTTACCTAGTAAACAAAGAAGCTCAATATTTATTTCTGCAGAATTGGGGGAAAAAAACATTTGACATGCTCTCACAGACAGACACACACACACACACACACACACACTTAAAATGGCAGTGTTATAAATGTGAATAAGACAGTAAAACACACTCCTGCGGTGTGAGGTTGACTCACCATCACTTCTCCTCAGGCGACTAAAAGAAATAAATCCAACTCCTAAACATACTTTCTGTTCATGTTCCTCTCCTGACGCCCTCCTTTGTGTCCCTGCACCCAACTCCCCTCTTCTCTTCGGCTTCCCTCTTCCCTGTGCACAGTTTACTTGTATCCATAGTAACAGTAAGTGTACGCTGTCCCGGCCTGTCATACACAGAGGGTGGTGGTGGTGGTGGTGGTGGTGGTGGGGGGGGGGTAACTGAAAAGCAAACCCTGGTGGAGTGGGCCGAGTGTGGATTGTGCAGGCTTCAGCAGCTCTAATGATGACAAATGTATATCTCAGGAGGCCTGACACTGCATATAGAGACCAGCTGCCTCAGATACTCTGATGCTGCAAAATATTCTCTGTAGACGAGCCTTAGGATGTATTTATAGACATGTGAAATACATAATGTTCTTATGCACTGTTTATTTATATAAAAAATCATCCTTAAGGGCAGTTGTAATAAATATACGTGCACAAATGCAGTGGCTCAGTCTTGCAAATGTTGGATATACAAATATATTTCTTATTTAAAAACATGTTATGTGATTGTGTGTGTGTGTAATGATTACTATGGTATTATTATTGTTGTTATTATAATATTGTTATCATTATTTTAAGTAGAGGTAGTAGTAAAGGTAGTAGTAGAGGTAGTTATAGTAGTAAAGGTAGTAGTATTATTAGTACAAGTAGAAGAGTTAGTAGTAGTATTAGTAGAAGTAGTAGAGGTAGTAGTAGTAATAGTAGAAGTAATAGAGGTAGTAGTAGTATTAGTAGAAGTAATAGAGGTAGTAGTAGTATTAGTAGAAGTAATAGAGGTAGTAGTAGTATTAGTAGAATTAGAAGAGGTAGTAGTAGTATTAGTAGAATTAGAAGAGGTAGTAGTAGTATAAGTAGAATTAGAAGAGGTAGTAGTAGTATTAGTAGAATTAGAAGAGGTAGTAGTAGTATTAGTAGTAGTAGTAGTAGTATTAGTAGAAGTAGTAGTAGTAGTAGTAGTAGTAGTATTAGTAGAAGTAGTAGTAGTAGTAGTAGTATTAGTAGAAGTAGAAGAGGTTCTGTAGTTTTCCTCCTGCTCGTGCGCGCATGGTCGATCGCGCGCAAGACAGAAAACCTGCTGTGAAGAAAAGAGGGGAGGGGGAGGGTGGGGGGGCTGTGTCAAGTTAACCATGCACAGACAGATCACAACCGGAAACCTGAAGATCTGTCCTTCAGAATAAGATTTGGAAATGTTCTGATGTGGAAATAAGGAAGGTGAAGCAAATATATACATATATTCACCATTGTAATACTGTCAGTATAAATATATATACGTTTTAACTGACAGTGAATACATATTTTAAGTAGTTTGTCCAAAGGCATAAGGGTAATAGTTTGGTGCTCGTTTTTGTTTAACCTTTACTTTTTTCTAGATAATAAATAATTATAAATAAAACAAATTTCATTTGAAAAGGGTGGGGATATTTATAAAGACATAACACTGCTTCACCTCATTACATTGATTTATGATAATTATAATAAAATAGTTATAAATAAACCCTGATTAAATTCCTATTAAAAGGATGTTAATACACTGAGAAACATAACACTGCTACACTATCCTACACTTCTACGTTTTATTTACAGTAAATAAAACTGTCAGTAAATGATAATTTATACTTCAATTATTTAAATGATAATTTTGCTTCTGGTTCTTGGTTGTTTGTTACTTTATTTAAATACATTTTGATGCTGATTTTCTACATATTTGAACCATGGAGTCAAGAGGGTCGGGGGAGAGGCATTTATTTTGAAGGTTTCGATTGGAAGCCATGTTTAAAATGTCGCCAGCTTGACCCCAGGGAGGAGAGGAGGGAGAAAGAGGGAGGAGGAGGGAGGAGGAGGAGGAGGAGGAGGAGACCGGAGGAAGGTGCTGGCTGAACGGGACACTCACTCATTGTTAGCGGGCTGAGGAGCAGCGGAGAGCCGGGAGCTACACGCGAATCTCCGGCACAGCACCCAGGTAAAGTTGCTGCTTCTTCCCCGGGCTTGGCTCACATGTGTCCCCGGTGGTCGTCCCACTGGGCTCGGTGGCTCGCGGAGCCCCCCCCCACGCTGCACATGCTCCATCAGTTCGGATGAAGTCATCTTTTGTCTGCGTCGCTTCACGTTGAAATCTCTTTAATTCCACCGACCACTTCTCCTCCTTCCTGTTCCGGGGAGAAACCGCGACGGCTCCTCCGGTCCCGGCCGGTAGATTCTCTCTAAGCAGCCGCCAGTGCCCGCTCGGCTGCAGCGGGAGACTGGTCCCACTGGTCCCAGTAACTCAGGGGGAAGATGATGAAGACCCCAGTCTAATGTCGCGTTTAAACAACACGGGAAACACAACTGCGCTGGTTTAGTAACGTGTGTGTGAACAGATGAGGATCGATCTTGTGTTGTTCTTGTGTTGGTCAGTGAACGAGGAGGTGTTGCCTTGTTGTGGGTGTGAACTGGCTCCTGTGTTAATGTTGTGGAAAATAGCAAAATGAAAACTGCTTATTAACTGTTAATAATCTATAAATTACAATCACTGCAAGAAGGTAATAACACAAAATATAATATGCCACTTAAACAAACTAGCACAAAAGCCTTAGACATATATTTTCATTGAGTAATGATTTGACATTTCTTTAGCTGACCATGATTTATTGATGTTAATTATTTCTGCTAATGTTATAATTCATCCACCACCACAGTGACCTACAAAACCATTACCATCCCTCTTAAAGAAAGCCTTGTGTGGTCTGAATTTAATCACGTTCTTCTGTAGGAAGAAGCTAATATCTGGCTTTAGAAAAATGAAAATAAGTATAGTATATATATATATATATATATATAACCTACTTAAAGGATTTATACAAATATGCACAACATATTGATTGAAATTGTGTGGTTTTTATTTCTCAGATTGGAGACTGTTCATCATCTCTGCCCCTGCCTGTCATTGCTAAGAGGCGTCATCGCAGAGGGAGGAGTGTGTGAGCTGCTGGCTCAGCATCTTAAAGGACCCCGGCGTCTCCCAGGTGATGGAGCTCCTCTGACACTCAGTGATGGATGGAGCCAGCTGCCGCCATGGCCGCCGCGTTGGATTGTGCTGCCCGACCCAGGCTGCTTCCCTGTGAACCCGAAGAGGAGGAAGAGACAACCACATGGTCCTTTAGCCTCGCAGTTCCACCTTCCTCGTGAATGAGCCTGATGCTAACAGCGCTCGACCCCTTCTCTTAACCAGCCGTCACCTGGGTCCTTTCCCCCCCCCCCTCCTGTGACAGACCAGTCATGGATCTCCTGTGGGTGCTGTCGGCGTCCATGCTGTCGGCGTGCGTGGCCATTCCCATGGACGGAGCGGCCGAGAGCCACAGTCTGTTCACCTGTGAGCCCATCACCCTGCGGATGTGCCAGGGGCTGTCCTACAACTCCACCTTCATGCCCAACGTCCTGAACCACTACGACCAGCAGACTGCCGCGCTCGCCATGGAGGTACAGTACCAGCTTTCATCATGCGTCAGTTTCAATCTGAGGGTTAATATGTTTATTCACTGATGTGTTGTGCTGATAATCAAATCAGAATATTGTCATTAGGAACAGAAAAATATATGTTTTCCTCCTGTTAATGTGGGTAAATCTTTTCATACATGATTCGGGACGGGTGTATGGAATTGTTTTAGGTTTCGGGCCTTTTCATCCACCACACGCGCTCAAGACGCATTGCATCGCATGAAGAACTCGTCAAAAAATTTTCAAAATAGCAATGAAATTAAACCATTAGTCAAAGAATACAATTGCAAGGGTTTGGACCAAGTCACAGATAAATCTTTAGCACATATTTTAACCTATTTGTATTTATTTCTTGCTCCAGCATATATAAATGTTGTCAATTGCTTTTTTTGTGAATTTATTTTTGTTCAATTATGGATTGGTCAGATAAATAGATAAAGGGCTGATTAAATAGTCAAAGTAATTTTTTTTATTCTATTTAGTCACATTCCGAGCAGTATAATCAAAACAATAATAACTATATTACTCTATTTTTTTAACTCTTTTCAGATAATTGACTATGAACTCGTTCAAAATCCTAGTGTGTAATTTAAAAGTATAAACAAATTTTATTGCAGTTGTTTTCAAAAGAACTGAAAAACTATTGGATTTAGATGTGAAGTGTATATTGTTCTCGCTGTTACTCGCCTTGTCGGAAAGATTTTTTCTTCTGGTCTATTCAACAGCTGGAACATTTGATTGATCAGTCTATTAATTGACAGAAAATTAATTGGCTACTGTTTTGATCATCCATAAATAGTTTCAGTAATTTTCAAAGTAAAAATTCTGAACATTGAATTCAACTTACTGACAGAAATCTGATACAGTACAAATATCGTCTGTATATAGATTTTTAGCCGGCTTCTGCTCACATTGATGGAATGTGTGTTAAACCTGTGGATGAAGAAACCACTTGGGAAATAAGTCCACTCTGCCTGCACCTGCACAAAGTAACAATTTTACTACAATAAATCATAATTGTATCTCTGGATCATAGTGTCTGCTGCATTGCCTGCCTCATGAACCTCTCTTACACCAAGTAGCATATACAGGGTTTTTTAAACTCTGGTTAACCCACTAAAAAGGCGATTGAGTCTTTTTCCATTGCTTATAGAGGAGATTGTCATTCTATCCCCCCCCCGGTGAAACACGAGGCTCTCTCTCACCTCGCTATCTTTCCAAGTTCACCTGATTGTCTCATTTCCAACACTGCCGATCAGAGCTGGAGCAGATACACATCTGTGGTTCCTGCATAGTCATTTGACCCAGGAGTGAGTGCAGATTATATCCATTCTCTTTGCAGACAAAAGCCAGATGTTAGCGTGTGTAAGTGGGTTTTACGACCAGTGGAAATGGGGCTCTGAACATCAGTGGCACAGATAGCTATTACCACAAGAACTTGGTATTCGCTGAGATTTGGTTATATTGAAAGTGCTAGCGTCTTAAATTAGTTTCCTGTAGCTCCAGGGAGTGGAGGTATATTACCAAAGCATTAGGCAGAAAATTAAGTTTTAATATTTGTCCCTGAAGGCCATGAGAAAAGTGCATTATTCAACTAGTTGACCTAAAAGGATTTCTGGCCAGATGTCAGACAGAGCCATTTACCATCTCATACATAAATACTTTACACCAGAATAAGAAGGTGTATGTAGGTTTTAAAAAATGTGGGTAAACCTGTTCAAAAAGGCAATGGCTCCGTATAGGATTTTGCATTTCCCCCGATGTGAGTCACATTTGATGCCATGAACATGCCAGAAACTGAGTAGCTCTCTCACCTGGCTATCTTGCCAGTGATGCATCTTTTATGATATGAAGAAGAAAATTGCTGTATAAAAGAGGTTCAGGAGAAGAGGTACTTCAAAATGTCGCATTCACCCGGGTGTCATGTGTCCGTTACAGCCAATCGTAACCGGAGCTCATTAAAAACCTGTTTGACGCGGCATTGAATGCTGATTGTATCCATTCTGATCAAAGATAATAAATCAGACCCATTTTGAACAACAGGCTTTTTGAGCAAAAAGATGGCAAACTGTGATTCAGTGTGGTTGGTCTGTTGGATTAATGCTCATATTTCAGTGTTTACTCCATGTTTTATTGTTTATACCGCTCAGATAATCTATAGATTACCAGCCACAACATCTGACTGCGTTTATCCTCCTTTAAATGTCACGTTGGGAATTCAAACACAATCATGCAGCAGATGCATCACCTCGTTAAGTTAATCCCATCCTTTATGCAGGCTGATCTTTCTGCTAGCACAAGCTATCCAGCAATTCCTGGCCAGACTGCTCCAAAACTAGATTGGACGCTCCGTCGGCTGAACTATCTGCCCAACTGGGAGTGTGTGTATTTATCTCAGTTTATCCGATCTGCCAAGCTCCCGTTCCATCTATCGCTTTTACCCTCTGACCACACCCCCCCTCCCCTGCCCAGCCCGGCACAGCGCTGATGCCGATGTGCGGCGCCCCGCTGACCATCTGTGCCTTGTCCACTTTGCAGTGCTCAGTGTTGAGTACACATGGAGAGCGATGGAGGATGGGAGGAGCTGCGTGGCATGAAAATCCAGGGTTATGTAACCCGGCTGAGGGAGCATGCAGCATCACAGGGAAAATTGCTACCACACCACAGCTGTACTTGGGAAAAATGCAATCACACTCCCGCTGTGTCCTTTCCCGTCATTGCTGATTTATTATTCTGTCTCATCTTCTGCGTTTTCTCGCTCGGCCATGTCTGTTTTAGATCTCCGCTGTGTGATTTTTAATGGAGACCTTCAGGAAAACACAAGTTGAATTTTGATGTGCCGATCAGATAGATGCAAGCAGTGTTGGTAGAATCACTTTCTAGCCGCTGAGACGCTATTAACCCGGCATCACGTTGTTTTGAGGCCTGATGAGCTTTTTACACCACATCTCATTGTGCGGGTTTCAGCGAACAGAAAGAAACACTCCTGGTTGAGACGGTGTTCACTTTGATTGGTCATGGATTTACAATTAAGTCTCTTTTAGTGCTTAGAAATGCTTGTTGGAAAACAACCCGAACACCAAATAGATTCCAAATAACGGAGACTGCGCCTCTGTCTGGCTCTTGTTTTCCAGATAACTCGCCCTAGATCCAGTTCATGGGAGAATTCAAAGCCTATAAGATGTTGAGAGCAGCCAAATGAGAATTGACAGTTGATTTTTAAAGGGAATTAGCTCCACTGAATAGCCATGGTAATGATGAAGAATGCCTCGCACCATGGAGGAACTGGGAGTTGGACGAGAACCAACGCCTGCAGTTCTTGCATTTTTTTGTCTAAAAACCCCTGAAGTGCTTTCTCTTTGGATCTCTTCTTGCTTTTCAAGGTCTTTTCAAGGTTTTTGTCTTTTGGGCAAGTGGTTATAGTGGGTCCTAATGTTAGCGTTTTCTTTTGAGATAAAGATTTCTAAAACTAACGTCGAGTGGTGCTCATTACAATAATTGTAGACAATTGTGTGTCGAAT
This sequence comes from Limanda limanda, assembly GCF_963576545.1. NCBI lineage: Eukaryota > Metazoa > Chordata > Actinopteri > Pleuronectiformes > Pleuronectidae > Limanda > Limanda limanda. Next base: position 18,100,254 of record NC_083653.1, read on the forward strand.
GAGAAATAGAAAGGTTTTTTTACTCAGTTGCAATAATACATTTTGTATGGCTGTTGGAACATGAACCACCAGAAGCAAGGTAATTTCTAAAGACAGGACTTTTCTGTTATGGCGTTCATCTTTGCTCAGTCAGTCACCGCTGACCGCCAGATGACCTCGCAGCTGAAGTGGGGCATCGGCCCTCGGGGCTGGGAATCTGCTAATTCTGGGCCACAATGATACTTTTCCACTCATAAGATAAGTGGGAGCGTGGCGGATTTTACTGGCATTACAAAAAGAAAAAAGAAAAGGGCTAAAATCCCCTTTATAGATAGATGCACAGTGAAGCTGACTGTAAAGCAGCTTGGGTTCCTTATGGTGAATCAATTCAGCTGCTATGACCTGTCCCCGGCATTCAGGAGAGAGGACACCAGGAGACTGTGATGAGATGCAGCTTGTCAGCTCGGCTCACTAGTTGGATTTGTCTTTTAAGAAACTGTATTTTCTACGACTTTCTAGTTGTATGAGAAATCTTCTAACCACTTAATCAATATATATTTACTAGATTGATATATTCTGCTAGAAAGAACTATAAATGCTGAAAATATGCTTGAATAATTGTTAATAATAATCATTGCCAGGTGGAAGTTTAATATTGCAGCCATGTGCCTTTTTTTTTTTTTTTAAACTCTTTATTTATAGATAATTTTCATCTTTTAGTACAGGGAGGTAAAACAAAAGACAAATACAAAACATTGAACAATTACCCAAATTCAAGTTCCAGGGGTGATCAATAAATCCAAAAGACAAAGTATCAAACCCAGTACGTGCATACAGTCTCACTCATTGGCCAAGTAGGCTTGCCATTTCTGCCATCGTTTTTCACCTAAATCTTTTTGGAGTCTGACTGAATAAGTAATTTGCTCTAGTACATGTAGTTGTTTTACAATATTAACAAAAGAGTCTGTAGTGGGAGCGTTTTTCTGGAGCCAACATTTTGTGATGGCCTTTTTACTTGCAGCCAGCAAGACCCTAAGTAGGTATATATCAGCTTTACTTAACCCATCTGGCATATTCCCAAGATAGAGAATTGTGAATAATACATTCATATTAAAGCATAGAACCTTTGAAACAATTTTTGCCACTTCTCTCCAGAAAGACTGGATGGAGGGGCAAGACCAAAAAATAGCCATGTGCCTTTTTGAGCAGCTAGCAGAAGACATGAACTGTTCCCTTAGCCTTGGACCACAGCTCACCATTGTAAATATCTTACAATAGCCAAACACTTGCATATGTTGGCACACTTTTCTCATTTGGTACGCTCCTCAGATATTTAGTTGGGAAAATATTGAAATGCAATCAGGGGGCGGAAGGACTGTGATGGAGATGGTTTCAGAAAGATGGGTGTGTGTAGAGAACATGGTCTGCTTCTCCAAGCGTGGGTCAGGGCGAACTGAAGATGTTAAATCAATTAGATTGATAAGAGCGTTTGTTTACATGAAGTCAAAGCCAAGCCTGCAAATCATTTTAATGGCTTCAAGATACAAGGATACAAATCAGAAAGTCACGTGACTGTCGTCCTAGGGGAAATTCAGTGAGAGCTTTTCCCTTTGTCACAACCGTGGACGTTAAAAGATGATCTCGATCTCGGCTTTTCCCGTACATGTCGCGTTTTGTTTTGTTTTGTTTTTTTGGGTGCATTGACACAAACACTAATCAATTGTCTCTGTCTAATCTGCTCAGTCCCACTCCTGCTCATTTCCTCCTCCTTTCAGGTCGTTAAATCAGCCTCTTGTCTCAGGTTTACAACTCGCCCAGATAAACTGTGTCATGTTACAGCTGCTGTTTGGCATAACCTAGATACTCCACCCAGGCAGTGTGAATGGATTTCGTAAAGGAGAGATGAGGTGTGTGTGTCTGTGTGTGTGTGTGCGTGTGTGTGTGTGTAAAATGCTGATGTAGCTGCAAGTCTGTTAAAATGGGCTGCGGTGAACTAAAAAGTGCACCATTAAACCTGCTTATTGTGTCGGCTAGTAAAGATGTATCCCTGCTAAGCACACACACTCACACAAACACACACATGCAGACACAACATGCTCTGATAAACCCTACCTAGCGTGACACAGGCTATAAAAGAGCCTCTTGTTTTATTTAATGTCCAACACCGTGTTTATTGGCTGTGGAGTGAAAGAGAAGCGCATCCAGAAAGCAAGTCGCTGGTCCACAACAACCTTTCTGTGTGTGGGTGTGTGTGTCTGTGTGTGTGTGTGTGTGTGTGTGTGTGTGTGTGTGTGTGTGTGTGTGTGTGTGTGTGTGTGTGTGTGTGTCATTAACACACTGTCAGAGCATGAGTTTTTTAAACACTTTCTCAGTGGTGAATGACACGGCTGAATCGGTCGACCCATCCCTCCTCTTGCGCTCTCTCTCTCTCTCTCTCTTTCTCTCGCTCTCCTTCTCGACTCCCCCCCTCACCCGTCTCTTTTGTCATCCCCCTCCCCCTACGCAGGGCTCACCCGTTGCCCAGGAAACGGTCCCAATTGTGCTGCTAACAAAGGGGAGCTGAGGCTTTCTTGCCTCCCGGGAGGTGGTCCCCTCCGCCCCGCACCCTGACCTCCTCGAACCCGGCTCTCCTCCTTCTTCTTCCTCCTCCGTCCTCCTCCTCCTCCTCCTTCTCCCTGGTGATGCATCACTCGTCACCATGGCGCTGAGCTTGGAAATTTGGAGAATTGGAATGGCAGTATAGGAGAAAGGAGAGTAACGGGGGGAGAGGGAGAGAATTTGTAGGAGGGAAGGGGCTGAGGTGACTGGGAGGTTTTTAGAAGAGAACCCATGGACACAGACCAGTTGACCGTGGTGGGCTTCTTCTTTGTCACAGATTCATCAGTCACAGCATCTTAGCAGCCGTCTCAGAGCCTTTATTATAAAGTAATTACTTAAGCATTAAGAAGATTCATACAGCGTCACTTAAATGCACTTCTTTGAACGAGGACCTATTAATAATTAATTATCACAACCATCTCAATATGATTCAAAACATGCTGGTTAATCCGAAAACTGAGGTGAAACTGAGGTCAAGGCTGTGACCTAGTTCTTCAGAGATTAGACGGATTAAAAATGCTTGATTATGCACAATTACATGATACATAAACAATGTGTGCTCACCACAACTGCATGATAATAACCATTAAAACTCATATTTACCCTTTTTTCACTTCATTAAATTCCGACCGGTGCTTTTCTGTCTCTCAGAACCTCTGATGCTTTCTTATTAGTCACAGACGATTTACCTCAACAACTGAAATGCACAACTGTAATGAAGCAGCCTGAGCAAAGCAAGCTGGTTCTGTAAAGTTCTATCTTTTACTCATTAAGAGGTTCACTGATGATGAAGTCTAAATAATGACATTAATGGCTAAATTCTATTTAGCTGCTTCAGTTTCAGGGTCCTTGTATTGTGCATGTTAGCTCACAGACACATGGTCATGACTTACCGGGACATTTGAATAGGATAGAATGGAGCCGTTGCTATTTTTAGTACCTCGTTTTTTCTTACTATGACAAGGTAAAATGTCTGATGAGAAAAATACTGGCTTGAAATGTTATGATAGAAACCTTCAGATCAGATGGAGATACGTGGTGTGTTCATCTTTTGATTAAATATTTAACACAATGATCAAATTACCAACATTGTGGTGTCTTGTTCAGGGGCCGTCTGAGGTCTGCCTTTGGCTTTGTTCTCTTTATTTTCCTTCAGTTTTGTCTTTCACTTTTGCTTTAACTAGTATTACGTATTATGTTATACTTTCTACTAGGACTTCTACAGGGGCTGGGATATATGTCCAAAAATGTTACCATCAGTTTATATCATCATAACATTCTATTATTTCTTTCAATTTAAAGACTGATATTTGCTCCTGAGTGAAGGTTTTGTTTTTAACTCGTCATGGGCAGAAAATGAAAAACACTTGATAAACATTTTACAGATCGGAGGTAGAGCTTTAAACTAATTATGTGCTTTAACTATACCTGATCCCTCATGGCTGACGGCTGAGGAGGTGGAGTGGTTTGTCCACTAATTGTTGGATAGTTGATGGTTTCGATCCACAGTTTAATGGTTGCTGAGACTAAAAAAGCGTTATATAGTTATATAACTACAGACCAGTTACCATACTTTCACAATGCATATGCAATATAATGTTTTATTGCTATTCATAAAAAACATGTTGGAAAATCTATTCATTACCCATTTTAAAGAACATTTGTGTTTAAATGTTTGTCCTGTTATTTTGAAAAATGTGTAAAACAAATCTGGTTAAATTTACCCCCTGTGTGAAATCTTCGATGTCCTTTGTTTGCAGTCCCAGAATCCACTGCTTCTCTAACCGCCATGTCTGACTGTGTGTGCGGCTGCTACTTCCAGAGTGGCACATTATTCCACATTTTCCGAGATCAAGAATCCCTGAACAAACTCCCATGAATACGTAATGGCTGTAGCAGTGGGATTGAAGCCGAAATTGCATTAGCATACCGCCCTCCAGGGCCGCACCATTGGACAGAGTGGTGTATTACACGCTTGATTCTCCTCACACGGCCAGCTCTGGGGTCTACGGCGCCCGATAAACCCCTGGCCATTCATTGGACCGGTGGCTCACCAGCTGTTTCTGGTGAGGCCATTAACACGGAGCCGCTGTGGAGGGTGAGGAGCCTCCGCAGGCTCTCGAGTTGTTGGTGTTGGTTGGAATTGTTTGGGCTGCTGTCTGTCCAGTCCTGCCCACACTGGCTCACATGATGGGTGGACTGTCATAAAATGGCTGATTGGTGATACTGAGGAGATGGAGGAGGGGTAGGAGGAGGACGGGTGATGGAGGAGTGTAAAAATAGAAATAAGGGAAGCACGATGAATAGGAGTTGGGATGAATAAGAAGAGAAGCGGAGCGTTTTTCCCCTGGTAGAGATTCACTTCTTGTAACCTATATATTTATTCAAGCGTTTCCCATGCCATCTCAGTTCTCAGTCCACCACAGTGGAGTACACTGTGTTCTATAGAGCATCACAGGCGCCCGCGGCCTTCAAAACAGAGTGGAAGAGCAAAGATGCGAGTTCGCTTTAGCTCCATTAGATCATGTTTGAGTGCTTCAACCCAATGCTGACAGGGCACTCCTGATGAAGTCATACATGTCACAGGAATTCACACTCACAGCAAGAAGCAAAGGAGGATGATGAGTAGAGTTATCATCTTCTTCATCGTCAGGGTGGAGTGAACTTCAGGATTTAGTGCTTTTGTATGTTACTTCTCCAGAGACTGAAACGACATACTCCAGTTTCACTTCTCTCGCTTTCTTTGACCTCGTTCTGCCTGTAGCTGAAATGTAATAGTCTACAAGTATTGTGTTCAAAAAACAAGTCATTGTTGTTGATTTTGTCTTTGTGATGGTTGTGTTAATCTTTATGATACTTACCACAACTCCTCCGTCTGTTTTGATGACGTGCAGTTAACTGTGGGTGTTGACGTGTGTCTTTGGTCTTTGAAGCCATCGTAGCTCTCTTCTTATATTACCAGTAATAATTGATTAGTTATTTTAGTCATTTTTAAGCTGTCAAAACGGTGTTTCCATCTTCACAAAGGTGAATATTTGCCAGTTGGGTCACCTCGCCATTTTATTATTATTAATTTTAAAGATATTATCTGGGCTTTTTGCCTTTAATGGATAGGACAGAATAAAGTGTGTGAAAACGGGTGTACATGCAACACAGGGCTGGGACAGAACCACACTTTATGGACCAAACATTAACAAATGAAGAAAACAACTCACTAATTCATTATTATAAAATGTATCAGTTGCAGCCCTATTTAATGTTGGAAGTCAGTTATGCCAGCTACAGAGGAAACAATTTTTGTGACAAATATTGAACATCAAAACAAATTTTTCATCTTGGACTTTTGGAAATAATCTGACCACCAATAAAACTTGAGTGTGAGTCTTAGAGGTAACAGGATGTACTGATTCATGCCTGTTAAAAGGCATGAATCAGTACAGTTAGTGATCTCTGGTGTCCATCTGCAGTGATAGGCCCATTTCATTATATATAAATCATTCTCATGGAAGTGTTTTTTATGCTTCATAGATAATTCCAGCTCAGGCTACGGCTGCCTGTGTCATCGTGTCACCGTACAGCGGTGCCCAGTGAGACGTGATGACTCCATTTGTTCGGGAATTACACAATTGAATAGTTGATTCATCTCAGTTATGACAGGCGTGTAAGTCACCTTAATTGATCCTGTGCGTTTTAGCGAGGATACGAATACGCCGCTGAGTTAAGACTCTCGTTATGATCGTAATTCCTTGTCATCATCACCCACCCGTCTCTGATCCCTCACAGTGGAAGTGTTTTCCAAGTCTGGGTGTTTCCCGTGTGTCTTAGGATCACCGTCTTCTTCCTTCCACAGCAGCTGAATGTCCTCTCATCAGAAAGGTGATGGGAATCAGGCGACGACAAAAGCTGCGTGGATGTGGCAGCTTTATGCGTTGAGGACCAGGCCTAATGCCCATTCTAATCCTTTCTACATGAAGACATCACATGTGGGCGGCAGGCAAACATGCTGTCAGGAGGAGGATGTGTATCGATGCTGGGGACATATGGTGCACACACATTGTGATAATCTGTTCAAATCTGAATGAGGTTGAGGTAGCGGACAACGGAGAAGATCAATCAACACACTGAATAATCATCGTGGCGTTTCTGAGCTACAAAATATTCAGCGCACAAAAAGAGGCTTTGGAGATGTTTCATTTCTAAGACTGTGTATTAAATGTAGGATTTAAAAAATGAACTGTGTTTCATCGGCTTGTGGACTCTGTCCTATCAATAATAACGACTTTATCCCCCCAAAAATCTGATTAAGATTTCCTGTAGGTGATTCAGATATGTTGTATTTTTCATCCGCATATGCTCGTCTTCATTTTAGAGGAAGATTAGAGTATTGTGGATGCCAGGTGAACCTGTAGCAGTTGATGTGTTTTCAAATGAAAACGTCGTCATGACGATGGCCCAGCTGCTCTGCCAGTGAAGCAGCTCTTCAGGGTGGCAGACTGACCTCATGAGCTCAACAGCATCTCTCTTAAAAGTATCTTTAAAAACCTCACAGAGATAAACGTGGTCCTATTTGACCATCTCTCAATTAGCTCAACAAACATCAGTTTACAGTTTGCACGTCTGTCTCTGCATCTCCACTGAACTGAGTGTTTAACGTGCTTTAAACCTCAGTGCCTTGTCCTCTTAAACATCCACCCCTCTAACAAATACAGAGACAAATTGCCCCCTGCCTGTCCTCTCCTCACCCCTCCCCTCCCTTCCCCTCCCCCACCTCATCCCTGTCTGTCATACAGGCCTCTGTCTTTAAAGTCTGGGGGAGGGCGGGTAGCGTTTGTCTGACTGACTGGGGTGTGGCAGGAGGCCTGGCTGTAAAACACACACACAATCACACACTAACAAACACACACCACAGAGGTGAATGCAAATTCATGCACGCAAAGACGTGTAATCCTGGATATATGGATTTGTATATGTACTTACCATTCATACACACACACACACACACACCTACCCTCCTCTAGATATTTGCATATTAACAACATTCCCCATCGATGCTCCCAGCACTCACGCCGCCTCTTGGCTCGGTTTATATGTGAGAGATCATTGTTGTGCTGCTACATGGGAGTGTTAGCATGTAAATAATATACTTCCGTTGGTACTGTGGCTTATGTGCGAGTGCATGCACATCACTACAGTGTGTCAGTCAGTCACAGCGTGGTCCTCCCTCTCACACAAAGACCCTGTCAGCACCAGGAGAAGCCCTGTGTGTGTGTGTGTCTGTGTGTGTGTGTGTGTGTATTGGTGGGGGTTGCCCAGCTTGCAGTGTTCCTCCTCTGTGGAGGTTGGAGGGAAGGAACTGAGAGGAGATGGAGGATGGGGGATCTGAAGTGATTGGGGTGGAGGGGATTATTGGGAAAGGGGCCAGAGTTGTTTTTATGGTCTCATCTCCAGAAACTGTCAGACCACATGCTCCACTGATCTCTTTGTGCCTCTCTGTGACTCACATTGTGTGAAGTTGGAGAAACACACTCTGGAGACTTGGTTTGGGAGTGTGGCGTTATCTTCCTGAACTTCCACATGAAAGAAAAGCATTATTTAGCCCTGGTATTTGATGTAGTCATAAACTAAAAGTCTGTGTCTTTCTCTCTGTCCCTCACCACAGCCCTTCCATCCCATGGTGAACCTGCAGTGCTCTCCAGAGCTCCGGATGTTCCTCTGTGCTCTCTACGCTCCGGTGTGCACGGAGTACGGCCGGAAGACGCTGCCCTGCCGCCGCATCTGTCTGCAGGCCAAGAGCGACTGCTACAAGCTGATGGACATGTTCGGTGTCAGCTGGCCGGAGGAGATGGACTGCAACAGGTTGTCACAACAGTAATAATTCTTCTCCCCTGGATTTAGTTTGGCACTAACAACCCGGCTGCATAAGTCGTTTGAGCAGATGGTCCTTTTGTAAGAAGAGTAATAACACAGCAGCAAGCATGTAAAGTGAATGATTGAGTTCCACTAATAAATACTGCATGGCCTCTAAATCAAAACCTGTTTGTAGACGTAAAACTTAGAACCAGATAATTATGCTATCGTTAAAATGGAAATGATGCGTGTTGTATTTGTTTACTAATGTGGAGCTGATTTGAAGAGAACTGGCTGCTGAGCTTTCTCTGTCCCAGAGAATACAACCAGTTTCACAGTCAGATAATAGATTAAGTCGTCTGCATATTATCACATAAGTGACATAAGCGGCAGCACAAAAGCAAAAACAACAGTGTGTGCTCAAGTTGTCACAAATGAAACCTGAAAAATGTATAATAATAATCCATATTTCAAACAAACACCTGGCACATTTAAGGGATTGATATCTAATATACCTATGATAAATGTAAGAGAACTGTTTGGGCTTGTTGGAGGAATGTGCTCTACTTAGTGCTATTCTAGCTGTAAATGCATTTTTTTTTTCAAAAAAATATTAGTAAGAAAAAAAATAGTTATAGGTTTTACAAAATACCAACACCAGACAACTGAATAACATATAACCCACATATGCAAATACTAACCAATAAATGATGAATCAAGAAGGTTTTCAACTGACAGATAACGATACAAAGACAAAAAACAAAACAAGGAATTTTTTTTTTTTTTACTGTAGTAAAATAGTCTTCTAACAGATGTATTCATGGTGTCTTGGTGGGTAAAGATGGTTCCACCTTAATGCTTCAGGTCTGGCTGACAGCAGTTCCATGCTAAATGCTGAACAGCTGAACTAACCCCCCGAGGTCGTCATGTGTCTCCTGCTCCCAGGTTCCCAGACTGTGACGGGCCCTACCCCCGACCTGCTGACCTCCTGTCCAGCTCAGACACAACCGAGACCCCCATCTCCGTCGAGAGGGACTACGGCTTCTGGTGTCCCCGGGAACTCAAGATGGACCCCGAGCTGGGCTACTCCTTCATGGGGGTGCGGGACTGCTCGCCGCCCTGTCCCAACATGTACTTCACCCGGGAGGAGCTGGCGTTCGCCCGCTACTTCATCGGGGTGGTGTCCATCGTCTGCCTGTCTGCCACGCTCTTCACCTTCTTGACTTTTCTCATCGACGTGTCACGATTCCGCTACCCGGAGCGCCCGATCATCTTCTACGCCGTGTGCTACATGATGGTGTCCCTGGTGTTCTTCCTGGGCTTCCTGCTGGAGGACAGAGTTTCCTGTAACGCTGCGAGTCCCGGGAGGTTCCGGGCTTCCACGGTGACTCAAGGCTCCCACAACAAGGTCAGAACTCAGCCCGTGACTTTGTATATTATGCTCTCCTGCTGCCTACTAGGGGTGGGAATTGGCAAAAATGTGACGATTCAATAGTATTGCGTTTCTGCGATATATTGCGATACTGCAAGTTTTGCTATTCGATTCTGCGATATATTGCTATTCATGTCCCCCATATTATTCAAAGGCATTACAAAAAATGAGGAAAATAAGACTTCTCCACTCACTTCAAATGTCACATTTAATTCTGTGAACAACATTGTCTTCTACACATTAACTGAAGTGCAAAAACTAAGAAAGGGTAGTGCAAAAACGTTGTCCTTGAACATTCAGGACACAGGACCTTTGTAATTATTTTCTGAATAGGACACCTCTCACATGAACGCTGAGCTCCCAGCACATAACTTACAATTATTCAAATACAATACAGTAACATAAAGCAGACATAATAGAGTAACATAAACCTGTGAATAATCATATAAATAAGAGTAACCTAGAGCTTCAATCAAATTGAAAAAAATAAACAAATGTTTACTGCTAGAGTCCAGTCCAGTTGGCTGCAAGGTCATGACCCAAAATGTTAAATTCATTTGGGAATATTGGCATTTTTGTTCAGAAAAAGGAGTTGGTCAACATGCTCAGATGTTAAAGTGCTCCTCTGGGCCGTTATTATATCTCCTGCAGTGGAGAACATCCTTTTAGCAGACACACTAGGTAACTTTTAAACTCTGAAACCCTCCTCGTCATGCTTTGCCAGCCAGGGGCTGTTACATATATAATTGTAAATAAAGTATTAAAAAAAAAAATTATTGCAATACTTTGGGCTACAGTATCGATATAATCGCGGCCGCAAAATATTGCGATACTGAACATAATCGATTTTTTTCCCCCACCACTACTGCCCCACATACTGATCCTGATGTTCTCCCCGTGTCCCAGGCCTGCACTCTGCTCTTCATGGTGCTGTATTTCTTCACCATGGCCAGCAGCGTCTGGTGGGTGATCCTGACCATCACCTGGTTCCTGGCCGCTGTCCCCAAGTGGGGCAGTGAGGCCATCGAGAAGAAGGCTCTCCTCTTCCATGCCGGAGCGTGGGGCATCCCGGGCGTCCTCACGGTCACGCTGCTCGCCATGAACAAGATCGAGGGAGACAGCGTCAGCGGCGTTTGCTTCGTGGGACTCTACAACATGACGGCACTGCGCTGGTTCATACTGGCCCCACTGGGACTGGACGTAGTGGTGAGGAGCCACTCTGCAGACACGTCGACACATTGAAACTTGTACATGCATATTTTAAGCACAGATGACTCACAAATGGAGCGACGCTTGTGAGCGTGTTCAAGCTGTCAACTGGAGCCGCACTGCTCTACTCATCAGACGTGTGCCTCCCTCTCCACATCCCTCTATCATACACACACACCCAACTAACTTGGGGAAGACAGCTTTATGTTATAAGGCACCCTACATTTGGAATGAGGTCCAAAAATCTTTAAGGTTGTGCTCATTTATTTCATTAAGGGAATTCTCAAATCTTATCTCATGTACAACTGACTTCTCCGGTTAGTTAACTTAACCATAGAATTTTATTGAATCGGCAAAAATGATTGTTTTATGACCTTTTCCCTTGTATTATTGTATATATATATATATATGCATATTTATTTAATTCTTATTTATTTATTTTTTTCTTTCAGTGTATCAACTCTTCAATGTACCCTCTGCACCATTGTAAATGAGGGTCTTATTTCTCAATGTGTTTTCCGAGGCTTAAATAAATAATCAATCAATGTGGCAGATGATTGAAGTTGAAGGGGATTCCCTATTCACCCTGTGCTTGTCAGTGTCTCTGCCTGTCCCTTCAGCCCCCCCCCCCCCCCTCCACCCCACATCCACCTGTTGGCTCCGACAGCGGCGTTCAAGATATTTGCCCATCCCTCAACATCATACCAATGTAATAATATCTGAGCGGGTGATGAAATCAGAGCCGAGACCCCAAACTGTAACTGTGTTCAGCCAGTCTGACTGAACTTTACTACATCAGGACTTCATCAAGACCTGTGGTTTTAATATGGAGAGAGAATACCACAGGTGATATCTGTAGTTTAACCTCATCCCTCTCTCGTGTCGCCTCAGGTCGGTGTGGCGTTGCTCCTGGCAGGCATACTAGCCCTAAACCGGGTCCGAATGGAGATCCCGCTGGAGAAGGAGAACCAGGAGAAGCTGGTGAAGTTCATGATCCGTATCGGCGTGTTCTCCGTGCTCTACCTGGTCCCCCTGCTGACCGTGCTGGCCTGCTACCTGTACGAGAGCAGCTACAGAGCCGTGTGGGAGACCACCTGGGTGCAGGAGCGCTGCCGAGAGTACCACATCCCCTGCCCCTACCAGGTGATTCACTCCACTCTGGTTTATTAAAGGAGCAGTGAAATGCATTTTTTACATCAATTATTAACTTTATGCAGCCGGTACTGATCCTACCTGAAATCTGCTTTGGGCAAAGACTGAACATATTTTTACTTTAAAGGGGACATATTATGAAAATTCCACTTTTGTAGTGCTTCTACACGTTAATGTGGGTATCTGGCATGTCTTCTGTCCCAAAAACTCTGGAAAAAAACAACTCCCGCGATTTATTGTGGTTCCTCTATGTCAGTAACGATACACTAGAGTGCGTCCAATGGGATTACGACCGGAATACACGTCATAGTCACACCATACCCATGTAGGGAGTCTCGCTACATGGCCTTGGACACCATCGCCATTATCACCACCGGAGCCGGTGAGATGATGATGGTGATGATGGCGAGCTCCGGGGTGAGCTCGGTCACAGTCAAAACAGGTAAATCTGAGGAGGGCTGTTTTAGACAGGGTAACCAGGGTGCTGTTTTAAATGATCCTTGTGGTATTTTGACCAAAATATGTTGCAGACATTTCATTAAGACCCCAAGGAACCATATCAACTTGTGGTAAAATGGGCATACGATGTCTCCTTTAAGCTTAAAATAAACAGATAGTTGTTTGTTGCAGGATAATAATAGCTGAGCTTGTCTTCATGAATATTTGCTTTCATCTGCTGGTGTCATCATTTCTATCATTCTTCATTAAAACAAATGCACAGTGTAAGGATATGATGACACTTTTTTGCAACACACACATGTTCACATCACACATGAGTTACACATTTCAACATGAAATTAGTCTGCTTGTATTTATTGCAACATCATATTTCGGTGGTGCTGTATTTAAGCATAAAACCCAAAGATCCAGAAAATACAGATGAGCACCTACTCACAACCTCAGTGAACCAAACAGGATCACAGGTGCTAACAGTAGCAGAGATTCTGTCGTCACCGTCTGCACAGATGTTGTTGCACATTCAATTCACCACTGGGACAAAGAGGCTAGAAGACGGAGCAGGAGGTAACAGCTGGAGAGCTGCTGCTCGTCCGCCAGATGTGTTTGCACACAGAGATGTTGAGGAGGAGCAGCTACTCAGGGAGATAGCGTGTCCCAAATACACAGGCTCCGTCCCACACAGACCAGGATGCTCCCACGCTGACTCGTCTTCACAGAGCTGCGTTAGCCTCCAGCATCAGGAAACACACCGCAGCTCATTTGACAGAGCTGTGAATAATTCAGACGGCTCTCCCTCTCTCTCTCCTCTGTTCCTCTCAGCCAGGTGTAAGCTCCCGTGTGAGCAGCTGCCTCTGCACATCCGCTCGTACTGCTGCATGAGCACAGTGGATTCTGTTAGAGCAGAGAGTAGAACAGTGATGAAGGTGTGCAGTGGTGTACACTTTATCAGGAACTCGGTATTCTGTGGCAGAAGGAAACGGTCGGTCTTGACTGTGCAGTTTATCCATTCACACACACATTCATATAGTGCCTCTGTTTGCAGCACCTCCTCTATCACACATCAGTCAGACACTGCTGGTAATTTGGGGTTCAGTATCTTGCCCAGCTGCACCACTGCACGCAGAATGGTGGAGACTGGGTTTGAGTGGACAACCCGCTCTACCCCCTGAGCCACAGCCGCATAATCCAGTATCCTCTATTTAGGTGCTGCCTCACTTAATCTGGATTTCAGCCACTTCAGCACTTAACTCTTACTATTGGAACTAATTGTAAAATTGGTGATGTGGCTTAATGTCTTCGTAGCTACTAAACAGTTGAGCTGATGCTAATAGTGACACAGAGGTGCAGCTGTGGAGAGAGATGCTGGAGCACAGGACTGAGATCAGATGCATTTTGCTACATTGCTCTGCTCTTAATCTGTCCCATGAACACTGCAGTGTGTGAGCGAGCAGTAATCCAGTGTGTGTTCCTGCCGGGAGAGGACGGGGGTCGTGGGGGTCGAGCTGCTCCACATCATAGTTCCAGCACAGCTCTCATACACATCACCACACTGTACCGTGGAGATGCACCACAAAGACTCCACATTGCAACTCCACCCCCGACTCCACCGCCTACATGAAAGAACACACGCTTGTGTTCGCGCACAAACATACACAAAGTCCATAACATGCACCAATAGATGGCTCAGACTTAAAGTGCCGTACTATATTTAACTTAAAAGCCTTCCCTTAGGCTCCCACCTCCCTCTGCTACACACATCCTGAGTGATGCTGGACCCATCCTCAACACACACACACACACACACACACACACACACACACACGCGAGATAAAAGAAGCAAGAAACCCAAAGGCTGCTTTTTTCTTGTCATACAGATCATTTTTGGCATAGTTATATTAAGTACACGTCACAGTTTGTGTGTGTGTGTTTGTATGTTTGTGTGTGACACAGAAGCTTTAAGCCGCTCGTTGACATAATGAGGATGTCGGTTTGGTTGTTCACTCTCTTCTCTCACTGCTGTAATGGGTGTATCTGTGGATGGCTGAGCCTGGGGGCTCTCTGCCTGGCCCCCTCATAATGAGGCCGTCATGACTACACGTGTGTGTGTGTGTGTGTGTGTGTGTGTGTGTGTGTGTGTGTGTGTGTGTGTGTGTGTGTGTGTGTGTGTGTGTGTGTGTGTGTGTGACAAAGACAGAGAGAGAAGGAGGGAGATGTGGTTCACAGTTGATATATTGTTACTATTGCAGAAAGCAGCAGTGATGTAAATCTGAAATCTTTATTTTTGCTGTGACAAAAAAATACACAGAAACAGAGAATATTGCATCAGTTTGTGTTTATGGGCTTAAAAAAAAGGATTTGTGTTTTTGGGCTTAAAACAATGTTCATAACTCATGTAGGCTTTTCTCTTTGTGCGTGTGTGTGTGTGTGTTCATGTACAGATATCTTTGTGCAGACCATTTTCAGCTGAGAACTCAAAGGGTGGATTTTAGGTTTGTAATTAGGTTTAAGTTAGGGTTAGGTTAAGATTAGGGATAGGCATTTAGTTACAATGTATGATTTAGGTATAAAATGTGAAGTACGGTTAGGGTGTTAGGGTTCGGATTAGGATTAGGCATGATTCAGTCTTAGTGAGGGATAAGGTTTTGGTTCGGCTGTCTACAATGAATGGTAAGATATTTTTTAAGCAGGAAAACCATAAAAAAAGAAAGAACATACGAGTCAGATATGAAATTTAGTTCAGGTTTTATTTGTTCTAAATCACGCCGTACATTATGTTGAATGAAAGATGTGTGTCTGCTGCTGTTGTGTTTACAACTACGATCTGTTGTCAGTGAGGATGTGGAGACGACTGGGAATGACTGAAACCACTCTGTGAGCAGGCGTGATGCTTGTTTACATACATGACCTACGGACATGACTGTGTAATGGTGTCTCGTGTTTCTGTGTCCGGTTTGACTTGTTAACATATTAATGAAAATAACAGTGTTGTGCATTTTCGGAATGATAAAGCTGCAGATAGTATGGTTTTTAAAGATTCAAATATGAGATTCGCAATAGGAAGTCGGTGTCTGCAACGCTCACGCTCACACTCACACTCACACTCACACTCACACTCACACTCACACTCACACTCACACTCACACTCACACTCACACTCACACTCACACACACACACACACACACACACACACACACACACACACACACACACACACACACACACACACACACACACACCTTCAGGCCATATGTGGGTATATTAGCTGCATAATTTCTCTTATTCTGTCTCAACCTCCAGCTCTTCCTCCCACATCCAAACCTACAGAAACTGGTGCAATATTCTCTGTTTCTGTGCTCAACACCAACCTATACCTCTCAACCAATAACACATCTTCTGTGTGTGTGTGTCTGTGTGTAGGTGGAGAGCAACAGTCGTCCTGACCTGGTCCTCTTCCTCATCAAGTACCTGATGATGCTGATCGTAGGAATCCCCTCTGTGTTCTGGGTGGGCAGCAAGAAGACCTGCTTCGAGTGGGCCAGCTTCTTCCACGGCAAGAGACGCAAAGAGTATGTACTTCGTACTTCATACACACACTCACACTCACACTCACACTCACACTCACACTCACACTCACACTCACACTCACACACACATATAATGCTGAATATTTTAGTGACAAACTACCTTTAAAACGTCTTTTATATCTTCTGTGCTGTAAAATTACCAATGTTGCTAAATACTGAGTCGTACATTTCTGCTGCGACTCAAACATCCTCCTGCAGTTCTTGAACTCAGTGTGTGTATCTGTGATTGTTGTCAGTCACTCAGCTTCAGTCTGAGTGAAGTGTGACTCTAGTGTGTGTGTTTGTGTAGACGTGTGTGTGTAGACGTGTGGCTTGTCGGTGAACACAGGCCCCTCTCTGCGCTCACTCCCCACCCCTCCAAATTCAGAGCATTAACCCCCTCTCCCGCCGCCTGCTCCTCCCACTCCTCCATCCTCCACTACTTCACCCACCACCCCACCACCTTCCCCCTCTCCCTCCCCACCCTCCTGCGTCTCTCCCTGCCCACACTGCCCCTCCCCTCCTCCTCCTCCACACCCCCCTCCACCATCCCGTGTTGCAGTGCGATGGTCAACGACAGCCGCCAGGTGCTGCAGGAGCCCGACTTCTCCCAGCTGCTGCTCCGGGACCCCCACGCTCACATCTCCAGGAAGTCCAGGGGCACGTCCACCCAGGGGACCTCCACCCACGCCTCCTCCACCCACCTGGCCATGCTGGACGAGCCGCCCAGCGCCAGCACCAGCCGGGCCGGCTCACTCCGCAGCGCCCGCTCCAAAGTGAGCAGTTACCACGGCAGCCTGCACCGCCACAGAGACGACAGGTGGGTTCACGTTTCCACTTCACACTTTCCTAATGCACTCCACAGAACAGTTCCCCTCTGAAGCCCGTCTCTGTTCTGATCTCAGATACACAGCCTCCAGTTTCCGGGCCATAGACGACCGACTGCCCTACGGTAGCATGCCTCGCCTCAACGACCAATCACAGCCCAGGCACTGCAGCAGCAATCGTCTGGAAGGCCTCTCGCGCCACGGCTCCACGCAGCTGCTGGAGAGCCAGTCGCGGCACAGCAGCGTCCGGGACCTGAGCAGCGCCACTCAGGCTGTGCTCTGTAACCCTGGAAACGGGATCCACAAAGTCCTGGAGGAGGACGGCTCCACAGCCTGAACTGGGATTCTATCTGAGGAGAACACGTGACTGGAAGCTTTGAACCGAGGAGGAGGAAAAACTGATTTTCTGGCTTTTTCTAGAAGGATGAAGAATGTGTGAGGATCCAGTGTGAGCGGGACACTGATGGAGTTTCACTGTGGGATCCGGACTCTTGGCGTTACCTCGGCGACGGCTCCATCCGTCCAAGTTCAGAGGACTGAGTGTGGATCAATGCCTTAAAACCTTCTCTCACCTTTACCTGATCCACGAGCTGAACCCGAAACACTGAAGCTCAAAGTCCAGACTCCTGATGGTGACGACGACACTTCACTGTGGGACCAACTGAGCTGAAACTGGGACCAACAGACTGTAATGGACTGGCTCTTACTATTTCAATACTACTGTGTATAAAGGACTCTGGACGTAGGACATTACAAAGCTCCTCCTCCAGTCAGTGCTCTGGGACGGAGGAGCTCACTCATCCACTTCATTTGATTTCTAAATGCTTTACGAAGGACACTGGACTTGGTTGAGTTTCTTTAAGACGTTTCCCTTGTGGACTTCCAAGTCCAGTCCCCTTTAGAAAACACTTAGAAGCAAACAGAGAAGCATGGGATTCTTTTTTTAAACTTACCTTTTTTTAAGATTTTTATTTTTTACTTGTTTTTTTTACCATGGTTCACAATTATTTTTCAGCTTCATTTGTCTTAAGTTCTGTTAAATTAACCTGCTGCAACTTTTATTTATAAAAGCACCCGATTCAAAAGGTAACACAACTTTACACAACCAACATGTGAGTGTGGATTTTTGCCTTAAAACGTCCTTATGTCTTTACTCGACCGGCGAGCTAATCCCAAAACTGAAGGTCAGAATGGCGTCAGTCCAGGTTACAGTGGATCTTTTGGTCTCCATGGCGACGTCCTGATGGCATCTGCTCTCTACAAGCACTGCATGTGTCTCCTGACCTTTTCAAAAAGCCTTGTCTCATTTAAAACTGTTTCTAATATTGAGGTACGTCCCTGCACCTGTGCAGCTTTGTATGTGATGAGGGAAAAAGTCTGTTGTTCGCCAGTTTGTGTCAAAGCTGAAATACAGGGACAAGAGCTGAATCCAAACTCCTGCCTTATTAGGACCATGTGTTCAGACAGAAAGATGGTGATCTTTACAAGTGGAAATCGTTTTTGATTTGACACGTTTCCGGATCATTTGTCATAAACGTACAGAGAAGAAAAACAAAATGGAAACAACGTTGAATTGATAGAAACGACCACAGGAAGGTTCCGTGTCCATTTCACTTCAGTTTCTGTCTGAACACACGTTTACACTTTGAACAGATAGAATGCCCTTAAGTTAGTCAAACACTGAATAGTCTCTCCTGCTACTTGTGTCCTTACTGTAGAGCTGCTGTAAATGTTAGAGCAACATTTCCTCTAGTGGCAAAACCTGTGCATAGATGTATAAACTGAATTTTGTTGTTCATTTGAAATAAAGTTGTTTTTTTAAAGAAAGGACAAAAAGGATGTTTGTTTGTTTTTGAAATCAGAAGAAATGACGACACAGAAACACATTTCCTGTTGTATTTGTAACAGCCCTCCGCTTTATTGAAATACATCGGAGTCAGGTTAATATAATGAGTTGTCCACATAAGTGTGGCAGCCAGTTCCATACATTATTTTTTGTTTTGACCTTACACCTTAAATATTTTTTTTTGTGCAAAAAAGAATCTACATCACCTGTAGTGGGTTATCCTCAGTAAAACGCCCAAACTGTTCAAAAAGGAGCAAGTCCAAGTAAAACAACAAACCGAAAAACAAAAATGATTACATCTATAACATGCAAAACTGTACAAATTATTACAAAGCAATCCTAGAAAAAAAAAACAAAGTGTAATATGATATGAAAGAGCAAAAATAATATAGAAGGTACTGTGGATAAGACCTCACTGAAATGCAAAGGCGTTTGATTTTTTATTTTATTTTGAAGATTTTCTTCCTCTTAAACGTTACGACTGTGGCCCGTCCGCCATCGAACCGCCGGTCGCCCTTCACCCCTGAAACTTTTCAACTCTCTCTCTCTTCCTGCTGCCTCCACCTGGGTCCTATCTACTGTACATTACAGCCAGATTCCCTCACTCACTCCTTCATCCATCCGTCGATCCTCTAACACGCTCATTCTCTCATCTAAATGAAAATAATTCATTGGTTCTGACATTTCCTGAGTTTCTCTTCCCCCTCTCTCTACACTGGGAAATCTGGGATCAGCTTCTCTGTACAATATTGGCCGATAATAAAACCGTTTCCTCTCGCCCAGCGAATACATTCTACACACAAACTCCAGCAGGAACTGAGGAGAGTCACTAGCTTAAAAGAAAAAAGTCTCCGAGGAGGTGGTTTGTTCGGAATGAAAACCAGCTTAGTCGCACTCGGGCGCTCCACACGTCCCTCGCTTAATAAAACACTTGGAATGGGTCGTTTGGAACTACTTTGTATCGTGTTTCAACCGGGGCAGGATCGGCAGGAATGTGCACCGAAGTACTTAAAAGTTTTTGTTTCCCTTTCTGACAAACGAGACAAGCGTAATAAAACCGGAGGATTCCAACCCGGGACGCTTCACTGTGAAAGCATTCAGCGGCTCCTGAAGAGAGCAGCTGAGACAGAAGGGGGCGTCGTCACTGTCACATCACAGTGAGGGCTTTCTTCTTTTACACATAATACCACATTAAAACCACATCGCAGTCGGTGGACAGGTTTCACATCGGGCCCTGCGAGCGTTTCCTCCAGTGAGATGCTTTTTTTTGTTTTCAGTGTCTGTGAAGTGAAGGGGATTGAGCAGAGGTAACAGGTTTGTTTGGCCGTGATCGCTCCTCCGCTCTGCAGCCGGGAGGCGCCACTCCGATCGAAACGCTCTTTCAAAAAGGCCTTTTTCATTCTGCCAGAGGAGAACCTGCCTGGGGGGGGGGGGGGGTTGCTGAGGTGCAGAGGTGCAGCTCTGTTCATTCTACACAACCACAGGCAGCACTAAGGTTATTGCATCTGGACTCACAGAGATCCAGGTGCAGACGTAGTGTCTGTCTACATTCTTATTTTAGCATTTTCTTTAATCTTGAAATCAACATGTAGCTTTTAGATCGTGGAAACATTCTTCAGGAGAAGCTGTGAGAAAAAAATCCTGTCACCAAGTGTCTCTCCCTTCTTTTTGTCCTTTTTTAGTGTTTTTTTGGTAAAAATGGAGCTGATATCTACACAGAAGCACTGAGCGTCTCCTTCTGGGTTCCACAGTGAATTTTAGAAACACACACTCGTTTACACACACCGTCGATTAACTGATCAGAGCCGCTTCCCCCCCGACAGCCGGAGGAGGAGCAGGACAAGTCCTCGGCTGCGTGAGAACACCTCAGTGCGTAGATAACATGTGTGATAACTGCTCGTGTTCACTCTACAGTACGGGCAGTAGTGTCTTCACTCAAATGCAAACCGAGTGGGGGAAAAAAAAAACACACACACACAACGCGTGTCGTACATACGATAAAAAAAAACAAATCTAAAATCAAAAGTTAAAAAAAGAAAACTGGAAAGTTATTTAAAATGGCTTTTGTGTGTGAATACAACCTCAAATCACTCAAAGAAAGAAAACAAAGAAAAGTCAAAAGGGGATTTTTTTTTTTGTCCTTTCCCGTGTAGTTTTCTACATTATCATATATTACTCTCTACTTTGAAACCTATGTACATTATTGTGATGGAGCCTGTGAGTTGGTCAGTTTGGTTTTACAGCAAAGTGGAAACGTCTGCGCTACGCTGGCGAGGACCCGTCCGGGGGGGGGGGGGGGGCTGGATGGCGTCGCTCCCGCTGGGCCGGTGGCGAGGAGGAGGAGCACAGCTGGAGGCGTGATGAGGTCACGCCAGCCGCCGGTGTTAACGCTGCTTGTAGCTTTTTACTGATGGTCAAAATAAAAAATATTATAAAGTCACTGCACTTAGTATTCATGAGCAAAATAAAGAAGAAAAAAAAAGACAAATCATTGATATCCTTTCTTTCTCTCTCTCTCTTTTTTTTAACCTTTTGGATTTTTCGCAGCACCCAAAGAGAAAGCGACTGAGGGGAAGTGGAGGAGGGGTTTAAACTCCGCCCGTCTGCTTCGGGCCAGAAAGAAGCAAACCTCCCTTTTCCTCGTCTAAGATTGATAAATAAATTAAAATATCGTCCCCTTAAAACCCAAAGGGTTCTATGTACAAGTACAAATCCTGTTCTCTCCACAGTGATCCTCCTCGGGGGGGTTCTGTTTTCGTTGCATCGTGACGCGTTGGAGTCTGAATGGGAACAGGGGCTGTGAGCAGAGGTTTCCTATAGCATGTGCCCTTTCTGAATAAACACATGCACACGCACACAGGCTGGCAAACGCAAAACAGCTTCTCTCTCACACACACACACACACACACACACACCTTCAAACATCAGCACCCACATGTACACCACCACTGTTTGCAGATGAATCCTCCGTCAGTCTCAGTGTTTCTGCTCGGCGTCGGGGGGGTGGGGGGTGGAGACATACTGAGGTTGTAAAGTGGGACAAATGTTCATGGGGAGGGGGGGTGGGGGGTGGGAGCTGCAGTTCTCTGGGCAGTGAAGGGGGCGGGGGGGGGGGGGGTTCTGAGAGGAGGTGAGAGGCTGCGGTGGAGGAGGAAGTAGAGAAGGAAGAAGAAGAGGAGGAGGAGGAGGAGGGTCTGGAGTCCTGTGCTGTGGGCCGGTCAGTTGCATGGTGGGTGGGGGGGTGGGGGCTCATGTGTCCCAGCCCATCCGGTCTGTGCTCTCCAGGGACAGGGACTTGGTCTTGTGTGGGGAGGCCGGGCTGGGGGGGCTGCTGAAGGTGGAGCTGTTGGAGGCCGTGGAGTGACGGGGGGAGTCCGAGTCCTGGAGGAGGGGGGGGACAGAGAGAAGAGAGGAGAGGGAGAGAGATGAAAGGAAGAGGGAGGGGCAAAATAAAACACCAGTTAGATGAGTTCATCTCAAATCTCTACAGAGACTTAAGTGAATCAGATTCACCAAACTACAGACTGAGCCTCTGTCTGTCACACAATGAATAATTAGGATCTGACCCCCCCCCCCCCCCCCCCCCTGTTTATGACCAATGAGAACCAACCAGCAGCTCTCAGGCTACATCCACACGACTCCGTTTTAGTTTGAGAAAACGGTTTTCAAATCAAAAAACAATCTTTCTACACAAACGTTTTGGCTGCGGATCAGAAAACGTACTTCTCATCTACGGTGGATAAACAGCTGCCGGCGTAAATAGGAATTTTTAGGAGTAACAGCTCATGTTCTACACATTTAATCAGTTGTGTTGTTGCAAAAACAACAGGGTCAGCGACATTGAGTTGTTCACTGGGAGTCGAGGCCGATGCTGGTGGTTTCCTTCTGGTAATAGGTCGTGTGATAGAAGCCCAACCAATCAGCGAAGGCTAAAATTGTGACCGAAAAGATCCAATCAGAAAGCAGTTGCGAGCATAGATTTACATATAAAGACTAGATGTCTCGTCCGCGCTGCCGGCCAACAGAGCCGGACGTCACCACATGGCGGCCATCTTGCCAGAGGTTGCTCGCTCACCCATAACATTGTGTTGGTAGTGGTAAATAACCATAACTTGCTCAATTTTCAACCTCTGACATTTATAACAAACCAGACCCTTTCAAAATCGGTTGAAAATTGAGCAAGTTATGGTTATTTACCATTTCCAACACAATGTTATGGGTGAGCGAGCAACCTCTGGCAAGATGGCCGCCATGTGGTGACGTCCAGCTCCGTCGAACGAGACATCTAGTCTTTATATATATATCTATGGTTGCGAGTGTCTTTCGTTTCCATCTTAGTTTCTGCCGGTCCAGACTGAAATGCTGCTCCAAAGTTTTCAAAGTAGAACCAGGCCGGCATCGTTAGTGGCTCTAGAACTAGAAAACTAATAGAACGGAGGCCAGGCACATCTGTGACAGACTTAAAGCATCCAATGGAAACGTAGAGACGTGGATCTAGCCTCAGAGAGGAAGGGATCACTGAGTGCTGCCTGCTGGGTGTTTATGAATCTGCTGTTTTGGGATGGAGCGCAGATGTGAAGTCAGAATGCAGCGCAGCGCTAACGCCCCCCCCACTTCCCCTCCCGCTTCCACTACATTCCACCCCATCAGCACATCAACAGCTCAATTGAGCAGCAATGATCAGCTCAGGGAAAACAAACATGCAGGCGAGGGGCAGAGGAGGGAGTGTGTGTGTGTGTGTGTGTGTTGAACTCCTACTGTACAACACACAGACTCTTACAGGCCCTTGTGTGAGTAAACATGTAATAATATGTAGAACTTCAACGAAACTAGAGCAGTGGATCATTCAGACGGAGGCTGTAGCTCATTGTGTGTGTGCGTCATGTTGTTTCCACTTCAGTGCTCATGTCCTCAGGTCGAGGGAATCTCTGGAATCATTGTGTTTCCACTTCACTGACCCCACTGGATTTCCCTTCATGTGCAACAGTCTCCTGTTTGGATCCAAATCTGAACTCACACAAACCCATTTGGCCTGAAGATACCACAGAGCACAGTCCTCCCTCGGACTCTTTTCTACCATCTACGGCTACAGCAACACACAACGTGACCAGGAGACACCACAACTCACTGAAGCAAAACTCCACACGGTTGTTGTGGGGAAAACTAGAGTAGACACATGTCATATTTCTGTCTCACACAAAGAAGCTGCTGTCAGACATGCACTGAACTCCAGATAAATGTGGTGACATTCTCAAGAGGGGTGGAATGTGAGAACGCAAAAAACAACAGAACAAAAAGAATACAAATATAACTGACGATGATGTCAAGTTCAATAGTTTTTTTTGAGATTAGAACCGATGCTGGTGTCGTTATGGTGTAAGTAAGAACATGTGATCGCAGCAGGGTAATTTATACGTTCCATCCCGCCTCCTGCACCACCGCTCGCCTGAAGGCTCTGGAGAAACTCTGGACCCCAACTTGCGGACATTGATGTCTGATAACAGCCACACACACACAAAAACAAACACACACACACTTTCACAAGTCAATGTAGATGGGCCTCCGTGTTTTTTTTTTGTCAGTCCTAATTCCTGTTCTTACAGAAGGTAAAGGTTCGACAGAGTTTATGTTTGAAAATCACTGCCCAGCTACATTGTCTCAGATTTTCTAAGACACATCTTTGTCTGTGTGAGGTTGTGTCTGAAAGAAACTATTGACATTAACTCATCAGTCTTATGAGAGAGAGATGTGACTGAGGATTCACTCCAAACCATGCAGCTGTTGTGATGGATCCCACCTCATGTATCAAGTATCACTGTTTCACTAGAGGAAGATCATTGGTGGGACCATGAGAACAGATTTTTTTATAAGAATTCGCTCTGGCCTTGTTGTGCTCTGAACTGGACAGCTCATGGGAACAGGGTTGCCATGGAGCTGGAAGGAAGCAGACGTGCTCTGTGATTGGCTGGTTGGGCCGCGGCGGGAAAGGCGTAGATGCAAAATGGCCGAACAGCAGCGGCAGCAGCGTTGTCCTCGTTCCTTTAGATACAAAAACATGTAGTCGGGTGGGGGGGGACAGAGCGCTGGTGCAGCTGATGCTCCGGTGAAAGCTGGTGCTGCTGACATGACAGGACTGGAAGAGGTGCAGCCAGGGGCCTCGGGACGACAGAGATATGATGACAGCCTGTGTGTGTCTGTGTGTGTCTGTGGGTGTCTCTGTGTGTCTGTGTGTGTGTGTGTGTTCCTCATGCTGCCGTGTTGTGTTTGCCTACGGATGCAGAGCCTGTGTGTGTGAGCACTCGGTGACACGATGCTCTCAGGTGTGTGAGGTCGTTGCAGCTGTTGGACATTACCTTCATCTTACTAAGCAGGGTCCTTAAAGCCCTTTTCAGATCGGGGGTCTTCTCCGACGGTGAGACCGCCTGCCACTGCAGAGGAGAGTTCAGACTCAGCGCCCAGCCCACAGTCAACATGCTGGGGTTGGGAGAGGGCAGGCGGGGAGGGGGAGGTGGAGGGGGGGGGACAGCGGGGGGGAGGATGGAGGGGGAGACGAGGAATGGGGCAAAAATGAGGCGCTAATGGAGTTGATAGGGTCCAGGCTTGTGGGTAATGGGGGATGAGGAGCCACGGGGAGGATGGTGGGCAGATTGAAGGTGGGTGGTTGTGGGCTTGAACGCAAAAGCTAATGTTTGATGCCAGTGATTATTTTTTTTTGTCAGGTGAAGCTTCATGACCAAGGTTACTGGAGGGTCATATTCATAAATCACTATAATTCAGGAACAGTACTCCTTGAAGCCAGTTACGTTTTATCTATCAACTGCTTAAGGGACATAACAAACATTAGTCAGCTACAACAACCTAAAGCAGGTTTCTATGGGGAGGAATCGACCGTGTCAACACCGGGAGAGAGGAGAAGACCGTACGACCCGTTTACTAGGAAGCGCTGACATCACAGAGATCTAACCAATCGGCTGCAGGAGTGGGATGAGGTGAGAGACCTGCACGCGGAGGCCGGGATGTTTGTGACGGATGGGAAACAGGGGGGAGGCTTTTTTTTCCAAATGGGGAACAATGTGATTTGTTTTCAAGTATTTAAGAACTTCTTTTTCTAATGTCTACAAACAAATGACAAGGAAACAGCTATTTGATCTTGATTGGGATGTGTCCACACAAAGCTGATGTTGGGATGACATTAACTTCACACTGAGATTCATAATGTGGCTGTAGATCTGCCCTGTTTAGCTGTTTAGATATTTTACACTACATGCTTTAATGGATAGACCGCACATGGAGCTGCATGTTCAGAGTTAATGTATTCACTGACCTCTCTGTCAAACTGTGAGAGTGG
Source organism: Limanda limanda (assembly GCF_963576545.1). Classification (NCBI taxonomy): domain Eukaryota; kingdom Metazoa; phylum Chordata; class Actinopteri; order Pleuronectiformes; family Pleuronectidae; genus Limanda; species Limanda limanda. The sequence goes on from NC_083653.1 coordinate 18,126,515, forward strand.
AGCGTCACCGCAGTCCATTCCTCCACCAGAGGACAGGGAGCTCTCCGAGGGAGACGTCATGGTCTGACGCTTGGAGCTGTAGCTTCCTCCTGACAGTTCTCTACGCAGAGCGCTGCCGTTCTGAGAGGACGAGCCTGAGAAACCACAATCTATATGTAAACGCTTCATCCTGCAGGTCCAACGGTGCCAAAGCTACTTTGATTCTGAGAGGATTTATGAACTCCTGTTAATCACTCACGGATGCCCAGTCCACTGCTGGCGCTCATGGAGCGGCCCGGCTCGGCACGGTTCTTGGTGATGGAGGGGATACTGACCGAGCCACTGAAACCCGCACGGTTCTCCTGAACACGAACGTTCTGGTTTTAAATACGCACAGAGCAAATACACATATACACCAACAGAGCAGTGCAGGGTAGAGGAGTGAGGAGGGAGCGACGACTCAACACAAACGTGGCCCATGTGTGTTTGTAAGGTTGAAGCAGAAAGGCATGCAAACATGCTGTTCATTAACACACAATGGGTCAGGTGGGATGAAGATCAATGAACCTTAGTGGGTAATAATAACAATACTACTACTACTACTACAAATGATAATAATTATATATATATATATATATTGCCGCTGGTATATATATATATATATTTATACCTGTGCTAAGGTTCATTATGTGATTTGACTCATGTGTTCAGGTGAGGATAGAGAACAGGGACTAACACAGAAACTAGTTTTGTGTTTAGATCATACTGTGCTGATTGTGTGATTGATGCACCTTTGTTTACATGAATGTGTCATTCAAGTACAACAGCCACGTTTTCCAGGATGCTTGTATGTGTCTATTTACTGTTTATAAATGTGTGTGCGAGTGTGTGTGTATATACCATGGGCAGGTCTTTAAGGATCTGGATCCCGTCTCCTGGTCCCATGTGGGCCACATGGTTGAAGTTGGTGGGGTTGGAGATCAGCTTGTTCCTCATCTCGGGGTCTCGCAGCATCTCCCTAGAATCACACACAATCGAAGCATTAAAATACACACAGGACAGACAGACATTTAAGGGTGTGTTGCCTCGTGCCGCTGGTATTCTACCTCCTCTGCTGGAGTCGCTCTTCCTCCGGCACCCTGAAGGAGAAGCGTCTCTTGTTGTTTATGCTGCGCACCATCTGCTTCCTGCTGTTGTCTGACGTCTCCGGGACGACCAGCTCGTCGCCCTCTGGAACATCACAACAAAGAGTCAGATACGTTTACACAAGTGACTACAAAGCACTTCAGATTTACTCTGGTGGCTGAGAGCAGCATGTCTAACTTTATACATTTACTGATGACACTATTGTGATATAGCACATAGAATATTGTACACACTGCATAGTTTAAAAGCCAGAGCAATGAAAAACTGCTTCTGTCAGCAGCCAGTCAGAATCCTGCTGGAACTAACTGATATAGTTTATATAAAGCCAACATTTACAATATGAACCATTTACTTTTTACACCAGAACAGAAATAAACCTCAACACTTTGTTGGGAGTTTGTATTCTTGTTATACTTTACACAGTAAACTTGTGACTTCTTACCGGCCGTCTTGTTTCTAAAGTAGATGAGCCGGACTGTCTCCAGCCCCAGCAGGTTAAGGGAGCCGTCAATGTTCAGAGGCCGCACCTGAAGAAGAAACATAAAATTTATCATCATGACACTTTCAATCGAATTTACTCTGTTCTTTTTTATTTATTTAGTCTAGAGATGCAAAAAAATGTGTGATTACTATAGTAATAAGACGAACAGAATGAATTCATTTGAGCCAGCAGGTGGAGCCAGAGATATCTCAGCTCGTCTCTTAGATTTGACTTTTTCTCCCCACACAGCACTGACCTTCTTGAGAGGGATGGTCTGAATCCACTCCATGGTGTTGACGTCAAACACATCCACAGCGTTCTCACTGTACACTGACAGGTAGGGGGCGTTGTAGCCTGGACAGATAATCAGTTTCAAGTGTCAGTACTTTCACTATAGTTAGTGCTCTGGAGTATGATAATAATGTTAAAATCTTTAACACATTAGAGAGAATGCTAGCAAATGCATCACCAAACTAACAAATGTGAGCTGTGTGACTCACAGGCAGAGTTTGGCACAGCCGGCCACATCAGCTCCTGCTGACGCGACCTGCGGCCCTGGGAGTCCACATAGACTCCGATGGAACTGAAGCACAGCAGCAGCTCTTTGCTGGAGATCTCCACAGCACAGAGAGCTTCCAGGCCCTGCTGCGGGATGAAGGCCAGGGTGTGGTCCTCGTGATGGAGGAGGTTGACCGGGGAAATGTCACCATGAACACTGCAGAGGACGTTGGAAACACAAAGTTATCATAACAATCTTATTTTAAAAGCAAAAAATGGAACCATTAGCGTAAAAGCTGCTCTGAATTTAGATGAGATAAACAGAAAGAGCACCTGTAGCGGGTGAAGCCGGACGTGTAGCCCACATAGAGACGCTCGTTGAGGAGACCTATCCACTGAATGGGACCCGGGGCCTGCACCTCTCGCAACCGACGATGACGGGTTTTACTCTTATTGACCTGGAGGACAAATAAAAAAATTGTTTTATATTTATCTCATTTATAAAAGTTTAAACCATATCATAAAGGTTAAAAGAGTACACAAGCTTGCAACATTTAGATAAAGACACAGAACAAACAATATCTAAAGCTGAGGGGCCTTTGCTCACTGTTCGTTGAAGTGTTTTCTTACCTCGTAGCAGATGATCTGTCTCTTCATGGCCACACAGAGGCAGGTGAGCGAGCCGTTGCGGACAGGCCCGGAGACGATGGTCTGGCAGCCTTTTGTCTCGGCCAGCTTGTACGAGTCGATCTCGCGGCCGTCCAGGGCCTGTGTGGGGAAGAGTCGCACATGGCGGTTCCTGCCGGAGATGACGGCCAGCAGCTGCTCCTGGGCGATCAGGTCGATATGGTGCACTTTCTTATTGTCTCCCACCCGGATTATTTCTGAAGGTGGTGGGAGAAGAGGAACAAAGTGGTGAAAATAAGAGAGAACCAGAGAAAGTGGCATCAAATCGGGTCATCGGTCAAACTACTGTCGGAGACAAATGAAGAAGAACAGAGCGTTTAAGTGGATCTTACCATCTTTGGTGACATGGATGACAAAAAGGCCTTCCTCGTTGCCCAGGGCGACACGCTCGTGATCTGGGGGCAGAGGGGAGAAACAGAGAATTCTACTTTAGTGCCTCTTTCTATTTTCATAACACCGAGCATAGAGGTTATACTCATATCTGATTGGTTATCTGAGAGAATAGCTCTTGCTGATAACACAATCATGGAGGTATTTCTTTTTGAGAGAACAACACAGACCTGATTACAAAGATAAAATAAGAAGTGAGAGGATGCATCGGGGCTTCGAATGACAGCGAGTTTCAGCTGCTTCCTGTTATAACTCGGGCTTGTTCTGTGAACATCTCTGACAAGGTGCTGAGTCTTTTGAACTGGGATGTGAAGTGTTTGCGTGCCCACCTATGATAGCAGCAGATTGTGTTGTCTTGATGAGCGGCAGCGTGCTGTCGTAAGCCTCCTTGGGGATGTAGACGAAGCGCTCCTTGAGCTTGTTCTTCTTGAGGATGCGGTGGAGCTCGTTGAGGAGACCCACCCATTTGTTCCTCTCCTGGTCGCTGTCTGCCAGGATTAGGATGGAGGGCTTGTGGCTGCTGGAAGGGGAGAGTTGGGACGCCGTCACCTGAGGAGAGAGAGAGAGAGAGGGGACAAACACCGGGGGAAAGGTCACATTAGATGTGGATGGTTATTGATCATTTATGGCCACGACATAAACACTAACATAACAATAAATCAAATAAGTGCTTATAAGTAATACATTTGACTTACTCTGAATATACAGGGGATGTCTTTGCGGCTGGCGTGGATGACATCAGAGGCCAGAACAGAACTGACTGAAAACTCTTCATCCCTGGATGACAGCATGAGATTTCAAGTTAAACACTTGCTTTCAGACAATTAACCATCCTGGGTTGAGCTCAGCTACAAGAATATCTGAATGTAATATAACTGCAACATAATATAACATGATTTTATATTGATTAATAATACAATCATTGTTATTATTATTATTAATAAGAATGACTAATTTCTCTATTCATCGATTAATCCTTTGGTGCACAAAAAAGAAAATCATAATTTCCCAAAGCTTCTCATGAACAACCAATAAAATTACATTTGTATTTCACAATTTGTCCCACAGGATTTAATGTGTACTACGTGTGACATCCTTCGTCCTTAACCTTCAACTTAGATGAGGAAAAACTTAAAGGAATCAGCTTCTTAATAGAAAAAACAAAAGGCAGAAACCTCATGTTATAGATGCCTTTAAATGGCTTATGTCTGAAGAACATATTCAGTTTAGTTAAGAGGACAAAGAAAACCAGGAATTTCTCCCATGTGTAATTGCTTAAGCTCAGGTAATGACAGCACCTACGAGGAGCTGGTAGTGCTGGTTTTACCTCATATCTATGACTTGGCTGACGACGACACTTGGTAGTGTTGCTTTTCCTTCTCCCAGTTCGTAGAGAAACAGTTTGAAGTCGCACACCACGGCCATTGCCCTCTGCCAACCCTTCTTCACCCCGGTGGGTTTGGGCACCTGGAGAGGGGAGGCATAGCTCAGGGTTACACATCAACCAGAACATGTAGTTTAAGAACTTTCAACAGTGTCATTTAGAACTGATTCAGAACTAAATGTAAACCTTTGTGTGACTGAAGGACAACAAGAGAGAGAGTGAAAGTCGTCGTTAATTCGCATTCGAAAACCAAAAACCAAGGCCTGTCCCAAGGTTTTCAAACATATGCATTCTTTATTGATTGCTCAATGTTTGCAGTGTTCATGGTGATAACCGAGTCTCACTCACCCTGACATGCCCTTCGTACGCAGTCCCGATGCCCTTCTGAGGGTCGATACCCAGCGGGCCCTTGGTCTGGTCCTGGGGCACGGGACACACAGCCGGAGCCTTGTCCGCACACGTTACATGGCAGGAGAAGTTACACACTGTGCGAGAAGAGACAGAGGGGGCAATTAGGAGAAAAGTTTAAAGTATGTCATAACAGAGAATGCACTGGAACTAGTGTCATTCAAATCAGAAACAACAGTTCACAGGTTGAGAATCCATCTACTAAATACATCCACTTCCTTTGTTTCTTACCTTCACAGGTACAACCCTGACGTATGAGCCCCACCATGAGGGAAGTGCACTGATTACACTTAGTGGGCGTGCTGAATGACTTCACCACAAACTGATGTGCTTTGGGCTGTGGAGAATACAAGAGAGCGACATAAGCAGTTTTCAGATATGACCTTTGGGTAAAGTCTGGAGATTAACAAGACTTTGCCTTTCACACATGCACAATGCAGCGGGATTACGTGATCATGTTTACAAGAGCCCAACATCGTCATTGGCTCTTATCAAACTCTCTAGAGTTCTTTGTCAGTGTTTTCTATGTGTGTGTCTTTTATTGTCGTGTTTTTTCCATTCGGTCGCGTGTTAGAAATGTTATCAACCCTGTGCTCTCACATCGGATTCTCCTGAATTTCTACAGACTTTATACTAGGAGGTTAGGCGGAGAGCGGCTATAATCAGTGGCTCTAACAGTTACCTTAGGTGAGGAGCGTCCAATACTGCCGTACCCTCCTGACCGCATGGTGGGCGTCTGGACTGTACGAGGAGGGTGGTCTATTAACTGTGAAGACACAGAAACAGAAACCAAGTCAACATTGTGTGTGTCACTTAAGTTACAAGAACTTTCAAGATGGATGACCGCACAGGATTTATTGTGGTTTTCAACTATGAACTCTGGAATAACATCACTTTACAAGCTTAAAATCTTATTAACTTCAACTTGAGCCAGTGCACCATTAACAGGACAAAAATTGCACAAACATATATGTGTAAGAAGGACTCCAACAGTCTGATAACATGTTAATAAGTTCAGTTCAGACTGGAGTCCCATATTGGCTTCAATGTTTGTCTTCCTCTCCTACTGCTGTTCCTTATATCACCCCATATATGTGTTACTTGTGCTGAACTATTTAACAGTCTCAGTATTGTGAGGTGAAAGTTGTTATTTGTCAACTGATTTGCTATAGGGAATATTTACACCTGTATGACAGAAATACAGATGGCAGGAACAGGAGCTCCTGAGGCTAAATTACTTTGAGATCCTTTTCACTTCTCCTATTTAAAAATAATAACCCTGATCACTACTCCTGGCTGGAGTAGTTATCCACTAGATAAGGTGATCAAAAGTCAGAATTAGATTACTAGAGTCGCAGCAGTTTCTTATACAGACTAAAGCCCATTTTCCATTGGTCAAAAAAACCACAAACATCAGGGTTTTGCCTGCAATGGAAAATGGATGCAATCAGCATTCACTCCAGGGTCCTATGACTCAGGCTCTGATCGGCAGTGCTGAGACGTGACACCGGGGTGGACGTCTAGACGATGATGCTGCACTTTTTCTGCGCAATATTATGAGGGACATTGAACCTTTGGGTGTTGGGCACATAAATAGGCAAACATGTTTGTGTACTTACAGATTTTTACACCTTGGGAACAACATATAACATAAACCTGTGACTTTTGGTGTAAAAGAGGTATAAGGGGTTTTCTGACCTCTATGGGCTCCATATCACTAGCCACTGAGGGTGAACGTGAACGGGACTTGAGGTGGGACTTGGGGTCATCTTCCCGGGATGGAGTGTTGGAGGGGGTGAAGTTATCCATGGAGTCCACCTGAGGATAGAGAGCGTGGAGTATGAGAGGACAGAGGGATGAGTAAGAAGGTACCAGTGTGAAGGGGAGGACATAAGGAGGGAGATGGAAGTATAAAAGAGGAGGATGACGGCAGGAGGAAAGGCAGATGAGAAGTAGAGAGGTGGTGATGAGGGAAATGGAAAGAGAGAAAAAGAAGAAATTAGTGTTAGTTAAAACAAACCAGAGAACAATAGGCAGCATCCATGCTAAGAGAGAAGTGCAAGCGCCACAATAAACAAATGAATAACAGAATAAAGTAATGCTGTGGTCGAGATATGTGTCCTATCTATTAAAGTGACCACAACTCGAATGCACCTCATTAACCAACACAAGGCTACACATCACAACCCAACAACCACGCTAATATAAGGCACCACAAGACATCCTACACCATGCACAGCCATTCAACAAAGCTACACTGCAGAATAAACACAGACTCCAGTGCAGACACCCAGCAACAGCATATGACAGATTCACATCATAAATTGCAACACAAATGTAGAAAAAATAAAATAAAAAAGAGCTGTTCATTTTTAAACCCCTGCCATGCAACAACCAGACAGCCACAGGAAACAAACACACAGGAAATGCACACACAAATTACAACAACACGGTACATTCAGAAAGGCTCAATGACAGCAATCACAGAGCGCAGTGATGGAGCTTACACGTCTGCCTTTGCTAGTTGGGCCAACGGATGGCGAGCGCTTCAGTGGCAGGAGAAGAGGCAGAGAGTGGCAGAGACACAGAGATGAGTGAATTATCAAAAGGCTGAAAACACGTTCAGACATTTAGAAGAGAGACATGAACATCAAGGGATCAAAGCCTGTGTTGCTCTACACCAGTGGTTCCCAACCTTTTATTGTCTGATGTGGCTTTACCACCGCAGCCCACCAGAGGAGCTCAAGTACAACTTCATCAGCCACAATCAGATGTGTTCTTATAAACAGACCCTAAACTATATTTGTATTCGCTTTTAATTCTGCCTCTAGTGTTTCCTCATTGGTATCATCAGGAATTGTGCAGGCTGGATGGGCAAGCTTTTTTTGGGGGGGGATGTTTCGCCTTTTGTCAGGGAGTTAATTAGTTTTAGCGAACAATATTGTTGTTATCAACTGTTTACTGATTACTTTTAGATAACTACTTCAAAATGTCCATCAACTTTAGCTTCTATTATCTGATCATTAATACTTCTCTGCTTTCTAACCGGCTTCACACTCTCTTAGTGACAACAAGTCTTAATGTGCTACAATTCACTCAGATTGAACATGTTTGAAGATTGCAACACATTTTTCTTTATAATATATTATAATATTATAATATAATAATATGTTCTATAATTCAGTTTCAGCTGAGGTTTCCAGTTTTCCAGTACAACAGGTTGAGAATCACTGTATAACACTACTACATATCCACCGGGGTTTCACTGAGGACAGAGGCTGAACAGTGTGGATGGAGGCTGATGGGAAAAAAATGCACATATTCATGGGGAGGGAGCTGCTTGGGAAAAGTCTGCATTGAGCACAGTTACTACTCAAGTTCTCTTTATGGCTGGACAAAAGGGATAAACAGTACAGTAAGGATTTAAATAATGTACTTTGTGTTCAACCTAGGTCTTGGAGGCAAAGTATTAAGAGTAACGAGGATGAGCAAGCACCTGAATACAGGGGCAGCACACTGCAAAACATTTCCACCAGATCAACTGATTGTATTTAAGATTAGGCACCTTATTTTTCTTTAAGCAAAACCTAAAGCCCTTTCAATAAGGTAAAACAATTTTTCTCTCCTCAGTGTAAGTGCAATAATACAATGATAAAACACATTGTATTCACTAGAAGAGACTAATGCTTTAATAATAAGAATTTCAATCTTGTAGTCATTTTTTGCAGTGGATCAACGCTTCCGCATAGTTACACTGATGCACAGGCATAAACTCACAAATGCACGTTCTCAAACATCACATCTATGCTGGGTTAGGTCTATACTCCCACAGTACTACAGCTTACAGCTACTGCTACAGGTATGTACACACACTGAGCTCCACCTGACCGAGATAAACTTACGTCTTCCCAAAACTCTATTAAAGAGGATGAGGATGAGGAATAAGAGTCCTGAAGTACCAGAGAGTGAAGCAAAGAAAGAGCCAAAAAAAGATAAAACAATAATAAAGATCTGGGAAAATTCATGTGAACATAAAATGATAAAAGCATGCAGAAAAACAGATGTGACTTGGTGAACTGCAGCTTTATGAGATTTATGATTTCCAGGTTGATCACGGATCTAAATTCTGTAAATCCAGACAGATGTATGGTTTCTCACATCAACTATACAATGAATCCAGCTGCTGTAAGAAACGCTGATGTAATACTTACATCAAACTGGTCTAGCGCTGAGGTGGGGGCGTTGAGAAAAGCCAAGAAGGAATTCTGGGAATCCTGGTGCTTGACACCTAAAGATACAGAACAAAATCACACAACCGTAGTTAAGTACATAATATTATAACATCAAAGGCTGACTTAAACAAAATCAGTCACAGGACTGTTTCTAAGAAGAGGGGGCTCGTTCATATGACCCAAGTAACAATACATTTTCATGTACATAGCACATGATTTTATTTCTCAAACATGGGGGGTGATGCAAAACAATCTAATTTGGGTTCCTGGTTTTAGTATAGCCCTCTTGCGATTATCTCTTATGAGATGTTTCACTGTGTAAATTTAACCATTAGCTCGCAATATATAGAGAGAAACTGTACATTAAACTGTTTCATTGCAGATAGTTTTAAAAGATTGAAAATTTGTATTTTCTGTAAGTCTTCCGTGGGAGTGACATTTATTAAAGCAGCAACAGCTTCTTTTTGTCTGGATCAATGTTCCATTAGTATTCATGGGCTAAAAATAGACCATTTTGCTCTTCAAAGTGAATATTGCAATGTCATTTTTACTGCATTTTGGTGAATCATCGGAATTATTTACCCCTTCGTAGCCGAAGCTCCTCTGTCTCCTTTTTCAGCCGGTCGATCTCAGCCAGGAGCTCCTGGTTTTTACTCTCCAGCTCCTGCTGTTTACTGGAGGATCACAGACAGAAATGCATCAAATATGAACCACAGATTTGAGATGTTTTTTTTTATTTTAAATTACTGAAACAATTGCATAAAATGAACAGTTTTGAAATGAGAGAACTAGATTATGAACATTTTTTCTTTGTTTGCTGCTGTAAAGTAGTCGTACCATTCTGAGGACATGTTGTTGGCCTTGACTTTGTTCAGTTCATCCTGGATTCCCTGCTTGGCTCTGATCTCAGCATCCAAGGCCGACTGCAGCTCCAGACGGGCCGACATGTCCAGCTTGGCGAAGCGCCGCATCTTCCATGGCATGTCCTGAAACAGAGAGGAAGAAAAGTTAGCAAATGAAGAGCTGTGAAGATGGTGTCCAAAAGAAAATGAGATGGGAGGAACCATCATGCTTCTTATGATGGTCCTGAAACATTGTCAACATTATATAAATCAAAAAATGTAATGGAGCGACAAATATGCTATTTGTCTCAGCAGCATCTACAGCAGTTATAAACAGTGTTTGTGTTGTACCTGGGCTCTGGCTCCCAGACTGGTGTTTCTCAGTCCCTCCAGCTCCTCTGTCATCTTAGTGGCCAGAGCCTGCAGGTATCCCCGAGCATCCTTCTCATCACTCACCCTGCAGGAAACACAAACAAGCATTAGCACGCACGCAAAGACCAATTTCATACTTATCAAAAGCCTAAAAACAGGACCTGATGAAAACTGAACTTGCTAAATTGTTAGCCACTGAGTTATATAAGTTAAATAAGTGTTCGCTCTTATTTTAAAGCCTTTCTACAAACACATCCTTCAGGAGTATAAATAAACTCATTGCCTTTGTAAATACTGCCTTAAAGAAAGTCTACATAATGTTGTGCTCACACACAGACACGTGTTTAGTCTTCCAGTAGCTCTGAGCAGCTCACTAATCCCCAACTGTTTCAACAGTGAATAAAACTCAAAAACACTTACTGACTTTCACATGCGCACACAAACTTAACTAAGTGTTTTTAAAAATTTGATTTTTAAAATCTAAGATTAAAAAAGGTTATGATAAGATTTCATATAATATCTTACCACTTTGGCATAATGTTGCCCTTTTTATCTATTGTAATAGCACAGCATCTCCACCAGAGGGCAATATGACTAGCTGAATACTTTAAAAAGTTTATTCCAGGCTACATTTGTATGTACATGTTTGCAGTGTGAGTATGTGTGTGTTTGTGTGTGTGCTTGGTATGTGAACTATGTGAGGACTGCAGGCTCTTCCAACAGAGGGAGGCCAAGCAGCTGGCGAGGTGTCAGCTGCAAAGGGAAGTGATCTGAGCGAAAGGGAGGGTCAACAATCCCTAAGAACTTCCGAGGCATGTGGGACATGCTGCAGTTATACTGTATGGAGGAAACCCGATACACTACTGGACAAAATAGCAGTGTGTGTGCGCGTGTGTGAGCGTGAGTCTGTGTGCAATTTAGATGCTGACTTTCAGTTTGTGCTAAAGCATAGATAAGAAAGTACAGCATATAGCTCATAAAATATTTACCACATTTGAGAAAGTGCTTGTGTGCATTTATTTGTGTTCATGCGACTGTCTCACCATTGGATGATTTCTGTGATTTGAGCCTCCCAGTGGGCGACGCTCTCCTTTTTGTCGGCCAGCTCCCTCATCTCATCCTCCAGCTGTCGGTTGGAGCCGCTCACCTTCTCAAACATGCTCGTCAGCTGAGGAAATGCACACGCACACATATGTACATTATAGAATTGTTGAGCTGGTATGTTCCCTCCCTATTGCTGAGATGTGCAGATGGACACTCGCAGGTCGCAGTTTGTGACAAAGGGAGATCGACCTTTTGCTATTAGAGTCCCCACGTCTGGATCTCTCTCTCTCTGAAAGGTTTTGGTAATACATGATTTCCATTCAGTCATACTGTTCATTTTGTTTTAGTCACTCACTGCTATATCTCTTATGTGGCCAGTGTCCTTTAAGTCAGCTCCCTTGTTTGTTTTTTCCATTTTGGGGTTAAAATTCTTGTTGTTAACCACCAGATACACAAAGAGATGAGAAAATAACAAAACTCTTGCATTAGGGCCAGTCATTTTTAGGTCCTACTCAGTTCCCTATGTGTCGTTAGTTGGTAAAAGTGTTTAAATGAACAATGAGGGGACGTTTTAAACATCTAGTTGAACCACTGTTCACAGATCTCCTCTTTCTGCATCCTCCCTCCACATTCATCACCAATTTGATCCTGTCAGCAGGGACATTTTAACTGCAGACATTTTACCCGATCACTCTCCCTCGCTGACAACTCACATGAAAATCCAATAGAGCTGAAGATGGATTGGCCTTGTTTCACTACTAAGCAAACACGGCGACATTTTTTCGCCTCCTTTCAAAAACAAAACTAGTCAAACAATAATATTTTTAGACACTTTTCAGAACTATATCGTGCAAAGACGGATCAAATCCATCCTGAGAGCTTTATCTTTTAAGCATACAATTTTTCAGAAAGTGAAACAGAAAGATATATTGAATTACTGCAGTGATACGTGCTGTCGCTCCCGTGGCAACCACATCCATATTCTTTCCATTTCATTATTATTTTTTTTATCATTTGCAGACTATATAAATAACACTCTCACATTTTATTCCATATGTCAGAATGCCTTCCACCTTGGAGACACTGTTTAAATTGGGTGCCTTTTTTGAACTTCCAAAGGCCATTTCCAAAATCAACAGAGCGTAATCCAGAGAGTTATTCCATCTGAGCGAGTAGGAGGCTACAGGGTGTTTTTATGGGGGATATTGAACAGTGATTTCTTTGGCGCTGCTGAGTGAGAGGGGGTGGAGTAAGGAATGTGATGAAAGCGCTTGGGCCGACCGGGAAGGTTACCTGGGGTTAGGGAAATGTGTTTTTCTGCAAATGTGTGTGTGAGAGAGAGAGGGAGATAGACATTACACTAAAAAGCTAAGAAAGCAAGACAGAAAAAACATTGACGAAAAGAAGGAGAGAACAAGAGAAACCTGACCTCTGTAACAGTGGAGTGTCCTTTCATTATGTGTATAAATGAGCAGATATCATACCTTATCCAATTCACTGGACATCTTCTTGTTTTCCTCAGTGAGCAGGATTTTATCCCTCTCATACTTCTGCTTGTTCTCGGTCTCAAACTCTTCCCGTTCGCTTTGGCTGGAGGAAGCACAAACACATGGATTGTTAAACTTGTGACATTGTATAAACTTACATTTATTCTGACCATAATTTACAACTGGAAATCCAGTCTTGACTTGTGCCTTTTCATCTTTACATGCATGCTACCTCTATCTTTCAGAAGTAGGATTTTTTTCAGACATTCTGGTTTTGTGGACTGGTTTTCTGCCCCCTAAACTGAAAACACTGGTCTTTGAACAGCCACTCTACATTAAAGCAACATCAAATAATCTTGGTGCACTGGTTTTATAACAACAAAAGTACAAGCATATCATATATACAATCAAACACTCACAATTTCCACAGTCAACCTCTCTCAGAAAGCCGCATCTATCCGCCTACCTCTTGTCTTGTGTGGGCCTCAGGCTCTATTTCTAGATTTCATAGAAAATCTAAATCTAAGGCTTGTTACTAAGACCTGATACACATTATTCAACCCAAACACATTAACGCAGTTTGAATCTGATACAGCTCTGTGTTTAGAAATGAATTAGAAAGTAGCGGGAATAATATGTCTGTAACACCAGACAGGAAGGCTGGGATGGTGGCTACAAAAACAAAGCTCTGAAGTTTTCTACTCAAAAACAAAATTCTTTTTGAAATTTGATTGAACCAGCAGATCTCAAAGTGGGATCAGATGCCCTGGAGTACCAACCAGGGGGTCTGCAGCAGAAAAATAAGTTGACTTCTTTTCATGGCTTGAGGTTTTTTTTCCTGCTTTGACACGTTTTGACTGTCTGAAACTCAGACAAATGGACTTAATTAAATTTGTAACATTTAAAGGCATCAGTTCAGTAAGTTTTTCAGAAATATATCCCTCAATTTAGTGCACATTACTGACATTGGACTGACTTTAACATTGTGGCTCAGAAATATGACTTACTGAGGTAAACATGAGACTAATGCTGAGTCATTAGTATGGTTTCCTTTTGGAAATCATACAGACAGTATGATTTGATTTTGTAGACAGTGGGGACACTGGTGTGTGCTTTGAAAGAAGAGATTAATTCTAATGTGCTAAATGTCATTTTCATTCTTTTACCACCAGAAAGTAAATCTTCCATTTTTTAACTCTCATTCTAACCTTACCCACTTCAAGACCACTTATACCATCAACTATTTCATTAGGATATCCAAACCCCTATCAAACATCTCAGAAGTCAACTCTAGCTTGGTTAGGTGAAAAGTATTTTTTCAAATTATGGGAGATAGATTTAGATCAACTGTAAAAGAAACATCACTTCACAGTTACTACATATTTATACCAGACAGGGGACTGAGCTATTTTTAACTGTAATTACCTCATGAAATCACCACTGAAAAAAGACAATGAAGAAAAATAATACAATAACGATTTAGACATTTATGAAATAGGATAGTGGCAGAAATAATGATCCAGGACGAGACAATAAAAGAGGAGTAAAATACGTGGTCCTAATCAGACAAGGCTGTTGATATGAAATAAAACGAGATAAAATACCTCTCTCGACGAGTCTTATCCAGCTTGTCTTTGAGCATCAGGATTTCTTTCTGCAGAGCGAGATGCTGGCTCTCAGCATCCCTTAGCTCCTTACGCAGGGCCTTCAGCTCGCTGCCGTGCTGCGCCTCCCTACGAGTCAACTCCTCCTCGTACTGAACTGTCTTCTTCTCCAAGTCTCCCCGCAGGCGTCCCACCTCCTGGGACTGATCAGCTGAACCCGGAGTGGCAGAGGGACCGGTCTGCTTCAACTGGGCGGAGGGAATGAGAAGAAAGTTTGTGAGGCTGAGTGACAAAGATGAGGGCACATTTGAAAGAAACTCAAAGCTACCAGCTTCACTAGAGCAGAAAGCTGAGAAAGGCAAATACTATTACTATACTACTATATTGTAGCAGAAGGAGTGGTGTCAGCCAGACAAGAGCCAACCATCATGATTCCAGTGGACACAGAAACACAAAGCTGTTTACTATGCCAATATGAAAAATAACTTTAAACTATTTAAACGTTAGCCAAATAAAGGAGCTGATGGCTGCAGTCTGCAACTTTACAATTATTACAACCAAACATCTTTCACCTGTTACTAAAAAAAGACAAAGGATGAGCGGTAACAAATTGCCATTAACATTTGATGTATCTGGTGGTTGTGGATATGTCAGAAACTGTCCAGTTAGAGCAGACAGAGTCATTCCCCATCCATGTTTTCCCTTTAGAATTATCCAGGTGCTCATGCAGGAGCTCGGTTCAGTTCATTCTTTATTATTCGGTCTGAAATTTGGCAGCAAAACTAGACTGTGTCCAGTGATTTTTTCTTCTCTATACTAGCACTGTGCAGGCTGTTAACAAAAGAGAAACTATCTTATTTTGTGTGCCTAGAGCTTGTTTCCCTTTGCTGAGTTATCATAAGGGGCATTGTGTATCACTCCTGCTACTGATGAAAGGTCCATGTCTAGTGATATTTACAGAATGTTTTAGTGGTTATACTGTGGTTTATTAATGTTCTTAGGCAGACACAAGAGGCACTTGTTTATTCTGTTGTGTTGATTCTTTGTTGTCCCTACAAGTTCAGATGCACTAGTCCAATTCTATTTGAACCTCAGCATCTGGGGTTCCATATTTGTAAAATTATACATTATATGTATATTGTTGTTAAAAATTTTACAGTCAGTTGAAATGAATCCTGAAGAGAACAATTTTGGGTTGTTTTGTGTCTGTATAGGCCTACTATAAAAAGCATTTTTAATTTTGGTACTTGTACTTTTGATACTTATGTACATTTCAACACCAGATACTTTTGATACTTAAGTACATTTAATATGAACTACTTTAAGACTTTTACTCAAGGCATTTTCTGACGGGTGACTTTTACTTTTACCGGAGTCACTTTCAGGTAAGACATCTGTACTTTTACTCAAGTATGGCTTTCAAGTTCTTTATACACCACTGTCCATAGCACTGATTCATCAACGGAAGATTGCAAGGAGGTGCTCAACCTCCCTCCAAACACCCCACATTCAAATTTAGCAGAAGTTTGTCATCGTAAAAACTTCACACAAGGTTGTGCCGTTTTATAATTAATTATTATATATTGCTATCTTATCAGATGCAGCCAACAATTAAGTACCAGGAGAAGGACGGATTAATGTCTGCAAACTTACCTTAAGCCCTTCCAGCTCCTCCTCCAGCTGCCGGCTGTACTGCTCATTCCTCTCTCTCAGCTTCCTCTCTTTCTGAGCCTCTGCTGACTGCTCCTCCGCCTGCGCCTCCATCTGATGATGGACACAGGCAAACTCAGTTGATTGGATGAAATCATGCCATACACAATTTGTTGTTCATGTTCCCAACACACAAGGAGTAGAAGTAGCTATCTTTTATCTCAAAAATATGCAAAAGCGAAACTCACACGTGACAACGGCACCAATACACAACAGGAGGAAACAATATCTGTATAATATTGTACATCAAAATAAAGCTACTACAAGAGTGTTTCTGATCTACTGTATATTCATCTATGAACATTCTAGAGGTGATGCAGAAGTAACAGAAAGACAGAAACAACCAATGACTGGATATAGAACAGGGTGTGCTAGCAACCACAGGGCGACTACTCTACCTCCTTCTTGGCCCTCTCGGCCTTTCGCACCTCAAGGCGGAGAGCCTCCACCTTTTGACTGTGGCTCTCCATCTCCTCCTCCTTATCTCGCACCTGGCGAACCAAGCGCTGCTTCGCCGACCTGGGTTCAGTCACAACAGAGAGAAAATTTTACGAGGGAATTGGATAAAACCAAGTATGGGTATGATCTTCATATCTCAATATCAATGTATCAAAATGACCATTAACTGTGATTTTGAGACAATGGTAAATGGCAGTGGTTTTACCTGAGTTCTGTTAGTCTCTCATTGAGCTCTGAAAATTCCTGCATGGCCAGTTTTCTCTGACTGTGAGCTTCCTTCAGGTCCTTCGTCTGACCCTTCATCTTCTCAGTTGCATCCGTAAGGTCCTGACCACAACACAGACCAAGTAGATAAGATTCCAACAGTAACATTTCTCAAGATCAAAAGCTTCAAAGCTGCATTTTGTCGCTTTGTGTCATTTTTGTGGTATTACTATATACTATTTATATGAATATGAACAAAACACTGGTTCTATACATGTACATATGTATAACAGTGATATACACAAAGGTAATATTGTTTCTACCTTGTGCATATCATCTCTCTCCTGTGTAACGCTCCTCATCTGTTTCTCCAGGGTTTTAATGTATTTAGATGAGTCCTCTAGGTCTCTGCGAGCCGACGACACATCCTCCAGCTGCTTCTCCAGTTGTCCCGAGTCTGACAAACAAATATACGTGACATTTTTAGTTCAAATGAAAATGGTTTGACCTGCCTATATTTATCACAGACAGATATCCCATATAACTCTTCATTGGTTTCCCTCTAAAACTCAAATTTGTGTGATAAGGTTGTGAAGGCAGAAAAAGAATCCCATACCAGCGATCTGCTTCTTGAGGATGTCGATCTCACTCTTCAGACTCCTGATCTCCACCTCCTTGTTGGCGCTGGGGGGGCCTTCTCCTGTTGGATGCTGCAGCGCCTGCACCGTCTGAGTCGACTCTGTAACAGCCCAAGACAAATCAGCGACTTTTTTTCTTTGTAAATCAAATATTAAAAATAACCTTATAAATGTGGGATGGTTGTATGCATACCTTTAACATGTGTACAACATATGTTATCTCTCTCTCTCAGTGTCAAATTGCAGTGTGGATGTTTACATGTTTACTCTTAGTCTTTTTTCAGCCTCACCTTGCAGTTTGCGGCACAGCTCCACTTTCTCTTGCTCCAGCCGACGGATTCTCCTCTCATAGGCCTCGGTGGCCAGGCTGTCTTCCAGGCCGCGCTTGACATCCGTGTCCAACTGATCCTGACCTGCTCTACCCGGCTCCAGTGCCAGTTGCCGCAGGCAACCCCGGTCAGATAGGGTACTATAGGGTGAGACAGGAGTAAGACAATGATAATGGATAAAAATAGCAGACAGGATATATGATTAAGGAAGAAAAAACACTTGAGGAGTTGAGCAAAGGCCATAATGGTGTAGACAAAAAGTGTTTGGTTAAGGGAGCACAAGGGCCAAGAAGGAAATGCCAGAGGAACAGCAGGGGAGGGGAAACAGGAAAAAGAAGAGGACGACAAAGTGATGAGTTGAAAGAAGGGAGGATGTTGAGTCATGGAAGAAGGGGGTAAAGGGAGGGCGGAGAAGGAATGACAGGGACATAAAGGAAGATGGGAGATAGAAAGAGACACAGGGAGACAGAGTGGGGGAGAGGGAAAGACAGAAAGGAAGAGTGGGCAGGGCCATAATCACTGGGCCATGAAGAGATAAGAGATAAGTAACTTGGCGCTTTCTCACGGGTACCACTTCAGTGTGTAGATCTAGAGTGAGTCATGAACATCACCTTATTAGGGAGGGAAGCCAATTTAACTTCTTAAGATGTTGGGATGAGAATGCTATGAAGTGACTTTTCTGGGAAATATGTCGGTTTTACATGACTACACATGACACAAGGTATTGAAATAGCCACAGTTTTTTCATCTCCCCTGATTCTTATTAATTTTGACTTTTTGCACAATTTAACTTTTGCTAGAAACTACAATAACACCGGTGGAGAATAGTGTCTCAACACCCACTTATAATCAGAACCTTTCTAAAATGATCTATACATCTATTCCCCTTGGTAGCACTCACCATTTACTTGTGTAAGTGAAGCCCACAAAGGGCAGGTGGTGGCCAGAGAAGGCAGTGTGAGAGGGAGGGGGCATGGTCTCCTGAAAAATGATTAAAAACATGATGAAAAAAAATTAAACATCATTTCAGATACAAGTGTCTATAAATATATATCAATACAGCTGTAGGCAGACAGAATGGACAACCAATGTGAGTTTCTGTCTGTCCTTAAACAACCTCCTTACCGAGTTCTTTAGACAGTCGTCATCTACGTCAAAATTAGAGGTATCTGTGGGACTGCTGACTTCTGGGATATATGGGGCCTCACATGTGCGGATGTTTTCCCAGTCGATGCCTGATTATAAGAGAGATTACAAGTTACATTACACCTGTTTAGAGACATGCTGTGAAGTCAAAGTATTAATTTAGGAGATCGAATTTCATACCAATTACATTAAGCTTTTCAACTTGTGTTTAAGAGGCATGCTAGCACTATGGTTCTTCAATATAAGCAGTAAAGTAAAACTGCACAAAAATAGTCATTTCTTCATAATAAGCATAACAAATGCAACTGCAAGAAAAGATACCAGTGAAAATGAAGACACATAAAATATGAACCCGTTTATCAGACAATCTTTGAACAATATTAGAACTGATTTAACATAACCATTGAGTATTAAATAAATGTATGCAGGTATAAGAAATCCATACTACCCCCTCCTGTTATTGTTGTCAAATGGAAGAGACAATACCAAGTCACTCAATGTACAGGGGCTTAAGGTCGGCTGGACTATCAAACCACACCATAACACACAGCTGTTTGCAGGATGCAGAGTGATGAAGTAATGTATCATAACTCTCAGTCTGATCTCATCCATCTTGTTTGTAAGAGACATTGAGTTGATTAGGAACAGATTCTGGAGCGTTGGTCTGTACGGGTTAGCCTTTCGCCTAGCTTTTAGTTAGTAGCCACGCTCGCTTTCCCCACTTCTGTTTCCTCTGCTTTCACCTAAACATAGGCTTTCCCAGCCTAACTGTCTTACAACGTTGCTCTGACTTTGCAGGGAATCTGATCCCGACCACAGACATTGAGATAGTTTTGTATAAAAAGCCAATTTTCTCCCTGATTGTCTCATTTGCTGTTGTAGGTCATAAAGTAAGACAGATTTAAAACCCTTTTAATATCATTGTAGGAGCTTTAATTGGGGCTGTATTGACAAAGTGTTCTAAAAATGTACCAGTGAAGAAGGGGTGATGCTTGAAGTCCTCAATGCCATTCTGACCCAATCTGTGCTCTCGACTGCAAATGAGCCTGCGAACCAGATCCTTTGCGTCCTCTGACACATCTGATATCTGCTGTGGGAACTGAAATCGCTCCTTCACGGATAAACAAATTGAAGATGAGACATTTCACTTTTAAAAAAACATCGTTTGAATCGAGTGTAGTATTTTGCTTGAGCATTTACCTTGTGGTTCATGATCTTCCCGTAGGTTTCCACCAGGGACTCTGCATAGAAAGGGGTCTCGCCGTACAACATTTCATACATGCAGACGCCCAGGGACCACCAGTCACACTCAGGACCGTACTTGCCTTTCCCGTCCTCCATGGCCTGGAGGATTTCTGGGGAGATGTAGTCTGGAGTCCCCACCGCCACGGAGGACTGGACCTAGTGGAGGAACAACACTTAAGTCAATGACTGATCCCAAGAATGTCGCAAATGAAAAAAAATCTCACACACAAGCAAGCATAGAGTAGACATTTAAAGTTCAGCATCCATGCTACAGTGATGATGAAGAGTTACAAGCTGAAGTCTTGGAAACATGCAACATAAATACCACCGGTCCAGCAAGAGCAAACAACCAATTTCAGACCCCCACTACAGGATGAATTCATTATTTAATTGTTCTTTTTTGGGGGGGAGAAGGACAATTTGACAACGAATCATGAATAAATATCAAAGCTTTAAATTCGTAAATTTCTAAATGCAATGAATGTTATGAATTTTCAGTGGAAGAGAAAAAGCAGATGTCCCAGTTGGATCCATCATACGTCCATTATTAGCCAATAACTTTCCCATTATTCAGGAAGTTGCTTTATTGCAGATGATACACAAATATGATTCACTGTTCCCAGCACACAAAGCTTTAATCCAGACATTTCATTCTATAACACCGAACCAAGGAGAGCACAACAACCACTAAACTTATTTCTTTCAATGGTCATATAACCTCATCACTGTATCAAAACTGTAGGAAGAAAACCAGGCACTTGTGTGATAGTCATACTTTCAATTGATCTTTTATATAAACTCTGACAGGAAGGTTTTTTTGGGGGGGAGAGTTGTCTGAATCATAAACTGCAGGCACAGCCAAGCAGCTGAACCACACACACTCCTCCTGAGAGACCCCTGGGGGTTGACGAGGAGGTCAGTAAAGCTCTGGTATGTTTGCTTTGGACCAGAGGAGGAGGCATCAGCAGCAGTGTGGTAAAAACTTACCGTCCCGTCCTCCATGAGTTTGAGGCAGGAGCCGAAGTCTGCCAGGCGGATGTGGCCATTCAGATCCAGAAGAATGTTGTCTGGCTTAATGTCCCTGAAAGTCGAGAGAAAGAAAGAAAGAAAGAAATTGAGCAAGGGATTCCTCAGAAAAGAACGTGGAAAATGAAGAAAACAAGACACTATTCCAAACATAACAACACTTTAAGGACATCCAAAACACACACGCACAAGCCTGATCTCATATTACCATGCAATTCACCATCAATTATCCTCAAACTGATTTACATAACCTGTGGAAGCTGATGAATAATAACCGAGATATATTTGTGATTCAATTAAATGTAATTTCCCCCGTCCAATTTATCAGTAGCAACTTTAAATTGACCAAGAGAAATAATCAATGTTGGAAATAGCTAGAGAGCTGTGTTATGGGAATTAGCGATACAGAATGTGTGTGTGTGTGTGTGTGTGTTCATGTGTGAGACACAGATTCAAAGCACACACAAACATGCCCCCTCTTTGAGGAAATATGCAGTGCAAAAACACACTCCCACTCCCCAAAAATGGGAAAAAAGAAAAAACCCTGTCCTAAACCGACACACTCCCTTGTTCCCTTTTCCTATAATATTTGTGTTTGTGAACAGAGACGGCCCGGGTGGGAGGTGGGCGGAGGGGGGTGTTTACTGACAACACATTCCTTTATAGATGTGGTCACGGTGGCCACAGTAGACTTTCTTGTGAACCTGAATCTGTTCTGCATTACTACTGCTGACGATATGTTTGTATTATTAGATACAGACCGTGGCTTGTTTCCAGTTACCAGAAGTTTGCCTATTACCAGCAACAACCCGCTGGAAAATCCCAGTATTCAGCTATTTCCACCACATAACCAGTTTACAAGGTTTTTTCAAAGTGGAACAGGGACATTAGATTGGCTGGAAGATGTATTAACCATGCACAAATGGAGTAGGATTTGGTGGCCACGAGGGATACGACCAAAAAGTAATTTTCCTCATTAATAGTTGGTTTGGTTTGTTAAATGTCACACCGATTCAAAATACTGAGCACACTTCCCCTAGGCTCAGGGTGATGTCTGAATGAGCCCATGTGTGAATACAGCAGGAGATTATCCAGAGGATTCACCGTGAGCGATTGGGCAGGTTGATAACAACAACAAAAACTTAAAAAGAAAACGCAGACAAAAATGTCAACTTGGAAAGACAACGGGATTGAAGAGCTTGAAGAGTTGATAAGGGCCAACAGTGGTGTTGATGCGGGTAAATGAAAACACTTGATATCCGCAGCAGAGTGAATATGTTATGTCTTGCCTCCTGCACCACTGCTCACCTGAACACTCTGGAGATTTTCATATTCTTGTGAACGTGTCTGAGCGGAGAATCTCTTGATACGTTTTTCATAAATGAAACTCGAGAACCCATTGTCCACACATTTTTCTGGAGTTCGTGTCTAAAAACAGCCTCAATGTCTTGTTTGCCTAACTCACAGTTCAATACAGAAATATACTGAGTTAAATATCAGACAAAACGGAAAAACAACAAATCCTCCGTCTGAGAAATTATTGTTGCTTGAAAATAGTAATGATAAAGCAAATACAATAATTGTTGTCATTGTTAACATGACATCCGGTTTAATGAGTTTGTTAAATAGGAAAATTAATAAAATATATAGTTAAAAAATCCAGTTAAATAATTGTTGAAGCTATAGGGAATATTCATTCACATTCTCAACTTTCTGAAACAGTTGCTTAATTCCTGTAGGATGCAGCTTTAATTTCTAAGTCTCAACAAACTATTAGGATAATGTGGAGGACATCTTCCAGCACCTCAAACAGGTGGTCGCCGACAGTCTGGCCCTATTGCCAGGTATGGTCTAATCCAGCCTTTTCTGCAGTAATTCCAGTAGAAGTTAAGTAATTTCCCCTTTGTTTCATCTGTTACCTTTTCCTGTCAGTCTTAATATTTATTGATCTTTGTTTATATTTAGTTGGAATCCACATTATTAATAATTGTAAAAACATACTAAATAACCCTGGTGATTGTTGACCTGACTATGACAGAGACATCACTGTATCCAACATCATGGCTAAATATAGTATTGTCCTTGTCTGACCATTCCAGTGGTTTCCCCTTAGGGCAGACCCTGTCTGTGCCCTCGTATCAACACATTGAACCACGTATCAACACATTGAACCACGATATGCCTCAATATATAATATAGAGGGCACATAAAAAAAACACTTTGTAGTCGTGTTAAAACACACACAGACACACAAACACAAAGAGACGCACCAACGTAATGGAGCAACTCCCAGTCCCACACACACTGGCTAAGGGGATGCTGTGTAAATCATAAGTCAGCTAAACAGTTGCTGATGTAACAGGTTACAGAACTGAGCTGGTGCTATTTCTGTCCAGTGATATAAGCAAACTTCTGCTTAAAATAATAAATCTGATGTCCAACACAAGAGCACAGCCCCTCGCTCCCTAACCCTAACTCATGGACAAACAAACCAACTAATGACTGCAAAGATGTTCGGATACCAGGTTTGACATGAAATATCACCAAATTGCTGGAAATCACTTCTACTTCTTCTTTGATGCTCGAAAAACAGTATTTGCCATAGAGTGCAGCGCAACTGCTGTTTTGAGGCAGCAAAGACAAATTGGACTCCAGGAAAAGGAACTTGTACTTCTATGTAGGTGAAGCTAATATAGTTAAAAGACGTGGTATCGGATCGGTAAAGAGATTCGGGTACTCGCCAATGACAAACTCTGCCTTTTCAGCAGTATCAGAGGCATTTCCGAGGTCGGTTTGGGTGTCGGAACATCTCTCGTTGACAATTTGAAAGGTTTATAGAATAACACAAGAACATAAAAACAGAGACATGGCCTTCTAAGGTTAGCACATTAAAAATAAGTTCTCAAGTTGCACTCAACAAAATCCAGTGTCTCCTAACAGACAATAACTAAGGTAATATTGTTGCCTGGCAAAACAATCTATATATTGCTTTCAAGTCCTTCTGCTAACGCTCAAGAAATTCCCATATTCCACATAACATTTTTCTTAAATCCGCTCTAAACTACTTAATAAAGACATTTATAGTACTGACATAAGTTGGGTTTGTAGCTGCTTTTGATGTTTGTGTCTACAGCAAGAGATTTGTTCAAAGCCAGATGTGAAGCCCCTGTCAGTTTGCCAAAGTGTTAAAAGTCCTATCTCATGGGGCTTGAGCAAGGGTGGGCTGACTATCTCTGTGCTTCAGAGACACCACCAAATCACCAACCTATAAAACCATGGATTGAAGTAACAACTGCACATATGTGACGCGTGCAGACACATAAAAGTTGGGCTCCAAAAAAGTGTCAGTTTATTTCAACTGTATATAAATTGACACTCACTTTCACCCAATCTCTGTTTGCATCGTGGGTTACTTAGAAGTATTTTTAAAGAGCTTGACTGCTCACTGATGAGTTCCAGATTGGACATCACTTTCCAAACTGCATATAGCCTTCTAGATCAAAACCACATACTGTACCCAAGAGCATACATTCACACAAACAATGTGGGGTTACATGGACTTGGCAGACACAAACACATAAACAACTGACGGGACCTAGACTCAAGGTCAGAGCATAAAACTTAGAGATGAGGGGATTGAGATTCCTCAGATACAATATTAATGTCTCTAAAAGGACATTTCCCTTGGATCAAACACCGCTCTACTGGAACCTTCACCTTAACTCTAACAACGCTAACCCTAGACATGAAGTCAGGCTTGAGCATTAGGACAAAAAATTTGTGGCTGTTGGCTTGTACCTGTAAAATGTTATAAATAGCAGCTCTGGAATCTTCTTTACCTTTTTAAAGGAGATGTTTGCCCTGTTTAACAACATTCTGCTTAAATGGCAAATCTTAAGAGTAATGGCCAGCACGAAAATTGGCGAATATGAGCTTTTCACAGACAAGGGTATTGGTGTTTATATTTGTCGATATGCACTAGTATGAAAACTTTGATTTTACAGAATTAAACTAGCAGGAAATATCTGCATTTATGTTAATGCTTTACATTAAAAAAAGTATCTACTTAATTCACATTCTATATATTTGGTTGTATTTGTGTTTTCTTTTCATTTTATAGTTTAAATGTAAAATATCAAGCCTCAATAACAGTTATCTGTCATAATGATATATACTGGTGATCACTGCCATTTGTTTGTTATTACATATATAAGCCGATACATTGGTATCTGTAGTTTTTTACTCCCTTACTCCCCCCTCCCCAAAAAATGTAACATCGTGCTCTATGCTTTAAACAAGTAATAAGGCATGTGCTCAAATAAATCTAAATCCATCTAATAAGATATATTTGTTTGTTTTATAATACGTTTCAACTTTCACAGCAATAATTTCAGTTATTGAGCTGTGTATACATTTTCAAATTTCTGAAATACATACGTCTGCGCTTCACAGAGTGATGAGTGATCATGAGTGGGGCGATCTATGACCCTGACAGGCACACGACCTGTGCACAACGAATCTGAATCACTTTGACAGAATGGGTCCTCACAAATCATGAGTGACGCCCGTAACACTTTAGAGGCAGCACGTGTACCTGTATGTGTGTGTGTGTGTGCATGTTCACATACAGGTGCCTCGGTTGCTTGAAGGCCTTAATCTGCTCTGAAGACGTCTGGTCTGCCAAAGAGCAGACAATGCAAGTTGACCCTTGCCGTGACTTACATATGAGTGGCAGACGAACAGCATGATGGAGAGTAAGGGAGTGGGCTGCTGCTAATGGTTAGTCCTTTAATACTAAGCCCTTGCATGGCCTGTCCCCTCTTTTCTACCCCCTTTCTCTGTTACTAACATCCTCTCTCTCAGATCCCAAAAGTCAAAACGACAAGCCTACGGATGGTCAACCACGTAAAAGCTGCCAGCTAGCACCACAGGAAACTAAGGGTTAGACATTTAGCCTCCATCAACACACAGAGAAAGGTCGCAATGCAACGCTAGGCTAGTTAGTGTAGCTAACTGGGCTACTGTGTCACAGGGCTCCTGTGGTCTTAAGGAGCAACACAGAGACTAGAATAGAGGGAGGTAATCTCTTTTAAGACCACAGCATCCATCTGTGAGGGCCATCTGGACGCCACCTCCCAACACACACACACACACACACACACACACACACACACACACACACACACACACACACACACACACACACACACACACACACACACACACACACACACACACACACACACACACACACACACACACACACACACACACACACACACACACACACACACACACACACACACACAAGCCTGCAGCAACACTGGAAACTGCACAGACAAGGCATGCCCACATGCTTCTAGCAGTGATTGCTAACTAATGGTTGAAAGAACTGCTGCCTGTGCAACTTCTGACATCACTTAATACGGTCTCTCACACACACACACACACCAACAATCTAAAAATGTCCTTAAACTGAAGGATACCTCTAACATCCAAGAAGTCAGACGTATGAAAAATGTGAATGAAGTTCTGTGATAAATAATGGTTTGAGTGTGTGTATATCTCTGTATATATATATATATATATAAATATGTGTGTGTGTGAAAGAGTCTTGTTGTAGCTTAGATCACTGGGCTGTGAAGAGACACATGGTCCAGATCAATAAAACACACAATGGCTGCAGTCAATAGGAAAACACACATCACTGCACAAATATACACACACATGCATTATCACACACAAACTACTCTACAGTAGATAGACCCCACTCAGATGCTAACTGCCACACCCTCACATAACATCATATTGTATTTGTACGTTTGTGTTCTTATCCGTCTTCCTCTCTTTATGGTCACAACAACTCACCTCCACACACTTCTGTCCCAACCCCCCCTCTCCACTCACTATCGGACTCCCCCAATCTCAAAAAGTGTCTCTCAGACACACACACACAGACACACACACTCACACGGCAGACAGATGCGGTGCTAGGCAGCACAAAGCCATGCTGAGTTGGCCTATTGAAACGTTTCTCAGGCCCCCCTGGGAGGCCACGCAGATCACTGACCACTGAATAAATGAACACACTCAACCATACACACACACCGACACACACAGTCTCCCCTGTGCGTCTGACTCCAGCACACTTAGCCTCTCAAGGGACTCAGCTGAAGGGGACAGAAGGTTGACCTCGGCGCTCTTTGCTCATCATTTCATTCATCTGGGCTCTTCTCAACTTCATCGGCTTCAACAGAGATGCAGATACTGTTTCTAAATTGAGCCGACAATGTGCCAAGGTCAGCTTCTCCACAAAAAAAAGGAAAAGCACACACCGGGTGCACTACAATGCCATAATAACGATCACAGGGTAATTAGGATTGTAGCACAAACATTAAAATGTTGAAAATGATTGATATCATGGTAGTTTTTCATGGTAAAATGAGAAATTGTATTGTGCTGTTTATGCTGATGTAGTTATAAATATCTATGAATATGCTTGTATAAGGCCATGTTAGAAATCGATCAGTTTTCCACATTTCCAGTACAACTTTTACTCCATACACAGACACACAACATAAAGTGAAATAAACAACCATTCTATTTTATTATTTCACATATTGTTATCTATTTTATTTGTACTATTTAAGGAGCAGATACTACTTGTTGGCAGCTTTCAATGTTGCTAAGCTAGTGAGTTTCTTCACGTCTGTTCATGCCAAGTCTGTTAGAGTTAGTCGTCACCAATAGTGTGTAACTAGCCCAGTTTAACCAAAGGAGTTTCCCATGGCTATTCTAACGTGCTTTGCTGCCACAAAGAAATACAGTTTTAATTACTAAATAAAAGTCCCCAGTCTTTTCTAGACGACGAACACACCAGTGACACATCTGTCAAACTGCCAGGAATTAAGGCATCACAGCGGAATGATGAACAGTTAATTCTGAACGCTCCCCTAATTGAGGGGTGTGAGTATGATGATGAATAAAATAAGTGAAACAAGGAAAACATAAACATACCATTGGCTACCAAAACCAAATCTGTTCATCCTCAAGTCCTAATGAATTAATATCTGTACCAAATTGAATTTGTAATGTATTTTACTTTACAACAATTTTTGCAGAAGTGATGTATAAATTATTAGTATAGTATAAAGTATAGTAATCTTCCAAAAATGGTGTTGGAAAAGCATGGCTGGTCTAATAAACACCTTTGTCTTGTATTTTGGTCAATGTTGCTTTTCATGGACTGGAATCAAATATCACGTTTTGCCATCTGGATAAGCACCTGACATTTAGTCACATGAAAGTGGGACCTTAAATATTTTTCCCAGGAGAAACTGGCAAACGCCGGCCACCGAAGAATGTCCCAGGAGAAAAATCTGGCAACTATTGTCCTGCAGTACAGCCACAACCTGACCATTATTATTTACTAATAGGGGCCTAATTATTCGTGTTTGAAAGTGAACCATCAGAGTGGGCTGGTCGGATGGGAGGGATGTTTTTTGTGTTTAATGGACATTAAAGACTTTGAATTATAGGGTTAACACATTGTCCTTTGACTCAGTCATAAGGATTAGGAAACACACTAAACACACATCATCACTAAGATAAACACACACCCTCAATCACGTACACCCAAACACACACACACACTCAACAGACAGTAGGAGTCAGCAGGACACACCCTCCTCAGGGGACCTGGCCGTCTCCACCCTCTACAAAGCGAGCGCACAAATCTCCCACAAGTAAGTGAGAGCAAAGGAGGAGTTGGGGGGTTGGTACTTTGGGGGGAGGTAGAAGCACCACACCCCCACCCACGCACCATACCCCATCATTACTGTCCCAAAGCATCCACGAGGGGACTCAAAGAGAAACGGTGCCGTCCCCTCCTCCCTGTCCTTTTTTCCTTCCATCCACTTCTCCGTCTCGGCTGCCAACCCCCACCCACGGCCTCCAGATAACACCATGCAATTAGTGGCTCCCCACTCTCTTCTCATTCATTCCCTTTCTTTACTTATACATTTATACATACATCTTTCCATCACTGTCGTCCTCTCTTTCTGTCTCACTTTGCAGAGACCAGTCCCACGACAGACACACCCATCGATGTTATCCCACCAATCTTCTCCCTTCTGTCCTTTATCTTTCTCTGACCCTCCCTGACTTTTCTGCACACCTCCCATCTTTCCTCATTTGGCCATACTTCCCTTGCTTCTCGTGCAAAGTTTCTGTGATAAGTCTCTGCTGAAAGCAAGACTGTATTTATGTCAACAGGCCGATATGTCCTCTTCCTATCTGGTACAGCCTTGTTTCCTGCTCCCAAGAGCATTTTCTATTGGCTGAAAAATGATTTAAGCTTCATCGTTAGAGAAGGTTGTTAGGTTTTTTTTTAAGTTTGTTTTTAAATTCAGAAGAATAAGAAAAAAACAACTGACGTGTCTGTAACTGGAAACAAGGTCGTGTAGGTGAAATGAGCAATAACAGCAGACATGACAGCTACACAAAAACATTACACAAGAGTACAACTGCTATTTTCTAAAACACTGAAAACCTGCTTCACAAACACACATTCCCACAACCTCAAATGTCAAGTTTCAAGAGTGAAATAATAACACACACAGGAACACAAACTAATATACACTGTAATTAGTCAGTGGTACCTTCTACCTTCATTGATGAATGAACACAGACTCGTGCAAACACACACCCTTCCCTGTTTTCATTAAACTGCAGTGGCTCCCCACAGCTGGGAACTTGCCAAAAGAGCAGTAATAATGTAAATACACTGATCTATCAACAAGACTTATTACTTAATCCAGTTCTGTCAGAAAATAATTTCTCTGACACGTTTGTAGCCTCAAATATGCAGCCAAACCCTGCCGGCTTCTCACCTGTGGACGTAGTGAAGCTGGTGAACTGAGTCAATGGCGAGCACCATCTCCGCCAGGTAGAACTTGGCCATCTCCTCCGGCAGTCTGTCCTCAAACTTACTGAGCAGAGTCAACAGGTCACCACCCACATAGTAGTCCATGACCAGATACTAGAGAGACAAAGAGGCAGACGAACAGTCAGGACATGTGAAACAGAAACACAGGAGCAGCACAGTAAGGTCATGAATTAATCAGAAATTAAAATATATTGTTTTTCAGACAATGGCTGATGATCCTAATGAGGTACAATGTACCTGCTAACCTGCTGATCAAGGCTCAGTCAGTGAGAGACAGTAGTAGGAAGTAGGAAGTTTGAAAAAGGCAGTGATTTACAATGAAACCAAATGTTTTAGCCATTAAATGTTAGTTGTATTTTGTCTATCTGCTTCAGAGGCTGAGAAATTCCAGTTTTGTAAATGTTAGAAATTCTGTCAGCTCTTCAGAAAACCAGTTTTGTGTGGTTGTATTCAAACACTGCTTAGGTTTTAGAAAGCATTTTTGTTTGGCGACTTAGGTCTTAATTGGTTCATGAAGGAAACGAAACACACACAAAGTGGTCTAAATATGGCACTCTTGTTTCCCCCTCCCTCTGCCATCGCTCCATTCCCTTTTTTCTCACAGTATCATTATTACAGAGGGGCACAGAGGCAGAGAGTGCCTAAAGGGTTCTTTACTTTTGAGGGTTTTCCTAAAAATAGACGACTGGTAGGGCACTGGAGTATATTTTTAAAAGCTTTGGGGAGTGTCCATGGTAAAGCATTTGTTGTGAGAATGTGGGATATGGAATGACAAGCAGTCCTGGCATTTGGGCTCGGGGTCAAAGAGAGAGGGCACATAGTCTACTTAGAGGGAGAGGACTAATCTTGACTCCAAGTCAGTGGAAGTCAAGAGGAGTTTGGCTCACAACCAGTCACCTCGCTGCAAAGGCTTTTATGTAAGTGTTTTTAGGCCGCGTCGACTTCTGTTGCATAGTTTCCTACAATGCTAAGTCATGTTGTGTTTTGTGGTCGGATTTGAATGTGCTAGTCAATGTCAGGTAGGGCATTAGGCATTTTAGAGAGGAAGTAATGTGATCTAAAAACGATGAAAGATACGAGTGGAGCTACTCAGAAATAAACTGTAGGGGTTTCTTTGGAAAGCACTCAAATTTGTTTGTAAGTGATAGTAAAACTCCAAAGTAATCTGACACATCTGATCCTTAAGTTCACAATAAATCGATCAATACGTGAGAAAGAGAACGCATTTTACCAAATTATTGTCATCCTGGAAGGCGTAGTGCAGGGTGGTGATCCACTGGCAGTCTCCGTTTACCAACACATCACGCTCCTCCCGGAAACAGGCCGTCTGAAGGAAGATTTAGAAAAATTAACAATTGGCAGAAGAATTGCACAACACATTAAATGGCATCATGAGGAATGGCATCTAAACAGTTTAAACTTCTTTCAGAGATAATTTTGTATGTTTCGATGTTTACTCTGCAATACTTTTATCATTTAAATCAGCTTTAATGTTGGTTTTTGAGTAACATACAGTTTATTATCTTACTACAACAGAACAAATGAAAACAGGATTATTTTCCATCAATGTCGCACAATCCTGGAGCCCACGCTCTCTGTTGCGTGTACAAGTGTAATATACTATGTCACACATCTGGCCCCGTCCATTAGGAGGTCAGAGGTCAGGAACTTCTACAGAACTGCATACTTGGAATTCACAAGGATTCTGTGTCTTAGCTCAAGGACAGTTCAACATGGACGCCTTCAAACCTTTTAGCTTGGTGCTCTTTGACAGGACGGTTTTCGTCTTGTAAGATGTCTAAGTGTGTCAGCATTCTGCAACAACCTTTCAAAACTCTTAACTACAGAAACCTGTTTTTTTGTCATGCATCAAGTAAATTGGTTTCTTAAAAGGCTATAACAAAAGCGGATTGACACAATAATGAGACATGCGGAAAAAACTAGACTGGAATGCACCTAGTAAAAAGGAGAGATCATTGCTTGCACTGGTGGATCCTTATGTTCGCTATAAATCGATACATTTTTTTAAATAAGTCGATCTCCACAGCTTAGAAGGAGGTTGTTTTGTAAAAATCAATCACATGTACAAACAGAAAACAAAACATGTGATGTCTCAGAAGGAACCCTGACCTCTCACTGCTCCATCAGTCCAAATGTGCTGACCACAAAAAAATTATAATGAAAGAAGAGAAAACTCCTCAGGCAAAAATATTTCAACCCCCTAGTTCAAAAAGCACAGAGCTAGATAGAGGAGACATCTGATTACAGATCAGCTGAACAGGGTCAAGTCAGGTTTTCAGAGTAAATCAAATTTTAGAATATTTTCCTATGAATGAATACTCACTTGAGAACAAAAGTAAACACCCCATGCAAAATGAAACCTGATCTTATACCCGCAGGGAAAGAATGTCAATATGTCAAATATCCCCAATGGTTTTGATGTGTAAGCATTTAACAGTCTACAAGCGTGGTTACATGCTCATTGTATGCACCGCTTACAGTACATTTACAGTATGTCTCTGCATCTGTTCCCTTATCCAGGCGTTTGCACATGCACAGCAGGGACCAGTTTTGGCCCGTGACGTGTGAGGCATGAAGATTGAAGACCCGGGGGACCAACAGGAATGTCAGACTGTCAGGAAGAGGTCGATGTGAAAAACATGCATCAACAGCTTGTGCAGCTCAGGCACTGACATGTTCTGCAAACATCTATCAACCAGGGCCTGATTTGAAGGTTGATAATCCGGGGTTGTAGTTTTGTTTGAGACTTTTTTTTATAAATCATAAATCCATATGACTATTTACTTTAAATATCTCTCCTATACTGCTGCACTGGCCCAGTATCTGTCAGAAGCAAATCCACAACAGAGGTTTGGAAAAACTTCAGCGGGTGACACTCACCTCAGCTCGCTTCAGCATCTCCCACTTGTTGAGAATCTTCATAGCGAATACCTTGTCAGTGTTTCTCACTTTTACGACTGCAACCTGCACCAAGGACAAAAAGGTTGAAGTGTTAACAAAAAACCACAGTATTAATCATTTGTGTGACAGCAAAGACAGTAAAAGAATGTGAAGCATGTTAAAAACAGACAAATAGGTTTAATGTCATATCCTTGAATGTAGGAAAAAGTTAAAATGACAAGAACTGCAATGTGATAATTCATGTTTGAATTAACAATAATCACGCAGTTCAAGCAACAGTTGAAAAAGTTATAATTTAGACAATATTTCAATATAAAAGCATTTGTCCCTCTTTGAAAAAGTCTTATTGTAGATTCATCGATAACAGAATAAGTGGAAGATGTCTCTGCTCATAACAATCCTTACATAATCTATTTATCTATAGGTGATCTAAATGATGGTGTGAATACATCCCATCTGAGAAGATAAAGCAGAAGTAGACCAAAATGGAAGAAATCTAAAATGAAGAAAACATTTAACTGCATATAAGAAGAGAGAAATTTGTATGTAAGGAAAGGAAAATGAGAAGCAAATAGAAAAGAAGGAAAATAATGGGTTTGGTTGGAATAAGGAAAGAATGAAAAGGAGTGAGGAAAGAAGAAGATAGAGGAATGATTTCATTTTAAACTGGAAAATGAAGCACTGCACTTTCAAACTCCTTCCCCACAATCACATAGGCACTAATCTGCCATTTAAACCAAAATATGAGTGAGCAACACAATGAACTTGACAAATGATGTTGATAGTAAAGATTTAAACAGCTACGATTGTTACCCTGTCTATTTTAATGTTTCACATTTCTCACTTGTTAGTCTATTAAGTCACTTTCACACTCTCCCATTGTGTTTCTCAAACCCTCTTTTACAATATCAACAACAACTGCCAACTTTCCCTTCCCTGATAATTGCTGACCATTACAATGAGAGACTTTCTCAGCTGTGGCTTCAGATTTTTGCCAAAAAAGGAGCTGAACACTCTGCTGTGACAAACCGGTGCGAGCTGCCAGCCAGCGGCCATGTTCATGCAAATGTATGTCTAGGTTTATCTTCTTTAGCCTCTTTAATAGTTTGTGATCTTCATCTTTGTTGGAATCCTATTTAACTTGCTCCTTTAAATGGTTAATTACACACAGAAATATGCATAAACAAGATAGAGAAATTGCACACAAGTAAACAGACAGACAGGAATTTCTAAGTGCATTGCGTGCACACGCAGTCACACACGCACACACAGATGAGTAGTGAAACAAACACAGGCGCCCTATGCAGCAGAGGGGTCTGTAGTCTATTAAATGAGCTGGGGAATGCTGCTAATGCAATACAATGATAACATTCCTGCAGTGTTTGGATTTCCCCTAGTGATCCCTCACCAGAGGAGAGGGGGAATGGATGATGAAGAGAGGAGGACATGGGGGGAGCACACTGTTCTTGGCAAAGCCTGGCTGTTTTTGTCCTTGTGTCTCCTTTCTTCTCTGTCTCTACTGTTCCTTCCTTAATCGTGTCCTGCCTCTTGGATATGTTGTCAAACATAGGGCCCATGCAAGACCAAGTAGAGTTTAATTCATAATTCCTATCTATACTCACTAAATGATGTATTATAAGTGTGTATTTTGACCTTGTGCTGCCACTGAGCTTGATTTGTTAGCATAGAGAATCGACTTTGCCTTTGAAATTTGTTTTATTCACAGGCATGTAACAAACCATGACAGTTCATCTAATCATTAGCTTGCCGTATTGCTCTCCCACATGCCCACCCCCCCACGCTCACCTGCGCTCACTTTGCACGTGGACGGTGGAGACCAGGTCAGAGGTTCCTGGGACCCGTGCAGTGCTTGGGATTGGCTTTGTGTTTATAAAGGAGTGCGTGTTATAGTACATAGGATTCATTGTTTTGCTATTGGGTTTTTACCGTGCTATTCGATGGGTATCGAGAATGGTGCACATTTCCTGGTATCGTATCGACCACAAAATTGTAGGTATCGTAACGTCCCTAATGCTGACTTTAGGGAGTACAAATATTTTGATAACGTTATATCAGCAGTATTCTTTATTGCACATATACTGTAGATCAGAATGTTGGTGGTCCATTTGCAATGGAGACAATACGTTTTATTTTTTTCCCCTTCACCTGTCCCTGGGAAAGGCACTACAAATGAAAATTATCTTAGTACAAACCATCTTGCGCTTTGAGCTTAATCTATTTATGTATTTTCCCAATTTCTAAATTACTCAAACTCCTTTTCTGCATTATGTTGAGTTAAGGTTAGGGTTGGCAATGCTGGAAAAGCAGGCTACAGCAGCCACATACATCTTGCCCCTTCTCATCGGCCCTCTCCTCAAAGCTAGGCCCCAAAACACATTAAGATGCACTGACAACTGCTAAAAGACAACATTTCTGTGACTCGCTCACAGTGCTTATTAAAACCATTACTGTGAGGAGCACAGACACTGGCTTATTTTTTTCAGACAACTTTATTTATTGATCGCTGTCAAATAAGATTAAAAAATGCTTCGGGAACAAATTACCAACCCTACCTTTCAAGTTAAATGCTTTAATATGGACACATATCCAACATCATATTCACAAAAACTGATGCAGGCCAATATCAGCTTCACTCGTTATTCCACAGGACATTTACTGTCAGAGTGGAAGAGAGAGAATGACACACACAAGGTCTGTGCTAAAAATGGCTTCAAACCTGAAAAACCCAACAGGCTGTCTTTTCAAGAATGTGGCAACTGACTAGTGACCTAACGTGACAAGCTGTACAGCGACATGTAACTCTGTCTGATGGTCAGTGACTCCAGAGAAACGTTTGATGACACAGCGACATCCAGCTTAAGCGAAAATCAGCCTCTGGAAATGAGAAAGTTCACCCTGTCATTGTCTGTGTCACATGCTGTCCGCTGAGCTACACCAGACTGAGCACCGTTTGGCCCGTTTGTGTCAGTCACTACGTTTACATGATGGCAGAAACCCGATTTCGGCCGAAATCGGGTTTCTCTATCCATGGGGGGTTAACTGCTCTATCTCAGGGTACATGGCACTGAGAAATCCGACTCTTGTCCGAAAGCATTTCATACCCCGCTACGATAGGTGGCGCTGTTTTCATTACAGCTAGTGGTGATCCTTCCATTTCCGCTTGACCTCGTCACCACTAGCAACACAAAAACAACAACAGCCTTCAACTCAGCATGCGAGAAAGATGACGAACGGAGAGCAAGGTGAAGCTACGTCCCTCTACATGATGCTGTGCATGTTTACTCTAGGAGTACTGCGAATGCGAACGGCGCATTTGATTAGAATGGTAATGGCGAGTGCCGGCCGGCACCGGGCAGCGACATTTTATCTACGTGTCGACTTCCGGGTCACGGCCAGGGAGGGAGGGGGGGCAGGATCTCAAGCATGCGCAAAGACGTCTTCTCCAGTTGTTGTCTAGCTTCCAGAGTTACATGCGCGCGTTGTCCGATATACAGCCAGATCCGATCTACTTATCTGGGGGTGGTTATCCGACTTCAGTCGGACACAAGAAATCTAGATTTGTGGAGTTACATGACATGGATCTTCGATTGAAACCAGACAACGCCAGAAATCGGGTTTCAATCGGACACATGTAACCGCAGCGATTGAAGAAGCAACTGAGTCCTAATGGAAGCTTTTTCACAGGCAATCGGCCAGTACACACTGGACCATTCATCAGACGAGCTCCGCAACGTCATGCACCCGCGCCATTCCTCCACCTGCTGCTGACAATGGGAGGATGAAATCAAAACATCCTGCACTCAGCCTCTCTCTCGCCTCCCTATCTGACTCAAGGATTTTATTTTAACTTTGTTTTCCTGCGTCTGTGTCTGCCCATCTGGGTCTGTCTGGCTTTTTTTAATCTCTGACTCAATGTTCCAATGTCTCAGCCTCGCTTTTCTTAAAAATGTACAAAATTGACAATATAAAAGCAAATACCAAAACACACCCTCGGCGTTTGCTAGATCCAACCTCAGTCCAGATTAACCATTAATACACTCATCAGAGTGGAATTTTAGTACGACTACTTGACTTAACAGTGTTACCTGCTCCCTGACAATGACAGTGTTCACACTTTGCAGGTGCCTAAAGGTAGCAGCCATTGACAAAAACCTGCAGAACGCTATGTCGTCTCACAGCTGGTGAGCAAAGTGCTTATTTAAATGCTCCGCCTTCTCCATTTGTCTTCATTACATATATTTCTTGACTAAATAGAATGTAAACTTGTCCCTGCCTGGACTATAAATTACAGTGACAAGTCAACTTACAGTTTCAGCAAGACATCCTCTGATCGGATTCATCTTTAAAATGAGCAAAGGGGAGGAAAGGTGGAAACAAAGGACTGAACTAATCATACAGTCAAAAATGAGTGTAAACTGCTGGTGCAACCTTCTGCACAATTTCATCTTCTTTTACTATTGAGCCAAATTTATATCTAACTAGTTCTTTATCTTTCTGCTGCATTTTTCTGTTAACTGCACTATCACAATAACAAAGTCCAACACAATGTACCAAGTATGTCTCCATCGGGTGATTAAAAGGTGGAGACATGGGACAATCGGGATGTTTCTCAGGCTAACTTCATTTTGCTGTCATGTTAAACTCGTACAAGCACAGCTGGCCGAGAGAAAGGGCGATGGAATGTTACCACAAGGTAGCACCATTCAAGGGTCACACCACATTGCTGAGAACAAGCCTTTTACACACAGATAGACACATGACTCTTACACGCACACACACATACAAGCTCATACCAGCAGTCCTCGCAGTGGCTCAAGTGTGCACATTAGCGTGCTGTCGTTGTGTTGCTACATGCTGGCAGGTGTGTCCAATCTATCTACAACCACAAATCTATCACTTTCCTGACTTCTCTCTGTCTATCTGCACCTATCACAGCATTTTCAAAGGAATTTGCTAACTTGTTTGTGCAGATGCTGGATAACAATTTCACAGATTAAATGATTGGAAGTGCGTATCCATGGCTCTAGAACAACCACTGAATGTTGACACCTTCACAATCTAAGAGATTCTGTGCAATGATAAAAGGTTCAGGACACTGACATTATGCAAGACTCTTGGCCGAGGGGCCACAATACCTGTCGCTCCAACATTCCCCAGCTTTGACATCATCACCTGAAACCCAGTGACAAATGTATTTCACCCTCCCTACAGGCACATATTCAAGATACACAGAACAAACGAAGACACATGTGAACCCACATGCGCTGGTTTCACTGACACCAACTCATGGGTTACATATGAGAGGAGATTTCAAAAGTTTTGTTTGAGTTGCAAGTAGAGTCATGCTCGTGTGGCAGACCAATACTACGCACCGCTACCTGGAATGCAGCAGAAAGCAATCCACTATTAAATGCAGCAACAGTCCTGCCTGTTATAACTCAGGTTTGTAGGTGTGAGGGTACAAGAATAATAGCCTTTCACTGACATGTACCTTCCGGGGATCTACTGAAAAATCTTTGCCTCAAGGAAGAAGTTCCCGGTATTGAGATATCTCCTGCCAATACGGACAAGTAGACCAAAAATATTCACTGCTGATGGTGCAACCATAAGAAAATGCCCCAAGCTAACTACAATTCCTGTCCAAAGAGAGAGAAAAGCAGATTTTCCATTTACCATCTAGCAGATTCTCAATTTGTAAGGTGAGGGATTATTCTTGTTTAGATTGAGTGTGAAATAAAAGGGTGTATTACCTCTCCGAAGGCTCCTCGTCCAATCACCTTAAGGATTTCAAAGTCTTCTTTGTGGAGGCGCATCTGCTTCACTTTGGATGTGAAGGGTTTGGCTGTGGAGAGGAATAGAGCAGAATAAGTCAAATATACTTACAGGAGGATTTAAAGCAAATAGCAAACATTTTGGGAACAATCCTTATAATCATATGATTTTCCTATGAAAATTTGAAATAGGTGGAGAGTATAAACCAAATCTAGTGAATGAAATGATGAATATAATCTGGATAACATAGAAAAAAAGCAAGTACACCTAGGAAAGATTATGAATGGTTTCTTTGAATATCATTACTATCCGAGCAACCCAAAGCATTTTACAATAATGCCTGAATGTAACAGAGTCTCCACTAATGTCAGAAGAAACACATCATTTTTATTTATAATATTAGGGTCATTAGGCTTCCAAAAATGTTGCATCACACAACAAAGGCAATATTATCAATAATGGTAAAACAGGGAGGTATAAACCATCAGCTAGTCAATATTTTGATGATGAACTTAGATGAATCCAGTGGGGGATCACCTGCTGTGTTCACATATCGGATTCTGCTGACTTTCTGCTGACTTAATACTAAGAGACCATGCGGAGAAAGTCTGTAGAAACCTCAGAGGCTCTCACTCAGACATTTGCATTCGCAAATGCACATCCTCTGGAGTAAATACAGAGGATCAGAGGAGGGAATCATGAAGATGGAAGTAGATAAGTGCTACTGTTTAAACTGCAATCCGCAGAGACAGAACCCCAATTTAGACAAGAAAAGGTATGAGGAATGAAGTCTATTGTTGTTGGAATATGGCATGACCTCTATTAATCACAAAGTTCTAGCCACAAATAAGTTTGATAATTACTAGCTCTGATAATCACTGGCTGGAGATCAATGGCTGGGATAAGACGGGGAGGGGAGTATCTGCTTACCATTCTCCTGGGGAAATTGGATTTATCATTTACATTTTCTTCTTATCGACAAAATCACGAATAGTAGGTGTGAGTAACCCAAAATGCGAAAAAAGGTACTTTTAGCCTCTGATCTAGGCTTATGGAAACGTACTTGTCCTACTCATGTGGCTAGCCACAAAGAACTCACCATTTTTCCCACAACTCAATAAAAGCTGCCATGCTACTTGAAATTAACATTATCAAAGTGGTAGTGAGCACCTGGAGGTCTTTACAGCACATCACACCGGACATAGAGTGAGAAAGCTGGCTATTGTTACCACTTCAGTTATGGTTCCTGGTGGGAAAGGGACTTGGGAGGGATAAGCGAGGGACACCAGAGTTCTCTCACACAGCTCAACAGATTCCAACTATGAATGACGTCAGCTTTTCCCTGATTTGTGGAGAGCTATTCAACCACTTCCTAGTTTACATGATTCCAGCATTACAATGATAGCCTGGATTGGCTGCAAGCTCAGCAAGGTGTTTACACTGAAACACAGATTTCCTGATAAGACAGAGAAATATCACATAACTATTTTTTTACAAGAATTCACTGCATGTCTATATTTAGGCCGTGTTTTACACTTTTGACAGGAGGGTTAGCCCAGTTTAGCATTATCTATATTAGCATGAAGACAAGCAGCCACCCGCATACAAATACACTTCGATGTTTGACTTTTACATACAGTAGCTGTTTTGGTTAACAAAAGACACAATCTTTATCTACTACAATAACTACTACTGCAGTGTGTGCGTGTTTGTCTGTGTGTGTGTAGTGACAACCAGCCAAGCTGACACTATTGGTCTGTCAGCAATCCCTCACTGGCCAAACATCATGCTAAACTCATCTGGTCGCCATGACTTAACACAACCTCCAGAGAAAAAACTCTGTGAAACAGGGAAATGACTGTTGAAATAAAACAAACAGGCCACTCATTGCTCCACAACCTCTCGCTCTCAGACTCTCTTGCACCGACTCCACTAACAGCTGACCTGGCCTGCTATGACCGCAGGGCAGAGGGAAAGTAGTGTGCCACGTCCTGGTTCACATAACTACACACCAGAAAGACAACACAGCTATCACACTCAGTGAGACTTACATGGGAAATATGATTAGTCATATCAGACCAGTTACAGCAGAAACAGACAAGAAACATTGAAATCAAGTGGTTGATAAAGCCTGTTGTGACTGGACTGGTGAGCCAACTTCAGGCGATTGGTGAAAACAACCCTACAAGTCTGCAAGAATTATGACAAACAATATGACACACAATTGAATTAGACTTTGTCACAGCGCTTCCCCCTCTCCATGCAAACCACCGAGCAGTACAACTTCCAACGAAAACACAAAGTCAGGACCAGTGAATGATACATGCTTTTCGGAACTGGAAAGACCCAAGATTCACTGCTAGAAGCAACGAATCTCATCCAAACAGCAGTCAAGTCAACAGTGCAGATGCTTGGCTGGCGAAAGGCTTTCTCGGAATTGAATTTACTGCAATGTCACCCACAAATGAATCTCAACCTAGGAAATAGTTATCTGCAAAATTAGGTCGTTTCCAAGGAACATTGTCTTGCATACGACCACATGTCATCATTAGATGTGACAATTACCTCATGTCTTTCATTCATAACAGGTTGAATGCAGGTTAACTGCCAAAGGGACTGGCAGACAAACTCACAAAT
Source organism: Limanda limanda (assembly GCF_963576545.1). Lineage (NCBI taxonomy): Eukaryota > Metazoa > Chordata > Actinopteri > Pleuronectiformes > Pleuronectidae > Limanda > Limanda limanda. The sequence continues at coordinate 18,168,125 of NC_083653.1, forward strand.
AATTATTCAAATTGACAACAATTTGGCTCGAGGCCTGAGGTAATTTCCCATTCTGCTTTCCACAGCACAACCAATTCTCTTCAATCGCTGCCAAAGTGTTTTATTTCGGCCAACATCTCGAGCCAGTCAAGGCATGTTTTCCATGGTGAAGATAACATCTGGTAACTAAATCACTTTGGATTCATATTAATTCATGAATCAAAGTCACACAAATATGCCGGAGTAGCAAAATATTATGCAAGAGATTAAATCTATTTTAACATCAAAGTTTATCAATCTTTAAGCACAGAAGAAATTTTATTTTCAGTTTACTTTTTTGCAGTATGAAGAGCCAAAACTTATTTAGATATTTATATTGTATTAAAGACTTTTTCTTAAATTGATTCATATATTTCAGTTTACATGTATGAGTTTCACCCTATTAACGCCAGTAAATGATTTAATGTTTCCTCAGAAATGTAATTATAACCCTCAACACCCAGGGCTCCAGATTAACCTCTTTCACTAGGAGCACTGTAGCCCCTTACTGAAAATGTTAGGAGCACAAGCAGAAAATTTAGGGACACATAATGAATCGTCTTACAATGCAATTATTCACTTTTTCCACCGCAAATAGAAAACTTACAGGAATTACAATGTTAGGGGTTCGGACTAACTTTTTCCACTAGTAGAGCAAAATTTAGGTGTACCACTTTCAACGACATACAAAGCAAACATTCATATTTTTCCCATCTCAACTGTTTTACTAATAAATGTTTTGGTAATAAATAAATAACAACCAAAACCAAAACAAGTAAACATGAAACTTCTCTTACAGAATGCCTCTTTGTAGAGCACATCCCCCTGAGGACCACTACGACATGGCACCTCTGAAAGTCAACCATTGTAGTTGGTCCTTCTAGTTTGTTTTGCCCTGACTGAACCTCATCTGTACAGCCTCCTTAGCAACAACCTCCTCCAAGCTAGTTCACTCAACACTTATTCTAATCAGGTCCTGCACTGTCTCAACTTGCAGGCACCCTCTGACGTAAAATGTAATCCTCTTCTGTGCTGAGAATTCTGTCATATTATTATTACCACTGAAAAAATTATAATATATATAATATTATAATTATAGCATAATCCTGCAAGTACAGCCTTCAAAGGGCAATGAACTTTCAATTCGTACGAATTTTCAGTGACATTTGAATTAGAATAACAAATAAAATGTACTCAAAATAAACCATAAATAAAATTAACTACACACACAACCAGGACTATCTGGCTCGGTTCACAAAAGTTGCTCTTGATTAAATATTAGGCATTTGGCAGAGAGTATGTGTTACAAGCACGGTAAACAGGATTGGATGGCTATAATTTAGATGACAAACTTACAATGATGATCATCACTGGGATGATTTTAACAAAATCATCGGGGGGCATATTTGCTAGTCGCAGTGTTGTGAGTAGTTGTAAAATGTACTTGCGCTTTCTACAAACAGTCTCTTTACCCCTTCTGTAGCTTATATTGACATCCTGGATTAATGACGCCAATATCAAGAAATGCTATTATCTCGGGTTAAGGGATCCAGTAATTCTGCAGTGGATACAAACATTAGTATCTGTCTGAAGGCATTACAGACACTTATTTAAAAGAGAGAAAGATATTACTTGTTTAGAGCCAAATTAAACAAGCAAATTGCCGTCCCAGTGTGTAAGTGATTCAGGAAGTAAAAATCCAATAAATTATTTAATAGAAATTTTGATTATCAGCCATAATAATTTTCCAGGGTAGACATAACCATAAGCTTCACCATGTATTATCAACTTATTATTAAGCAAAAGTGTTTTATTTGTCATGAAATAATACACTACCCACAATCCCCAGGTGTAACTGATTGTAAGAGCACATTGTTCCATGGAAGTATTAACCGCAACAAGTCATGCCAGTTACGATCGGATGGTTTGTCGTAGATGATGTTTACCACAGAGTGAACAGGATGTGCACTGGTTGGAAAGGGATCATTTGCAATGGTTTATGGGATGCGTCGTTTTTAAACTCTTGCAATTATATCAAATGTTCTGTCACGATTAATCTAATCGCTGGTTGGCCTGGTTCCACGCTTACAACCCTTTTAATAAGAATTTTCTAAAATATCAATGGATTCAATTTACTTCCCAAATCAGAGCCTTTCTTAAAGTGGGCTGTAATGTTAGGCTTTATTTCTGAAACAACAATATCCCCAAGTTCTGGGTTTGTACCTTTTAGACAGGACAGTGAGGTGAAAGAAAGGCACAACATTCCCGCCTCTAACAGGCTGTGGAAAAATTAGCTCAGAACTGATGTAGACAAATCTACTTTTTAGAGACAAAACCTTGGAACCTGCAGGTGCTTCCCATTCAGTTATCATCCCGACTCCACAATGTTTATACTCAGTCTTCAACAACAAAGGTTAGTGCTGTAGGGAAGACAACTAGGCCATCTCTCAGTAATCTTAGATTCTTCCTCACCCCATCTTCTTCATCTGAACTGCTCTGACATGGTTGAGTGGCATTAACCCCTAAGGCTCAAGGGTAAAACACATACATTATATCCAATTCACTTGTGATTTCATTCTTAAATCGTACAAGTAGGCTATAGGGGTAGGGGTAGGGGGGTGGAGTCAGGCTCGCTGAGAGGGAGAAAATACTGATTAGTAGCTGCATGCTGACTCAGGAGCTCCACTAAACAAGCCACATGAGAAATGTCTTTCATCTCTGAGCCAGGAGCCCACAGGCCCTGTCCACAACAAAGCACACAAACCAACATAGACACATACAACGTTGTGCACATACACACAGACTAGTAGATCTAGTTCCCCACATCTACATCTGACACATAATTGGTGGCTGTGTCTTGCTCTGGCCTTGGCAGAAATACCACAGCCGGACAGATAATAGGAGCTGCTTTTCAGAAGAGTAAAAAGGGTCCAACAGCAGGTGGTTTATAAGCCCAAAGCAACATTTAACCTGTCATTTTGGCCTGTGTTGTGAATGGAAATCAATTGTATGGGGTGTGTGAGTGTGAGTGTGTTGGTGTGTAATGGAAATACTGGGCCAATATGATAGTATGCAGGGTCAACATATAAAACACAATATCTGGAACCTGTAAGCTCACCTACTTCTACCAAGGTATAAACGCATCTGTACTTTTCCTGTAGCTGAGATGGATTAACACCAACATGCCATACAGTTTGGTAATACATCTTTACTCACTAGCAAAATATACAGGGAGGCCTAAACATAGAAACGGTTGCTAAGACAAGGTGTGGTAGGAACCCCCGGCGATGCTTGGGAAGGTGGCTGTCCAGGCTTTAGCATGAGTGGAGCCCTTTGTTTTCAGATGGTTTTGCAATGTGTCGGGCGGGTGAGCCAACCTGACATGTTAGTCACATTCATGTAGTGCGTGTTTTGTGCAAAAGACATCCAACAACACATTATGAGAGCACAAACTCAGGCATGACCAGAGACATACAGATGCTGATTGTACTATGCACAACACACACACGCTTTTGTACTTCTATCTTAGTGAGGACATAATGCACTCCTCAGTCCTTTAGGTCTTTGCTCAAAAAGGTTCTCACGACTATAAAAGTACAAGTACACACACACATAGACACACACACGTTCAGTAGCAAGCTTTAGGATGTAGTGAAACTGGAAAAACATGAGTGACGCCAGCTAATCCACATAGCCAGACTGGTTTAACCCAAAATGTTGAGCACTTATCAGGCCCATCGTGCTCCATACCAGCGAGAACAGTGTCAGCCATGTTTGGGAGAAACTTGGGAAACTACAGGCAAGTGTGTTCACTTAGCAGCCGACCCACAAATGATATGCTCGGTGATCTCAACAGGCCTCAGTCTCAGTCTCTTCCATGCAAAGTCTTCAGGGCGTGCTCATGTGAAATTTGTCAGAATGATGATGGTGTGTGTGTGTATAGTCACACACATATAGTGTCTGTAAATGACTCAAGGCTGGGTGTAGCTGAAAGTATTTTTCATCATACAACTTAATTATTACTCATTATACCTTTTTGTGAACTTAATTATTTTCACAAACCTAAATGTTGTTACTTTTTCCTCTTGTTCCATTTGATTTTTTTTGTTTTTACAAATTTTAAGCATTGAACTACATTGCCACAGCGCTGACTGTTCAGAGATTGCTGTGGGAAGGTTACATGTGCTGTGCTCTTCAATGCAAAATGACACACCCATTCCTAAGTCAATATGTCAGGAAAACCCCTCAAAGTCACCCCAATACAATACATAAAGTCTATCTTATACATTCACTTAGCCCCCAAACAAATGCGACAGCCTGTGATGCACTGAAACGCCAGTCTCCCCACAGTGTCGTCTTTACATACACTACCAGTTAAATGGTTTAGAACATCCAGTTGGGAAAGAAATGTTCAAGGTGTTTCGGAAATTAAAGCATAGAACCAATAAATAATGCATACTGAAAGAAAGAAAAGGAATAGGAAACTTAAATCTACATTTATGACTCATTAAGCAGCTGGAAACCCTATCAATCTTTCAAGGAAGGAAATTTAAGATGATCTGTTAAGTTCTACCAATACTGTTGCAGAAGCTTTTACAAAAGTGTGAGGTTTAAGTCTGGATCCTGGTCCTGTGCAGCTCTTCATTTCGGAAGACACTGTCTAAATGTTTTTTGGCAATACCTTGCTGTAGGATGAGGCTTGAACAACCGGTCTGTTTTTGTTGCTTGCTTTTCTTTCAACTTTTCGAGTGGCAGTGTTCTCTCAAGAAGAAAATTGCGGCAGAATCAATCATGCAAAAGAACCACAACACATGTTCAAAAGCACCCTCTTCCAACACTGGCGCCTGTGTGTATATTATATAGTGAATGCACATTGCAGAGGGATTGTTTGTGTGTGGTTTGGAGCCAGATTGTATGTGTTACATGCAGTGTTGGGAGTAACGGCGTTTAAGTATAACGGCGTTACTAACGGAGTTCTTTTTCAGTAACGGAGTAATCTAATTAATTACTTTTGTCATCGTTACAACGCCGTTATCGTTATTGATAATGTAAAGTGGCGCGTTACTACAATTTGGTTGAATGAAGCGGTCAGTCGGCGATCTCAACCGGCAGCGACTCCGCAGTCGCCGACCGGCCAGGGCTTACTCAGTCTCTCTCAGAGGTCCGCTCCTTAGTTTCGAGGGTTTCCACTGCCTCTCTTTCACTTCCTCCGCTATAGTGGTCACGCTGTTTTGCCGGCTTCCTCCGCACTTCCGCTTTCTCCTGTCCCTTGCGACTCCTTCTCCACCAATAAATAGGCTTGACGTCGCTCGCTACGTCATCATCCGGCGATCATTCCAAAACAACCGGTACCTACCCGGACCGAAATGCAACGGAGATTTCGGTGACTCATTTCGGTGCCTGAGCCAATCGAAGACTGAGGTCTCCGCTCGTCCCGCCTCCTCACACTTCCGCTCCTTCCTTCACGGGAAGCGGCGGCTCCCGTCGGGCCCCCGCGGCCGCGGACCCCCGGTGGACAGACTCCTGTCCCCGCGCTGCCCGCGCCCCGCGTGCGTCAGGGCTTCCGTGCAGGTGAGGGGGGAGGATCTCCTCGTGAGACCTCTCCCAAACTCGTGAGACCTCTCCCCGGCGCTGGCTGCCCCCCGCCGGGCGCATTTCCTCTGTGGCGTTGCGTCGCGAGCTGCTCCTGGTCGGCTTGGTAAGGCTCTGGGCGGGAGGAACGAAGACCACGCCGAGAAATGTTTCATAAAAGCGACCGCATGTTAGGGGGACGAAGGCGGGGGGCCGAAGCCCCCCTGCGACAGCCCCAGCCGCGGAGACACTGGGGTCTCCGAGTGATGGAAAACCCTCAGTCTTCATTTGGCTCAGGCACCGAAGTCAGAGTCACGAGTCAGAGTGTGTGTGTTTTGCATTTATTTTTATTTATTTAAGTAAACTTTTGTTAACAGTTCGTATGTTATTCATAGTTTTAAGTTAAAAAGGGTTTTGTATTTATTTATATTTATAATCTACTTTATACAGTTAATATATTTGGCAATAAAAAAAGCCTTTCTTAGTCAAGCATCGTTTTGTGCACTTTTTTGAAAAAAGTATCGGTTCAGGCACCGTTTAGGAACCGGTATCGTTTTAAAAGTATCGGTTAGGAACCGGTATCGGATAAAAACCAAACGATACCCATCCCTAGTTACATGTGAAGCAAGCTTCTGCATGTATCTATATATTACTAATGCTTTGGCCCTTGAGCCGACAGTGAATCTTAGAGGAGTAATGACAAACAAAAAAAGTGGGAGGCAGCGCAGGCCATTGTTTGGAAAATAGAGACAGCTAGGTCTTACTTATTGAATGTTTACCAAAATCTACTTGAAGTCAGCTCCAAACTTATTGACACCGTGTAAAAGAAGTCAACGATCTGGTATCCGCTCTAAAACCAACATGGAACATCATCTAAAAATAGTTAGCCAACTCATCTGGGTAAGGAAGCTCTGTCACCCATGTGTTTAACAAAATATCAGAATTGGCATTTTTTAATATGATTGGACTATTAGGGTGTCTGTGGCTGAGGGGTAGAGTGGTCGTCCTCCAACCAATATTTGAATAAGGCTAACAGTGCACTCAGAGCACTGTGGTTGATTTAGTTTATTATGAGATAACATGCACATTTTTACGTACACATTAAAGGAAAGGTACAGTTTCAGTAACCTAAGATTTTCTTTGGTCTATTCTATACTGTCTATACTATTTGGCTGGTTGCAATACGCAGGGAGCTGTGTTACTGAAAGGTCAGCAGATTCTGAGACCACTGATGGCAGTAAAGGAGGTAGGCATAGTCAGGAGATGGGGTGAATGGATGGACAATTCCACAGCACTTGTGGTATGAATTCAAGAAGAAGAAAAAAAATTGAGGTAACAACTGCAGATTAAAAACAGTTGGGGTAAAAAAGCATAGGACATAAACATAACATAACTGAGACAGAGCAGCAAAAAAAGGAAACCAATTGCATCTCATGGGAGAAAGACTAAGAAAGTAAGAGAGAAGATTGGGAGACGAAAAAAGCATCACATACTCAGGCCCAGTCAGCAGCTGAGCCAGTTACAGTAAGTGTCCAACCCTTACACCCCCACTGTGCTCCGACCTCATCCTCAAATCCAGAGTAGGATAGAGGGACATCTGGAAGCCATAATGGGGATTATTTACAACCACAGTGAGGTAACGTCACAAAAATGCAGCTTGCAAGCAAGACAAGGGAGACGGAGGGATGGAGAGGGAGAGAGAGAGAGAGAGAGAGAGAGAGGGGGATAGTGGCTGACATGAACAGGGTTAGTGGAAGAGAGGAGAGAAAGAGACCCGGGGATGGCCCTTCCTCCATCTGACCGTGGTTGGACCACTGGAGGAGGCGAACTTATCACATCATGAGCTGGCTGGGAGTTTTCCTAGACTGTGTAAACCTTTGCAGAAGAAATACTCTGCATCATAAAAAAAGAGGCAAATGATAGGCCTGGATAACTCTGGCCTATGACAATGCCAGGATCATAAATGACCAGTCATGAGGGAGGCCTGATTTTTTTTCTGATTTATTATGATAGCCGGTGAATACATAGTCGGGAAAAAATTTGGAGTCACTGTCTCTAAGAATCTCGTTTTTTAGCAATCACTAAATCTGTTCCTTTTCCTTTTTGGTGAATGTAAGTCGTAAAAATAAAAATGTACCAGTCTGCAGTTTCCTGTGAGGTCACATGGATTCTCTTGGACTACTGCCGGCCAGGCGGTTAGATAACATTACATTACCCTCAGATTCAAAATGGCTATGTATGTGACATTTCACTGCTACTGTGTCAGCACAAACCACAAAACCAAATCAAACGGTGCCTTCTAACTCCTGTATGATTTCCCTGCCACAGCAACTTCTGCCCTAGAAATCAGACCATCACCCCACCACTCCGTCCTGACACAAAATGCATAGAATGCTGAGTTCATATAAGTCCAGCTAATAGTATCTTGAAATAACTCACCAGCCACACACAGAGATAAGTATTCGTTTGCTTTCTTAAAAAAAAAGTTAAAAACTGATTCACATCCAAAATGTCCCCCGAAATACAAGGCTTTGATCTCCTTGCAATAACAAATTATTACAAAAGTAGCTCCTGCTTAAATAAAAGCCAAATAAATGCAACAAAGTTAAGGCGGACTAAATAGCACACAGAGGTCCTCAGAGGACAAATTAAAGCTGTTTTATTCTAATAACATAGTCCTTAAAAGGGAAAGTGACTCATTGCCAAAGGCGCTTCAAATAACGGCCCTTTGAGCAATTCAATTGCAAGTAGCCTAAAAACATCCAGTAAATTACCGAAATTACAGATGGAAATAGAACTAGGCCCCTTTATGTCACAGGCAGAGGTTGTCCCAGCAGCTGTGTTAAGGGAGGCACGACCAACCCCAATAAAAAGTATTTTTCCATGTTTAACCCTCTTGGATCACACTTGCACAGCTGTCCAATCCCCACAGGCAGTGCCCCAACACATATGGTGCATGTATCAGAGAGGTGGGGCTGTGCCACTAAATCATTGATTAGCACAGGAAATTCATGAGGAACAAACATGGAATCACATACAAGGCATGTTAACATGCCTTACAGCATTAAATGGCATTTAATGCTCAGCTGCACACCAGTGACACCAGAATTATCAATGGTGTACTCTGTCTGCATTCACCCTCTTTTTTAACACCAATAAGAGAGAATAAACAGTGGGCTTAATCTTAACAATCTGTGCCTCGCAGCATGAAACAAACAAACAGGATGTTCCCAAAATATTAAGAAACCACAAACACCAAAGAAAAGCAGTAAGGCAGGGCTTGACAAAACAATAGATCCCATCTAGTGTGTGTGTGTTACAGCTCAGAGACTGCTGCAGTGAGTGTACAGCCAGGCAGGCAAACATGACAAAAACCGTCTTGGAGAGGCTCAACTACACCAGTTCATGCTGTCGGTACGAGTTCCCTATACAACAAAGATGTCTCAGAGATCACACATCGACCTGTTAAACCCATATCGCAAACAAGCTGATTTACACAATTCTATGTCAACACAGCCGTCTGATAACATCTGGAGATGTAGGCCGAATATGGAAAGAGCCTGCCAGGCCCTGTTACCCAGGCAGGGTTTCCTCCCCGTCACTGCCGGTGGTGAAAGCACCAGGTGCTGCATTGTTTCTCTGCTGGGCATTGGTAGGAACAGAGTGATGGGGGGATTAAGTCGGGGGGATGTAAAGAAAAAAATGTGCCACACAATTAAAGTCACAGAGTGAAGCCCTGCTTTATAGAGAGCAAAAATAAAGATGCCTTCAGCATGAACATCAGTGCAAATGAACAAACCCTTTAGCAAATTTATTGATTACTGCCACTGGCATGAAGGGTCATGTGACAGAAGCTTAACAAATCAGGGAAGAGCCAATCAGGAAGTGACTGTCGGTTTCTGCATCATTGTTTCCAAACGTCTCTGTTTCTGTTCGTCCTGACTAAAGTGCTTCCCTGGAGTTTTCAGTCTAAAACAAGTCAGCAGCTTTTCCAAAGGGCTATTTTAAAACGGCTAGGGAAAAAAACTGTGGAGAAGTGTGAACGTCAGACATAAATGTAGTAAGTGAGGAATTCTATAACTAAAATGTATTAGTGTGAATGCAGCCTGGGGGTGGCCACCAGAGAAACAGACACTGACAGCTGTATGAATCTTCCGCTTTTACTGCCAGCAGAAACACTTGATGTTCAGCCCTAGGAACAAATGACTTTATGGCGGCCTGTGAGTGCCTTCACAGGCTAAATCTCCCACATCAACCTGAAAGGAAAAACACTACAGGTCCGTTACAAGAGCCAAAGCTACAAATACTGGGCATGTGCTGTGGGAATGTTCAGTAACCCAGACATCGTTTTCCAATACCGAACGCGTAAAGCTCCGAGCTAGCACGGTGGACCTACAAGAATGTGGCTGTACTGTGGCACCTCGTCGAGTTCCAACGGCACCATATCAATTTTGGGATCAGTCAAATTAAAGTCACCAATCACTTAAACAAAAGTAGGACTTTACTGCCAGTGGTGTTCCAGCACCTACATGTCACAACATCCTGACATATATTATAGCACAAGTTTCCTACTGCCTTTTCTGGGCTCATCCTCTAACTGTTTTTTTTTTCCCCCTCTCTGGATGTCGTCAGCTTGTGGAAAATGAGGGGGGTTGTTACCATGCTACGGGCCCTCTGCGGCTCGACTGGTACAGCCCAGCACTGACATTGCACCATTTAAGGGTTTGATTCCCATTGGGACCACCCATACTATAAATGGATCCACCAGAATGTATGAAAGCATCCGTGAGGCATTCAATAAAAGTGTTTTGGAGAACAAGTGAATGGGATAACAATAATAAGAAAAGGAACTAACATAGATGGAGAGGGAGTTTCAGGTCTAAAGTAAGGGAGATGAGAGACAGATAAGATGTAGAGAGTTGGTACACTAAGAAAATCTACACTTGAGAAAAGGGACAGAGAAATAGGAAAGAAGAGGATGGCAAGATAGGGTGGAAAGAAATAGAAGGGGGAGCAGCAAAGAGAGAGTTGTAAAAGGAGAGAAAGTAAAATTAATCTGGGAGTGGAAAGAGGGATGTATAAAAAAGAGATGTCTGTGAGGATAAAGCTAAACTGTCCACATAGACACACATGAAAGGGTAATCTCACCGACTGACACACACGCACATGCATCTGAGGTCACTGGAGAAAACTACCAATCAATTTAGTCTATGGATGATCCAGGTCCTTTCTATACAAAATGAAGATGTCTTCACCTGTGGGCACCCTGTGGCAATATGTGTCATGATGGAGGTAACCCAAGATCCCTTTCATTCTCTGGAAACCTGCCCAGCAAGGTTTGCTCAGGCTGAGGCCGGCAGGATGGCAACGAGAGGTGGGGGGGAACAGGCCAAGGTTGCACCCATTTTCAGAGTGGATGCTTAAATGAGCACTGATTAATAATACCCGACTGTAAAATGTCATTATGTGTTTTTGTAATTAAAATTGCCCTGTGGTGCAAACCGAATGTGTGTGACTAATCACAACCCTTGAATGAACGATGGGACAATCAACAAAACAGACAGGTAGCTCATGTGGGTGTAAGCTAGATATACTTTATAAACTTTACTTTAGTTAGCCTCAATAGCATTCCAGCCTGCAGAGAGTTCAATCACACCACATTACCAGTCCTCAAACCATGCTATTGTGCATAATATACAAATACACTAGCATTAGCAGCTAATGCTACTGCTCCCAACTCCTCCCAGACATTAGAGCCATGTTTTGTACATGCACATAGACATGCACCAATTCAGTTTTACTGAAACTACCATATTCAGACAGATGACAATGAAACAGGAAAGAAGATGAATGAAACACATCAACAGCATTTCAATGATATAATCTTAAGAGACATGTGAAACAACTACCAAGTGTGATTGTTTGCATGTAAATAAACATTTATGTTGCACAACACAGTTCTCTGGGGCATTTTTGATCCAGTATTTGAAAGAAAAATGTGATTTCCAATGAAAGAAAAACTCCTACCATAATAAAAGTCTAAATTATATTCTAGTAAATCTAGTTTAACATCGTGTGTGGTATTAATGCATATTCCGGATTATGATCTCTGTGTCCACATATTTGAATAACTGACAGCCCAAACTACAGACAATTTGTTTATCTTTGTTGTTGATCTTCCTGGTTGTGTCCTTACACATGCATGGGGAAACAACCTAAAACATAAAATGGTAGTGTAAGGTAGGGAAACTGAGCATCTAAGGGAATCATTGACAAGTTATGTAACCTAAAAAGAATAAACATGTAACTCTGATCTGATACCACAACAGTGCAACAAAGTCCACTTTTCCAATGCAGGTTGTTTTCCTCTCCTGTTACAAAAGAACAGGACAGGCTGTGAAGTTCACTGACACAAATATCTGGTGGAAAAAACTTAAAACTACTAAAATACCACCATCAATTTATGCTAGATATAAACTTCCCCATCCGCTGAAGCAACAGACACTTTCTAGGCCACAACGAGGCCCCGCCACTACATAAAGGACTAGCTTGGTTACTAATTATAAACTCCGGAAGAAAGGTGTCAGTGCTTGGACTTGTAACTAAAAGCATCCTGAAAATATTCATCTGGCAACAGCTGGGCGTGTGAGGACACGCTGCCTGCTCAGAGCAGGAGGGAGGTGGACGCGACCACTACAAAAAATGAATTATATTTTAAAGTAAGGATACAGAGGTAGGGCTAGAGAGATCAGATCGGGGCAGAGAACGGGTCTTCACTATTTTGTTATAAAACAATCCAGGTTTATATCAATAACATCAAATAAACTCTCTTCTTTTTGAAACAAACCTGATTTCTATTGGCATTATTCATAAGATCCATAGATATGTATTCATTCAATTAACTGGCTATCCAATGAAAGAATCTCTTCAAGAGTAAACTGGGCAGGGAAAACTCCAACCTTATCCATTTAGGACTTATCTGAGAGCTCAAGCCCATTGGTGTAAGCTGCGAGAACAAACAGTGGCCGCGTAGTTACAAGCAGACACCTAGATAACTGTTACGAGACTAATGACCTCACTGATAAGCAGATTGAGTCGCCGTGGGAGGCTACAGGGAGACAGGCCCTTGTTTTGACGAGGACATGAGACCTCTAGGTAAATGTAGACACTGAATCTCTCAGCAGGCCGATAAACCACAGGCTGCACTTGGTCTGTTTCCACAGTAACGTGTTGGACTTGTTATAGGGCAGCACTCAGCACCGGGGGCTACAGTGTTGTCTCCACACACACTTGGAGTTGACACCTGTGATTTCCTCATGTGGGTAATCCCACCTCCACAACTTCTCACAACTCATTTTTTGCTCGACGGATCAGAGCATTGAAAAAAAAGGTAGGCACAGTGCTTCTATGGCAGGAATATGTTGACAACATATCACCACTGATGCCCCCAAATGGTTGTTTTGTGTCTTAGTTCTGAGAGATTCTGATTCACATAGGCCTGGATCAACAGACACAGCAATAACAATTGTCTCCTGCATTTCTGTTACCTCAATGACAAGTATCATTGCATCTTGTATCGTTGACTCGTTGACTGAAGAGGAGCTTCATTGACGACACCAGCACCTTTGTGAAAAGGTCAGATATTGCACACTGCACCAAGAAGGCTGACTGAGCACTTTCATCAGGGGAAAAAACATTGGGTCCTTTCCTTTAATCTATGAAGCTCTACAATCGCTCCTTTTTCAACAAATGAAAAAACATTATATAGACTCACACCCTTATAGAGTTAATTCCAAGTGGGCCGTTTAAAGCCAACTGGTCAAGCCAACACTATAGTGTCAATGAAACCAACATAGATACTTCAGAGTCACACAAAAATCCACAAACAATCAGGAATTATAAACAATTTGTTTCTCCATCCACAGCTCCAGACCAACTTTTTATATCGGTTGCACTGGTGCACCTAACTTTTAAAGGCAGGTGCACCAGCACATCATTTAGGTGCACCCACAGGTTAGCAGGAGTGACCAGGGAGCTGCTGCTTCTGCTCCGATTCTGAAGCAGCAGGAAGAATAATTTATCATTGGCAGTCTGTCATGGAAACCTTGTATTCACCCTTTTTGTCACCAATGTTAGAAATGTACCGCCTTGCTCACCACCTCTTCTCGGTCTTTTCCGCCCTGCCATCAAGGATTGAATGACTGATGAGGATCTGCATTTCAACAAACTGAACGGTCGATAAACCCACCTCCGAAACAGCTATTGTTCAGTAATTTGCTGAGCAACTAAAGCCAAGCATTGCAAACCTATCAACCTTTGAATTGTTAAAGCAGTATGCATGGGGCTGTGGTGAGAGATACATGGCTCATATGAGAGTTGCTGACCTTTTGCCTAGGGCTTACAGCTTTAGTAAGTCTTGCATATCATGTCTGCTAGCAATCGATATGCATATATGAGCCTTTTACAAAGTCCTCCCTTACATGGAGGCTATAACCAAACTCGCAGAGCTAGCAGGTATCAGCAAACTAGCTAGCAATAAAATATGCTAGCGACAATAAGTGCATACATGTACTATGCTAGGCAAAGGCATACTAACAGTAACCAGGGCAGATGGTAGCAAAGGGTGACTTCCACTGTCAATAGTGTTGCCTTATTAGTAGTAGTTTATTAATAGACATTATATATTGAATGATGTTTAAGTAAAAATACAGAAAGTTCCAACATAACATTTCTATAACATCAGTAACCATAAAGTTCACACTTAAATGCTGTGCACTGCAAAATTCATACTTGAACCAACATCAAGCGAGAAGACCCTCAATTCACTGTTAACTGCACCTCTTATTCTGTAGTTGATGTTACTCACTCAGGCTAATACCAGCCCCAGCTAAGGCATTTACCGACCTTGGGAATATTGTTCTAATAATAAATGGAAATGCCTCATTTACGGCATTTCCTTATCTGAGGAGAACTAAGTCTGGAGGAAACAGATTTGCACAAATAAGGCAATTTGAAAACAGATGGGAGCCCAAGAAAGCAATTAAGGCAAAGCATCTGGCTAGAAGGGCTCAAGCATCTAGAGGATATGTTAAGCAATTATTACGTAATATTTGTGAATTAGGTGCTTTGGACAGAAAACTACATTAAGAGCTAATTGTATTTAATCATAGGCATTACTGATAATGAAGAATGAGTTAATTTTCCTCTTTGTTCATGACCACATTGGGGTTATTAGGAAGGAAAAGGGGAGGATGAGTGTGTGTGCACAATGTATGTGTGTCAATAATTAACAGAGGGTAAATAAAGATAGTGACAGTAGATACCAATATGTGTAACATTTCCTTTTAGAACTAAACAGAATTAGGTCGTGCTAAACTGCCTCACAACAAATGCCCCTATATTGATGCCCATAAAATATGTGCAATCAACAAACAGGAAGGATGAAAAATTTGCAATTATTAGTCTTGTTTGAAATGCCTAGAGGGCGGAGCAATTGGATTTCGGGAGATGAAATGTACTCATCAGCACAATGTCAAATTGTTGTGTCTGCAACATGACCTTCAGCACAGAGAGGAAACAGTGTGAGGCAGCTCTCTCTCTCTCTATATATGAAGTGAACAGTCGAAGACAATTGAGATGACAATTAGAGCTGCCACAGGATTTCCTCAGCAGAGACGTCTCGGGAGGGAGAGAGAGGACAGCGATGGCAGAGGATACAGGCTAGTAAAACCACATATAAAACTCACCGAAATATAAAAGAGGAACTGACAAAACATCCATTTATAGTCACACACAAACAGGTCTCCAGTACTCAAGTCTCTCACTTGTGCACATAATCAGTCACCAACCTGCTCTCACACACTTCCCCACAACCCACAAAACCCATCTCAAAACCGATACCACCAAACCACAAAATCTCTGTCTGAATGCAGCAGTGCTGAGGGGGAAACATGCCTGCATGTGAATGTGTAAACAGATTATCAGGTGCTGCACAGGGCCTTCATTTTATTACAGAGATTCCTCCCAGACAACACCGTGATTCAGACTCAAGCGGAAGGAATGAGGGACAATCAGATCAGTTGCATGTGAGACCGACTGGCGTGAATGACCGCCATTCACGTGGAAGACGGATGAATGGTGCTGACGAACTGTTGACAATCTGACATTATTCGGGTCAAGCGTCTACACTGTGAACACGGGGAGGTGGGAATGGCGAGTACAAGAGGCAAGCACGCACACTGCAGTGTACTGTAGGTACGGTGTATAGCTAGGCCTAAGAATAGATCAGGTCACCGTCAAATGTGCAACCACACCGAGAGCCAAGGTCAGTGCTCCATCACTATCAGCAAATGTAGGCAGCACTAAGGCAGAGGAACAAAAGGTACATCAGCCAGACAAAATGACTTGAACTTAACTCTTCTTCAGCACATCCAAGCCCACTCTGCAGCCTCCTCAAATCCTTTTCAACAATTTCAATTCATCCCAATCTTTATCTCTCACACACTCTTTGCCTAATTTCTCACATGTCCTCTCTCATTATCTAATTAAGAGGACAGAGCAGATATACCACAAAATGCAAGATTGAAAGCATATGTGTCCGGACAAGTTTGACTGAGTGTCCATGCTTTTTTAATTAAGTTGAAATTTGCTCAATTACAATATGTTCTTTGGACCGGTTTAGCACAAGGAAAAAAGGACAATCTCTTATTGAGCAGCTTTTCAAAGAGAACTGCCTTGCTAAAGAGAAATGTAATAGTGGCTGATAAACCAATATGCTAGGAAACAATGGCAGTATTTAAGAAGTGATAATGTGCCCATCTTTACATCCACCAAGAGGTTATGTTTTTGTCATTCTTTTTGTTAGCAGTATAACCCTAAACTACTCAACAGATTTCCATGGAATTTTGTGGAAGGGAGGGACACGGCACAAGGAAGAACCCATTACACTTTGGAGCAGATCCGATTAATTATCCAGCATTCTTTTTCACTTTCTTTGCAGCGTTTCCCACCGAATGAATTCAATGACTACAAGACAGACACTGAAACTCGATTTCTCAAAAGGATTTAAAAACAGTTTGGGACGCACTGCAGCCAGATACCTATAAAAAGGTGTATGTGGGATTCAAAGCTGCTGCTTGTGTAACTTGTAGGCTGATGCAGCACAGTTCTGACAGTCATGCTAGCACGCCAATGTAGCCACTGGAGTGTGCAACCCTTATTTAGCCTATACGAATTCAAAGAGCAAATACCAACTTGACATGGCACCAAGTTCCCTTGTATGACAGCATGGGATAGAAGATCAAAGTCTGTATGTGTGAGTGGTGAGGCAGGAGAGGAGCTGTATTAGGGATGCTGCTCAGCTCTGTCAGGATGTTGCTGGTTGAACCGAGTGTTCTGTCTGATCGACTCTGCACGTTTGTCCCCTTTTGCACACGCTATCACATGCATACATACCCAAAAAGAGACAAGTATGTACACAATGCATAATACTACCAGTACATGCCTTACACAGACACACCAACCCTGCATTTTCTGTCACTAGGCAAAGATGGGGTCCAGCAGCAGGAGACAGCAAGGGAGGGGGCAGAGGAGAGACAGGAAGGGGAGGGAGATGACAGGAGCAGAGAGAGGAAACAGTGGAAGTAAAAGAGGGAAAAAGAAAGAGGAGAGGAGAGGAAAATGAGAGAGATGGTACTGAGACATAGGGCCGAATAATCAAAAAGAGGTGTGCGACATTACAATGTATGAAAGAAGTGAAGACTGAGTGAAGGGGGGGAAACACTATATTGTCAGAGCGACACGGATCTAAACAATGAGAGCAAAAGAGATAGCAGAGGCTGACAGGCAGACAGGGAGAATGAATGGGGCGGGTGGCACTGGTGGACAAAGAGACGGACCTGGCCTCATCTAAACAGCTGCTACTCGCCCGAACGTTGCACCTCGGCTCCAAATTCCACAGGCAGCCCGGCCGTGAGGGGCTGTGGCCTGAGTCAGCGCTTTTTATTCACACATACATACACATAAACACACACACACACACGGCTGAGCCTTGTGCTCCAAGCAGCCAGGGGATGTGCTGTCTAAAGCACATGAAATGGGGCAAGAAGCAGTCACAACCAGAGGCTTGGACTTCTGTCTAACACTCCTGGACCTAAACCATGAATTATGGTTCAAATGTTCTGCTGCAAAATTAAGGATATTTGGAATTTTTTAGCACAAAACATGTGCATGGCTTAAATTATACCAGATTTAATATTTTTCCACATTTAAAAAGCTACTGAAAATGTTGTAATAAATGTGTTTCTGCATTATGACAAGGTTTCAAAGTATACATCTACAGTGAAAGAGAGTCTAAGCATAAACGCAGCTGCAAAGCCGTTGCAGTGAGAACGGAACAATATCCTTATTAATAAAACATGTCAGACGCACCAAACATGGCTGACTAACTGGTTTGAAAGAACATCTCAAATGAATGCTAACTGTTGCCATGCTAAAGCTAATGAGAAGTACCATTTAGACACCACAAAACAATGTGACCGACAGAGAAAATGTGTTAAGTGAATAAGCACGAAGACCTTTTCCATTATGAAATAAGAAAATAAACACAATTCCCCTGCTAACATATCCAGTGAGCACAAGTCTCCAGTAGACACAAGCAGAGTTGAAAAGCCTTCCTTATATCCCCATACTACCACAGCCGCGGTTCCATGGCAAACTTTACGGCTGTTTCTCTGTGTCTCTTTGAGAAACATCCTGTGATAGAAAAAGAGTGAAGGGAGGGAGAATTGAAACTGGAATGGGAGAAAGCGAGAGGATCCCATGCTGCAGTTTTCTTCCCTGTTATTTATGAACTTGTGCCCTGATGGGGCTCCTGTGGGCTCTGGGTTTAAGTGACGCTAATAGGCTTTATCCTGGGGTCGAAGACAGTGGAGGGTCGGACAGAAGGCACACTCCCTTGTTGATGGATTTACATGAGACACAATGCAAATTCTGCCCATTGTGTTATTGGCCTCCATTTTTATCAATCCGTCTTTAACTGTCCTCCTAGAAGGATTAGTACAGCAAAGAAAATCTATTCATTTAGAAATGCGACATAAATCATGTAAAGCTGTGTATACAAAGTTTGAGCATCTAGTAGAAACTGTATGGAAGCCAAATTGTGTCAATGGCTACTGCCCCAAAAATATTTTGCTAATCCCCAAATTTAACTCTGGTTAAACTTTTAAGATGTTCATTTTATTAAGCTCTTAACCCAATCAAGTGCATCACAATACACACAATGTGAAATCCACTATCAGAGAATATGTGGTGTACATGGAAAATGCAGTACAACTAAGATAGGAAAAGTAGTTTTAGTAGTATGATATTGCTATTAAAGGTGGGGTCGGAAACGTGTCCCGATAATCATCAATAAATAAAGACTTAGTCGGATATAAATTTGCAATCAATTCAATTATTTGCTGGCGTAACTCTGCCACTAACTGACCTGCCCGTCTGTGCCCACTGGGCTCTCACTGAGCATGGACAGAGTCTTCAGAAGCCAGAGGGACATTAAGGAAGTTAGCTAGCGAGTTACGGAAAACCGGACTTCTAGCAGTTGTCAGGCAGTGCACGTACATATAGTGTAGCTGTGACGAGAGGGCCGATGGGAGAAGTTGCGATGTATCGATAGCAATTTTTTTTGGTGTAACCTGCTCTCGCTAGCTTTTCCAGGATTACCAACCCCAGCTTTAAGCAGTAATACGTTTCATGATTTAGAGGCTTTTTACTACAACAGACACAAAGCGCAACAAGATAAACCTTCAGGAATATTCCTTGTATCTGCTGTGGTAATGGATTCTAAACAGTTTTATGAATGAAGAATAGGAGGAATGTCTGTGCTTTGCATTTTCTGCTGGTGGTGTTTTGTATTGGCTACTGCTGACATTTTTGCTCAGTCGGACCAGTTTGGATTTACTAACACAAACTCCCCAGTCCAGTGAGTATGGGAAGAGACAAAACTATGCAAGGAAGCGCCTTGGCCAGCTGGCTGTGGGACTGTTTCAGCTGAACGGGTGGGGGAGGAGGGGAAGAAAACCCTTTGACAACGTGAAAAAAAACCTTGTGAGAAACAATGTTGCTCTGTATTAGCCGTTTGTGTGTTTGTGTGTTCGAGACAGACGGAATGAAGGGCTTGCCAATTGCTCCTCTGAGCTGAAGAGTATTACAAGGCGAGCAGACCAACATATTTTCTTCAGTATTTATAGAAAAACATACTTACAAATTTGTAGCAGAACTAAACCCTCTTGTAATTTCCCAGAAATCAAAGTCATCTTGGCTGCTAATGCCAGGAGCCTACTATCTGCAGTGATTACTTCAGTAAGAGCATTGGTTGTTGATATTAGATTGTATACACTTCCGTCTGTATCCATGTCAAGCGGACTTCTGACAAGACAGAAATAATGACATAACTTGTGCTTATGCAAGAACATGGCATGTGCTCCGTGCTAAAATAGTTCCAACCAACAGAGGTTGACTTATTTTGAAAAGCTGCAGTGGGCAGGGAGAAATTATAATGAGCTATATAAGAAAAGCCAACTGAGCAGCTTCATTTCCATTTGATCAGACTGAAGTGACTGACAGACAGCTAAGCAGAAGTCAGCCAAACCCCAGTAACAGACACTGCAGGGGGAAATGAAGAAGAAAAAGAAAGAAGACATGAGAGAGATGGTAGAAAGGCAAGAAGGGAAGGTAAAGAAAAGAAAAGTGAGAAAAGGGATGAGGGGGGAGGAGAGACCATTTGCAGTCAGATCCCGAGGGTACTGAGGGGCTGGCTAATGACCTGCGCAGCAGTGTGTCCTCTGGGAGACGGAGAAAGGAAGCCAAACCTTCCCCTGCCACTTTCTGATGACACATCACAATTAGCAGCAGGCATCTCTTTGCCTACAAAAGCTTCCAGACACATTGACTTAGTGGTTTTAAAGGCCACCTGTGAATATTCTGGTGCTGCAAATGCGATGCACAATTTCAAATGTTTTGCTGGCAAAGGTCCAGGTATATCCTCAGCATGGACTCTAACTACTAAAAACATACTGATTGTACTCGAAGGACTGCTCCTGCTATCAATTAAAGAACTTCAAAGCTTTGGGGAAGAAAAAAAAAATCACTGGTTTCTTTTCAACTAGGGAAACCCCAATGGAGGCAACTAATTTCATCACAACAACAGAGTTGGTATTGAACAGCAGTTAGATATTTTAAAGGGGCACTCCACCAAGGTCAGTGTATTCATCGTACTGTTCAGCTTGTGGTAACTGTTCTACAATGTTGTGTGTTTACTAAAGTCTGAGAAGATGACTCTGATGATGTTTTTAAGGTTTTTGGAGGCTGATTTTAAAAGGTGCAGTATGAAGTGGTCTCCTGAGAGACAACATTGATATTATTTGCATTAGAGGAGTTATAATTGTAACTCAAGATGTGAGCAATAAAATACAAGATATACTGGACTTCAAACTAACTCTCACTTTGGCCACAACCTTATAGAGGTAAATCACTAAACTGCCTCTTTAAAGATGAAGTTTACTATTCATACAGTGTGTTTTACAAAATCCTTAGAAACTGTATTATATTCCAAACAAATTTCCTATAACCCCATTAAATAATCCAACTACTCTTGTCAAGATGCAGGAATGAATTGGGTAATTGACATGTTAATGCGTAATCTATCTTCATTTCCATCATCGGACAGATTTGTTTGGTGCACTGCAGGTTTTATTTAGGATGAAAGTAAATGATATGTGGAGGGCCAAAAAAGCATAATAAAAAGTAAGTCTCAGCTGGACTGCTCCATTTGGGATAATAAATGAGTGTGAAACAGAAGGCACAAGAAGAGGATCTGCATGGGCCCCTCTGCTTTGTCTTGTTTGTGAGTCTACTCAAGACAATAGAAAAAGCTTTTTGTGTGTGATGCGAGTTGTGCTGCATGTTTGCTGGTGTGGTGAGGGAAATGAAGGGAAATAAACATGCTGGTGACCTTGCGCCTTCCCAACAACAGCAAAATGTTGGACACGAGTGAGCCACAGAGTACACAATGACATAATGCGATACAGCTGCCCCACTTCCTCGTATGACATCATGTACCCGTTGGGTCCGGACAAGCTCACTGAGTCCTTGTAGTTCCTTCCTGCTCTCTGTGCCTGCCACAACCACCGGACAGCCAGCCAGGAAATGGCAGAACAACCAGAGGGGTAACAAGGATGTCCAGAGAGACCCCTGGCCATACCGGGTTTTTACATCCAATATTAATACATTAAAATATATTGATGATACAGATTACTGATAAAGACAACCAATGATACTGTTGTATGTATCTAAACATCACGGTCCTATGATTAGCATTTCTTCTTCATAAATTGATTATAATCTAATAGCACCAATCATGGCCAGAACACCATTAATACACTGATTCACAATCACCTGTCCACTCTGTCTTTATCATCCATCCCAAGCTGCCTAAAATTAATGCAATAGTACATTTCCTGCCTCATCTGTCTCTCATAAACAGGGCACACTGTGCAGCATCACTGATGTTACTTATTGCTACAGCACAATAGTCAAAGCCTGTTCAGTCTTTCAGTTTAAACTGGTTCAAACAGATGTTTATCACTGCAGTGGGAAAGTGGACAGAGTACGAGGCAAGAGGTTTGAATAGATGGCGGTTGGTTTTTTTGTGGGTTGGGTATTGGCCTCCGAGCAGAATTTAGAGCCATGTAACACAAAAACTCTGGAAGCATTACAACTCAAATTCTTACACGCATAATGGCAGCTTTTCTGGTCTGTTCAACGGGAAGAACAGGGAGGGACTGCAGTCTGTGCACTGTGAGGTAGCCTAGTTAGGCAAAACCCACAATAATAAGAGTGTGTCTCTCCACTGTGAGTAGTGTGTGAGGCATGCTGCCAATGAAAGCCTTGCAGGGTGGAGCACACATCAGCTGCAGCTGAACAGCTGGCCACTGCGGGCTAACACTGAATCTGGATTGAGACGAGGTCAGGCTGCCTCCCCCATGTTTGCCAAATGTGGGCTGGCATGGCTGAGCGTTTTCATTCAGCTGCCCTGCAATCCATTTCCCAAAACAGGGAGGGAGATTAGGACAAAAAACAAAGCAGGAAATGTAGGGGAAAATGTATGAGAACAGGACAAAATAAGTGTTATCTCCACAGAAAACGGAGGAAACGGAAATCTCGTTGAAAACACCCGATTAAATGAGAAACAAGTAAGATGTTGACATATGTTGGCTGGCTTACGGTAAATGTCACAAGTCAGCTTGTTAGAAATTGGATACAAGCGCAGGTCTGAGCTGGTGAAATTGGTAGACACAGAACTTGTGCGGTATATCTGAGGAGTCAGAATACAGTGTACTTTCCCATGTTCATTTCGCCTGTGGCTGCAGGTCATGTAAGGGTCTCCATTTCAGCTGAAATGAGGTCACCAAACAAGAGGAGAAGCAAAACCCACAACAAATGTTTGTCTTTCTCTCTGGCTCATAAACATTCTCAGAAAGAAAAAGAAAGACCGCTGCAGCTATGTTACGTCCTGGCTACTGGATTAAAAAAGGTACACAGACCTTGTGACTAAGATACGATGATGTATCATTTCACTCAAAGTATACTGCAGCTGCAGAGAGGTCCCTTGGTTTCCTGAGGCACATCTTGAGACATTTTTCTGCAATAGGATTAATGAGGAGGTTTTTTCCAATTCTCTGTGATTATATATAATGTAACAATGTCCATATCGAACATGGCCAAAGATTAAAATAATGACCTACATGAACGTAAAGGTGATCCCTATAAGACATAAGATCATGTGTCACTCTGCTCCAAATACTACGTTCCAATATTTTTCTCTACTTGAGTGCCGAGCCCAGTAGTCATATTTCTTTGTATGGACACTCCTAACGCAGGCCATACCAGTCTACTTGCATAGCATTATATATATTTAGTGTATGCCTTTTGTATTCAACTTCAGTTGGCATTTAAGCACATTTTATACACTTACAGTTAATAGCTAATAGGAAAAAAACAATAAGCCCATGGTCCCCACATAGTTTATCCCAGTGTCATATTGGAAGTTGATGTCCCTACACATAGATTCACTGGTGCAAAACTGCATCCTTTAAAAACAGCAACTGTACCTACCATAAATAGACTTCTTTCAAAACCTTCACACTGGTAAAGGGATAAGCCGGTGCTCAAAGCACTGGGTGAGATGCCACTCGGCGAGTTTCTAGATGTTCAATAAGAAAAAAATTAGCAGAGCTGTAAATGAGCATAACAGGGCCCCCTTAAACTGTGTTGACAGATCGCGTTATTTAAAAAATTATTGTATATAAATTTTGCTTTTATTTGAGAGTCCGGTGCAAACAGGAGATAATGGTATAAGAAGATGGTGTGTGACATGGAGCAAAAGTCCAAAGCAATCCAACCCTGGCTGCTGCTTTTATACGACTTCTTCGGCTAATATTTAGCTTGTAATTGTCCAACTACTCCAGAAGGTGTTGCATCTGTAACAGGTGTGCTTTTCTCTGAACCCTCTGGCTGGCGGCTCTGCCAGGAAAAGGAAAACATGGGAGTGGTGACACTCCAAAAACTTCAGAGGGCAAGATAAGACTTGGCCTGTATTATACCATTTTTTTGTAGATGGTTACACCACAAGAGGTGTGGTCTACCATTATGTGGACGTGCATTATCACAATGTTAAATTCGTGCTAAAGCCAGCAATTTCATCCCCTCCCAAAAGAAGGACATCTACTCATCAGTCTGGACTACCATCACATCCAGCAGTCTATGGCTCAGTGTTTGTGTCTGACTGCTGATGAAACACAAATAGCTTTTTCCCAAAACACATGTCTGTTGCACGCCATCACAATGTGACTCACATAATCACTCCATCTTCAATCCACCCCACACAAAAAAATGTTTTTAAAAAGGTGCAGCTTAAATTCACCATTGTAATAGTGTAGCCTCTGGATAATTTCAGGAGATTATCCAGAGTTCAGTGCGTGTCTGAAAGCAGCACAACTAAAAGGAGCAAGGGCTTTTGTATCAGAGCTGCCTGATAAAGATTATCAACCAACTTAGTTCACATAACTTGAGCTTCAGTGCACAAACGCTGCTATATTAAGTGTATTAATATTAAAGTGTAGAAGCTGAAGGATTCTCATGCAAACCTCTCAGGACAGGAATAAAACAAAGCAACAACATGGGAGCCCTACATGACCATGACAGCGACAACACATCTGCACTTTGTGTGTTGTGTCTGGCCGAGCTCAGGCCGGGAGTTTCAAGTGTCAACACAGGAAAAATGTCAGCATGAAGTCACCACTTGGCACCCAAGCCCCGGACACCTCTCCTTAAAGGCCAGGGCACACGGGCATTGTTTCAGGGACAGCTGCATGGGCAGGTTTTCTGCAGCGCCTCGGCCTTGAGCCAGCAACTCTGGTAAAAATGGGGGGGCTCAGAAGGAAACAATACATGTGTAATGAACAAACATGGCTGGATGAGACTTTGGAGGGAGAGGAAAGCTTTCACTTTATCCCCACACAAATCCAGCCACTTCCAGTTCTTTACCAGCCAGGATGGCTCCTTTTTTTAGCCCAGAATTGGTTGTCCAGATGGTGGTTGGTGGGGTGAGCAGCCACCAGTCAGAGTGTACCACCATTTGACTGATTTAACTGCCATCCTAATATGGGCCAAACTGCTGCCTGTTTAACATTGTAGTTTAAACTGTTGCAGCTATTAAACTGGGAGAAAAGACATGAGCAAATATGCCAAATCTAATTTTATTTTCTTATTGCCTGTTGTAATATTAATTTAACATGACCAAGGACAATGGTTTGCTCCAGCTTTGCCTCAAAAGGGAGGCTACATTCAGGGTTTTAAAGCAGGAGTGGGCCAGGCGTGCTCTGGCAGTGAGCTGGGCCTCTGCGCCAGATAAAAAAGGTGAGTTGTTCACATTCCTGCTTCATGCACAAACCAAACCCCCGGTGTCACTCACACACAGACCTTTTGCACAGATGATTGAGCTGTGTGTGTGTGTGTGTGTGTGTGTGTGTGTGTGTGTGTGTGTGTGTGTGTGTGTGTGTGTGTGTGTGTGTGTGTGTGTGTGTGTGTGTGTGTGTGTGTGTGTGTGTGTGTGTGTGTGTGTGTGTGTGTGTGTGTGTGTGTGTGTGTGTGTGTGTGTGTGTGTGTGTGTGGTCCTCCTGGCTCTTTTGTTGTTTTTTCTAATCTTGCTTTAACCAG
This sequence comes from Limanda limanda, assembly GCF_963576545.1. Lineage (NCBI taxonomy): Eukaryota > Metazoa > Chordata > Actinopteri > Pleuronectiformes > Pleuronectidae > Limanda > Limanda limanda. Next base: position 18,193,988 of record NC_083653.1, read on the forward strand.
AGAAGTTAGAAAACTCACCTCTGCTCCTCTTTATAAACGAATCAAACGCTGAGTAAAACATTAATGCGACTAATCTCTGGGGCATCAGACAGCCAGAAAAAACAACAAAGCTGTCTTTCTTTATTTACGACCGCAGCAATGTCAGCTACTGACAGCTAGGTAGGTTATCAACAAGCTTTCACTCACACACCCATGCACAAGGACAAACAAGGTAATGTGCAAAGTAGTGGTGAAAACCAAAGGGACCTGGAGAGGGTTGTTGGTACGATGACAGAAAGGCATCTACTTTATGTGAGGGTGTGTTTTTAAAAAGGAACAAATGGTGGCCTGGAGCACAGGTCGTCTTTATGAGATCTTTCCTGGATTGGTGTCAAAACTTTTAAAAGTGTCTGCTTAACATCACCCTCACCACACTTAATGCCCTACATGTTTGTTTTCTCCTTCTCATTGTCAACTGATTTCTAACACAAAGTGACTTCTTTTGTGCTCGTTTGTAACATGCTGACAGGTAATATGCCCATATTAAACATGCAAGTGCAGCAGGATACAAGTGGTCATAGTTCCAGGGAGGGTTTGGAGTGAGAGGAGAGCAGGCCAACACAGCTCCACTACTACTATAAAAGGAATGTGATGGGGAAGGGAGGGCCACTGCACCACACAACACTAGGAGCCTATCATCTTACCAAAAAGACAGGGAGGCTGGGTGCACAGGCCAGACAAGAGGAATTAATAAAGGGATAGAATCGAGCTTACCCCAGTCCAAAAACTCCAGGATGTTCTTCTCCCTCCTGAGTGGAGAGTTGTTGCACTCATCGTAGAGACACACCAGGATATCCAGCAGGGTCTCCACACTCAGACACTGGCCATTGGACTGAGGTGGCCCGTCCAGGATCAGCTTCTCCAGCTTCTTCAAACGCACCTCGCCCGACATTATTCCGGCTTGGTGGGGTTTGAAGTAATGGTGGTGGAGAAGCTGGGAGAGTCCGGGTCAACAAGCACCTCCCCGGGCCTGTGAGTTAGCGCAGAGGGGCCCGCGAGGAGAAGTTTCTCTCACCTTGAATACGTCTTGATAAAAATAATAGTGTTTTGAGTAGAGGGCAAGCCGAGGGCTAGTTCCGAGGTAACACCGACCTGTTCATGATCTCCCTCCCGAGATCCAGCTTCTAGGAGGCGTAGAAGACGTGCAGGACTTCCCCATTTCACAAGACCTAACCCCAGCAGAGTGCATAAGAAAAGAAGTGGTCGCGATTCAGAGACCCCGGCTGCCCCGGGGCGGCTAATGCTGATCAAACCCCAGCGTTTAGCCGGAACTTTCCTGTCCTTCTCCTTGCGGGGAAACAATCGAGTCGGTTCGGTTTCAGCAGATCCCCCCGAGTTGTTGTGGCAGATTTCTGGGGGTCTCCATTCCTGCAGCAAACCCCAATTTTTTTTTGTTGCACAGGCAGGTCTGCAATGCTACAAAAGCCCCAGCGCCCCTCCTCTGCTCCAGGAATGGAAGGGCGACACAGGCTTAGTTAGCAGCCTGCTAGGCTAGCACGGCTAGCTAGCCAGCGAGCTAACGTGAACGCTACTTTTCTCCGCTCACAAATGCCATCGTCGCCCCCTCTTCTCCCCAGGAGTTGACATGTGATACCGCGACGTGTGTTCACGGAGCCGAACTCAATCCAGCCAGCTCGCACGGTGTTTGGAATTCTGTGGGGGGGGGGGGGGGGGGGGGGGTTTCATCCAAGTGGAAAAGAAGAAGAAAAAAAAAAATTATCCGCTTGTTCTCCCAAACTCAGCGCAGGCAGCAGATATGTTCTTTAAATCCCGGTCCTCGTCCAGAAATGTCCCTGGAGCTTCTCCCCGGCTCCAGACCCCCGAGTCCCCCCGGCAGCCCCGAGAAGTTAGCCGTCAAAAAAAAAGGAAAAAGCAGCGGGTCCTTCCCTGAAGGTTACTGGTGTCGCGTCAGGAGGAAGAGCTGCAGTCTGGTCTCGCTTGTTCCAGATACGGGACACGGCCAGAACTCCCCCCTGTCGTTGCCTTCCTCCGCCGCCGGTCGCTCGCTCGCTCGCTTCTCACACAGTCTCTGCTCGGGCCGGGCAGCGGCGGCGGCTCCCTGCTGGAGACTCTGCGCGGGGGAGAGGAGCCCACTAGACAGCTCTGCGCCCAACGCCGCGGTGCATCCTGGGAAGCGGGGCTCGGCCGCGGAATGTCAACGAGCCACACACGGACGTGTTAACTCGGCTGGTTAGCGTTTAGCACCATTTAGTCCGTCGCCTCCTTTTTAATGTGATTCGTCACGTTTCATAAAAAAGTTAGCTGTTCTCCCCCGAACTTTCACCGCACACACCCCCCTTTGGAATCCTCAACTCCGCCATCTTTGTTGTGGTTTCAACGGGAACGCGGCGAGTGCCCTCTCTCTCTCCTGCCCGCGGCCCGTCTCCCGGCGTGTGTAGCATCTCCGGTCAGTGCTGCAGGCAAAATCCCAGATCATCATCATGGCGCCCGTCACAGCATCTGCTGTGCGGAGGGGAGGGGTGGGGAGGAGAGGGGGGGGGGGGGCTGTCAGGACTGTGAATGGAGCCTGTCTGTCAGTGAGCTGCCGCTGCTGCTGCTGAGGTGCGGACAGGATCACAGGCTCCTCATGGGCCGCTGTCCCTTTAACACTGTGCGTCACTGCAATAACCTGCTGCTGCTGCTGCTGCGGGCCTCATTCACACGCCCGGGCCCGGTCCTGGCCTGTGTGCTTCATGCACATGCACATCGCAGGTCGTGCATGTGGTTCCCCTGGCGACCACTGACTCGTTCATTCAGTGTATTTCATTGGGAACGGGCCCACATGTCCACACTGACAGCTGACTGCACCGCACCACACCGTCATGGATCAGAGACACTGTCAACCTGTGTGTCACCTGCAGGCCTCTGACTGCAACGTCCTTGCAGGGCTGCAACATCTAGTGTGTGTGTGTGTGTGTGGTTAAGGTTAGAGTTAGGCATTTAGTTTGTATGGTTAAGGTTAGGGTAAGGGGCTAGGGTATGCATTATGCCAATGAGTGTCCTCACAAGAGAGACGTGTGTGTGTGTGTGCGTGTTCTCACAGATGAGTGAGACTTGAAGCTAAAAGCAAACTAAAGCACCCTTGCAGGCTACAGCAGGATTTTCCTATCTGCTTCCTGTCTGTTTTGTTCACTCCCCTCTGGAAAAAGAGCAAAAGCTTCTTTATACACATGGTTTGACATTTGCATCTTCCAATGTGTACGGTATTGTATTGGATCCTATTTGATAATGAGCTCTTTCACTTCCTTTTAATGTACTTTTTTGCAAGATTCTTATTTTATATTCTCTATGACATTGCTCTTATTGCATCACTGAGCTCGCCCGTCCCTCTCGTCCAACACGTTTCATTGTACCTTTGACCCTGTGTTAACTTACATATGACACATAAAACTTGAAACTTGAACAAGTACAAGTGAGTCAGACTTTAATATGAGATCCAAGAGAGGTCATAACACTAGGCATCAGTGTGTATGGATCTGTGTTTGACTCTCATACGTGTAGTTTTTACTTTTTTGTCGTCACATCTATGTGCCTTAGAATTATCCACCGGGGAAAAATAAAGTTTGTGCATTTAATTGGATTAAATTGAAACAGAATACAACTTTCTTCAACTACTTCACCCACACTTGCAGCATATAGAGCAACTTGTTATGGCCGTGGCATTTCAGCTTGTGGCCTCCATCAGACCTGACAACCCGATCAGACCCCGACTGACGCCACAAGCTGAAACATGTTCGTCGAATAGTAAGTTTGTTTAACGTATTTCAAGTGTTACTGGAGTTTAGATCTCCTCTTAAACCTCTTTCCTTCCCCATGCAACTTGGAAGTAGTGTAAAAAATAGATGAGGGTCAAGTAAATATGATATATATATAACAATAATTACTTTTTTTTACAGAGCACTTTTCAACAAAAAAGTGCAAAGTGCTGCACAACAAGAAAACAAACTTCATAAAAAAATTAGAATAATATAAGAGCAGTCCTATAGAACAATAATAAGCTGTTACCCCATGTTCAGGAATATACCTTTCCAAAAAAAACACCAGAAAATCCTCCATTTATCAAATACTATCATACTTTGTGTCAACTAGTGAGCAGAAGGAGCCCAGTTGCATGAAACCTGTTCCGCATGGAGCTCACTTTGCTATCTTACAGTATAGGGTCTGGAAACACAGGTTATCAAGCCCTAAATCTCATCATACCACTCATTAGAGAAGCATTATGTCAGAAGTGATATGTGACAGTATAATCCAGCTCTATTAGACAAGTGCTCAACACACAATGAGTGGGCTTCCATGCAGTTTCACAGTGTGCAACTCTGAACTCATTATCATGTCTTCCTTGGAAATCCTTTTGAAGTGAGGTGCATATCGCTGCTCAAAGTACAACCAATAATGATTAACAGCCTGAGGGGGTGTGTAGCAGGAAGCCTTTGTGTGTGTGTGTGTGTGTGTGTGTGTGTGTGTGTGAATGTGTGTGTGTGTGTGTGTGTGTGTGTGTGTGTGTGTGCGTGTGTGTGTGTGTGTGTGTGTGTGTGTAACAGCGGCAGAGACCAATATAAAAATAATAAACTTCTATATTTCACAACATATTCAAATGAATGTCTTCTTGCCATCCATTTTCTTCCACACCAGGAAGAAAAGCGGCCCAAAGAAACACTTAGCACGCGAGATGAGTCCAATAATCTCGGTCTAGATGGTGACCAAGATCTAATTTGAAACATGCCGTCTCAGTGGAGCTGTTTATCAGATCCAGCCCGACAATAGTTTAAATGCTCCACAATGTGTAACCACCATGAGATGAGTGATTATGTGGGTCTGGAAATATCATCTGTGTTAAAGGCCCATGAGCAACAGCAGCACATAACAGCATAATAACTCTTGGGAAGACAAGAACAAGTCTTTGCTCTTCCTCTTTATATTCACACTGTTTATGACTTTCTCCTGTGTGGCGCTGCAGAGCCAGGTCACATTCAGCATGTTCAGCAATTTATGAGTATGTTATAGGGTTATATTTATTTCATTTTTCTTCCCATGTTACTATATCGATATATTTATTAGAAATCTGAGGTATTCTTGATGTATTTGATGTATTATTGTTGTACTTCTGAGTCTTTTGTAATATGTATTTCTGTTCAGTCAGCTGTTATAAGGTGTTTATCACACTGGGTGTGTTACATGGTTAATCACATCTGTTGTCATTGATATGTAACCTACAGTATGCTAATGTGAAATAATGTATCTGGGTGTGGCAGCCATTTTCAGCTGTTTGACCTGAGAAGAGCATACTGGGATGAAACGTTTCAATTTAAATAAATGACTGGGCAGGTGTAACACTTGAATGAGTTTAATAACAGAGGTCACTGCTAAAAATGTTTTGACACAAATAACATAAATAATAGGAGCATACTATACTACATGCAGAAGTGACCTTATTACTGGGATATCTTGACTGACAACAGACAAATCTCAAAATATCCAATACATTTATTTAACGTGTACTTTGAATGTAGTCTTGTAAATGAGACGAAGAAATGAATAAGACATTTCTTTGGAAACACAATACAAAGGGAGATACAATAAAAGCAGGGACACCAGACTAGACCAGGTAAACATTTAATTTTTTTATTGAATCAGTCAAAGACTATGCCAGCAAATGTTTACCGATCAACATTAATGAATGAATTCATTCATTAAATCTGGGCTTGATGGGTGAAGACAGCTGTCTATTGAATTAAACTGTGAGTGAACCATAACATTGTATTTTGGGCGGAGGTTCCCTTTCAGGCCTCGAGTTGCTTGAATAAAACAACTATAACGTCCTCTGGTGGACAAAAGGTCTTACTACAACCTAGTGCAAATCACTGCAACTCTCTTGTATTCATTCTTATCTCTCCTTGATCTGTGTATTTTAATCATTTTTCTATATGTAAAAATATATTTATCGATGTTATCCTTACACAGACACAGGCATATTTCGTATATTCACTTTGACCTATAAATGAGTTATCATTCATTCCCTCCTGTTTAGAGACATCCTACACACTGAAAGCCCCCCCCCCCCCATGTCCCCATGTGTCGATTAATTAAAAGTTCATGAAGAAATATTTATTGTTAGTCCTATCTAATCATGTCTGATCCCATTTGGGTGAGTCTGCACAGCCGGGATTAAACCCTCCTCCTCCTCTGCGCCGATTGGCTCGTCTGCGCGAAATGCAATTAGACTGTCCTGCACTCTGTCTACATGTGGAGGCCAATGAGCAATAATCGTGTTGTCTGTCCCTGCACAGGTCTGGCACTTCCCCCCCACCCCAGCCCACTTCCCGCAGACTGATCGATGATTATTGGCAGCTGGACGGATCGGATGCGTGTATAACACAGAACCACAGCTCGTGTGTACGGGAGCCATTAAGGTGCAAAGTAGCGCGGCTCACAAATATTTGACGTAGAGATAAAGCAGATCAGGAAGTGGCTTCCATGTGAATGAGGAGGAATTCGCGGGGTCTGACCACCAACGACACAAGTTCAATATTGACCCAGTGCAGCAGGCAGCGGCTCCGCCTGGTTACCTGGGGAGACGTCTTTAATGAGATGCTGTAATGTGATGTGCAAACCTCAGGACTTTCTACAGTGTTTGACAACATCTCCAGTCGCTCCCCCGGCAAACACCAGCACTTTGGGCTCTTCGCCCCGCGGGCAGAGGGGATTCCATGTTTCACAAATGGAAGGGAATGACCTATAAATTGGACTGCTTTTGAATGCAAATGCCTGGATGTTAATTAACACCTGCGTTGTTGATTGTGGGAGCTCGTTGGCCTTTGATTGAAAAGAAATGGCACCTCGGAGCATCAGATGTGGCTTTGAACTGCGGGCAACTTGGCTTTGATTGGGCTGGGAAGGAAGAAAGACTGAGAAATATCACACAAAGGCCATCTTAATTTCCCGAATTAGCGGTTGTAATGTGAGGGGAAGGAGGGCAGCACACAGGCCCCTGGACAACAGGCCCTGTTAGACTGCGGCCTCATGGACTGGACAATGGAGGAGCTCTGAATTTACATGTCTGCACTGCTGCTGCTGCCATCAGACACTGAAGTAGACATGGTCATACTCAGGGTTATATACCTTTGTGTAAGCCAAAATGAATGCTCTAGTAATTTTTTTTTGTTTTCATCAAGTCCAACTTGAAAAATCGAAATCTGCTTATCCTGCCTGCAACTGTATGTTACCACTTTGTTCATATTGAATGTTGTTTTTATTCATTTTACACTTGGTTGGAATAAAATAGTCCTTTTAGACAAATCCAGATTAATTTCCTGTATTTTCTCTGTTTAGTGTTTAATTGATGAAGTACTGTCCCTCACACACAAACAAATGACAACAATCACATGTTGATGAAAATGGTAACAATAACAATTCTCGTGATTTAGCTCAATATTAACTTTTTAAGAATAATTTAAATATTAGAAAATGCACAATGCAAAAAATAGAATAATATAGAAATAGACAAATGGAAGTAAAAGAGAGATTGTTTAGGTAAACAGTTCAATCACCATTACACCACTTGTGCACAGAACAATCTCAACAATTTTTTGTGTTATTACGAGTGTATTCGTGCATTCAACACATCACAAACAGTTGCTAAGGTTGTATTCAAAAACGTTTGGTAAATGTAGAATATATCAGGTTTAAAGTCTAAAGCAGCTGCAATACACTCAAACACATAATAGTTGTCATCACCCTGTAATGATCTCAGTAGCCTTACCTTACATGTGTTTACATAACTGCCTTGCACGCATACAACTGGATATTTTCTTTGTTTCACATTCAGAATTGTTTCATTGTAGCGTGCACAGACTCTGTCCTCGTCTGGTATCAAGTCTTCCGTCTGTAATTAATAATCTGTCTTGTTTGTAAGCTGCAGCCACTCGAGCTGGAGTGAGCAGGTCTGGCAGTCATCTGTCATTTGCTCTTCCTGTGTGTCCCTTGGGTCTGTCTGACATCTCTAAGCAAACACAGCCCAATACACAACCCCAGGCAGGGCCTTCTGGGCAGCCAGCGAGAGCAGCCCTCTTCTAATGTTTGTGTGACAAAAAAGGCAAGGCAAATCCTCGCAATGGAATCAGATAATCACCAACCTGTGAAGAGCCTGCCCCAATCCACATCCACGCCGGCCCCCCCGGCCCCTGGATTAACTGTCTGTTTGGCTAATAATTTTAATCTGCTGGAGAGGGCCAAGAATGGGTGACAGGGCTCGGAATAAACATCTAATCCTCTGACCCCCCCCCCCCCCCTCCCTTAAAGCTCTGCACTACTTCCTCCATGACCCTGTGTTAGACACTTGTACCGAAATGAACAGTGATGATTCCAGTCCTGATCCAAAATTTTGCTCTCGGGCCTCCGGAGCAGATGTAAATCCCCTGTGTGACAGACCGTTGCCAGACTGACATCGTCCAGTGGAATGTACACATCGGAGTGTGGGGTGTGTGCAGACAAGAGTGCTACTGAAGAGAGGGCACTTCAGGTTCACAGGGTCAAGAGATGTCTGTCTGGAACCACGGTGTGGCCAGACTGGGGGAGGAATGGTCTAAATCTGGAGAAGAGAAAGTAAAAATAAGTTAGATATCAGTCACATCATTGGAAACACTATTCAGGTGCTTTCTATGCTTTCAATAGAAGAAGCCACAGAATCATGAGGCAAAGAGTTGAACTGAAATGCTGATATGAGCTGTTTAAAATTTGACAGTTCCTCTCGTTTACATTTAGCATCTTTCCTACATTTGTTCCCTTATTTCTAGTTGAAAAGCTTCTGAACGATGATTCCAACAATCACAATAAACCTATTTTGACTATATGACACATTAAGCCTTCACATATGTGTTGTCTTGCAAATACACACTTGCACAAAGACAAACCTAAATTTGATTTGTCTGATTTTTCACCAGATCCAGATGAATCTAAATGTGCTGATCATTTACACCAGAAACAGCAGATTTTGCAGATCCTCACCCTGGCATCAAAAAGGACCAGAGGCCAGCGACATCAAGCTCAGTTTTAGTGAAACTATGGTGAAATTACACCTCCACAATACGGATGGCACTCGAGTCTAATTGTTGCTGTTTGAAGTATGGCCACTTAGATATCCTGTTTAGGATGGGGCTGTATTGTCGCACCTTTGTTCTGATAAGGGTCCCTGCCCCCATCGACAAAGTGCGAACGACTGGGAGGGCCAGCGACGATATAAGGGGCCGAAGCAGCGTCCCGGGGACACACACAGTCAGACCTCTGCTACCGTGCTGCTGGTATTTTTGCACTCAACGTTTCACTCATGGATTTCCTCCGCGCTTGTGTCCTGTGCACCGCTATCTTCGGATTCACCAAGGCTTTTACGCATCAGGATATGAAGGACGCGCTGCTGGAGAAACTGGGCATGGATGAGATCCCGAAAATCCATAAGAGGGATTTGGAGAACCTGGTTGTTCCGGCGCATATTAAAAACAAGTACATGTCCATGCTGAAGATGCACCACAGCAGGAGGCGCAGAGCTCTGCCCAGCCTGGCGGGCATCCTGAGGGGAATCCCCGGCAATCTAGGTAAGGACCTCTCTCACATTTTACATAAACGTGTAATTTGTAGGACATTATATGGAAAATCGATTTGACAGCGAACAGTTATTTCCGTGCGTAATTGTGCGAATGCGTAAAACCCGCTTTACGCACCAAACTGCCTTTAACAGTAATTCATTTGAAGATGTCAGAGTTAAAAAAATAAGTTATATGTATCTAAATGTGTCAATTGTTTTTGTTGTAGATATTTCTGGGGAGTATTTGTACTCTGACACCACTCGGTACCGCATGGTGTTCGACATGGAGGCGAGGATCCCCGATAACAGCGAGGTGACCATGGCCGAGCTGAAGCTTTACCAGCGGGCCAGCTACCACAAGCGCTTCACGGTGGAGAGGAAGAACCACCGGGCCGTGAGCAACGCCCGGGTCAGCATCTACTGGGTGGAGGTGCTGCCCGGCGGATCCAACCGGACGTCCCTGGTAGACTCAAGGTGAGGGAACGATCCCCCCGGGGCGACACTGGTTATCTTAATCTAATTGCTGGGGAAACATCAGCCTCCCTCTCCTATCCCTTGTTTTAATTAATCGTCCTTCTCATGTTTCCTCAGACTGATCCCCATTCACGAGTCGGGCTGGAAGAGCTTTGATGTGACCCAGGCGGTGCACTATTGGTCCAAGTCCCAGCAGAAGACACCTATGCACCTGGAGGTGTGGATCGAGGGCGAGAGACCTGGCAGCTACGCGGCAGAGATGGCCAAGAGTGTCCACTTTACCACCCAGGAGCAGACGGACAACACCTTGGGGAAGCCCGAGCTCATCCTCTACACACTCAACCTCGAAGAATACGGGTAAGGGCGCCAGCTTTTGATATACAGGATATTGTATCTGCGTGACAATTGGTCCGCATCCTGCATTCATTAGTGGAGCTGCAGCAGTGTGGCACAGGGGCGTTAGTTTGCTCTCTCCAGTGGTCTGGAGAGGCAGCAGCACATTAGTGGCTGACACTTGGTTGATTCCTGGTCCTATTTGATGTGTTTGAGTGCAAATGATGTGGATCTAGCTAATAAAAACAAGAGATAGTATGATTTGATAGTTGTGAGGCCAGCAGGGGTGTAGCTAAGATATTCTGGGCCCCCATGAAAAGCCACCCTAAGATTAAATTAGATGATTAGATACAACTTTATTGTCATTGCACATTACAAGTACTTATACAACGAAATGCAGTTCTCCAAGAAACAAAAACAGTCCTCTAACGTTCCTTCTTTTCCTCCTCAGTTCCCGCGGCGACTGCGACGTCAGCCAGAGCAAAGACACCTGCTGCAGAGAGCAGCACTTTGTCAACTTCCGCACGCTCACCTGGACCCAGTACTGGATCATCGAGCCCGCGGGCTACCAGGCCTTCAGCTGCACCGGGGGGTGCAAGCAGCCCAAGCGCAACTACGGCTACGGCGAGCGGAGGTGCACGGTGTCCGAGAGCGCCCCCCTGCCCATCATGTACCTGGTGAAGAAAGGGGACTACACCGAGATAGAAGTTGCAGAGTTTCCAAATATGATCGTGGAAAGGTGTGCGTGCACAATGGACAACGTGTCCATAGTATGAAGACATGGGAAACCGCTATAGTGATCCTGGGACCACTGAAGGATTATGGGACATTATAGTGTTTTTTCATTGGGGTGTTGATATATTTAATGGTTTTAAGCAACACGTCTAGTACTTTCTATTTAAATGGGCATCGATGGGGAGTTTCACAGACAACAGGCCGCCCTGCTGCCCTCTCACAAGCACTTTTATATATATTTTGTAAATTTTTATATCTTTTTTAAAAAACTCAAATTTGTATGACTCGTGCTGAATCTGCAGCAGCCATTCAAATTCTGTCTGATGTGTTATATTTTCAAGCTGTACATAATATGAATGAGTTTATGTTTGGAAAATAAAAATATTTAGTTTCACTAAAAGGTTTCCACTCTTCCTCTTCCCTGCTGGTTGTCGTCTGCCTGTCTGGCCTCCATTCACATTCATGATCACATTCACATGCAGCCACATGCAGCTGCCGGCCTCCTCTTAATCTTTCACCTCTGTATTGACACTCATAGGAAATTGTGGAGCAGAGCAAATAATTTACCTAATGACTTATAACACTTGTTACACTGAGGGCACACGGTCACTGACAAAGCTGCTCGCGGAGGTTTATTGACAGTGGGAAGGAGACTACACGGCCACATACAGAGAAACATGGAGTCCATTCACATGGAGCCAGTGGGCCCCTCATGTGTTTACATCAGGCTTAGACCGGGCCAAACGTTGGTAATCAGGGCCAATACCTAATGCACTGTTTGCCGTCTGAGTGGGGGGTCTTGTCATTCACTAATATGCTGCTGATGGGGGCAAACGCGCTGCCCTGCCAAAGACAAGCAGCTGTCTGTCTGGGAGGGAAGTGGATTCCCAACATGCACCTCCAACAGCACCAGGAGGTATGAGGACAGAGGAATCACAGGTGGGGCCGCAAACAAAACGGGAATGTCAATACGGTATTGACATACTGGTCAGTTACTTTCACTACACATATGGGAACATTCAACCCCCATGTCAGTATTATACTTACACCACATTAAATCAGAGTAGCAGTGATTGTATCCGCCTCCGATTACCATGCATCACCATCACCATCATCACTGGTGTAATGGTGGTCATGGAAGGATGAACTTTTACTGGGTCAGCAAAAGACAAACACTGCACTACACAGCACTTCAAGCATATTAGCACACATTGAGGGATGAACACGTGAATATGTCCTTTGAGGATATAGAGCAGACCGTCAGACACTGTGCAAGGAGACTATTGGACGAAGTCACCAAGAGACTTGAAACAGCGTTCAGAGGCCGACACTGGAGAGGCCAAAACAACAGCATGGGCTTTATAGGAGAGTAATATGAGGGCTTACTGGTGCTTCTATGAATTTGCTAACATACCCTAAAAGACAATGTTTTACCATTTTTACCATGTTTTACCATTTAGCCTGTGTTTGAAATGTTTTTATCAGGCTGCAGATATTTGTTTTGTTATAACCTCCAGATAAGGGTGTGGTTTCTTTTCTTTTCTTTTAAATTTGTTCGGTGGGTTATAGACAAGGTTAAAAAGATGGTATTTTCTGTTCATTGTCCTCATTTGCTTTTAGTTTGCAGAACCCATCTTGAACTCATGGATCTAATCACAAAAACTTAAGCATAATAATTTAATAAGGGCAACTCTGTTACACTGCATTTGCTATTTTTATATTCGTTGTTTGTTGACTTATTAATTTGCTTTACTGATGTATTCTATTGAAGTGGGACTATTAAAGGATTATCCTACCTTATCTTAATTTTGATATATATTTTTTTATTGGTTCCAAGGAATTTGACAATCCACTCAACACTGTGAAGTCTGGTGGTGGCATCATGATGCAGAGGAGAAAAACAATGATGCAGTCTGAGATTTATTTTTCAGCCGGACAAAGAGCTGCAGTTTGAGCAGTTTAACAAAGAAGACTGGGGGAAAACTTAACCCGGTATGCCTGTGAATATTAACTGTCAACAAGTATGTATTTTATATCTGTAGTTTAGATCAGTTAATTCTCTGACATTCCACATTCTAAAAGAATAAAAGATGAACACAAACCACAAAGCCACCTTGTACCAGCTTGTTTAACTTTTAATCGAGTTGAGACAAATAAAAAAGAAAGTACAATCCCAATTGTTTTTCCAACACAAATATCAAAAACCATCAGATAGAAAAGACAACATATCTCGAAAAAGTCTCAAAGCTTTTGCAACTTTTGTTTCATAATAAAAGACCTGATATACAACCTGTAACATAAAGCGATAAAAATATAGTGTTCATTGTTTTATAGATTATACTGTAAACTCAAAAGCTCGCATTCTGCTAGATTTATGTGTCAAGTACGGTAACACAGGACGGGCACCAGCTGCCCACACATTTAAGTAGAATCGACAATTCATCACACAGCAGTAACTCTGGCAAACTAACACTTTCTTAATCACAAAACACGTATTACTCAAAGTCAATTAATTCATGAACATTCGTGCATGGTTGTAACAGTGACGTATTTACATGGTTATTAAATAACAAGGGCAGCTAAAAAATTTAAAACAACGGAGTCACGGCAACAACTTTGATCTGATCTACTATAATCGGCCATTTCCAAGCTCTGATGTTGCTCTAGTGCTGAAACAGAAACGGTATCCTCTGCCTGGGCAACATAAAGGGACACAGAGTTGTTATTGCTGGACCCACAGTCAACACCACAGACTCTATATAGAGAGCTTCAGAAACAATGAAACAGTTGAGAAAAAAAAAAATGTTTCTCTCTGCTTCGGTTTCCTCCGGCTGAAAAATGTTTTCATGAGCTGTTGGTTGTGTGGATGCAAACGCTGTGTAGCCCTTTAGGTTTGCTGGTGAGAATGAGCAACTTCACCTATTTCCAACCACTTTGTGCTGAACCGGCATCAGTAGAAATGTGTCGAGGAAACCGTTTTGATATAAATCATTAAATACTACATGCAAGAAAGAAAGAAAAAAAAAACAGGCAGTTTTTATTTCAGAAGTCTACCGCACTAAAAAAACCCATTGATAATCTAAGAAACATTTTATTCTAATAAGCAAATCTACCTAATTTTAATATAAATACAAATTAAGTGTTGCATTGAAAAAATGGCTTAGTTATATCCTTAAAATGGCGCAGCCAAAATACTTTTTTATGGACTCTGTGCATTAGAATAGTTGAGAAGACTGGAAGTGACGTATCAAAGACAGGACACTCTGCATACCTGACTAAGAAGGTGAAAACAGGGCTGATGCCTGTATTGTTTGAAGTAGCAAACCAGGCCATCGCCCATTCAAAGGTCTTTTACACACCTTTGAACTGAATCAAAAGTCATAAGCCAGCAAGAATGTTAAAAAGCCATCGAGTTGTTTATTGTAGGTCTATTGAGTTTAGGTTACAGGTTTGCTAGGGGGAACAAAAGACAAAAAAAGTCACTGTAATTAATCTTCACTTCAACTGTTCAACAGTGGACTCTATTGACATGTACAGTCTAACAATATAATCAGCTACCATGCTTCTCGTCAGAAGCTACGGCTCCTTTCAATTAATACCATTTCTTAAACATCTCATACAGACTATGGAAAACCAACAAAAATATTTACAATTTGTAATAAAAAAGCAAAAACAAAAAAACCACAGCACAGATAAAATGCACAACCCTGAAAAGAATCTTGCATCTGCCAGGAGGGAAATCTTTCTGATCTTACAGATTACTCTTTTAAAAGCATGTGAGTTAAAAGTGGTCAAAAACATGATTCAAATATACAACTAAAGGAAAAAAGACATAATTGAATGAGACCAAACCCATGTTGTACACGTGTATACAGATATCATATATAAAGCTCTGATTTACACTGCCTGGTCTCTCTGATGTGGAATGTTGTTGCTCCATATCTCTTCAGTCTTGGCAGTCAATGGGTGGGGTTTAGATGCATTAGAGTGGGATTGATGACAAGAATAAAATGAATGAGTAATTAAAATAAAAAAATCAGATAGCGGGGTGGAGGGATGCTCCGTGGCAAGAGGTGGATCTCTGTGTCGGCCACCAGTCCGTTAGAACAAGTGTCTTAGTAATACCCAGGCTGATACTGCTGGCTCCACGGCTTCTGGTTCCAAAACTGCACAGGGACACAAGATGCAAGGTTTAGCATGTGTGAAGGTTACTGCTGAACCTAGGGCAGGGATAAGACCGAGCGTTTCACATCCAACTTCATTTTGAAACTTTAGAGTAATCAAAGTCACAGTAGCTACGGTCAGACATGCACTGAACTGATAATCTCCTGTAATTGTCCTGGAGGGGGCTGTATTCAAGAACAAATTTCAGAGGGAGAGGTCCTTGACTTTCTCTGACAAAACAGACAAATGATGGTATTCACAGGCAATGCTGCAAGATGTAAGGACAAGCTCATTCCTTCACACAGTTTTAGTGAGTGTACAGTAGGAGTCATGGTGTATCTGACGATATTGCACACCTCTCTATTCTGCCCACTTGTGGCCAAACTACAAAAAGCAGGCTTAAAGAAACCTGAAGTTGTTCCATGATGCTATGAGAATACTTCTTAAGAGACCAGAGATGGTGTTGTGCAAGTGAAATAGATAACATTTTCCTGTCTGTCCCATAAAATCTCATGTATAAATGTATTCATGTTATACATAAATATTTATACAATTGTGCTCTTTTGGGCTAAAGAATTCATCTTCTTTCCGTTGTATTTTTTATGAATTCAGTCTGAATAATAAATGCCATGTTCTTCATCATCTAAATCCCTGCTACAAAAAACAGTGGGGGACAGAAGAGACAGAAATACTGACCCCTTGCTGCCAGCTCTGGTTGAAAGCTTGGGCCTTATCCATGCCATTTCTGTTTCCGCCAAAGTTTCCGCTGCCCCTGTTGTTTCCGAAGTTGCCGTTCTTGTTGCCAAAGTTGCCACGGTTACCACCTCTCGGCTGAAACTAGAGACAAGGAGGGAAAATTACTGCACTGAAATACATCGGTTTAAATGTGCCAATTTCTGTCCTTTAATTCAACACACAGTTCTTACTCAGATATTCTGAAAGCTAAAGACAAACTGAATAATCTGATGTAAAAGTATCATTATTAAACCCACCTGGTTGGGATGTCCCCTGTTTCCACCACGACTCATGCTGGCTCCACCGCCACCTCCTCTGTTCATGTTGCCTCTGTGCATTGGGCCGCCTCTGTTCATGTGTCCTCCTCTGGGTCCCATGTTGCCCCTCATTGGGGGCCCCCTGGGGGATCCACCCAGGCTGGGAAGGGGGCCGCCACCACCCCGGTTGAAGTTTCCACGGTTAGGGAATCCTCCCCTGAAGGCTTGGGGTGGCAGGAAGCCACGAGGTGGGCGGTTGAAGCCGCCACGAGGACCAGGAGCTGTAGACGGATAAGAACAGAACAAGTTAGGGTTCATGCTTCTTCAAAAACGAAGCCTACTCAAAGAGAACATACATTTTGAACAATTTAGATCCCTAAATCTCCATCTTACCTCCTCTAAAGTTGCCTCTGTTCTGGAAGCTTCCACGGCCACCACCTCTCTGTCCAGGTCCACCACCACCGCGGCCAAACTGGTTCTTGCCTCCTCGGCCACCGCCGCGAAGACCGCCACCTCTCTTTGGTGTTGTGCTTCCCTGATTGGGTTTTTTCTCAGCAGGCAGGGCAGTCTTGCTTTCCTCTTTGTATTGTTCCAGGAGCTTGGCAGACTCCTCCTTCTGCATCTCAGCATAGACAATGTCACTGAAGCTCTCCCCCTCCTCAGGCAGAGAGAAGAAGCCTGTAACAGAAGGAAAAGAAGCAACATTTTAGAGGTTTGAACAATGCATTTAAATATAAGTACATGTACCGTTTATACCCAGAGTAATGGTTTATACCTTTCATTTTGAGGACGGCATGCTCAGGCACTTCTTTGCCGTCACTCTCCACCTTCTTCTGGACTCTCTCCTTGTAGTCGTCGTCAGAGGGGCAGACCACTACAGCTTTACGCTGGAAGCCTGCAAACAGACACATCTTCCTCTTCTGGCCCGGGGCAGACAAGTTGGTCTGGAAAGTGATAAAAGATACTTAATTATACTGTGACTTATAATGTCTTTAGAAAAAGCAGTGATCTGTTCTTCAAAAACTACTTACATGATCCAGGATGTAGTTTCTCTTCTTGCGGGCAGCAATCTCAATGAACTTTCCCAAGAAAAGTGGCGCTCGCTGGGAAATGGCGGTCAGCTTTGTAATGTCCTTTGACTGGCGTTTCAGGCTGTTAATCTGGATTAAATGAAAGAGGGTATATTACACCGTTTTTGGGACAGATACTTAAAGACATACCATATGGCAATTCTGTCACAGAGCCATTATTAGTACTGACCATCATCTTGTCCACAATGGTGTCACTGCCAAGGATGTAGTATTTGCCAGGGTGCTCCTGTACATGGCTCTTCACCCATGTGGTCTTCCCCGAGCCTGGCAGACCAACCATTACTACGATCTATAGAAAGAAAGTGACCAAATATGTCAAGACTCATAATGTAGATACATCATCTTTGCCTGATTAAGAACCCCAACAACAGTAATGTTCTGAATCTACACTCACCTCGCAGTCTGCCTTGGTCTGTGGACCCTTAAGTCCCCGGACCCGCTCACTGACATCCATCTGTTGCAGGAAGGTGAAGCCCTGGGGCTGGGGGAAGTAAGGAGTCTCCATCTGACCAAAGTTGAACTCCACGGCACAGTTGTGGCAGATGACGTGGGGGAAAAGGGCCTGGTCGTTCAGTGTGTCCTTGTTGAACTGGAAAGCCAAGACGGGCTCCCCACCGTTCTTAGAGAAGGACAGCACCACCTCCTCACCTTCGAAGTCCTACACAGAAAACAATATGGAAGGTTGTTCTTTGTTTGATAAAAACAGGTAATGAAAAAATTATGACTAACTGAATTTTATTTTTATCAGTATATGATAAGAGTAATAACTTACAATAAGGCAGCAGATGACATCACTCTCCTCATAAGTTTCTCCAAAGTCCTCAGTCACACAATTGGTGGTCTTCTTGGCTTTCCCAGAGTAGGCGTAGGAATGCAGCTCCTCACCTAAACATTAAAGAGGAATGAATAAATTAATTGAGAAATACATTATATTACATACATGATATTTCTGTATTAAGACCCCAAGTATCAGTTTCTGGAGCGCGAGTCATCTTGCTGGCAATAGGCCAGGACTGGAGCCATTTTACACTCACATGTATTGCTGCTTAAAGACCACTAGAGGGACCTCTTGGGGCAGAGTGCCTTTCACAGAGGATCATGGCAGTGCAGTTTTTAGTGCCAATAATTGGATGACCTTCATGCAAATACAATCATCCAGTATAGAGTGTTTCGTCTACATTTTGATAAAAAAAAATTCTAAGACATCTAATTGATGCAATGATCAAAACTATAAATAATACTGTACAGTATCTTGAGTCCTGCCATATTCAGACTGTATAAATAATAGCAACTGGGTGTAACATGATAAACATTAAAGCCATCTTCTGTTTGGATTGACCAAGTGTAAATAATTCTGGCAATGAAATAAACCTTACCCCACACCAAGGTTAAATGAAAAGTTACTGTTCCTTCAGTCACCTGTGACTGAATACCTGGAAGACGTATCCAGTAGTAAATGTTTAAGTAAAGAAACTCACCCAGGAGCAGGGTGCCAGTAGACAGGGACCAGCCAACCTGCACATCATGGATCTCCATGTTCTTACTGGAAATGTGCTTCACGGGGATTTTCTCTGTAATCTGATGACATGATGTAAAACACACAACCAAAATGTATAATGACTCAGGTCATCTAGACAAATGGGAGCATTTGTTTAAAGATTTCAGGTGCAACTTGTTAACAGTTTCAGTTCCACATGCACCTATAAACACTGAGGGTAAGGTATTTTCGAGAGCAGAATGTCAGAATGTTACTGTACCTTCATCTCAAAGCAGGCTTTGCCCTTGTTCACACCATAGGTAGCCTTGCCTCCAGACCAGAGGTAAGCAAAACTCTCCATTGTGAGAGATGAGGCGCTGTAACGGTCCCGTGACACCTTAAAGTGCAGGTCGCAGTTGTCTAGTGCACAGGAAAAAATAAAACACAACTCCGTCAACCACCTGTATCTAGTGAGAGTAAATAAAATTTAATGTGGTCGCATCTTTTTACTGTCATCTAAGTTTCAGCAAACATCATTTTGGACCTTGGAATAGATTCACTTACAGGTATCCAGACAGACTTTAGTGTCATCAAACTCCTCATCTTCCTCCTCCAGAGGCGGCACAGGAGACTTAAATGAGGCCCTGAAAAGAGAATCCAACCATTAAATTAGAGGATTCATATGTCAAAGTGGCTGCATGGAACATTAGAGATTTCTTGGGTATCACTTCCTGAAAAATATTGGGGGAAAGAAATGGAGACTAGGGGGAAACATAAAATAGAAAACAGTAAAATGAGCCTCCAAATTATTTGCATAGTCAGCTGTAATGTGGGCCATGGCAGACAACACTTACCTTGCAGAATCCAGTGAAATCTAAAATATGAGAGATACATAGAAGAAAACACCTCCAAACTTCTGAATGGTGAAAGTGATAAAGGGGAAAGGACTGCTTAGATTTTTTGCCATCCTTGTGTTTATGGTTTCCAGGATTGCTGTGGGATAGTCACAGCAATACTGGGTGGAGATATATTTAACTTCCCACGTGTGATACTCCAAATGAAAAGGTCACAGCTAGCTCAAACTGACCTGTTTAAGTGTGTAACTATGCAGTGCAGGTTTTTCACCATGCTAAGAAGCTTGAAATGAGCAATAACTGTGTTCGGAGACCTACAGAAACTTTGTAGCTTCAGGTTACTTACCCCAACTTTAAAGTTTAACAAACTACAAAATAAGCATGTCAGTGACACACGAGTTGTTGCACCTCAAGCAATGATCTTACATTTGTTTAAGAAGGAAACATTTGAGTGAGTGGTGAACAAATGGCGTGCAGGGAGTTAT
The DNA here is from genome assembly GCF_963576545.1 of Limanda limanda. Lineage (NCBI taxonomy): Eukaryota > Metazoa > Chordata > Actinopteri > Pleuronectiformes > Pleuronectidae > Limanda > Limanda limanda. The sequence goes on from NC_083653.1 coordinate 18,214,209, forward strand.
AGTGGTTCTGGAAAATACATTGTCAGAGTAGGAGATCATGACGAGTGCAGCCTGTACATTTGCTGTGTGGGCCATGAACACCTATGTTGGTTCTACATAAGTAACATTTTTATTATGTTTTTTTATTTGTTTTGGGGGAGAGTTTTGGGGCAAGAAATCTGACAGAAGAGAAAACAGGGGGGAAGGTGACAATACTGTGTAGTCCTAGACGTTCCCCCAAAAATCCTCTTCCCGTTGTTTCTTACATTATGTCTAAAGCGCAATGGAAACAAAACACTGACCAATAAATTAGCACATGTATGCACACAATCAATCACCCATGCACACCATGCAAGAGGTCACCTGTGCAGGGGTAGAAAAGAGCTTTTCAAATACACACATCCGTTCTATCACACCATGATAAACAGACATGATACATGAGACAGAAATAGCATTTTGAAGTCATACAACCAGTGAGAAAAAAACAAAAAAAACGAACAAAAAAACTAAACAAAAGGACCATTGCGAGGTAAACGATGGACGGTCGATAGCGTGCTCCTCCATGGAAGTTCCAAACACTCTGGGATTTTAGCTACTTCCTTGTGTGCTACCTTGCAGCAGTGGACCCCTCCTCCCACACCTCTTGGCTAGTCCTCCCTCCCTGCCCAGCCTCCATTCAGAGGTGCACATCTGCTACTTTCCCTCAGGGTTCTCTTTGAGCATCTTTGATTCACCTTGAGGATACAATTGGCTTTCCAAAACAATAAGTGGCAGAAGGAACAGATGTGAAAATTCACAGAGACTTGATAGATGCACTTCTGCTACAGAATGCAGTCCATTATAGACACAATGTGAGTGGGTAAATGGTAAGGCTCTTTGTGTACTCAGGAATGACCCTCAAAACATGTGTGTGAACATAGGGCTGTTAATAAATAGTATAATAGTTAAAAATGAGGGTTTTCCTATTGCTAGTAGAATGTGCATTGGCACTTAAAGCCAATACAGTTCAACAAAGCTATGGATGGCGCTTCAGGGATGCTGAAGGCCATTTTTGCTCTGTCCCATCCTTACCAGCTGTATTTGTTCTCTTCAATAAATTCAAAGTAGCCCCTTCCATGTTCCTCCCGGCGTCTCTTAACACCCTTCTTATTCTTCTGATCAGCATTCGTGTCTTTGTCCGCATCCCCTTTGAAAATAGAACAAAGATATAGAATGAGGTGTTCCTTTTTGAGAGAGAGAGGTCGGACTGGCAGTGGGGTTCTGGCCCACAAAGCCCGTTCATTAGTTACATTGTGTCGACCACAATCAACAATATTAAAGATAATCAAGAGGTAAGACCTCAAATGTACACTTATACAATACAATCATATTTCATAAATTGTAACAGCACTAATGACCAGATGGTAATTTTAAGCTGGTCCAAATGAACAGTGGGAACAGTAGTTGCTGGGGATGGAAAAACAAGTCTCTGTAAAGTAAATGGACTTTAACCCTGTGTTAAAGGGCTAAGAATATACTATTTTATGTAAGTCTATTTCACTATGGTGGACATGTCTAATATCCGGGGCAGAAGCATCATGCACGGAATGTGGAAACCTAATTAGACCTAACCCCTCCTCCCCCATATACTACCTAGACTCCTAAAATGGCTGATCATTGTAGATTTATATTTTTTCTATACTGACCCAACAAGATGACATTCTAAAGAACAATCTAAACACGTGTTGGCTACACAAGCAGAGTCTGCCCTATCTCTCCGCACAGCGTCGGCTCAGCTAGTCCAAGTGTTCCCGGTTCTTCTGAGGTCAAACCCTCACAGACGTGTTCAGGTTAACACAATCATCGTGTGTAAGAATTTAAACGCTTTTGGGCTTTTAATTGCAATTTCGCCTTGGAGCGACGCAACTTGAGATCTTGGGATAATTGACATGGCCGATCTGGAGGCAGCGTAACGATACAATCACTGCACCGGTGTTTAATACGACACTGTCACGTTACGTTATTAGTAAATGAAGCGGGTGGTGAGGTTTGAAACCCACCTCCTCTCCTTCTGTCGCACCGAAACGTTAACAAACGTCATTATGGGAAGTGGGAACCATTGATCTAGCTAAGCGACTGACGTGCTAGCTAGCGCTGCACAACAGACACAAAGAAAATGACGTTAGCCGGCAAGCTAACACGCTAACCAAGCGAAACGAAAAAAAAACTGTCTGAGCTGCATAAACGTCTCTCACCAATTCCTTAAGTTCGTTATTCTTTTTAACGACGCGGGACGCTGATTAAATTATGCTAAACGTGTTTTATTAACGATTAAACGTTGCAAGGCTATTGGCCGCTAGCTAAACCGAAAGTAGCCGTTGCTAGCTAACCACTAGCGGTTTCGGCTAGCCCGGTGAGGTCACGCTAACGCTAGCTCAACATGGACGCTCTCCGTTGTATCGCATTCGAATCAGCCATCCCCAGCCGGCTCCCCCCCACCCCCCGCGGCAGCATTAGCACTAACGGAATAGCAGAAAAACCTCAAGCCAGCCTCAGTCCATCCAGACACAAGTTCAACCGTCGTTCCCGGCGACTCACCCTCTGCAGCCTGGTCCCCGGGCTCACCATCCTCGGTGTCGATTTTCTCCATGTCGTCCACATCTCCCTTGAGCATGGGATCCATCTCGTCGTCTTCGTCCGCCTCCTCTTCCCCTTCGCCCATTTCCTCGTCCTCAGCAGCGCGTTCAGCATCGCCCCCATTCTCCGGCTCCGGCTCTGCTTCTTGCTCTGCTTCTTCTTCCTCCTCCTCCTCCTCGTTGGCCTCCATGCTTTCTTCCACCGGGCCCTCGCCCTCTTCTTCCTCTCCCATGCACTCGGCGTCGGCGGCCTGACCCAGACCCTCGCTCGCCCCGGCCTCTTGGTCCAGCGGGGAGTCCCCGGCGAAGGCCTCGTCGTCCAGCGCGGCCTGCAGGCGGTCCATCAGGTCGGCCTTCAGCCCCTTGTCCGACAGATTGCGCTTCTTCAGCTCGTCCTTCAGCTCGTTGACTTTCAGCTTCTTGACGTTGATCGAGCTCATTGTGAAGATCTTTTAAATAAAACGAACAAACACGACGGAGAAATAAATTAGATGACTGCTAGAGCTCTACACTGCGCCAAATGGCAGTCGCTGTCCGAGCACTGTTTCCCCGGCGGTGGAGCTGAGCAGAGTGGGAGGTGTGGGGGAGGAGGTGACGTCCTCTACCGTAATTACCCAGAGTGCAGCGCAGCGTGGTTTATATAGCGTCACGCCATCTGTCACCCGCTGCCGAGGCGTTTATACGACCAGAAATAAAAGCATCGTGGGGGAGAGAGTGAACCAGAGAGGAGGAAAATGTCCAAAATCCATATATGTGTTTTCAAATATTTATTTCATTATACATGATGAAGGAATTGTTATAATCATTAGAAACTACCAAGACGGTACCCTTGCGTACCGTAATGCAAAGTATCATAAATCAGAGTTTGGTTTTATTGTCAAGTAGGGTTTATGTTTGTGCTGAGTATTAATATAAGAAATGTATATTTTCATGTATATATGAGCTTTAGATTATGTGAAATTGAGGGTTATTCACATGATGAAGGAAAAAAAAGATTAAAGAAAAAATCCTTTGATCCTTTATTAGTTCCACAATGGGAATTTGTAATATTGCAGCAGCAAGAGTCAAAACCAGGGATCGGTAAGTAATAATATGTAACATGCAATACTTAAGTGTAGGGGTATATTATTTAAGTGTAAGGAATATCGTAAAAATATGAATGGAATAAGAAACAGTTTATACTGTACAGTTTAAATTCAAGAACATTATGTGCAGTGTAAGAATATGTACAGTCAAAGTAGGATATAATGTACATATTTTAAACATATTGAAGATGTAATCTCTTTTTAGAAAACACATCATTTTGAATGATTGATGTTCATAAGGGCCACAAATTTCCAACAGCTCGCTCTTTTAACATAAATAACACAATGGTGTGATTCAGGGTAGCCTCACTAAACTTTTACTGTAACAAAAACGCACAGAGGAATATGAAATATGTCCCTTTTCTGTACATTTTGTACATTTGAACTGATATTACAACTATTTTTTAAATAGGGCTGGCTGCTGTTGAGTATGGCTACATGTTTATCTTGTTGTAAATATTGTTATTTTGTTGATTTGCTCTGTTACATGCAACATCTATTATACTCATGTCTATCCTGGGTAGAGGGATCCCTCACATGTGACTTTCTAGATTTTTCCCCTGTTAAGAGCTTTATTTGGGGAATTTTTCTTATTCTTGTTGAGTGTTACGGACAGAGGATGTCAGACCTTGCTAAGCCATAATTGTGATATGTGAATATGGGTTACACATATAAACTTTGAATGATTGAGTGATGTTGTTGCTTTGGCAAATAGGCCTAAATGTGGGTTTATTTCTATAGAAAACATGGATTTACTTTTATCGTCTCACACTGACAATGTCTGATGAATCCATAAATCTTCTCTGTTTGTAAGAGAAATAACACATTCATAACTTAATATTACAATAAATACAATTTTGTTGTGGAAAAGTATGATACATCCCAAAACAATGTCAGTAAATGAAAGCCACTAATAGTTCTCAAACATTACTTTTCGAAAACACGCATAAGCAGATTTCAACTGTTTCCCTTTAAAATAATTAAATTAAATCTACTTTACTCATGACAGTGTGCACCTCCTTCTACTTAGCTTGTGAAAACATCTTCTGTGTGTGAGACCTGGAGAAATTAAAGTTTCAGAATTTGTAGAGTTTGAATTAAACTTTAAGACTAAAAGCGGAGGATCTTGAAGTCTACAACATCCGTCTTGATCATTCTGTTTCAATATAGTTCTCCTGGGTTCCCCCAATGTAATAGGAGTGCAATACCAAAACGCTGCAGTGGCCCTTTTATCTATTTTAGAACTCAGCCTGTTCTTAATTTTAAAGTTTTATATCTGATATTTCCGTATTTTTGCATATTTTATTGAAAAAATAATATCTTGATAGGATTTTCTCTTCACATTTTCACAATTTCCCCTTTTTATCAAACATCCACCATTGCCAAATGGGCTCTGGTGTAACAATAGTAATAGTTTCATAGGTCACATTATATGAGCTGTATATCATCACTATGATGAAAGATTTTCACATGAAAACTTTCCACAACTGACAATTTTAATGTACAAGTACTGCACGATATGTTTTCAACATGCACTATTTTACCAGCTCTATTATCTATCTATCTATCTATCTATCTATCTATCTATCTATCTATCTATCTATCTATCTATCTATCTATCTATCTATCTATCTATCTATCTATCTATCTATCTATCTATCTATCTATCTATCTATCTATCTATCTATCTATCTATCTATCTATCTATCTATCTATCTATCTATCTATCTATCTATCTATCTATCTATCTATCTATCTATCTATCTATCTATCTATCTATCTATCTATCTATCTATCTATCTATCTATCTATCTATCTATCTATCTATCTATCTATCTATCTGTCTGTCTGTCTGTCTGTCTGTCTGTCTGTCTGTCTGTCTGTCTGTCTGTCTGTCTGTCTGTCTATCTATCTATCTATCTATCTATCTATCTATCTATCTATCTATCTATCTATCTATCTATCTATCTATCTATCTATCTATCTATCTATCTATCTATCTATCTATCTATCTATCTATCTATCTATCTATCTATCTATCTATCTATCTATCTATCTATCTATCTATCTATCTATCTATCTATCTATCTATCTATCTATCTATCTATCTATCTATCTATCTATCTACCCACCCATCCACCCATCCATCCATCTATCCATCAATCTAATATATATTAATATATCACTGGTCTTTTCTACTACTAATGTTATTACTCGTCCTTTGATTATTAACAATCTTATTACTCGTCTGGTTTTATACACTTATTAATAATCGTATTACTTCTCTAGTTTCATATATTCAATTCTGTATCATGAAAGGAAATAAATAATGAGTGAAAGTCGGTCGTCCAACCATGGAGCTCCCTCCTCCCTCCGGTTTGTCTGAGGACTTGCTCCTTACCGCCTCCCTGAGGAGGTCATAATAAAAAGACAAGTCTGTCCATGAAGTGTCCTCCAGTGCGCTCACTCCTCTATCTCTCTCTCCCTCTCTCCACTGTTCCACTGTCACCACTCCAGCTCTCTGAGACACAGCCTCCTCCAGCCTCTCGCTTTGACTTATTTTTGCATTTTAGCCCAACATGGCTGAAGTTCTTTCCCTTTGCATCCACGGAGCGCTGGGGAAATTAGATAAAAGCGCACCCTGCCTTTGTTCGGGACATCTTTTTAAATATTAACAAGTTGTCATGTCATATCTGACTGGAAGAGGAGAGCGAGGAGAACACTGGGTGAGTCTGATTTATTCCTTATAATCACTCTTTCTTTACATTTCTAAAAGCCCGCGTGGTCCATGAGGACTTTTACATAAGAATAACATTGTTGCACTGCTTAAAAACATTGGGGTGTGGTTACAGTTGGCGACTGATAATTACGCACGGCCGAAGCCCACACACACATCCTCCTAAACAAGATGTGTTTCTCAGAGCTCCGAGGTCCAGCATCGCGGTGACACACTCGGCTTCCCTGCCGGTGTTAAGGGCAGAGACCGTCCCGCTCCGGAGGGCTCCGGGGGCTGCGGGAGCGACCCGCACCGGAGCATGTGCCAGAGAGCGGACGCCGTCCCGTCCTACAGGTCCCTCCCCGGGTCGGTGGGGGACCGCATCAGGAGCACGATGTGGTTCGGGGCCGGGACCATGTGCAGAGGCTCCGCGGGTCCCGGCAGGTCCGACGGGAAAGTTGGGTGTTGTGAGAAGTGCTCAGCGACCCTGGTCTCTCTGAAGAAACAAGCTCTGAGTCTGGCTGTTCACCATCAGGTCTCCTGCAAGGTCAGTGATGGAGCCAGGCACCGGAGCAGTAATGCACCAGTCTGCTGTTTTAAGCAGGACACTAATTGATATAGATTTTTTTAAATAGTCACAATGTTGTTTGGAGAAACTATAATTAAAGTGAACCCATCTCTGGAGTCCTCAGCAGGTGGAGGTACAGCGTCATGTTTGAACAAATAATAACAATGCAACAAAAATACACACTTTCATGAGCCTGTATAACCCCCCCCGTCACATTAAAGCTCTGCCAGACTGGTTGTTGAAATTAAAATAATAAAAAAAAAAATAAAAATAAAAATAAAAATAAAAATAAAAATAAAAATAAAAATAAAAATAAAAATAAAAATAAAAATAATACTTTCGGTTGAGAAGTGTCAGATCTGGATCCTGCAGCTCAAAGATACCTGCACAATGCAAAAATGTGAATGTGATATGTCAATATTAGCTATATTCTGCTGTTATAGTAAGCTTGAAAACTTGAATAGAAGTAGTACAACTGAGGCTGTCAAAATTTGTAATGTTTTGTCATTATTATTATTATTTTAGTAAAACTTTATACATTTTACAGATATAAGATAACATTTGATATTAGTCATCAAACATGTACATTTTGTAGAAACTGCAACTAAACATTTCCTGACAATATGTTTAAGTTACATTAACGTACATTGTGGGACCATCATTCTTTAGCGTGCTGCCTGTGAGAGGAGTGCATGCCCCCACACTCCTGCATCCATCTGTACATTTGTCACCGCCAACATCCATCAAACACACTCCAATCGACAAAGTACACCATTGCCATTTCTGCGTGAGCGGTTTCAAATGGGCATGAATATTTCATCTCAAAATGCCTGTGTCATCTCCACCGAGGGGAGCCTATTTATTTCTGTCCTCCTGACGGGGCCCAGTAACAGTTAGCGTTGTGTTTTTAAGAGAGAAGGAGACCACAGTCAGAGCAGCAGAGACAGCAGAATGGAATCCTGTGGCCACAGACATGGTCAGAAGAAATGTGATAAGCCAGTCAGCTCCTCACAGGTTTATTGATCCAAGTATGGTTTCTAAAAGCATCGTGGCTCTGTAATGTCTTCTATTAGAAGGGCTTGCAGCCAAAATGGAAAGTCCAGTCTCCTATCTTTCTACTAAAGCATATTTCCTTCTTAATATATTGGTCCTCAATTCTCTTTATTAAATGCAGCGTACACAAACCTGAAACTAAAGTTTGCAAGAGGTAAAATTTGACAAGCAGCACTTGTGGCTCAATAATGCATGGAAGATGTAAATGTGGTCCCTGATGCTGCAGCACTTTTTTGTAAATGACTTAATTTTATATAACAGTTGAGAGATCCTGCTGTACTGTATTCCTCTGGGGGAATATGGGTCATTGGTGATGCGCCGGCAGGATGGATGTGGGAGTCGGATGGGAGGGGCTGGGTGGGTGAGTGAGTGCTTTGGATGTTGTCGTCAAGGGCAGACCAAGCAGGATGACACAAGAATGTCCGAGATGATGTTTTGTGGCTGGATGTTCATTTTCGTTGGATCTGAAAGTCTGAGTCCAGGTTGGGCGCTCAGACGCCAACAAATTTGATTTGAACAATTTTAAACCTCTTTAAATTGTATTATCTTCAATATCGATGTTATCCAGAACATCTTACAGCTGAAGGGCAACACTAATGCTTCAGCACAGCAGGAGAAGTATAAGGTGCTAAATCTGCTCAATAAGACGGAAAGATGAGCATAGCAAGTGAAAATTATGTTTTGGTGTAAGATATGTCAGGAGAGGTGTTCTCAGAAGAGGTAGACAAGATGTCTCTGCCAATGTTTTGTTTTATTTCACCAAACTGTCTTGTAGCTGCAGGGAGCTATTGACTCAGATTTCACACACAAACATTAGCTGGGGAAAAAAAAGCTTCTGTAACGGTTGCTGCATCAGGATATGTCGTTCTCCATAAATTTGTGCTTAACAACTGATTCATGATTCATGACACGTTTCACTTGCTTTAACAGTGAAGTAGGTTCAATTTGTGCTTACTGCACTTATGAAAATGACAGGGGTGGTATCAACAGCACTGACACAATGATTACTTTTCTAAGTGCTAAGATTGCCAGCAGCGCCTTCCCATGACTCAATTTCCATATGGTCAAGCCAGATATCAAACCAAGCAGATTAGCTTTGTAAGCTCATATGCTGGATGCATGATCTTATTATGTCATATGAAAATGGAGATGAGGTCAAATAAAGTACAGTGTGAAATCTTTAACACTGAAGTCTGATTTACAGTCACATTGCCTTCTCTTCTAATTTTGCAGGACTCGAGTGACCTGGCAGCGTATCTTTATGACAGCCTTCGTGTGCATAGTCGCTCCACCGCTGAGTCTCGGGACAGAGAGAGGGAGCAGGGCCAGTGCTCAGCCTGTGGTACGAACCTGAACCAGCTCAAACACGAGGCCATCCACCTGGCTCTGAGCAGGGGTCAGTCATTGGCTAAGCCTCCCTTTGAGCCCAGCCTCAGCACCGGCACGCTGCCGGGACAAAGTGAGACAAAGCGCGGCGACAGGCCTCCGAGGGAAGCTGAGATGAATGCGCATCAACCGTACGGTCGAACCCACAGTCCTCACACTCCGCAGAGCCCCAGGACGCCTCAGAGGACCCCTCAAACCCTCAGACGGAGGGGGCCCAAACCCCCCCACTCTGATATGGACCGCTGGGTAGAGGAGCAGCAGCATCTCGTCGCTTGTAAATCTGTGTCCAAAGCTGATGCTGTCACCATCCACTCTCACCGTCAGGTACCCCTAAAAGCTTTCTCCTGCCACTAAATCACAAGCCCACGTGAGCATCCCCCTTTTAATGAGTTATATGGGTAAAGTACGTCCTTACGGATACATGTGTCAGCAAGCCAATGATTTATAGAGCCTAATCAGAGCATACTTAGATCCCATGGCTGAGGACGCTGTTTAAAAGTACTTTTGCTAATGGAATGGAATTGGGTCATGATTTAACCTTGTCATAAAAGCCAGCAAGTCAAAATGTACCAGTGATCAATAGGGGGACGGTAATATTTAACAGGATGGCTGGTGATATGCATTACTGTGATGGAAGCCCTGCCTCCCCTGTCCCCAATGAAAAGGCTTATAAAGGGAGAACTGTGGTATATGATGTTGTTGGTAGAGGTTTTTTTTAAACTCCTGATTCCTATGGACAAAGGAAAAATATAGAATTTTCCTATGTTTCATGTACTAAAACTGTGACCTGGTTGGTTGAATATTCAATGTAGCAGCTTTGTCAAGCTTCTTTGCATTGTTAAATGTTGTGCATGGAGTTGTCATAAGAATGATACTCCATACTAGCGTGGCTTGTTAGTGTGGCTATACCTACAGTGCTACATACACTAAACCTAGTAAAAATAGTTACAGATGATGGGACATCAATGCATAAAAGCTGACCTGGGTGAGGCGAAAGTTAGCTCTGTCTTGCTCCATATTGAGATAATAATAAGGTTGGTCCACATCGTAATAATTTTTCTTATTGTTACTTAAAAAACCCAACAAATTCCCCAAAGTCCTCCATAGGCCACTTATCCCTCCACCTCGCATACAACCTGTACGAGCATACCAGCATCATTTTAGACTTTTCCCGTAATGATTACATCTAAAATACACCCCCTAACTTCCGCCTATGCTCCCGTCATATATATTTTGGCCACTAGAGGTCACCTAACTTAAAAATACGAGAATCATCACACCAATTTACTTGCACAAATTAACTATTTATTTTTTTAAACAGAAGGACATTTAAATTTTTTTTTTGAAAATACTGAAACTAAAGCACAACATCTGGCTTGCTCATAAAGTCGTGTAAGCTACATAACATTATGTCAGAATGAAATAAGAGTCTAATCTTACTTTCTTCCTAATCATATTTAATCAAATTGATTATACAGTGAATTATAAGAATAAAGCTGCTCTTCTTTTTCTATGTCTTCCACATGACATTGGAAGTTGGAAACATTAAATCAGCCGGAGACAGCGTCTTCATCCAACTCATGGAGCTAGCATTAGCATAATTAGCTGATTAGATCTATGAAGGGTCACCAGCTTGGAATGTGAAGCCGGCTTCTTTCTGAATTCAACAATCTGCTCTGTAGTTTAAAAAATTAGGCAACGAGCATACAGTAAACCTTCAGCTTTGTGCTGTGCGAGAATGTACATCTTGGCAGGCATAGCAGTAGTAGCTTAACTGGAGGGGGGTACATGGTCCTTAGCTGACTCATTTGGACTGAAAGGTTGTCTGAGCAACACCGTAATTAGCCTGTTATTCTTAATCTGCTTGTCTAATCGTATTTAACAATAACAATACATCAATTACTTAAATAAAACCGCCCTGGGTTGTGCAAGAAATAAACGATCCAGGGCACATTCAGTATGAGAGCAGATCAATACAGGTTAATGCAGCTAAGGTGAAATAGTAGGAGAGTAGTGAAATTGGAGAGGAGTAAGGAGAGAGGATACAAATAAGGAGGGCGGAGGAAAAATGGATTAGAAAAAGGGAAATTAAGTGCTTATGTTGGCAGGCAGGAAAAATGTGGATGATGGAGCAGAGGGCGGGAGAGGAGAAAAACAATCGACCATATGAGAGGGACTGCAGAGAGAAATCAGGATAGGGAGGAAGAGAAAGCTAGGATAAAAAAAAGATTACAGCAGAGGGTTACCTTTCAATACAATCCTATAAATATTAACTTCACCTCTCCAATCCTCCTTCCAGTCTCCTTCTAAAAGACCAGTTCTAATACGGCACAAATCGGCATTGCTGGATGTAATTATGAGAAAGAGAACTGAGCTGACATCATTATCATGCCCGAAAATGGCTGAGACATCGATGGGATGTGGAGTGGTGCAGAAGAGCAGCGTAATGCAAACATGTTGCTTCTCCGGCCTGCGGCGCGGAGCAGTGACTTCATGTTGAGCAGCAGCAGATGCATGCTGGGTGTGTCACACCCACACACGGACACAGAGTATTATGAATGAGGGCAAAACATACTGTGGAGCTCCAACAGTATTGGAGTGACTTGGAACATAAAGCTTCTCGACTAAGGCTTTGTGTGTGTGTGTGTGTGTGTGTGTGTGTGTGTGTGTGTGTGTGTGTGTGTGTGTGTGTGTGTGTGTATGTTTACTGTACCTCTTCAACTCTGAGTCACGTTTAAAATTCAGAGAGAAGTCACTGCTGCCATCAGAAACAATTCCTCACACTCTACACTCCTGGCCTGTAATATGACTTAATGGTTTAACCCAGTGGCGTTGTGAGCCTACATGCCCTACTTAGAAAGACGCATCCTCTATCTCTCCCAGGAGTAATTCCCATGATAATAGCCCACTTTTGGTGGGCGTGCTGAAGTGCAATTACAATTTTTGGATTTTTATAATGAGCCTAATCCCCTGGCAGGCTGCAGATGATGCAACCCTGGGCTGTGGTGGAGCTGGGACCCTGCAGACGAGCTCGAAGATGCCTCACATCTCCAGGGTGGTGACCATCGCCAACACTGCTGCCATGTCCTTTTTGGCGAGGTAAATATATCTACTGTAAATGTGAATTAACTTTTAAAAAATTAGCGATATCTGCAGCCAGTCTGTGCTGGTTTCATCACAAGCTTCAGTTCCTGCTGCCTCTCCTCCTCCCCTGCAGGGCGGCCGAAAAGCTCAACCTGACATTGAGGAAAAGGGGCCAGGCTTCTGATCCAGCTCCTGCACACTTCTCCACCTGCTTCAGGGAGATCATCCAGAAAAACCCACCGCCCGTCCCCTCCTGCCTGCTCCAAGCTGCCACCAGAACCAAAGACTCACCCAATGTTGGCAAGGTAGAGCTGCAAATTCCTGTAGACTCACAGTAGATGTAGATATGTCTGTAAGTCTTTGCAACTATTTGATTTTAATTTAACTAAGACGAATTAAACAAACTAAACTTCTCAAACTAAATTAATCAAGCACTTTTAAAACAATAATAATTGGCTGATAGGGCTATATTTTAAATGAATACAAGGGCAGCGTTTCTACACATGGTTTGATGCAGCCTAACCAATCATGATCTTCCACTACCCCCCAACTTGAACGTTTCTGCATCAAACACGACATCACAATCTGAAGGTTGATATTTCATCCTTACACAGATTCGATAATAAATCCTGATCATTTATCATAGAGTTATGTTCAGAAACGCACCGCATGTATTCATCCTTTGCTTTAATTGCATCTGTGGGAGCCTTCAGCCATTAGCTGTGCTCACAAAGGTCAGCACCGCTTGGGTTTAAAGTTCAATATATTCAAACTCTTGACTCTGAGCACATCACTTACATCAGTGCAGGACAATTGCAAGGAAAAAACGACACCCCCTCGATATAGGAAGATACACAGACATTCTATATATTAATACATATAATATATATCAACAATTCTAATTCCAGAAAATATATACTGAATTTAATACAGTATCGTCCCACTAACGGTCAACTTGAGCTGTGTCAAACCCCCCACTTACACTGACCAGCATCAGGCTTCTGTCTGCAATGGGAATGGATACAATCAGCATCCAAACCCGGGTCAAATGACTGTGCAGCAGACACAGGTTTTCATCGGCTCCAGCTCCGATCAGCAGAGATGGAAACCCATTTCTTTTCTCCCTGTCTTGGCAACACAGTGAAATGAGAGAGCTTCTCAGTTTCCGGCACATTTGTGACGTTGGACATGTCTCAGCTAGGACAGAAAAATAGACACACTCCCCATCTAGCAATGAGAAATAGGTAAATTGCCTTTTTAAGAGAGGATTTGGGTTTAAAAAAAAACAACCCACATATACCCACAAATTTAGGTGTAGACAAAGTATTTGTTGAAGTGCTCGCTGGGACAAGTAGCTGTATCATTAGAAGACAACTGCAGTCACTTCTCTATCCTGATGTGTTACTGGGCCTCTTTGCATCTTATATTGCCACATGTAAACAAGTAGAATCGGTCGTGATTGGCGATGTGTCTTTGAAAGAATACAACGCAGCCTTATAACAACCACCACCGTGGAAGTGTTTTCACCACCCGTGCTGCGGAGTAAAGAGATCACAGTCAATTTGGACGAGATCCTATATCAGTCCTCCTTCACGATACACTGTAATGTGGTGCTAATGTCTCCATCTTGTTCTTCCCCTCTCCTCCTCTGGGATAAACTGAGGGGGGATCAATATGGCTGCCCACCCTCCCCTTGTCTCATCATAGATGGACTCTTGGGTTTAGTCTAGAGTTACAGATGAGGGCTCGGATAGACCCCGCTGTCAGCCACACCTGCCCGAGCACTCAGCTCTGTGGTGCCTCTGCGACAATACGCATGTGTGCGAGAGCGGAGCAGGATTTTTCTGTGCCTTTGAATGGGTCTCTTGAATAATTTAACCCTCATAAATAGAGTTTGACACATGTTCAATAGGGTTGCATAAGGAATCTGAATTATGAGGAAGAGAGAGGAGAAAGAAAATCTGTTGCAGACACTTGAAACTTATCATGCGGCAGATGGAATATGACTGTCAGGTTTTTAAATTGTCAGTGGCGGGTGATGTCATGATGTAGTGGGTAGTATTCGAGTGCATGTTGTGGTGCATGGGGACATTTGCCATCTTGCTGACCTAAATCCTTATTATGAATAACTTTATAATTGGTTTAAATACTGTAATACAGCTCATTGTCCTTAGTGAGGTAACCGTTGTCTTGTCTTCCTTCAGACTAAGACCTTCGTATGAGCCTTGTTAAATGGCTGTCAGAATCAAGGTCTAATTCAATTTAAGGCCTTAAAGCCTCATTAAAGACCTGAAATTCTTGAGCTTCCTGCAGAGACCTGCATTAAGGAATTAATGTCATGACATGCGGAAGGTATAAAGCAGGAGATTGGCATCATCGTGCTGCTGTGAGTGCATGGACAGCTTCTGCACTCACGGGAGCATCTAATGCAGTCAAAAGAAAAAAACATTTTTTATAACCACACACTGATGAATTTTGTATTTCTACAAAACAACTGATTGGGGAAAACAAAGTGTTTCTCTTCCATGTGAGTGGATGGAACATCGGCCAAACTAAAACGTCAACATGCACGAAAAAATACATTTTCTTAAAGATGGTTTCTGTAATTTTAGGTAGTTCTGGTAAACTTAGTTTTAATTAGTTTATTGTTTGATAATTAGATGTTACAAAAAATACAAGGTGAAACATCATGATTGACAGATGAGACTAACTCACAATTGTTCAAATACATGTTTCTACAGACTCCTCATGGTCAAGATGACAGTGTTCGTATTCAGGATATTTTGGCTTTATTTCTGGATAGCGGAAGGAGGAAGAGATGTGTCTTCACTCTTTTAATACAATCTATTGCTCAAAACTAATCCTCTTTAAACATTTACCAGTTTAGCTGCTCTGCCAAGGCTTCTCATGCATAAAATATAATATCCCATCCTCTCATACCTGAACAACAGGGGCACAAGGTTCCATCTTTCACTAGATTTGATGTCAGGCTCTAGAGCAAAAACTCCTTTACAAAGCAGTGTAGCATTAGATGCTAAATAGACTGTAACTGACAGCTTTAAATAAGAAATATGTCTGTTTATAATATAGGTTTAAGGGTTTTCTTTAGAAATCTGTGTCCTCACTTGACAGGATGTAAATACTGTGAGGATTTTAATGTTTAAATCTCACTGAATTTGACATGAAGATATTTTTGAACTCATTCTTTATTCATAAGTTGCATCCCACTGGTGTTTATTTTCAGGAGGTAAAGCAACATTTGTGACGCTCACAGTCTTTGCTGAACACATCCCGGTCTTCTTCAGAAATCACTTACATGCATGTTTCTCTATAAAAGCAGAGCACCTACTCACTTCTTGCATTTAATGAATAAATGACTTTTCAGAGTAGTTTGAAATATTTCCTGTATGTAAACAGTAGGACTACAGGAGTAAGTGAAATAGAAGTGCTCATGCTTTCTTCAACAACCCTTGTAAGAGGGGTTTAGTCAGTGTGTTCGAAATCACTCACATTTATCGTGCTGTCTGAATGTTTAGTGAGACTTTTAATACACTATATACTTGATTTATTGTATCTGACACTGCATGTAGTGTACAGCTGATAGTCAATAACTGAGCAATATATACCATCATGCATTGCACTTGCGCTGAATGAAAGAAAAATATTTGATAGACGAGAGGAGAGAGAGTGCTGTATTACATGAAAACCAAATTGCGTCATGATGATGACATGTCTAGCTACAAACCCTTAGATAACTTAAAGGGATTCCAGGAATCAGTAATTACAGCATAGCTATGATCTCACTGCTACCTACTGAAAATGTAAGGGCAATTCATTGAAAACATACAGGCAGATTCCCATCTTCACAGCTGTAATTGTAAAATAACAGAAAGGCCTTCCTGGGGCTAACTTTTAAATTGAGGCTTTGGCATATTGCCAATAAAGCATTGACATGAAATTGTGACTTAAAAAGTATGGCCTTTGGCTCTCTGCTTTCCAGATGTTGCGTATGCCCGATTGGCAGACTTTAGAAAATGATGCAAATAATAATAACATTATTACTGATTAAAAAGAAATTAATAAAAATCCTCAGATGTAACTCAATGTAGTGGCAAATAGAAAAGCCCGGATTGGAAAGAGTTGCAGCAACAATTATATATGTGATTATCTAGCTCTTATAGTATAAATATAACTATAACTATAAAAAACTTTACCAAATTTCACACACTCATAGATGTCAGTTCCCTAAATGTGCCTGATCCACACATCTACAAATTATTCACTGGGAAAACATTGAAAATATGTAAAATTGCCAGATTTTCAAGAAAGTAATAAACATTTCCTGGTTTTGCTTCCTGTTTTGGATCCACACCTGACCCATTCCACATCCGTCAACACACTTTTGTGTAATCCTGCTAATAAACAAACAGACAGGGATGAAAACATAATCTCCTGGATGGAGATAAATATTTATTTATTAATATAGTTCATCATGTGAGAAAATACGCTTAGTATAATATGTTACGACTTACGTTAATTTGCACCTTTTAATTGTGCAACAAACAAAAATGTCCTTGTCGGTGCAGAGAAAGTAGTGTCTAAAAGTAATTTCTATAGAGTGCAAGGAGGAGTGAATAAGTGAGTTAGTGATTTTGGAAACAACCAGTGTTATCAGATGTAAGCTGCACTAGAATGCTAGATGTAAGATAGTAACATAGTACTAACCTAGTTAAAGTGGGCAGTGTCAAATAATTGAATAAATAACTCTACTGAGTGTAGAACCAATCACATTGTGATCTTTTGCATACTTATTAGGTTAACTTCACATGTCCTTGTCCTGAAACACGACCATAGCTCCTCATAAGCACTACACACAAACCACTTGTTTTATATTTGGTCATAAATCAGATTAGTAAACTAAAACACATTTTGATCTGCTTATGGTGTTAAAGAGATTCAAGTAATCTTATGTCATTTACAGGGGACCACAGTTTTCATGGCAATCCTTCTGATAGTTGATGAGACATTTCAAAATGTGGTGAATCTTTAAACAAACAAACCAATAGTACCATTACTGGAACCATGCCACTTGTGCAGCCAAAAAGCAACAATGTATTTTTTAATCAATCCTAAACCAGTACATTTACCAGGCATAAAACATTTTCTGGGTAATTTATTATACACTACATGTTAATTTCAGTCATCCTTCTCTTTTCCCTTTCCTTTGGACTACAGGTCAAAGTCGTACTGAGGGTGAGCCCCACAATGTCAGGGGGCCCAGGCCAACCCCCTGTTCTCCAGATTGACCCATCCAGGAAAAGAGTCACCATCATTGAACCAGTCAGCAAAAGCCAATCACACACATCATTGACACTGGGCAAGAATGGCAGAAATCATCTGAAGACATTCAACTTTGATGCTGCCTACCCTCAAGAGTCCGACCAGGTTTGCTTCTTCATCCGGATAACTGATTTCAAATGTTTCTGGTCGTGCTTGTTTAATACACATCTTTCATGATGGATTTGTTTTACATTGATGGTGAAACACGAGTGTCACCCATTCTGTGTTTCCTCGAGAGTTAAACATGCATTTTCTCCTCTACTCACTAAGATTAGTTCGCTCTGTCTGATGACCTGAAAACTGATCTGGCCTGGATAACCACCACGATTATGCAGTCCATCAATTATATTCAACCTTCTCAGGCTCCACTTACAGTATCTGAGCCCAGGGGAATCTGCAGAATCCGCATGCATCCCTCCCTCTGCTCAGGCTCTTTCATTTCATTGGATGCACTTTCCCAGTGTGGGGATGAATCATAAGAGTCCGTCTGTCCTTTGTTCTGTCTGCCCAGGCCGAGGTGTGTGCAGGCGTCTTGGCTGACGTCATCCGCTGTGTGCTCAGCGGCAGCGATGGATGCGTTCTCGGTATGGGATGCGCCGATGTGGGTGAGTAATCGGTCACTGCGAGAGGCCACGGGTTCAAATCTGGAGATGGGAGTCTGATGCTTTTATCTAAGCTCCGTGGCCTAATGTGCCCCAACTCCTCCTCCACCCCAGTCCCACCCCTGCTATCATTCACCCTTTCATTATCACTTAAACTTCACATCTCCATTTTGTCCTCCTACCGATCTTCATACGCATCTCCAGTCTTCTCCTTTGATCCATTTGTCCTTTTTGCAGTCCTCTATTTCTCTAGAGTGGTAACCAATACTCGTGCCATTAACTCTTGCCTTCCTTGTCATTAATCTTTCACCTGTTACTTTGTAAATAAAAGCCTGTTCATTAATTATGCAATGCATGAGCGTTTTTTTAAAAGCTCCCCATCGCCTGTTAGATGTTTCAGCAAACTGCAAAAAACATATACAGTAAGCATATTGTGGTGAAATGAAACATTTTATGTTATTTTGCAGAAGCACTGAGCTCAGAGGGGACTGTAAACAAAATGGACTGCAATTCGTTGCTATTAGAGAGATGGAACCTTGCACTTAGCGTCAGGGAAGGGGTTTAATACATTTGCAACACGCACATACAGACACACACACACACACGCAACCACACACGCACACACACACACAGGCGTAAGGACAGGGTCTCCTTGGAGCTGCTTTTTCACATGACGCCACTCTCCGTAAATCTGATTGAATTAGTTGGCCGATACAGACTACATGTGGCCCACAGCCAGGGGATATCAATCTCCTCTACTGAATACTATTCTCTCTGAATAACAGCGGGCAGCTCCTTTAATTGGAGTAAACCTTTTCCTCATTCAATTAGAGTTTGGATAACACAAGAGCGGATATAACATTACTCAAAAGTAATGTGGGGCAAAAGTGCAGGAGGAGATGTAACATGGCCCCAATCCATAAGAAGGTGTTTTTACATGTGTTTCTGTCTTTTGTATATCTACTCTGTCTTTGTTGGGTGTTTATATGTTGTATTTTGTGTGCGTCAGGGCATTTATGACAGTGTCTACTGTAAACACCCATGTTTCTCTGCAGTTTAACAAATGTTGTGATGATTCTGTGCCACTATGAAAATGTGTGTGCTTTATATGCACATACTGGAAATTGGCAAAACCAGTAGATGTCTTCTCCTACTGTGAATTGCTCAGTTCTTTATGCACTTCACCTGTTGTCCTCGATGACTCTTGACCTGAGTGACACAGAGACACATGCTGGCATATCAGACACTTTTTCTTTCCTGCCATTAATACATTTTATAATGCTTGGGTGGTACACACAATGCCCCCTGAGGCTGCCCTCCCACAATGCATTATGGCAGTCACAAGACAAAAACTGGCTTCCCACAATGACCAGGCCAATTTACATACTACAACATATGGCCATAGTGGAGGTTCAGCTACTGCATCTCAAACCACTGATAAACTGCAGATGTCACTGTGGTCTGCTTCCTGCTTCCTAAAAGCTTTACATACACTAACACAGTGTGATATTTGGACAAGGTGTCTCTCAAACATAAATCATATAAAAAAAAGAATCAATTGAGTTTCAAACTGTGTGTTTGCTTGTGGTTAAGTGCACATTTTATATGGTAGCATATGTACAGTAAATGTACTCTGTGTATAAACTGTATGTAACATGAATACCTGCACTGCTGTGTGCCTCAGGCTCCTGGTCCAGCACGGTGGGGAGCGATGGGAGCATCCAGAATCTCGGCCTCATTCCCTGTGCCATCTCCTGGCTGTACAGTTCCATTGAGCGGCGGCGAGAGAAGACATGGACGGATCAGACCGTATCCGTGTCTGCGATCGAACTCTGCTGCGGAGAGGAGGACACACTGAGAGATCTGTTGGGGGAGGTCGTTCCCTCAGTCGGCAATGTCCAGGACAGCCCAAGAGCCCGTGTCAGAGTCCAAGAAGATCCTGTCTCCGGGATACATGTAGGATGAAAACCGCTTTCTAATAGAAAAAAGAGGCAGCTGATTCTACTGTGTCTGCTACCTCTATCGAGCCAAATTGGTGTTGTGTTTGTTTAAAGAACATAATCATCTCTAAAACCTATTATTGGTATTATTATTTGCGTCATTTTTTAAAGTCTAATCAGCCAATCGGGAATATACCACATCTGGAAAGCAGAGAGCCAAGGCCATACTTTTTAAGTCACAATTTCATGTCAATGCTTTATTGGAAATGCGGCAAATTCTCAATTTAAAAGTTAGCCCCAGGAGGGCCTGTGTGTTATTGTACAGTTACATCTGTGAAGCAGGAAATGTGCCTTGATATATTCAAAGAATTACATTTTCAGTAGGTGGCAGTGAAATCATAGCAATGCTGTAATTACTGATTCCTGGGATCCCTTTAAGTTATCTAAGGGTTTGTCTCTAGACATGTCATCATTAATGTCTCTTTTTAATTAAGAGTCAGTTTGTATAATGTTCTACACCATATGTGAGAAGATAATGCTGGTAATGAGTGAACCCTATTAGATTACACCTGATTCCATTATGGTTGAGCAATTCTCTCCTCCCTCGCACTGCTCTTTGCCGACTGCAAGGCAGCACCTCATTTGTAAAGGTGGGGGCTCCTCTGTATTTCTTCAATGATCATGAAATCTACTGGATGAATGGAGGGATTATTCTCAAACAGTCTGTTATTGGGATAAATTCATAGTAAAATGACACCTACATTTGTTAATTAAATAATCTGGCCTCCACATAGGCATCAAAACAGACAGTAGAATGGTAGAAAAATCTGAATTTCTTCTCCTTTCCTTCCAGCTACGTAACCACAATCGGGTGAAGGCCCCGACTGCTGAGCGTGCAGCTTCCCTCCTGGACGCGGCCATTGCAGCGCGTCGGCACAGTGACTTCATTACTTACCTGTCCCACACCTCCATCATGTTCTTCACTCTCCATGTCCAGCCCCCTCGGACAGAAAGCAGCACCATTGGCAAAGGTTGTAATGAAATATTAGATCGCCACAGATTTTCATTTGACCTTGGATTACTTTCCGTATTTAATCCTGAATTTGTAAATGTAATTCAGTTTGACGTGTATTATAATTCACATGCTCTTTATTTGCATATTTGAAAAAATGCAAAAACATTTTGTGTTTACACTCTCCTCTGAACTCTGTCCTCAGGTTCACGGGGCTGCACGAAGTTGACCATGATAGATGTGTGTAGCGGTATGAGGGGTATGAGCAAAACTAAACCTCCTCATTTTGAACTGGGCCCTGTGGTCCTGTCTCTCCTAAGTGGACATAAAACAACCCCCAGCAAGTAAGACATTTATTTACTATCTTGACCGTGAACATTTCCAAGTAGTCCAATTATTGCCTATAAACCAATTTAATACTGGCTAAGTCTAAGGCATTTCAATGGCAAATACGACAGCAGGAAAATAAAATTAATTGATCCATCCTTTGGGTTAATGTGTGGACATTTGCACTGTCTCTGAACAGGGGTACTAAGCTGACTATGCTCCTCCGAGAGTCCTTGGGCCATATGAATTGCCACACCACAGTGATGGCTGAAGTTGCGGATTCGTTGGCACACCTTCAAGAGACCTTCTCTGTCATCCAGCTGGCTTCTCGCATTCGCAAGACACAGAAAAGGACAAAGGTATTGTAAATCTGCTGCTGTCCTTTTTGTCCAGAAAGGGATCATTTTATCTTTGCATTCAGAGCCGTGTTAATGTTTCCACCGCTCCCCGGAAATGTATTCATCATTTATGTTCCGGGAAGTCCTGATCTAGATCTAACTCCATGTTTCATCTTTATTCAACAGCAATCCACCTCATGCTCTCCTTGCGGGAGGAGTTTAACTCGAGAAAAGAAAGCGCCTCAGTCCTTCTCCCTGCGGGCCTTCCACTCCACAGATGAGGTAGATGTCGACACCCATCCTTACCGTCTTCGTGGTGAACTAGATGAACTTTCCAGCAGTGAGCAGTCCTGTGACACAGTCATCCAGATAGACTCCGATGGCTTCATCCACTCTAAAGCTGCCCCAAGACTGACACAACCTGAATTTGTACCTATCATACCTTCTCTGCATCCCAACAAAGCTGACATGGATGACCCCGAGTTTACCGCTCTCCTGCAAGAGCTTTTGAGAATTCCTCAGCTGCAGGTAGAGAAGAAGGAGGAAACTGTACAAGGTAACATGGAACTGCTCAAAGCAGACATGAAGCCGCCAGAGAGGGATTGTCTTAAATGTGAAACATTTGCTGAGCTTCAAGAGCGTTTGGGCTGTATCGATGGAAGTGAGGTGTTATTGGAGGTGCTTAAGTCTTCTTCAAAAGGCCCTTCTGTTAACAACGTCACAACCAAATCACAACCCCAAAAAGAAGCAGGGAAGCAGATGGAAGCAAAATCATCAGAACCACCGAAGCCATTGAATCAGGGGATAGGCTGCAGTCAGAACTCTGAAGGAGAACGACAAACAGATGCAGACAGTTTTCAGAGAGAGGATTCCGGCCTGTATGACTGTGAGGAGTGCAGTGGAACCAGTTCCAGTGAGGAACTCCTGAATCAAGCTCTAAGTCTGAACATGACCTGTCGCTCTGAGCTTCCCAACACTGGAACGCTTCAGTCAGGTGATAAGTTTCCTGCTCAGCAAGGTATTGCTGTCACAAATCCCCTAAAACCTCAGCCTTCAGGAAAACAGGAGAGTCCTGAAAGTGCTGAATGGTTCAAACAAGTCAAAAGGACCTCACCAGTTGGCAAAAGCTCCCCCATATCTCCTTCCTCCTCCTCCTCCTGCTCCTCTTCACACTCCCTGGCTACCAGTGTTATACATGGGGATGTCTTACCTAATTGTCCCACAGGAGATGGTAGGGAAATGAAGGCCACCATCACAGTAACTGTTCAACAGCCACTGGACCTTAACGGTCAAGATGAACTGGTCTTCTCAATGGTAGAGGAGGTGACCATCAGTGGAGCATTGGACAGAGGGAGGACAGGTGGAAATATTATTTGTATTAGAGACGCTGCCGAGTCCCAGGCACGTGCTCAACGCTCTGCCAGCTCCCAACCAATCAGGATCATTAGCAACGTTAGTGAAGAACCTGTAGCCACAGGTTCCTCAAGTACAACTGAAGGCTCTGTTGTGCGGCCTATAGCCCCAGAGGCTAGCACTGACAAACCCCAGTGTCAATTCAGAAGGGAAAAAGGGTTCTTGCCTTCATTTATTAATCCCATGTTGATCAGTTCAGATTGTATTTTGGATGTTGGTAATGAAAAAGGAAATATCCATAATACTAACACAAGAGTCAAGTCAGGGTCTGAGCTTAAAAGAAATAATATAAAATCTCCAGGACAGGAGACTCTTGAGAAGAGAAGTGGAGCTTTTGCCTCTGAAACACAGGTCAAACAATCTGACAAGGTTTGTGACTCACCTCGTAGCAAACCTTTTTCAGTGCCAATGGTGATGGAAGATTCAGCTTTCTGCAACGAAACCGCAGACAACAAAATGTGTGGAAAGAGACCAAGAAACACAGACAGGAGACACCCTAGAGACAGGGAACATGTTTATTCCACTAAGTCTAAAGGGTGCTCAGAGGGGGGAGAAATCATTTCCAAACATGTTGGAAATGCACCCAAGAGAATTGGTGTTTCACCTGGTTGCCAGGAAACTGCCCATGCTTCCTGTAAAACAGGTAGTTTGCCTAGAGGCTGGCAAGATGCTATCCACCAGGACTGTCACATGGCCGACCACCACAGAGACCCAAGGGGGGTGACATCATCCACCCCATGTAGCCCAGGGGTAACTCTGGAGAGGAGGCAGGGCAGACAGAACTCCTCAGTGAACCACAGCCTCCAACTCTCCTCTCCCTGGAAACATGGAGCAGAGTATAAACAGGAAGCAGGTAACACCTCCAGAAAGGGTGTTGGATCTTTGCTTGAGAACTCAAGTCTAAGAATGAAACATGAGGAATTAAGTG
This sequence comes from Limanda limanda, assembly GCF_963576545.1. Classification (NCBI taxonomy): domain Eukaryota; kingdom Metazoa; phylum Chordata; class Actinopteri; order Pleuronectiformes; family Pleuronectidae; genus Limanda; species Limanda limanda. Next base: position 18,238,595 of record NC_083653.1, read on the forward strand.
GGAGGTTGCAGTCACCCATTGAGAACAGTGGCAGGCTTTTCAGTGCCAAATTGGAGCAGCTGGCTGGCAGGACAAATTCCCTTGGGAGAGTCCCAAGAGACTTCCCAACACTGAACAGAGGCAGCAGTAACACCTCTATGAGCTCGAAGGGGAGCTCCAAGGGAAGCATTGAAGGGGCTTGTAAGGGAGGTACTAAAGACAATAATGAGGGACATTTTACTTTACCAAGGGCTAGCAGGAGTCCCAGAAAGACTCATCGGTCTGACTCGAGTCATCACTTCTATTCTGGAAACCCAGCTCCTCAATCTGTCAAGCATTCTCATCACAAGCTCTCTGCTGTTGGGAAACTTAAGATAGCTTCCCCCAAAGTCCGTCGACTGTCTGCCTCCAGCATCAAGAACCTCAGTCTGTCCCACAAAGGCATACGTCAGTCCACCAGTCGCAGTGCCAGTCTTTCCCCGGACAGTAAAACTGTTAGCTTTGAGCGGACATCCTCCTTTGTCTCTTCTCCTCCTCCACAGTCTTATCAATCCATCAGTCGGACTCCAAGCCAGAGTTCCTCATGCTCATCCACAAAATCTGCCATCCAGGGGTTTGTCAACGGTCGGCTCTCAGACCTACTTAAGGAAACAGCCTCCGGCCTAACTTTAGGAGGAGTGGACGAAATTACCAGTTTTCCTTCACCATACAATCAGATGACTGCTCCCCGCACGCCTGATCACCTGAGTGGGCATGCGAGTGATACCACGAGTGTGTTGAGTGGTGATTTGCCACCAGCAATGGGGAAGACATCCCTGTATTTCTCTCACAGGAACAGTTTGGTGAGCAGTGGCTATGACAGCATGTTGAGGGACAGTGAAACCACCGGTAGCAGCACCTCAAACAGAGACTCCGTCAGCGACAGGAGCAGCTCTCAACTCAGCGTGGCTCGCAGCTCCAGATCGTCTCGGAGGAAAGGCACTACAGGTAAAACCTCTGGAATAACAAGCTTTTTATGAAATGTGATCATCAATTGTCTCCGCTTCAAAGATCATTGTGTTGATGGTGTTTGGGGCATAATCGTGTTAGTTTATAATCAAAGTACATAGCATCTTCCCTAGAGCACCTTGGCACATTCATGACAGGTACAGGGAAGCTGTGCTTATGACACAAAGATTCAGCTAATTGCAATTGCAAAAACAATGCTGCATCATATTTCATTTGAAATGCTCTGATGGTATATATTCTGATACAAATTTCACTGGTCCAAAGATAAACATTTACAAAATGAACACAATATATACTGTTTCAACCGATACATTTTGGATTAATCTTCCAAAAAACGTTTTTAATTTGATCATAAGACTACTGATCATACATTCTGGTTTCTACTCTGACCACATACCATTTTAATGTAACATTAACTGGAGATGACTCACATGTACTCAGACCTTGTGTAGGAGGCCACATAATTAATACATGAAGCCAGAGACGGCACTTACTGATGGAAGCATAACTGCAGAAAATTGTGTTTGGCTGATACAGTGAATTACAAAAAGGGATGTTTGCATACTATCATGACATAATAATGGAATCATACAGAGAGAGAACATTTAAATAGTATTTTTGTTAGAATCATGGTTAACAGTCTCTGACAATGGGGCAGAATTCAGAATATGAATTAGAAGTTAATCAGGTAAATGAATTCTGTCTCACATTAGAATTAAAAGATCACCTGAACTTCCTGAACTGCAAATGCAGTAATTCAGAAACACTCATCATAAAATTATGTGTCCTGTCTTGACTGTATTATTCTGGCACTGGTGAGCTGCATTTGCCCTCGGGCAAACTGAAGTGCGCATGGTCTGGGTGCTGAAGGGAACTCAGGGACACACGCCTTAATTTATCATTTAGATTTATTCATACTGTGTCACATGATGCTTTTAGTATAGACTGGTTTTTGACATAATTAATGTAGCAGCTCAAGGATACTCTTGTTCCAGCTTCATTCACTTTGTAGATAGATAAGCACCACAAGCAGGGTTTTTAATATGTAAAATAAGACCTTAGAACAGAAACGCATAACCTTTCAACTAATTCAATAATACAATCCTTTAAATTAGGTTTTATTCAAACAATAAGAATAGTTTTTCTGTGCATGTCTGCTATACTATGTATAGGAGAATGTTTAACAGAGGGTAGACGAGAAAAACAAATCTTTAACTGCTATATCTGCCTCACCATACTGTAGGAACTCACCAGCGTCGTCCTGCCCAAGATACAGCCTCATCCCTGAGACGCTCGGCCAGTGGTCTGCGCTCTCGCTGGGTGGATCTAGGAATCCCAGAAGCCTATGAGATCAAGGTCTATGAGATCGACAATGTGCAGAGGATGCAGAAAAGAGCAGGTGCTGGCAAACAGGTGCTGGGTTTATTTAGAATTTTCCTTGGAGGTTAAAGAGCATTTCATAATAAATTACCTTTATCAACCTCTGCCAGCGACCCAAGGAAAGATCTGGTAAACCGAAACTCTGCCAAACTTTTTCTAAGGTCTCTAAAGCCCCATTCATCTGATCAGTTTCAGGTATGAATAGCAGCATAACCCATTTCACCACAAAGAAAAAGAATTGGATAAAAAGAAAAAAAGGATTCTCTTATCACACTCTTTTTCTTTTGTTGCTTTCTGCGAAAAAAACCGATGCAGAAAGCATTCAGGTAGATTACATATGAGTTTAGGAGGCTTCACCTCTTCTTTCAGTGTGTTTGATACATTTAGTCAAACCTTTATATTTTTCTGCTGCTACGGTTGTTTTTTAGGTTGTAGCAGGTAATGGACATAAATTAGTCTGAAAAAAATTAAATTAAAATTGAAGAAGTGTAAAGGGATTGTTCATTTAAAAAAAAAAAAATTTGGTAAACTATACCTTGATTTAGTAAGTACCCAATCCGATTTGATACGATTTTCAAATGGATTCAGATGAATAACAGAATTGACATATTCCTATCAAACCACAAGTTCACTTAATAACACAGCTGCTGCCATAATGAAAAATGTTAAAAGCATCTAGACACTATATTGTTGAATCAGTAGTGGATTTGACTGAGTAGATTTGGGGGCATTAGCTGCAGACATCTCGAGCGTGCCCCTCTGCTTGCTTGGAAAAATAATTAAATGATTTCACTTTGTCACAGTGTCCTTGAGAAAAATACAACTAGCAGTGGCCTCAAAGAAATACTGTGGTCATACCGGGCAGCTGGCATACTGCTACTGTAATAAGGCACCAAACAGCTTCCTCAGGGAATTCACCCAGTGGGTAACTGAGGGTTAAATAGGTTAAAGATTCCACCCGGCATGCTGAGTTGAATCGTGTTCGAAAAAAACAAGACCGGGTGTGTGTGGTGACGTAATGTCCCCATGACGAAAGGTCTGGCCTCAAGAGACTACTCCCTGCCTCCATCCGTCTGAGACAGGGCAACTTTGATACAATTTTAATGACCACATGGGAGAAACTGGGTCAATGCTCCAGCAATGAACAAAGAACACTGGAGGTAAAACCAGTCCAACTCACTGTAGGTTAAATACATTATTTGAATAAATAGTACATATTAAGTGAATATTGAAATCCCAACATCTGAACATATAACCTAAATTTTTATATTAATAGGGGGGTTATTTTGTTGTTATAGCACTGCACTTTATACTTAATATTTAAGACAATCATATTTTGTTTTCCCTTAAACATTTGAAATTATTGGAAAGGTCCCTCCTGTGCAATACTGTTAGTATGATCAGAAGTCATTTTATCCAGTACCCTACAAATATGCCTTAATTTACTCCCCAGATGTGTCATCTGTGGCCTGACATGATGTTTACATGGTGGTGGTGGTGAGTGTGGAGAGATATAACAGAGCCCCACCCCCCTTGAGGGGTTACTGTTGTTGATCCAACCTCTAAAGAGCATTTGTGTTGGTGTGTGTTGTTGTGGAATAGAGGTTTTCAAACTGTGAGGCAGGAAGGGAAAGTAGTTGAGGTTAAAGGAGGTGAGCCGGTATGAGCAGGTGATCTAAAGACTCTGAAAAACTGGTTATTGTAGTTTGACGATTTGATTTGCCAATTTTTAAAAATAAATTTTCTCAGAGTTTGAGGTCAGTCAAATCTGAACACAAAGCACCGATCCATATATTTTTAAGATTCAGCTTCACTTAATTTTCCAAAGCAATAACATTTCATAAATATGCTCAGAAATTCTAGAACAAGACAAATCTTCAGAAGCTCAGATCCTGCTTAAGAATCATGACATTTTTACTTCTTCAGCAATCCAGTGAAGAACTGCTAATAATTTATTCTAGGCCAGATTAGATAAACATGGGTAATATTCTCCAAACTATTTAAATATTTCAAAATACTACATTTCAAAAATCCAGTCTCGCTCTTCATAGAAAAGCTCAGACTGTATGTGTTTGTATCTGTCAGTCTGGGTAATATCTGTGTATTGGAGCTGAGGGGTTTGTAGATTCAAAAAATGTCAGATCTTGCTGGTATGAGATCATGGATACATAACAACGTGTCCAGTATCCAAGTATCCAGTTTATTTGAATGTTCCATAAATATTTTGTGCTCTGTGAACAAAAGGAAAAGACATGAAATGTGTGTATGTATGTGTTTTCAGGGCACGGCTCACTTCAGCGCCAAGCTCAAGTTTTTGGAGCACCGTTAGCAGAGGATGTCAGAGGTCCGAGCCAAATACAACAACCTGAGGGGAGAGCTGGAGCAGGTCAAACACCACCTCATGCCGGAGCCTACAAAATGGAACGGAGATTGTCAGTGAAATTATTTGTTATTTGAAAAATAAACACACAAAATAATGTTTTCCTCCAGAATATCACAGGAGTTCAGTTCAGTTGTTGTAACATATTCTTTGAACATCTGTCTAAGAATTCTCAGTCATCCAGGTCATGGTATCTTCTGGAGTTGCACATAGAGGTAACAGAAGCCACAAGCCTACGGTGTACATGCTCAACTCCTGAAATTAAAAATATGTCCACAGATTTGTGAAATGTGTGATATAAGTTCACAGATTTTACTGAATGCAAAGTAGAGACAGTTGCAGGTGATTAGCATAAATAGATTTTTAAAAATCTCAACCTCTCAATTAAGGCTTAAACACTTTCATTATTATTGAGGATTTTGCAATAAACAGATAAAATAGAAAACATGTGACATTATCTTATAGAGCCTAGAGAAACATGTTCCATAATATTTTGTCTGAACAAAAGATATTGACTCAACCAATATGTATGAAAGACAAAAGAAACAGAGGGAGAGGGATGAGAAGCTGGAACCAAAAACTGTATGACATTTTTGTATTTGTCATTTTTAAAAATGACTGAAACAGTGATAATAATATCAGTGAATTTGCAAATAATGAGCTTGTGTTATCACAGCATTTCCACAGGGGGCAGCATATTGCCCCAACAGATGCTATATCCTATCACTGGTATTAAATACGTTTCATTGTACGAGAGTCTGAAAACATCTATAATTTGGATTGTTTCGTACCAAAACAGCATAAATGTGTGGGTTTTGATAAAAATCAGCATCCTGTGCAGTGTTTGTTCAAGTTATTGATATCAAAGAGTAATCACATCACACTCTACGGAGTCACTGGCTATACTTTGGGCGGAAAAAATATATATAGGTCCCGTTGAACTTTCCTATAATGTTGTCTATATATAATAACACAGTAATACATTTGTTATATGCATTTCGTTACAAACGGCTTCAGCGTTACCTCCCTGTACTGTTTCAGTTGACCTGTGGCAGACGTTCGAGTTGGACTCCCTGGAGCACCTGGAGCACCTGGAGGCTCCGAGGTGGTGACGGCTGGGATGGAGAACAGAGACGATCGCTGCAAGGCAAACGTCGTGATGGTCACCTGCTTCGATACCGCCGCCAAGAGACGGCATAAGAGATGACGAAAAAACACCAGAGCAGAGAACCTTCGAGGGAATCTGAGTTGAATGGCGAGAACAGAGACACATTTGATGGGGCATCTCTTTTCCTCAGACTCTTATGTATCATCAGTTGATTTCTATTCATTTATTTATTATCATATAACACTAAAATCTTTGTCCCACTGACTGTCTTGTCGTAACACACACTTTATGTTCTATCCTACTCCATTATCTTTGGTAGCTTGCGGTTAATTACCCGAAGAAAGAGAGTGGAATCTGGTGCAATTTGTGACCATTCACTTTTTAGACATTCATGCACATTAGATGACCAAAAGATTCATTCCTTTCACCTCAAAGCGTCAGTTTAACTCATTGCAGCATCTAATGCTAACAAGATATTAATATACGATCTAAGGTGCTATGTAAAGGAAAAAGTAGCCTCTCCTCTGTACGAATCTGCTGAGAATTAAAAAAATTAAAATTACGTTTAAAAGGGATAGTTCACCCAAAAATCTAAATTCATTCATTAGGGTTTGAGTTTCACGGGCGCTAAACGAGATCAGCGAGAACTGACTCAAACACTTCACCCACACCTCCATCGGCATTGTGGTGAATAGATACACAGTTTTTGACTTTTGGGTGAACCAGCCCTTTTAAGGTGATACACCGTAGTGGTGTCATCTTGGTGCTTGGATCTTTGTCTTCTTGAAAGGTTCCCTTTGGGCTTAAAGCTAGGGTTGGTATTATTAATATTGGATTCTATTACAGAGGCTAACATGTCTTTGTACCCAAGGCCCCAACGTTATGCACTTTTTGTAATTTATCTCATTTCACTTTTGCATTTTCTGGTAGAATTGATACATACATGTACCTCAATGTCTTCATACCATGGATCTCAACTACACGCCGACACTCACTGATATGTTACAGACTTAGAATCCAGTTCACTGCACTTTATTTGTCCATGATCTTTGTGTTCTTTGAGTTTCCTTCATTGAAGTCTCCACTGATTTATTGAACGAACTGAGTAATTAAAATCTTGATTTTAATAAGACATTGAAAATTGTGTCATTCATTTGAACAAAAATTTGTGTTTTGCAGCAAAACCTCAACCTGTCTCAGACTAATGAAATTATTCTGCCTTAAAAGCTGTTCTCTGTTTCATGAAGTTTGGAGTTCACGGCTATTTAACAGCCGATGTTCAAAAGGGTAAACCGTGCTGACCTGATGTGTAAATAGATTGTGGTGATGATAACCATTATAAAGATAAAACCATATATTAAATCTTTTGGAAGTTATGTAAAAAATACTTAAAATGAAGCCGGGTTCAAAGCAGTTTCTGAGTAAACTGTGACTCAATCAGTGACTGAGTTGGGTGAAAAGATGAGTGAAGGATGGAAGATTGTGATTTTGTGAGGGTTTTTCCCTCTCGGCAGAAGATGAGTAGTCTGTGATCAATAAACTGCTTAAATGCATTAGTAAGTGATTGGGGGTTAGAATAAAAAAATGTGGCTTCTACTCTCAGGCTAATGGAGGAGTAATTACATTAAAGTTAAAACGTCATTGTAGCTGAAGTGGCTCTGAACCGATCTGGACCTCCGAGCCAATCAGAGAGGAGACACTGAAGCATAGTAATCAATAGACAATGTTGGGTTGTCTACCTGGATCGATTCAAACATACGGGAAGACACACACACACACACTGGATGTTTGTCTTGTGAATGTGATAAATCAGCATGTTGTATGTTACTGTTAATGGATGAGCTCAGCTTTTCCTGTGTTTGTAGACATTGCAAAAATTAAAGTTGTATAGATGCCTCTCCATCACATTTTTGTCTGTATGTAGCAATCAGAGTGTGTATTCATTTTGTATGTATTCATGAGTGTGTATGAGTGTATGTGCACAAAGGGGGTGAAATTGATGTTGTTTTGTTGTGATCCAAAGTAACAACAGGACAACTTTCATGTCGTCCAGAGCAAGTGAAAATGTAATGAGAATAGAGTTCAGCCCTAAGGCGTCCCAATTATAAAGTCAAACTCAACACACACACACACACACACACACACACACACACACACACACACACACACACACACACACACACACACACACACACACACACACACACAACACCATATCTTCCTTCCTTCCCTCGACTTAGCCCTTCCTCTGTTTCTGCTCCACTTCTTCATCGTGCAGCCTCATTTGAAGTTCCTGTGTGTGTGCTTGGATTTAGAAATAGGGAGGACAGGGATGAAAACACAAACAAACGCAAGGACTCATGCAGAAGCCATGCAGCAGAATGTCCAGGGGTCTTTTACACCTGAATAATGCATGAGTGTGTTTTAAAAATGAGGAGTAGACAAATAATTTCTCATTATTTGGAGGTATGTATGCGCCTGGAAACACAAATGGAACTTGCCTTAGCCTGTTCAAACATTTGAAAAGCTACTTTGAGATAAAGATGTGGGAATCACATTTGTGTTGTTCACACAGTTAAATGATCATTCTACTCATTTGTACATTTTAATAGAATAAAGCAAGAAAACAACGGTCATTTCACTTTTATTGCGAATTTTCCACCTGCCCTCCAGACTGTGCATACACTTGGTTTTTAAAAACCAAGATGGTTGGTTCAGATATTTTAGCAATTATTAGTTTTTCACTGTCCACTGTTATTTTCAACAATTTTAAACACCTCCCACTTTCTACTGTTGTAAATGGGAGACGGTCCGAAAATGACCCCAGGATTGTGTTATTTGGTTCTATCAGAATAAATGGACATTACCTTACTAGACTCCACCACATTAATAATATAGCTTTAATAATCTATTCTCTAGTCTAAAGTCTTGGTGTCTAATCCTATAATTTAAGTCTCAGTGTTGTCATTTGTTGCTCAGGTGACTAAAATGGTGCATTTCTGCTTTAATAACCTGAGACCATTAACCCAGATCAGGTGATTTCTTTCCTCTGCAGATGTACAAAGGTCATCTGTGATCTTATCTCTAACCGACTAGACTGTTGCAGTGTTCTCTATTCTGGTATCAGCAGGAGAAACATACAAACATGCATATGTCTCCTGCCGGGCTGTTAACACACATTAAAGGAATCCTTGCTGCTCTTAACCCTGTATGTTTTTGAATTGACTTAAAGATTTGATGATTTAACTGAATGGTCAGAATCCTGCTTCTATCTCCAATGTCCTAACAGGATAAGCCTGATCGCTGCTTGAGATCCTTTGGCAGGACCCTACAAATGGTTCCTAAATCCAGACTTGTCTCTAAAGGTGACCTTTCCTGTCTCTGCTGTCCAGACCCGTCAGCTGTGGAACTCCCTGCTGGGAGATCTCAGGCTGCTCCTCCTCCTCCTCCTCCTCCAAATCTCTTCTTAAAACGTCTGTCATGTGGCTTCTTCCTAACTGTTGGAATTTACAGTAATTATTTAAATGCACTATATCTATTTTATATGTATATATACATACATTTTGGTTTTGTGGGTGTAAAGACTTTTGTTTTTATTGTAAGGTGCTTTTTGCTAAAATGAATATTAACCTAATGTTATTTCTCCCTCTGCTAAATAGGAATAAGTTGAAAAAATTATCTAAGCAAACTGAAAACCTGTTAAAATTCGTGTTATTATCGTCACAACTTATGTCACAACCCTCCAAATTTCTGTATATCAAAAATGTATGATAATACACATTAACAGTTAGTTTACTGTTAGATTAATCACCAGTTCAGTTCTATGTCATTATTGGAAAACATGCTTGACACATTCGAACATATAAGGATTTATGAAAAAAAACACTACAACTAAACCAGGGACGGTCTCATCTTTCTTTGAGACATCGTGCAGCTGGCTGTCGTGTTTGGGGAAATGCAAGAGATAGGCCAAGGTCAAAGGCTTCACTCCCTAGACACCACAGTCTCTTTGATTGTTTAGGAACTAGCAAACTCATAGACAAAAATGATGTCACTTAATGATCTGGAGGGGTTTAAAGTATGACCAGAGGAAATGGGACTTCAGAATATGAGAGCAATTCACAGTTGTTATATTGATGGATTCGGATTTTCCTCTGCCAAGCTTCGATAAATATTTCAGCATGAGACATCAAAGGCCTCCTGAGCACTTTCTTCACTGATGAGTGGACCGTTGACCACAGCACATTTTCCACAACAGTGACATCTGTGTCAAATCACAAAATCATTTGATTACTTTTTGTACAGTGTGGAGCTAATGCAATTTTTTGTTTGTCAAACTGACCAAATGGTGGACTCTCATTGAATATAGGGTACATGTGTTGGATACAGCTCTGGAAAAGATTAAGAAACCAATCAGTTTTTCAGATTTAGCTATTTAAAATATTTGTGTTCTGTTCTTTAAACACTTAACTACCTTCCAACAGACACGTGGATTAAATGGCTGCCATATGTCAGGACTCAGGAGTGATCTCTTTATATAGAGAGAGAGTGGAGTGCATGATGACAATGAAGAGGAGGGAGGAGAGGGTACAGGGGGATATGTACCACAGTGACAGATGCAGCTCATCACTCTGATACATGTAACGGATTTAGATGTGTTTTATTCTGCTGGTCTAATGTAACAATACAAAGCAAAGACGATGCACATTTTGTATTTTTCCCTTTGTAATCCTGTGCACGGTCTTTTCAGCTTAAACTCGCCATGTGACCGCCTCATCTGGAGTTACATAACCGCTGACACAGCGCCACGAGCCAGTGTGACACATCTGCCAGGAGATGGCGGCCTCGGCCACGCGCCTCGATGCATAGATAAATAAAGAAAAGAACGCGACCCTCTCGACGTGTAGGAACATGTAGGCTATCTGGCAATGAGGGGAAGGTGAGAGGCAGGAAAAAGAAGCCCGGGATCGGAGCGTACACGAGCGGCCAGAGAGGCTGTCAAGAGGAGGACAGATGCCGGAGAGAGGGGGGAGAGGAGCCCGCTGCAGGAGCCTGAAGGACGGGCACGGAGGGAGGCAGTTCCCCGCTGCTGCTGCTGCGGAGCGTTGATGTCCAGAGGAGACGCATCGAGCAGTGAGTACTTCTCTCTCCTCCCTGTTCCACTCAGAGACAGTTCACATGGTGGAGGTTTGTTTCGATTTCTTATCGGAGTGAGTTTCATTGAATTCACCTCAGGAGGACTCATAGATGGCAAACACACAAGAAGTGATGGGATTATTAGAGAATATAAATAAAACTGGGTTGATCCACTTGAGACACGCTGCTTGTTATTAGCTCAGCCTCGTCTTTACCCCACGATCATACGTTTATATGGATAATAGAGTTCTTCCATCCTGACGGTGAATTGATGTCGTCAGAAAATAAACAAACAAAAAAAGACATGTAATTAATTGAGTGCGAGGTGCCGTGGCGCACGAGAGCGTCCGTGCACATGTTGACTTGGCCTCACGCACGGTCGCGGGGGCGCGCACGCACCCTCGACCACCCACTGGTGCGAAAAACAAATCAGAACAGAAAAAGAGGAAATTCATTAAAAAAACAGTGTAATAACAGTGTAATATAGAGAGAACAAGGAAATCAGTGGTGTGTGTTTTCACGTGAGAAAACTGGCTGGAAATCGGACTGGGTGGGATCACGTGATAATGATGGCGGTGGGAACACAGACACAAGTGACAGCTGCTGACAAGCGTTCTGCAGTGAGCCAGGGGCGGATCCAGGGAGGGGGTCAGGAGGTCACTGGCCCTCGCTGAAATCTGATTTGCCCCTGAAGTGCCTCAAGCGAGTGGGGGGGTTGATGACGCTCCTAACACGCGACAGAATAATAAAAAGAAAATCTCCCAGTGAAAGAATTATATGCAATAAATTACATGCATACATTATAGATTATGTATTTGTCATATTATTTTACCAGGGTGTATGTGAAACATTGCTGCTCATCATTTTACTTGGAATATGTCGGCTTTTTCCATTGTAATTGTTCATTTCCAAACCATATGGCATAATCAAACACTAATCAAAGATATTTACTGCCCAATGGATAACTACAAACAAAGTTTTAGAATTGGATATTATGTCCAAAGGTAACATCTATCTATCGCTGTTATAGCTCACTAGTTGACAGGACCCTGTTTGCTACCTCCACCATGGATGTTGTGTTTTCTCCTGTGTTGTTATTGGTAAAGCCGATTAGCAGCACACTGGGTGGAGGGATGGGACTTGGGCCAGGAAGGAAAACATTATATTTTGGTGCAGATCCAGTTAAAGGGACAGAGCCAGGAATCTTTATTTAATCACGTTACTTAACATCATGAGATGGGACATTCTGTGATGATTTTGACATGAAGATTATCTGACAAAAAAGTAATAGTGTTAAGATCTATGAGTTGTACAATTTAGTAGAAATGATCACCCTCTGTGCTCTGCTGAGTGCCACTCCAGTTTCACCCTTAAAAAACCTGGATGCAGTGATTTCCCACATGCAGTGGCTTGTTTGTTTGTTTCTGGTCTCTATGCTAAGGTAACCGACAGCTGGCTCCGGCTTCATATTTACTGTGTAATTGATCTTCCCATATATCTCTCTGTAAGAAAGCTATAAGGCATTTATTATAAGAGTCAAACTATTACTTTAAGTTTAAAGTGATAGAGACTGATGGCTGCAGAAAAGTGTGGTCAATTTATTTGTGAAGGATTATTCTTTAAATCTTTGATCATTCTCATTATAGCTCTTGTTTTACATAAATCCAAACAATTTAATCAGATTAAAATAAAAACAAAAACTGAATAAATTTATAGGCAGAAGTACCGTTATATATTGTGAATACATTTGAGTTTGCACAAAAGCTTTGTTAAAAGACATTAAACTTAGCTTTAGAAAATAGGCAGCAATGAACAATTTCGAAATGGCCAAATATATTATTGCTGTTTACCATTTTGGTTAGGAAAATAGGTAAAGTTCAGAATAAAACAGTGCAAATTACAGTATGTGGTATTTTAGAGGAGAAACCTCACAGTGCAAAGGCAAACTGTCATAACATGATTTAGCGCAGTCCACAAAAATCTTCATTTTTATCCCCTGCATCATTCTTAATTTCATGCTACACATCCTCATGAGTCAGCCTCTGTTCCTATGCAATGTTTGTACTTTGTGTCACATTCCATGTTGCAGAATACAGAACATTCACATGACCACTAACATGCTATGCAAACACACAGCATCACACAGCTCTCATGCCCTGAGACCCCTGAGGCTGAAGATGTAGGTTTCATGAGGCAGAATTAAAGTATACATATGTGGAGCATGTCAGACACTTGACTCACCTCTACCAACGCAGAGAGAGACGGTGTTTGCAATCATTTGTGTAAAATTTGTGGAGACATTTCTGAACTGGCTCCCATTGGTGAGGCTCAAACGCATGCACACATGTGTGAATCTCCCATAATTCAATGGAAAATAAATATTTAATTTTTAAAAACAGAAGATAGGATACACAAAGTCATGACAATACAGTGTTTGGTATTTTCTGTTAATATTTACAGTGACAGGACTGGTCAGAAGATAGTGACTATCCTGTAAAAGAGCTGCCCCCCGGATAATGTCAGCCAGCTGACAACAGCTACAGTTAAATCCCTGTGAAATGGCCTCAGGCAGGTCACTTAATCCCCTCTCCCCCTTGAAATCCCCTTAGTTTCACATGTTTACCATTTTACTTAGGTATTAGGTGTCTTGAAGAGAAAAGTCACCTTTTTGCATCATAAAGTGCTCAGTTTAGAGAGAAATGTGTGTTTTTACCTAGGGTAGATAAGACTAAAGCCCCTTTTACACTGGTCAAAAAAGCATCTGGTTAGTTGGATAGTTTTCCCATGTGAAAACACACACAGTTGTTTCTGTTGTACTCTCCATTTTGTATGCAATGGAAATGGATTCAATCAGCATTCACTCCTGGGTCAAATGATTCTGCAGCGGACACAGGTTTTGAATCAACTCTGATCAGTGTGTTGAACATGATGCAGCAAGGAAACAAACAGAAAGGTTAACTCCTCTACTGGCAATGGGAAAGGAGTGAATCACTTAAAAAATCAAACAAACTTGTGTATACACGCTAACACATTTTATCTGAGGTTGTGTAAGAAAACTCAGTGCATATTGGCTATGAATGTTGTTACAAACCTGGATGTGACCCTCTGGGTAACTTGTAGTAGCTCTGAATATCACTTAACTTTGCATCTAGTGTCATCAGTAAGAGCTATAATTAGCATTTAGCTCAGAGCACCACTGTGTCTAAACTGTCTTACATAATGTAGAAGCTAATATGGCTCTTATGGGTGGAACAATTCTCTAAATCCAAGGTTCGATTAAGACCTCGACATTAAAACATATTGTCCTGGGTATTTTGGATCTAATCAATGACATACTCCTTCCTAATTATTCTACTTAATTATTTTCAACCTAGAATTATTCTTGATGGACCACTCTGCCATGCCTCAATGGACAGTCATGATTCAGACACAAAGACAAGCCTTTCAGTCAATGACATAACTTTCTATACCAGCATGCTGCTTCGCTTTGCTTCACTTCCCTTTCTGTGTCAGAGCATTTACATGCATGAGGCATATACGCTGTGTTCCCTTTTTAAAATGTACCTACTTTTTTTGCCAGCTTTCCTGGAACACGGAAGGAAATCAACATTGAAGAGAAAGTGAAAATAAACCCCAGCGAGGACTGCAGAGGGTCAGGGAGAACAGGGAACTGCAGCCTCCACAACGCAGCCCTCCAAGACTTCTGTGGACATTTCAAATCTCTCTGTTCTTGGCCACCCATGAGAGGCGGTGGAAGATTCAATCACATGCTATTTGAAGAGTGATCACAACCAAACCTTCTGAGACCTCACTCTCAAGTATTCAAGCTTGAAACCTTAACAGGCGCTTAGATCAACACAAGCTTTCCTGATTTATTCTCTTGTCCAACTCAGGGGTTGTATTTTGACAGAGGAAGATTTCTTTTTTACTGAAGGCCTTAATAGAGAGACCCAGCCACGGCCTTCTGCAGGGTCTCAGAAACCTTGGGGTGAAAGTGACGGAGGTGATGGGCAACAAGAACAGCAACTTGCCAACAGATTCAGACACTGCGCTGGATCAAGAAGAGAAAGAGATGTTCATTGAGAGTACCGAAGGTAAGATAATTAAGTTTTTTTTAAATAATAAATGTGCTTTTTATGTTTGTGCACTTTAAGGTATTTACTGTTATCTGATGTGCATGGAAATTACTATAAAAATAAACAGTATGACTCATTCACAGCTCATTTAATAAGATGTCTCTCAGGTCTGTTATCTTTGAATGACCGTAGACTAACTTTATTAATCTCTTGGCACAATAGAGACTCATTAGATTTATAACCAACCAACAGAGAACTGACTGAAAGCTCATCATCCATCTGTGGACAACAGTCTCCAACAAACTGCTGGACTGAGCCAGAAAAAAACTAACGAGCTTAAGATGATCAGCATGATACTAAGCTGTAAGGAACCCCAGGCCTCTTCAAATGCGTATAATGAACTATACAGTTGGAGCTGATAAGCTTTGTTATGTAAGAGTAGCACTTTATTGCTACAGAAACGTTGCTGTTACGTCATTGCAGATGCAACCTGAGAAACAGAAGAGTGAAACTGACAAAGACATCAAAGACGTCCTCCATCAAAGATGTCCCTTTAAAGCTAAAAGCAGACATTTATTTATTTAGAAACAGCAGTAGGATTCTTCATAGTGATGAACAGTAATGACCAATGTTGGCAGCATTAGCGTTTCAGTAACGGCGACATGTAAACAAACCAAACTGATCATGCACAGTTTGGTTATAGAATCACTCGGTATGTCGTCTTTATTAACACACACGCACACAAACAATATTTTCCAGTTTTACAGGTAGTTATGTGGAAGTTAGGCTATCCCATTTGCTGTAGCCACACATGTGAATGTAGCAGTGGTGAACCTTCGCCTCCTGATCACTTCCAATCTCTGAACTTTGTTGAACTTTGACCCACGACATTTGCCTGCATCAGCCTGTGTGCGAGCGTGACGTTAATCTTAAACTAAGCCCACAGGCTGCTGACTCTATAGCCATATATCAATCCACTGAAGACCTCTGTTAGATCTGTTATCTCAACAGAGAACACAGGACCAGTCCTTCACACAGCAGATATGTTTGCTGCAGCAGACTTTGTTTTCTATTTGATGTCAGATGGGCGTCACTGATGGTTAAGACGCAGGATGAGAGGAAATTATGACATGATCGTTTTCTCCAGACTCAAAAAAGCAGGTTATGGAGTAAACTGACAATTTATATTGAAAGTATGACAATGAACAGCACATACTTCCATATACTATGACTACTATAACTCATCATTGATAATGTCAGAAAAGCACAGGAAAGATACTGTGATCGGAGTTTACAAATAGTAACTGAAAGGTCTAATTTATATGTCATACTAGTGTGTTTGTGTTCTATGTTTCTAGGAAGTGTCTCCGGGGATGGAGCGCTGGGCCTCAGCCCCGAGCTGCTGGCCTCCCTGCAGTCCCTCGGAGAAAACAGCAACTACACCCTGCTTCCACACTCTCTGCACCAGGTGTGTGTGTGTATAGATCTACTTTAAATGTGAGAGAAAGTTGGAAGATACTTTTTCACTCATATCCAGGGAGAATATACGTCTTTTAGTAGAGATAGCTGAGATACACATAATAAATCTGGTATTTCTCAGACATAAGATTTGATTAGATTTTTTCCATGAACATGCAAATGCAACATGGAATGACCATTGTTCTTAACTATGAGTCTGATAATCTTAATCATCCGCTGTAAACATTGTTAAGTGGACATGAGCAGTTACTGAGGCAGAATATGACATTTATGCAACCGCTGTGCAGGTGCAGAGATTTGAACTGGCAGCCCTCTGCTCCTTTGTTCGTCTCCTGGCGACTCTCCTGCCTCGGATCACAATTACAGCATTCAAAACAGACACACTAATTAGAGGTGTGATAAATATAGTTAGGTGGTATCTCTGTGTTTCGCTGGGAGGTATCACAGCAAAAGATCAGTGGTTTCTTGTAGCGTTTGCAATACTTTGTGCAATACTTTGTAGGCTACGATTTCCAGACAACACTTAGGCAATGCAATTAATTTGTCTCAGCTCTTCTAGAGCCGCGAGAAGCCTGTAGTTTAGTTTGTGTTGCTGCCAACTGCAGTAATCAGGGAACAAAGAGAAAGCTGTTATGCCTCAGATACTAAGAAAGGAAAAGGAGAGGCTAAGCACAGCAATCAGAGTCTGGCTAGTTTGACAGAAGCAGTTATATATAAAAGTTCCAGCATGAAATCAAGTCACAAGAAATTTGTGTTGGTCTGAGTGTTAGCACATACGACAGATCACTATGTTCACTATGTAGAACCCCTTTTTATCAGAAACATGGTCAGTGTCTTTCATACTCGATTGGACATGTAGGTCCATATTTGGTCATAGCTGCTACTCCTGTGTACTGAGTATTTCATGACCTGAATCCATTTGTTTAAAATGCAAGATATTTAAAAAAACAAGTCAGCTGCCACTTGAAACTACTCAGTTCTTGACTTTCAATTGAGTTTTGTGCGTCTGCCCCTCGGTAAATCCTGATTGTGATGAATTTAGGATACTTGTGCTCTGGAGTCTTGGGGTCATGTGACTTCACAATATACGACTGACTGGCAACAGTTATACCAAACATTAGCAGGTTTTTAAGCTTGACCCTGGTGCTTACTGCATTTGATAGAACATTTTACATCTTGGAGTTGGGAGCTGATAAAACAAGAAATCCAAATAAGGCATGTTCTTCTGTGAGGAAATTGTAATGGTAATTTTTCACATTTTAAAGCACAAATGTCTAATCAATCTTGCTGCAGCCCTAAAACTACCTGCTATCATAGAATTACAGTCATATCCGAGGGAGAGAAACTGCTTCATCTCTAGATTCACGAAATCATGTGGTCGACTGGAGGAGAGGAAGGAAAAAACTGATGGGAAAAAAAAATCCCACAGAGACACGTTAATCCGGACCATAAGTAAGAGCATGTGACTTCATGTCTCAGGTCGTCTGCATCTTGGCATGACACTGCCATGTGATCCCCATCTTTGAAGGAATTTGGTGAATTAAAAAAAAGGACAAATTAGAGTACAGCAGCAGAATTGAAGATCCCTGTGTGCTTTGATTTTCATGGGTAGATTCCGATGTTTCGCACTGAATCTGTCACATGATTTGTGTTAGTTATTTTAATCCACAGCTGATAAATCCTGTATCCTGACTGAATTTATATACGGTATCTCTGTTTATCTTTTTGTTTCAGATTGCAGAGGCCTACTCACTCCAAGAGGACTGTATCCTTTCAAACGCACCGTGATCTAATTTCTCTGTTTATATAGGTAATGTAACATTTGCCAATCATTAGTATTTTCCAGCCAAGGCGTGGCTGAGCCAGAGTGGCACTTGATGTGAAGAGATAAAAACGCATTAGAGTGCTTTCTATTTCATGGAGAAAGTGTTTCCATTTGTGGTGGCTGGACAGAGGTTTAGCTTCAATGCCAGTCCTGGTCTGATGACGCCAGAATGGTTTCAAATTTATCCTAAAGAAGCAATTGAAATGTTACCACTGAATAAAATATTTATTGCAATATTAGCAATGTCAAAGGGAATTTATCGCTATTTTCTATCTGTTTGTTTGTGGCTCAGTCGCTGGGCGTTCCTCATACTTTGGCTCAAAGCCCTGAGGGTTTGCAGTTTAGTTTCCTCTGGTTTTGTTTGTGCCGTTCCCCTGGCAACAGCTGTCGGTGGATCTTGCTGCGCAGAGAATGGTATGAGTTGATGTGTTTATGTGTTAGAGGCAAGAGGAGAGAAAAAGATTAATGCAGTGACGAACAATGAAGGACATTTTCGGTGATATAATGAGCGGATGTCTGAGACTGGGAGGGAGAGTGTTAATGAATAACTTGACAGTATTGCTGCATTTCCACAGCCGGACCTTTGGAGTGGGGCTTGTAGCACCGAACATGCCTGATTGGTTTATTATTCTAGCATTTTCCAGCATTATCTGCAATTTCTTGTAAAATCAGTTCAAGTCCAGAATTTCAGTTTTTTTAAAATGTACTTTGCCCCGGTTGCTTGTCTCTTCTTCGTTTTAAGCAGGTCAGACTCCCAGTTTTTGCCATTAAATGGCTGCTGTTGGATCCATGTCTCAGTCCTACAGAAACACCTACCTTTATTGAATAAACATAACCAGTAATAGACTGAGAAATGCATGATTTTTACAAATTACAAACTAGGCTATGAATTTGATGGCTTTGGCGGTGTAAAACCTCTGTAAAATCAATATCAATTAAACTGCAGATAGTTTCGAATGAAAGTCTCAGTTGATGTCTTTAACTCATGATGCTACCAGACCAGTGGGCCATTCAGTTCCTACAGCTTGAGAAGCTCTACCATGAACGTCTGCTCTCCAACCTTGCTGCCCTGCAGGAAAACTGGGGTATTGCATGCATCTCCTTCTCCCCTTTGAAAAATATTACCTGTAATCATAACCTACATGCAATTCTGTTCTATCCAGACACAAGGAGTGTGTGTGCTTATTTTGTGTGCACCTGCACTCTCCATGTGTTCTCAGAGAGCCGATGGAGAGAGAGGAACCCAGAGAGCAGTTTACCTGCTGAGACGGACGCCATCAGTGTGAAACACATCGAGACCCTGAGCCAGATCTGCAGGACACATCCCAGGTAAAGCACAACAATGTCTGATGATCCTGTTCCTCAGAGCTGAAGCAGAGATACAAGGGGAAGGAGTCTGGGTCCCTTAAGAGCCGTTTTATCTACAATCTGCCACAACAGTTCCTCCACAGGGTGTGGTCAGAGACTTTCTGCACTTTCCAGAATTTGTCTGTTATTAAACATGTCCACATGCCTCGGCCCTGTGAGCTCAAACAGCTCTAAGTACTTCAAATTCCTCTTTCGCCATTCATATTCTATTTGATCTAGATTACCATCTGACAGAAACCTTTTAGCTCACATTTCCATTACTGTAATCGACTGTAATCTTTATTTTCGTTGTAGACATAAAGAGGAGTCATAGACTGAACCAGCACATAGATAATGCATGAAGATGTGCAGAGGGAATTGTTGGGAAATTCAATATCACTGACAGGACATAAAAGATTTCTGCAGGATAGTCATTTCCACCAGACAGAGACAAATACCACAGGTCTGGATGCCAGACACTGCACCTGTTCTTTGACTCAGAATGTGATTGTAGTCCACAGTCATTCTTGTAAAGGTGGATTTGTTTTAGCTGGAGTAGAATGAAAAGCCTGAAGAAGACTTGAGCTTTTTAATATGTTAAGTTACAGACCAGTGACCTTGTCTGACCTTCCTCCTTCTGTCTGTGTGCTCTTCCTCTGTCTCTGTCTCTGTTTGGCATCACTCAGACCATCCAGCAGTGTGGAGCAGGTAAGACACAGAAACTTTCTCTTTCTACATTGCTCAATCTCAGACTTTTTTTAAATAATGAACTAATGCCTCTATGTTTGATTCAACAGGACAGTCTAAATACATTGCTGAGAGAAATACAGATCAAGAACCAGACACTACAGTCCTGTCATGATAGAGGTATGTATTACATATACGTATACGTATACATATACACAATGCTAATGCTAACTTCCTAAGTACAGTGTTTACTATTATTTTAGCATATTAGCATGCTAATGTTGACTAATTAGCTCATTAGTTTTGCAGCTATTAAGTATTAATAACATTTTGGATCATGTTCTAAACAGTTTCTAAGGTGTTTTAACGCCTAACTTGTTTGGTCCAGACTCTAAGTGTGAAAGGTGCTCTGGACCACGGTCTTGGGATTCGCATTTGGGATTTGGGATTCACAAACCAATAAATGGCTAGTGCGGGTAGATTCAGCCCACGTAGGTGTTGACGTATATATATATATATATGTCATACTAATTCTTCACAGCAGTGGGACTAGGTTTGGACTTCAAGGTGTGAAAACACAAAATCTTGTTAATATAAATAAATAAATCTAAAGCTAAACACTATTCAGATTATTAGTTAAATCCATTATTTATGCATGGGGGAAATAGAGACAGTCATATAACAGATTGAGCTTTGTCTCATTTTACTGCTGATCCCAAGTGCAATGACCTGCAAATCTACTCACATATGAAACTACACCCGAGCTCTGGGTCAATACATAGAAAGTTCACACATAGGTCAGGCTTGAGTGATAATCCATAATCAATAGCCAATGTCCTATTCTACTGCACCATTCTAGTCAACAATCCTGAAACATCACAAGAGGATGGAGAAAACGAGCAGAATGCGAACTTGGAATCAGTGCCATGCTCACCGGAAATGGACCGTGAGGAGGGAGGAGGGGAGGAGGATGGAGAGGAAGAGAAGGAGATATATGAGGAAGGACAGGATGTAGAGGAGGAGGAGGAGGAGGAGAATCCATGTGCGGAGACACCGGAGGACGAGGAAGAGGTAAAGGTGGAGTGGCCAACAGGAGTCTCCCAGGCTTCGGACAAGGACCTGGCCAAACTGTCCCACACAGAAGGGGTAGGAGTCCAGTCTTTTCTGCTTGTCTGATGTGTGTTTTTCTGCCGTTATATATATTTAAATCTTAATGGACTGTTAGTGGACTTCAGAAACATGTTGACATCAATGCAGTGTGAGCAAGATGGATATCAGATGAATCTGAGGGGAATAAATGTCTTTTCCTGCTCTGTACCCTCGCTCTCATCTTTTCTTCCTGCCGCTTTTCCCTTCTCCTCTCCGTCCATCATCCCATACATGCATTTGACCTTCCTTCCTTCTTTCCTTCCTTCCCTTGTTGGCTCCCCTTGCTGATCCCTTCTGTTTTCACTTTCTATTATACTTCCCGCCCGGACTAAGTAAGACTGTATCTGTTTAAGTTCCACATTCTGACCCACAGCTCTTTGTCTTTGCCGGGACACTCCCACAGATGATCTCTGCAGTCACTTAGTGACATCATCACCAAATTATTTTCTTTCAAAAACCCCCACCCATGTTCACTGGTGTGGCTTCACACTCGGGATGTCTGCTCTGCCAAAACACCCCACTACATCACCGAGTCAGCGCCTGAGCAGGAGGGGCCTGGTTCTTCCTAGATTTGGGGATGAAATCAGACCTACTCCAAATAAACAGTACCAGCTGAAGTCCTCACAATGATGGGTTCAGGTTTTATGGCTGTTATGTAATCCAGCAGAGGTTTGACTGGGTGGGTCATGGGTGGGTCTCCTTCCTTTGTAAAGTACTCGTCACATTTCATGAGGGTTTTGCAGTTGTTACTGGCTCTATTTTCCCCTCTCTCTTTCTTAGTCTTGAAATACAATTACAAATCCCATTTATTTACATTTAAATTATAATTATAAATTCAGGAAAAACCTCTGTTGAACATATTTCCTTGCAGTGATATTGATGCATAGACATAAGCTGTGGCCAGGATGTCTGTTCACAAACAAGCCTTTTCGTCTGATGGCTCACTGCTCGTTCACGACTCAGTCGAATGACACAGTGACCTGCCGGACAAAGCTGAGGCAGAGGCAGCAGCATTAGTTTATGGGCTGTATAATAGATCACTTTGTTGACAGTGTGATATGTGAAAAGGCCACAGTGTGTCCTTTCAGTTGCTCTGGAATGAGCTCTGAGAGCACAATTAATCACCACATATGTGAAAGACTTGTTCTACTGTTGCAGACGCGTCATGTTTATGATGCTTTGTGGCCTTGAGTGTTTCTCATAGTTCAGTTTACTGTTTGCTGCTGTTCATTTCTGTCAATATCAGCTGGCTGGAGAACTTCAGTCACATGGGGTGGATCCAGAGGCAAACTGGGGCCTATAGAGCTAACAGTAAACAAGGCAACTGCAGTTACCCAACTCATAACCTCAGCTAATGGCCATGCATGACTGCCACCTGCACTTACTCTTACCACTTACTTTTTATTTATTAATTAATTTCACCATAAATCTATAATAATGAGTATTTAAGCTTTCTGTAAAGGTGACATCATATCAGATGGATACAGTGACTCTGGGAGTTACAGTATTGCTGTTGCAGTCTGCCCATCACTTAGATCCACACATAAGTGAACTGTCCTGACTCTAATTGGCTGTGACATTTGGGACAAAAATGTTATGTTCCCCTCAGGATGAAGCTTCTCTCTGCTCACGCTCACAAATATGACTATGTCCTGACAGAGTTCTCAAACGTGCACATCTACATTCAACATTTTGTTCATCTAGCTACATCATGAGGTACATTTTTACTTCAATAATTGACAAAGAATAGTCATTGCAATAATACTCTACTTTGTGTTGTGTACTAGTTAATAAGTGCATGTTAACAGACTAAGTTAAGATATGTTAGCATTTAGCTCAAACACTGCTTTGCGTGAGTGTAATGAGCAGAAAGGCTATAGATTATCACATTTTTATGTGATTATTCCTTTACGATATCACTGAATCTGACATTTCTATGAGTTGTGAAATTTCACCAAGAACAGCACCACTTTTATCATTGATTTGATAAATATTTAAGTGAAATATTCCTCAATAAAAGTGTAAAAGTGACCTGCAAATATTGAGCCACCGCAAGACCGGCTGTTCCACCATCCAATCCAGTGCAGCTCGAATCCGTACGGAGAACCTCAAACGGGAGAATCAGTTGTCGTAGTGAACGCGCTGTTGTCTCAATTGACAACGTCATATATTTTGATAAATCCCCTGTGTCCCTAGATGCCTGTTTATTCAAAGTTTATAAACATTGACAATATCGCCTGTCCAAATCACAAGAAAGTGGTAAAACTTGGCAAGAAAGCAATGCACTTTCTTGCCAAGTGTGAAGCTGATAAGATCAACAGTTCTTGAGCCACAGATAGACAGGCATTTCTGGCTTTATTAGATGGATGACTAAAAAGGCACTTAATAGAGTGCATATCTCTCCCAAGGCTGAACAATTCTAGTCTAGTTTTTATAGAGGAAATATAAAAAAATAAAAAGGAAGTGGTCTAATAACCTAAATGATTTATTTCTCATTGCACCAGCTTTGGCGGTTCCTGCTGACAAATAAACTAAAAACAGAGAGCACAACTCCACCAAGGCCCAACAGTCCCCTTAATTCAATCAAGCTGCACCGAATTACACACACTGACGTCTAATAATAAATAAAGCCTGAAATCATATCACACCAATGTTGTACCATTTATAATCTGGATCTGCCCTAGACACAGAGTATGTGATGTTTTGTGGACCCACAGTTTCAGTGTATATTCAAAATGTCTTCCCCATGAACCATGCAATGTGCCTGGGATGCTAACAGAGTCGTCTTTGTGTTCCTACCTAACCACTTATCTATGGAGGAGGGCCAGAGTTTACGTCTCATCTGGGAGAAAGCTGCTCCCTGCTCACGCTCACAAATATGACTTTGTCCAGACAGAGTTCTCAAACCGTGAACATTTACATTCAACATCACAGTTGTCAGGGGGTTATACAGAGCTGTGCCTCAGAGCGTGCCCTGAGCTGTAAAACACAGTACACTGATGCGCCTCTGTACAGATGGTATAACCCACCGACCTCACTGAATAATTGACCTATAAATTATGGCAGCAGATGATGCTGACAGCTTGGCGGATGAGTACGTTTGACTAGTCAGCAGATGACCACACTGTGTTATTGTTCCTGGTTCAGAGATTGAGATCATGTCAGGGTTTTATTAGAGGGGAAGTGTTTCAAGCTCTACAAGGAATCCCTGCTCCTCTGACCTCGACCTCTTGTTGACAAACAGAAGCTCTTGACGATAAAGAACAATGCAAGGAATTCCTCCCTGTATCTGGGATTAGTTTAAATAACGAGTTTATCCAACTATATTTTACAGCAGAAATACTTAACCACAGTCAGACTGTGTGTTTATGCTTCTGTGTGGTTACACCTGTGCTTCTGCAGATTCTGTGTTTACTCTACTCAGCCAAGTTTCGATGGCTCAGCTCCAGTTCATCTAAAATGCTGCTGCTCTTCTGTTGACTGATACCAAACATACACCGGACATTGTCCCATTGGTCTGCTGATAGAGCATTTGCACTGTGCACCACTGACTGTGTTTTATGGTGTATTTCTTACAATATCATGTGTGCTGTTACGTTCTTATTTAATTAATATTCTGGAAAACAGGAAACACAAGGACAAAGTGGAGGTGATAACATATGCGACCATGTTCCTTGGCTGGTATTGAATTGGGGATGTTATATGGTGGGTAACCACACCGCAAATCATTTTTACAAAACCAGTTACAAACGATTTATCAGTCCTATATAATTAGCTTTATACATTTTTTGTCCAACTTTGATTGATGACACTTTCTTTTTAATAACAATTATTTTAGTTACACTAATGTGGCATCTGGAGCATGACCTAGGAATATGTCAACATTTACAAAAGGAAAAAATGGTCACCATGGTAACAAAAATTCAAGTTTATATTTTTGAAATGAATAAATGACGTACTTTACATATGTACATATTTATTGGCAGTTTTGGATCAAATAAACGTGATGAGTCATACACCACTGCCAGCTAGATTTTTGGAGCCCCCTGGTGGTTTGGGGGGTTCCTAAGCAGCCACCTAGTAAGCTTATAGGGAGGAGGATTGCAAAGAAAAATACAACAACCATATAGTTTCACTTTTAAAAGGGTTCAGTTGTTTTTAGATGGTAATGGTAGTTTTTGACGTTACTGAGGGAATAAGATTTGCACTTAGTGATCTTGCATTGTTTAATTGTGTAACCTTATGTCTAAAGGGTGAGGTTGCATATCCTATCTCCACTATGACCCAATAAACATTTACTGTATGGAAAATCAAACAGTAAAGCAATATAAGGTGGCAGGTGATTTAGACAAATGTGTGTTGTAGGGAATCATTGATGGAACGATATTACACAACATTAGACGTTATTCAGTATAATGAGCTATTATAACATTAATAAACATGACTAATATTCATAAATGCATGCAACTAAAGTACAAGTCAAATAAAACACAATATTACTTGTTGCAGTGTATTTATATAGTTAATGTGTAGATGCATTTAAGATGAATATCAATTTATCTCTCATTTAATCTGAATGGTGTAGGAATTTGATCAAATTACATGAAATCAATCAGAAAACAATATAAACCAAATCACAGAATGTTTGAACATTATTCTGCCTTTGTGTCAGACAATAAAATCAGCTGGTTTTCAGTTCAGAGTGGCCTGTTGGTTTTATGGCTTTTGTCCCGACCCTCTTGCTCTGAGATGGAGGCTGAGGAACTAAGGCTCAGGAGTTCCCCGCTGACCCCCTCCGGCCAGTTCCGCCTTAATAATCCCCAGTGCCATGCCAGTCGTATATATATCTGTTTTGTCAGGTTAAAAGCCGTTTGTTTGGATGAGCAGCAACTCTTTTGGTTTCCTGTCTGAAATGAAGGTTTTATGGAGCTGGGATTACCTGACCTGCAGGGGTCGACCTGCAGGTCAGGGATCTGGTTTCCCACATCTTGGCTCAGTGAGGCCTGGGCTGTCTGCTACATATGATTGTTTTTATATGTTTTTTGGACAATGATGGAGTTTAGAGGATAAGAGAAATATATACACACACACATACACAAGTATCGACGATATTCTTTACACAAAGCTGTGAAGTTGTACTTATAAAAGATGTTGGAATAACTTTCATCCCAGTCCTCTCATCAGATGTTGATTAACTGAACACAGTTGCCGTCGTCCTTTAAACAAGATGAAAACATGATTGTTTGTTTCATGTGGTTTCTGAAGAGTTCTTCTCCTGACGGTCTGGTCTCCATTCTGAAGAGGAGGAGAGCGTCTCTGGATGGACTCCCCCCCCCCAGCGACATCGCTGCTAAACAGAACTCCAAACGCAAAGTTCACTTCAGTGAACCAGAGGACGGCACCGAGCAAGGTACACTTCAAGTAACCTGTAATCTAAATGCCTTCATGACCTAAAACATCAGTATAGAACCACACCAGCTCACTGTGATACATCCGTACTGTCAACTGCTTTGACTTTATAAAGATGTATTAACTTTGAGTTATATTTCTTGCTTCTTAGATGAGGTGGGTGGAGACTCCTGCCTGATCCTCCTGCTGCTGTGCCTGGTTACAGTGGTGATCAGTGTAGGTGGGACCGCTCTCTACTGCACCCTGGTGGACACCTACTCGAACATTTGCACCGACTTCACTCAGAACGTCAACTTCTACGTCATGAACGTACGGAGGTTCTTCGAGGGGCTCGGTCACTGGCTGCCCCTCCGGACTTAACACAGGCGATAACAGACGTTGGCGCTGTAGCAGACAGTGTGAGGCACAGGGTGTTAACACTGCACAGACATGGGACCTACAGGCGATAATGTGATGCTGCCATCCAGAGAGTTTCATTCCTTCTCCAGTCACTGGACTTGTGTCTGAGCAAAAGAGACTTGTACATTTGACCAAACAGACTGAGATGTACAGTATGTGTCAGTCCTCAGGTGATCTAAGCAACACCAAACTGTAAAAACTATCCAGATCTCTTCGGCTCAGAAGAAAAATGTTATGATGAGTGCGTGTTGTGGGATGATGGTCGAATGAACAACTTGTTTACTTCGGTCTGTGTGGATTCTTCATCGTCAAGCTGAACCTCACAAGAAGGCTCACAACTCTCAGCCATATTTATATTTTAATATAAGTACTTTATCTGTGTAGTAGTGTTTCCCTCACACCTCTTTTTCTGATAGTTTTATTTGTAAAGAGAGAAGCTGTCTTTAGCATCATTAGGATCATTAGTTTGTGTAGTTATTTTGAAACATTTGAAGACCAATGTGATTTTCATTTTAATTTCATTCTACCATTATTGTCTGCTGTTTTGAGTCTTCTGTGCTAAATGTGTACATCAGACACGTTACACACCACAACCAAGAGTACCTACATTTTTTTAAACACCCAGATTGTCAATACATATGAGCCTTCATGATCCTTTCACTGAAAAGGTGTTTACCTCAATACAAGTGGTTACTTTGAACATTCCTCTGATCGTTTGACAAAGACCAGTTCAATCATTGGACTGAGTTAGATAAGAAATGATAAAGGCATAGTAAGGTCAGTATCTTATCCAAAAAGCACAGCATTAAGCGTACTAACTTATAACACATGATTGGCACTATGCGAAACAGTAATTCAACAACCGCTCCATAAACTCGCTCACCCTGTGTTTATAGTTTTGGTGCTCAATGTTTTCATCTTCATCATTTAGAGTGCATTTCTAATTCCGCTTGACATCTGGACGTACTGGATCCCTTCCAGTCGTCTCTTGCTATCGTGCAGACACTATTAAAAGCCCAATGCAGTGAGAAGATTTATTTTCAGTGTGTGCACAAAGGACACTAAATCTCAGAGAGCACATACATCCTCCAAGGCTGATCGGCTTCTTCATCGCTATATTACATCATCATCATCATCATCTGTATCAGATACATCGGGATCATTATTTAGATCTGCACAAAATAGATATTAGCACTCTATATATGCTTGATTTTTTCATACAACTGTCCCAAAAACTCCCATCTCTCAATCTTAAAGAATATTTAAAATAACTCCTGGATCCACATGGATGGAATACAATCTAAAATGTTATGGGGTCTTCTTTGGTACCTATCCCACCCCTCCACCAAGTTTCAATAAAATCTGTTTTTGCGTAATCGTGCTCATAGACAGACAAACAGCAATTAAATCATGACATCATTGGCGCAGGTAACAAAAGCTCAGTGTAGGTCTTGAGTATTAACATTTATTCAAAACTTTCTCTAAATGTCCCTATGGGTAAAAAGCACAAGGCTTTCATTTACACAAGTTATTCCATTTGAATCACTTTGTCCAACAGTTGTATTTCCTGGTTTGCTCAAGTTACACAAATGAAAAACATTCACTATTTGAATGGATGCAAAATGAAAATTTCAGCATGTTCTCTAAAATATTTGCCTTGTATTGTTTTTTTGAAACGATTTCTACTCTCCTTCAGAACTCTGTTTGCAAAGTAGTGAATATTACCTCTGTATTGTCACTGTGGATATTGTTTACCAGCAAGTGTTGCATTATGCAATACATCTTTATATGTTTTAATATCTATGTTCAGTTGTGTCCACAAGGGAATATTAAAAAATATATTAATATTTTCCATTGTGTTTTTGGTTTTAAGGCTTGTTTTAACTTGGGCATGGAGAGGAATCTCTCACTTTTGTATTAAATGTGTTTAATTTTATAACCAGAAAGGCTCCAAGTAGAGTGCACACCTCCACCAAGGCCAAACAACATTCCCCTTAAATTCAATAAAGCTGCATCAATTTACCATGAATTATTCTCTGAGAAATAAAGAAAGATGTTGAAAAACTTCCTATCTCGCAATGTTAAAAGAAAAAGAGAAATCCTGGATGCACCTCCTCATCTAAAATGTAATGGGTTCATTCTTGGTTATATCCCACTTCAATTTCAAGGCATCCATCAAGTGGAGTCATTTTTGCATTATCCTGCAAAAAAGCAAATAAGCAAATAAATTAAGAAGAACAACAAGCTCATTGGCGATGATAATCATTAAGATTTTCTTTTGGTAAATATTAAACTTTTGTTCTTTTGGACTATGACACCAGACAGATTCCAGACGTGTAATACCAACATTGTGCCACATGTGGCCGCTATACACCTCAGAATGAACGCCATTTTCTCTGCAGCCACACTGAGCACATGGCTTAGTTATTAAAGACTCTTAAAAGATACGAAAAATATTTTACATCCAATATACTTGGACTGATAATACTGCATTCAACATTCTCGCATTTTGAGACAATTTTTAGCATTGGTCGCCCAAAGGTTGCATTGTTCAGTAAATAGTGGGATAAAAATCAGGTGGAATAAATGTAAAGTTAATGTAAATGTGTGTGTAGTGTAATTTTAATGAAACAAAGCTGCAATTGCTACAACGGTGATAATTGTAGCACCAGCAGGTGGAAATAGACGTAACGCGGATCAGCTAATCAGCGCGCACACAGGACCGGATGTAACGTCAGAAGGCGGGACCTTGAACATATAGTCTGTTCACGTACTGTTGTAATAATAGGAAAAAGGAGTTGTCAGTTGGCTTAAGTCCCACGACTTTCCTCTCAAATCGAAACAACTCCCTCACAACCTTGTATTTATCGTGCAGACATAAGAAATGTGAATTACAGTGCTATTTAAACTCTGTAAACACATGGATGCATTTTCTTTCTTCAAAACACACGACCCCACACTGAAGTTTGAACGACGACGCGGGGGGAAAGTGGACCCTCCGACGAGCACGCGAACGCACCGTAAACCAAAACAATGGCGGCGCCCGTGAGCTCGGTGCCCCTCAGGCCTTATCACATTATCGTGTTCGGTGCCACGGGCTTCACGGGCCGGTTTGTGGTGGAGGAGGTGGCCCGCTGCGCCGCGGAGAGAACCGGGGCTGGCCCGCTGAAATGGGCGGTGGCCGGGAGAAGCAGAGAGCGGCTGGAGGAAGTGTTGGAGCGAGCCGCGGAGAGGCTGTGTAGGTGGAGACATGGCGGAGGGAGAGGAGATAAGGGTTGTTTTTAAGATGCTGACTGTGTGGTCAACTCTGGACTGACCGGGTCTCTGTGGTGTTTGTGGTCTGTGCTGCTCATGTAGCTGCAAGTCAACACTTTTGAACTTGACCCCTGAATATAGCTCCTTGTCAGCTAGCTTCAAAATGTTCAACAGTAAAACCGACAAGTGCTTTTACAATTATTTCATATCAATGAAGTGCAGCTAAACGCCGTTATAAAAGAATATATCATAATAATATTGGATATTTTCATCTTGGTAAATCAGAAATGAAGTCAGCTCAAAAATGTAACCGTGTTTGTTCTATAGCTGGAACCAATACTGAATGACAAACAGGTAGATTTCACATAAACGACATTTAGCTGCATGCACTTATACAAATATATAATTTAATATTAACATCTGACATTTTCAGCATGGTGCACAATAGCTCTGAATAAAATCTAGCTCAAAATTGCTTTGCTCACAGTTCGTTCCTGAGAAACTTAACCCTCAATTTAAAGGCTACGACCTATTATTGACTACTGTGATGTTGTTTATCAAAATGCACTGAAATCACGTCTTGTCCCATTTAACAAAGCATCTAATAGACTCTGGAGATTTACACTTGGATTTCCTTTCCTCACTAATCAATAGACAATGTATAATGCACTTAAATTGAATCCGTAAATGTAAGAGGACACGTTCACTGGCTGCAACTGATTCAAATGTATTCACTTCAATTATCCTTATTAACAACAATATACTCTTCCATTGAATTTGAATGATCAACTTGTTTAAAGCCCCATCAGACTGTAATAAGTCACCTGCTGATAGTATCTCCATTTCCTCACCTGGAACCCTTTTCTAACAAGAAGACAGGACATCTCTATAACAGATGGACGGCTATTGTTGTTCTTTGGCCACCTTCTGGCTGGAATGATTTATTAATGTGTTTGGTCTGTTATTGTCTGTTTCTTGTTTGCTTTTTTGTGTTGCCTGTGTGTACATTGTGATATCTGCTAGTATACCCTCTAAAAGGAGATGGTAAATCTCAAGGAGTTTATACGAATAAATAAATAGGAAACTAAAATGCTTATCATAAATTTAGGGCTACAGTCTGATGTTAACACACCATAAAAATCAGGTTTGAGCCGTGTATTATCCAGACACATGTATAACACACAGTGAAATATTTTCTCCTGTTTTTCTCAGCTATGCCTGAGGTGAGGACAGACACTGAAATCATCGTTGCTGATGTGTCTGTTGAGGAATCGATGGCCGCCATGTGTCAACAAGGTGTGGTGGTTCTCAACTGTGTGGGACCAGTAAGTGTTGGTTTTGTCAGGGGTTGAAACGAAGGGAATGTAGAGATGATGTTTGACACATGTTACATCGGAATAAAACCCACAGCACTCTGATCACGTGGTTTGTGTTTGAAACAATGCTGTCTCTGTCCCTGCAGTACAGATTTTATGGTGAACCTGTGGTCAAAGCTTGCGTTGAAAATGGAGCTCACTATGTGGATATCTGTGGAGAACCTCAGGTACTGTGTTAAACGTCTTTCTGTATTTCTCACCTGTTGGTTAATAATAATTCTGTGATTTGTTAAGGTTTTATGGATTTGAAAAATGACTACTCCTTAAGTCGACTTAAGATCAGACATTATTTGCATCTGTTTGTGTTTGACGTGCAAATACGATGTAACACATTTGTGTTTTTGTGCGTTTTTGGTCGTCCATTCTGAGCAGTTCCTGGAGCGCATGCAGCTTGAGTATCACACCAAGGCCTTGGACAAAGGAGTGTTTGTGATAGGCAGCTGTGGCTTCGACTCCATACCAGCCGACCTGGGGATTCTCTACACACACAGGCAGTTCAAAGGTAGGAAAAAAACAGAAGACATATGAGGTGAAAATGGTAAAATCAAAAGATGTACATTGCTTACCACAGCAAAAACACTTCAGTGGTTTCAGAGACTTGCGTTTATTTTTATTTTGCTCAAATTTAACACTTGCAGAAATATCTACTTGTCTCATTGAATACATTTTAAAGTTTTTTTAAATATCAACAAATAATCAGAAACAGTTTTTGTTTTGTTTTGATCTGATTTATACAAAGGCTTACAGTTACATTTATTTGAACTCACACATTTGATTGTATTTTCTGGTAAATTCTGAATGCACCTTGTTCTTCATCTTTGTCTGATTTCAGGAACACTGACGGCTGTGGAGAGCTTCCTGAAAATTAGCAGTGGGCCTGAGGTAGCCTTAATAACTACAACCTTTGCACTGCATGATAGGAAATGTAGTTTGATACACTTTGTTGACCCTTTTAAAAAGTAAAGTGACGGTATCTGATCTGTCACTAAAAAAGGCACAAGGCACAATGCATGACTAATCATGGATAGTACACATTAGAAAATACAAAACAGACACAAAGCTTAAACATATAACATTGGTTTACGGCACCTGACACCATGACAGCATTTAAAGTGCTCTCCCTCCTTTAACAGGGGATGTGTGGTCATGACACCACTTGGCAGTCTGCTGTGCACGGCTTCGCAGACAGCGGCTCTCTCCGCCAGCTGAGGAAGAAGTTTGGCTACAAGCCGCTGCCTGTAGTTGGAGCCAAAGTCCAAAAGAGGTAAGACTATAACTGAGCAATTACTGTCTGGCTAAAACACTTCACTTTGAATAATATCACCTTTATTTGAATGTGGAGCTTGGCCAGAAGTCCATTAATACAGGGATGTGTCATGTCTCTTCTGAACAGCAGGGAGAGATGTTCCCAGTGAAACTGATACGTCTTAATTCTTATTCCTGACCTACATTTGAATATTTGAATGCAAAGTAAATGATAGGAGTACTATTTAGCTGTGATACCTTCATTTAAAATATAGTGCAGTTTGAGCAAATGCAATCATCAGCAAATAAATGTAAGTTGATGAAATGTTATATATTGGAGTACATTATGTGGTACAAATCTTACCTTAAATGTTCACTTTTTGGAGAGAAAACCTTAATTTTGCCAAGTTAGTTTAGCCTCAGAGGCTGAAAGTAAGT
This sequence comes from Limanda limanda, assembly GCF_963576545.1. NCBI lineage: Eukaryota > Metazoa > Chordata > Actinopteri > Pleuronectiformes > Pleuronectidae > Limanda > Limanda limanda. The sequence goes on from NC_083653.1 coordinate 18,272,271, forward strand.
TACTACATAAGAATCCAGCACAATTTGCAAACTGTTACTGTCTGTGTGGCTGCGACTTACATTCAGTGAGATTTTATTAGAGTGTGGGACCTGGCAGTGATAAGGGGAAAGATTTAAAGGACCATCAGTGGATGAAACGAGCTCCAACAAAACTGTGCTGATGCTGCAGGCAGAGTTAGATTTGGTGAAGTACACCACTTAGCTTTCTCTCTGTGTAATTTGTGTGTATCTGTGTGTGTTTGTGTGTCTGCAGGGGTTTTGTGTTTTTCAGTAAGGAGATCGAGCAGTATGCCATCCCATTCATGGGTTCTGACCCCTCCGTTGTCAAGAGAACCCAGCGTTTCCTTTACGATGAGGAACAACAGTTACCAGTAAGATTACAACAACACAGGCACTGAAACCATGGTTACAGTTTCTCTATTCATTACAGTGGTTGTTAACCCTAGGGACGTTTCTTTGTAATCACTGGTTACACTTGAGGTCTGTCCAAATGTAGAATGCTTTTCTTTCCTCATTAAACATTTAGCATATCTGGTACTTTGGAAGTATTTTGGATTCCTCCTCAGATTTCCCTCTGGCTTAGTAGAACAGCTTGAAACAGAGGGATGGTTTCCATGTACCTCCCTTAGTCTCAGGCAGGAATGCTTAATCACATCACTTGCATTATTCTGTATGTGCCAGTAGAACATCTGATTTTAAAAACACAACCATAAATGGTCAGAAATGCTCCATAGTCTTGGTGTTGTTTATGTTCTAAGCTGCATTACTGAAATAATTGCTGAATACCTAAATGGGTTCACATACACATGGCTGCTGGCAATGGTCTCATTTCACTTATGGATGGTTAATATGGGTGTTGCAGCAAACAGTAGAGGATATAAATAATGCAGGCACATGGGTTATATTTGTTAGGCCTCATGGATATTACACACTATTTACAAGGAAAGTGCAAACAGTAACTTTATTGATGGAAGAATTAACAACATTTTTCTCTTTCTTGTGAAAACACAAATTCATAAAAACCTATTTGCACATTTCCTCAATTACATTCACACAGGGGTTTTGCTTCTGCACCCTTTATGTTGTGCTCTGGTTTCATAGTAGCTTATGTTTTGCTGACTTCAGAATGATAATGCTGTGTAGGTGAGATTACACAGTTGGTTTCAGTCAGTTTCAGAATGTCTTACAAATCAAAAGATGAATTCTTAACAAGTAAAATGTCCTCAACTTCCAGAGTTAACCTGGTCTATTATGACAAGTTACTCATAGTCAGCTAACACTAGCAAACTTTAGATGGATATTTTTTGTGTAGCTTTGTATAACACTGTATTACAGTGTGATCAAATGTAACTGTAATATATCTTCAGAGCTTGGTATCATGCTTTTGATACTAGTGCTAAATCAATACTTTTAAAACAGCACCGGTGCCTAAATGATGTCAGAACTGATTCTTGCAGTCGACGGTAAGAATAGCTTTTTTTATAGCTTATACAAATTAGTGTAAAGTGTACTTAACTTAAATATGCAAATATAAATAAATGCAATAGAAAAATCCCATTATAATTCTATTTCAGTTTCAGTGATTAATACAACAAAATGCTCTCAGCTACAAAATTGATCAACTGTCTCCTCATCGCAGGGCCCACACTGATTTGCTCAGCATGTTGACTCGAGTTTGAGGAAGCTACTAGCTAACTGTAGGCTAATGCTACACACTGCCATGTACAGAGTGTGTTGCCACCAGAGTAAAGTGTAATGTTACTTATATGTGGTGATGTTAATGTGACTCAGGCACCGAAATGAGACACAGAAATCTGCATTGTGATTCAGCAGCAGCAGTGTAGGAACTGGTGCCTGATTTCAACCCTACACATCATCATGTGCTGGCTGTGATGTTTATGTAGGTCAAGTGCACTGTACCATGCAAAAACAATTATAGGACCCATTAGTGTTAGAAAAAGCTTCTGAGAAAGAGACCTGGCCAAGACAGTTCCGCAAACTACACCTGCTACCATTTCCTGCATGATAAAGTGAGTTCTCCTCATCTCACAGCTCATTGTGCCTTCCAACCCTGAGGCTCCATCACAGCACAATTTACAATATTTCCATGTTATCAATAATTTGGCACAACCTGTTCCAGGCAGTGAATTACCAGGCATGCTCTGCATCACTTTGCTCTGCCTCAGAAAAATAAAGCACCGCTTATATCTCAGTGTTCTGTGTCCCTGAGGAACACAGGTTTGGGACGCTGCATTAAGTGACACAAAAAGGTTGAATATTCACGGCACCTTGTCCTTCTTATCATATGTAAACATTAGTATATAGTACGTGGTTGGCTTCCTGCCGATGAAGAGCAAAGTCTCTGTTTCCCTGGTGCACCTGTAACTAGGTCAGCCATTCCAGCAGCTGTCACTGTTTTGATCAAAGCCAGAGACACAGGCGTTAATAAAAATATCTCATTACATTGTTTAGAACGCAATCTACCAGTGGAGTGGAAATCTGATGAGTCATCTGTAGTGATTCATCACTTTCCTCCCCACTGCCACATAACTCCCTGAGACATCTCATCTCATCCTGCCCTCTCTCTTCCCTCCTTTTTTTCCCCTTCCTCTGTTTTCTCCTCTGCAACGTAACAAAGTGTGACAGGGTTTGAGTATTTCCTGGATCCACTGTATCTCCCTCACCACCTGCCCTCCTCTCACTTCACTTTCTTCTCCTATCTCCTCCCCCTCCTCCCCATTCTCTCTCGGCGAACCACCTCTTATCTTTCCTCTCTCTCTGTCACCTTTAATTTCCCGTTCTTACATCACACATTCTCCCTCTGCTTCGTTCGTCCACAGCTGCAGTACAGCGCCTACGTCGGGATCGGCGGCCTCTTCTCCGTGGTCAAGTTCTTCTCTGGCGGCCTGATCTTCTGGTTCATGGCCAAATTCAGCCTTGGCAGGAGACTCCTGACCAGGGTAACTACGTCATCCTCCCAACAACTGCATATTATTGTTCATCTCCTGTGGTATTAAAGGGATAGTTTACAGAAAAATGTAAATGCACTCATTATCTACTCTCCACTATGGCGATGGAGGGGTGAGTGAAATGTTTGAGTCCACAAAACACTTTTGGAGTCTCAGGGGTAAAAAGTGTTGCAGCCAAATCCAATACAATTGAAGTAATAGGGACCCCTTCTTCTGACATAATAAAACAACAGAACAAAAACACAACACATCTCCATACTGTCGTCCAAGTGTCCGCAAACCCCAATATTCATATTTGACTCGAAAGTGTGTCTTTTACACCATGTTCTTAGCCTAAATATCCTCTGATAACCTCCTCTGAGCAGCGGTCTACATCTGCTAGCATCGCTACTTCTGGTAGTGGACTTTCAGGCTTAAAACATGGTGTAAATGATGCTGTGAGTCGAATATGAATGTCGGGGGTTGCAGTTCACCCGCTCCTCCATCGGCATAGTGGTGAATAGATAATGACTAAATTTTCTTTTTTCGGTGAACTATCTCTTAAATGGTCCAGAGCAGATCTGTTTGGGAAAGTAGCCCCTTGGATGAAAAGTGGCAGCTTCAAGACACTGACTTAAAATGGTTATACCAGCATTTAATGGATGAACGTCACTGTAAGGTGTCAGTGTTTTGCTGAAAGGCTTAAGAGTTGCTTGTATTAAATACAGCAGCAGAGTGTGGAAACTACTGTGACACTTTAAGTAGAGAAATGTTTCAAAGCAACATGGATTATACTGTTTTAATACCTCATTTTAAACCAAGAAGTCAGTTTATGAGTTAAGGAGTCTGTGTGTTGAATAGTATTTGATTTGACCGTCTTGTCGTTCCCAAAGTTTCCATCCTTCTTCTCCTTTGGCGTGTTCAGCAAGGCTGGTCCAACCACGAAGCAGGTGAGAGAGTTTATTACTTCCGCCAGGGAGGTTATGTTTTAATCTGCATTAGTTTGCATGTTTGTTTGTTTGTCATTCTGCAGGATTAGATGTCGCAGGTCCCAGACAGGTAACCTTGCAAACCGTTATCCTGATAAAAAGGTCACAGGAGCAGACAGGAAAACATTAGGCTGCTACTGCGTTGACTCCTCGCAGCAGTGTTTAATCTGTGTCTCCATATGTGAGAGCGGCAAATAAACATCTCTTTACAAAGCTTTCTGCTTTACCATATGCAATTTCACATTTTGGTAGATTTAAAAGTGTCAAATTAACCGTACACATGTAACCATACTTAAGTATTCAAAAACTGCTCAATACATTTTTTTATTAAATTAGTTGATTTATATATTTTTGGTCAACGAAGAATTATTCAGTTACAATTACAATTCTATTTATTTACTTGTTTCCTGGTACAGTAAGTTGTGCTGTCAAAGCCTGTTTGATTCCCGATCGTCTCGTCAACATCCTCTCTCCTCATTCATCTCTCTGTCTCTCTCAGATGGAAGACACCTGTTTCAGCCTGACGTTTTTCGGGGAGGGTTACTCAGAGGACACCGACCCCTCGAAGGGCCGACCCGACGCTAAGATCTGCACTCAGGTCATTGGAGCAGGTAACACGGCCACGGCTCAGCCGACGTGTGGTACAATGACAGGCTTCAATACAAGTTCATACCATTCCATACCAGTTAACTGTAGAGGTAGAGACACTGTACAAGTCCCAAGTCATTTTCTAAACTGTTGGGAGCTGGTGCTTTTCTCGTGGACTATTTTTAGCTGCGGATTAATCTGCATGTGTGAGATTGTATGGCTGCTGGGTGGTGTATGTGTGTTGAGGCTAAATAAGATAAAGTCTGTGTGTTGATGGTAACAAAGAAGCTGGTTCCCACTGTTAACTACATGTACGCTGTTTGGGGCTGTGCCTCAGGAGTTAGAGCGGGTCGCCGACTAACCACAAGGACGGTGGTTTGATATAAGTGTCCTTGGGCAAGATACTGAACCATGATGGCCCTGGTGTATAAATAGTCTGTTATAATATAGTATTCTTAAATCCCCTCGTACTATCCATGTAGTTTGTGTTGTAAATAGTATTTAAAACATTATCACATCTCTTCATCTCCATGTCTGCCTCTTGTTGTTGACAGAACCTGGTTATGTAGCCACCGTGTCCGCGATGGTACAAGCAGCTGTGACCTTGCTGAATGAATTGCACTCGCTGCCCAGGAGGTCAGTTTTTTTCCCCTTTTCTTTTCTTCTTTACTTTTCCTCCCTTTGTCATAATTGAGAAGATTTGCTCTTTATGTCTCATCTATTCTGTTTTCTCTCTCTCTCTCTCTCTCTCTTCTGTCTCCCTTGCCATTGACATTGACAGGGGGGGGGTGTACACTCCAGGAGCCGCCTTCTATAAAACCAGTCTCATCGACCGCCTCCAAAACCACGGCATCAAGTTCTCAGTCAGAGAGCACCAGTAGCACTTCAACAGTAACCAGTGAGCACAGTAAATGTTGCAGCATGTACAGATACAGAGTATTGTATTTGTCGTGGTATTGACTGGAGATGATACCTTTCCTCCAGTCAACATGACGACTTCTTACTGTTATTGTCATTGTAAAATCCTTGAACCCTGCATGTGTTGTTTTCACTTAAGCTGAGTCACTCAGAAGTTTTGTTAGAGCAGCAGTTAACACAACCATGTCATTTAATGTCAGGCCAGCTGAGACTTAAAAATAATCCTTTTCCTCTCTGTGTTCACCTGCAGAAACAGACCTTGTGTTTTCTGTCTCTGTGAAAGGAAAAAAATAGATAAATATTAAAAGGTTTCCTCTCAACTCTCTGAGATACTCTGCTGCTGCTTCTACATTTATATCTCTACATTTGTCCACAGTTAAGTAGTTAAATGCAGATGTAAAAAATGTACACATGTGAAATGTTGTTTTAGTAAATTATTAAGATGATTTTATGAATCATATTTTATGAAACAATATGTGCATTTGTACTTGAAATGTATAAACAGAGCAATAAATTTGAACAAGACCTGCCCAATGTTCAGGAGGATTCTTTGGACCAGTTTTCTTGAGCTTTGGGACTGATAGATCCAGCTGGTTAAAATGGGGATGGTTAACCAACAGGACATTGTGGTGGTCATCAAAGAAGAAGGGAGTGGTGATAAACGTAGCGTTCTCAAGCAACATCAAGAAGAAGAAGCTCGAAAAATACCAAGAGAATACCATCTAGAGAAGATGTGAAAAGTGAAGGCAAAGGTTGTGCCAGCTGTTTTTATATATATGTCATAGTAGATCATTATAAATACACATATAGAAATAGTGAACAAAATAAAATCTCATATAAATTCATGTTACATCGTTTTAGTAGGTTTAGGCCAAATAGCTGTCTTAAATATGAACTATTAAAGGCGTCTTTAGATAAAGAGAGTTAGAGGAACACCATTGATTAACATTCAGGTGGATGTATGGAGAAATATATAAGTAAAACTATAGAGAATAAAGTTCTCAAGATGGAGGAAGTAAATCTCAGAAATTGACAAATATCAAACTCTTCTTTCAAACCATTAGTAACACCGCATCTGTACCTCACTGGTGGGATGTTGCTCTCATGTTGGTATGCAGCGTCTTTCTACACAACAGAGCTGCGTGTTCTAAAACACCTTGTCTCATCAGAATAAACATTTTCCAAGTAGAGCTGCAGAGTGTCCAGGTTTATTTTCTAAAGCCTTTTCACCTTGGTTTGTGTACAAGAGACCTTAACCAGCTCCAAAGATTCAACTCAGCCTTTACTATACTTTACAGAGTCTCCTGCCTTATGTCCGAGCTGGACTCGTTTTAGATGAGTTTTTACTCATAAAACACAAACATTAAACAAAATTAAAGAGGAAAACAACACATTTTACACATGGAATTTAATTCACTCATGAGGAACACAATGGGAACCTTATTACATTTTTTATTTTTATTTATTTATTTCCCTTCCAATTAGTCAATATCAACAAAAATCAAAAAAATGATTGTAAAAACTTCCTTCATCAGTTGGTGTTTTCATCACCATAGCAACCAGATGCCAGTGTAATTCCATCATAATTCCACTGAGGCTGGGACAACAGGAAGAATCTGATTGGATACCTTCGACAGGAGACCTCTGATTGGCTGTTGCATTTTTGACTCTGCCTTTGATGCTGATGAAGCTGAAGACAGTTTCTTATTGCACTCTGACATTGTGTGAGGTAAGTCATGTCTCCTTCTGTTGAACTCTGTATTTCTCCAGCATGCTAACCTCTACAATTCAGGCTCATAATTCAAGTTTGAAATGATGCTACAGTAAAATATGAAGCTGCTGCTGTTACCTGCTGCTGTTACATGTTGATAATGTGCTAGTTTTCTGTGCTGGTTGTTGTGAATGTGTCTTCATACATATAGACACATTTTATATGTATTTTATTTTTTACATCTACCTATGGAATGGTTTATATCAAAGCATGTTAATTATAAGTTTATTTCACATCCACTAACCTATAAATCAACTTACCAACTGAAAGGACGGAGAGACACTCCTTGGAGGAGCTATTTTGCTGGAGCCCAGGAAACCGGACCTCAGTGGACGTCGTTGTATAAACCTCCACTGAGTAAGACACACGGAGACCTGGCATCATGGCGGTGAATGCTTTTTTATCAATAATCAAGAACACAGTGGAAGACAAATGTGGTGTAAAGGAAACTCTTTCACCGTTTTTATGAGTGTCACTGTCTCTCTGATTTGTTTCTGTTTTTACCATTTTTAAAGAGGTTTTTAACAAGCAGGGTTTTAAATACACTCACCAACAAAAACACAAAAGCCAGCTTTTAAACTTTGTTTTAGAGCTGGCTAAGATGGCCGTGTATATAACCAGGAAGAGAAAGGTAGAGCAAGACGTCCACATTGAGTCGGTCCCCGTCTGTGTCAACATGATTAAATCCAGAATATAGGTTGATTTCAGTTTTTATAAAGCAGCAGGTGACCTGGACTCTTAACGCTCTGTGGTGTTTCCAAGAGGTTTAATGTTCTTTGACACAGCTGTGGGACGACTACAGTAAAAAAAACTCCAGGTGGAAACTCTCGTGTTTCAGAGCAAAGAAACAATAAATACGATTTATTTCAGTTCCTGAACGCACCTCAGGACTGTCTACATCCAGCTGTGAGGAGACCACCTCTCTGCATCTGCTTTCAGAACTGCACTGAACCCTCCAGGAGTTTCTCTGGAGGAGGTGTGCAGAAAACCTGCTGCTGTGTTGTTCAGCTGTGAAACACAAACTGTTGTTTCCCACAGTGACTCAGATTGTGTTTGTGTTATACACGACTGAAGCAGAGCTGGAGAGTTTTTCTGGTGGAGCGTCAACAGGAAAGGTAACTCCAAAGGTAAATCCCTCCAATTAGTGCCTGATAATAAACGCAATTAGTACCAGCGATGTAAGCTCTAAAGTTATCACACACCCTGGACACACCAAGGCAACCAGTACACTATTCCAGGGGAACCTTAACCTATTAGACGAGCTCCCACTTGTTACACCTCCAACTTTCACAGCTTCCTTCACGTGAACACTTCTCGTCACTTCCACAGATTCGGAGGAAAGGGCCAGTGATCTTGGATATAGGCTTGGGTGATGCAGTTATAAACTTGGAAGTTTATGGCAGAGGAGTGGTGAGAAATCCATTAACAATCTTTCATTGTACTTCTAGGAGAAGTTCAGTTCTACATTGGTTCACAAAAAGCACCATGATTGTTTTCTAGATAAATTAAATGGCTGACAAACCAGAAGGCTCCATCACTGCTCATCGCCATCGAAACCGGACCTAGAAACTCACCCACCATTAACCAAACCCACAACATCAGTGACGCCTTCACACGCCTACACAGGTACTCTTATACTGAACTGAACCACTTCCTGTTTCTGAAATGTTGGCAGGTTCTGTATGTGAGAACTTAATCGTACATTTTCTGGAAATGTTCCTGTCAAATGTCTGGAACACGTCAGAGTACAAACACAGAATGGTTTATCATCTTCATCTTAACCCAGATTGACAGCGTCTGAATCGTGACGAGTCCTCCTGCCGGACAAAAAATAATGATTGGGTTCCCTCCTCCCCCAGGACACTGACCTCACTCTCTTCCATCTCTCTCTCACTGCTCGTGGCTCGTATTAGATTCATATTCTTGAATTAAAGCTGACAAATCCCAAATAAATGACTGACAGTGTGTGCCAGTGTGTACATAAATTAAGTGTTGATTTGTTTGTGTGTACTTTCAGATTATTATTAGCAACAAGCTTAGGGTGCAATGAATATCACTGATTTAGACTCATGATAGAATCTGATGTATTTATTATCTCGCTTTAGGCAGAAAACTGAGCATTAGACATTAAAATCATCTTTTCACACGACTTCCTTCGGTTTCACAGATTCTGTAATGATCAGGACTGATATTTCGGACGAAGCCGGTTTATTGGGTCAGAGCTGCGATCACGACTCCGGAAGCTGACTCGTTCTGTCCTGTCCTGAGCCTTTGCACCTCCAAGTTGAAGCTCTGATCAATTTACAGTGTTGGAGTTAAACACATCAGTGTGAATTGTTTAGTGTGCTACTGTTCACAACACAGCAACACAAGACAAACTATGTTTCTTACATTTTTCACAATTGGTTTTATTTATATATGAATTATGACAATAATTAAATAATAGTAATAATAAATAACCTTGTCATCAGTTAGTTTTCATACTTATTTTAACTGATTTGCTGATGATACATGTAAAAATCACGACATTAGGCAACCATCTGTTTTGAAAACCTTGAAGATCACACAGCAACCTTTGTGTAACAATGGACATTTTAAGTTGATCGCTTGTTTACAAATGATACAAAGAATTTCTGGAACCATTTTGAAAAAAATGGATAAGTGGAGCTGCAATCACTATGATTGAATGACCAGAGGTAATGGAATCAAACTGCTCATCTCTCTGAGTGGACTTCAATCTGACGAACAACTGAAAACAGCTGCAGGTGTCAGGAGAGAAATCCGTGGAAGTGGTTTCTGGAAAATCTGTACGTCCAGGATTTCAGATCACTTCACGATCTGCTCCATCTTTTAACCAAAAAGCCAGAAAAACTGTTTTTTTTTTAACTGGTCCTGAATAGTTTTCAGTAGAGCTGTACTCCTTTGAACTTAAATTATTATAGCAATGTTCCAAAATATATTTTGATTTGTGACTAAGATGTAAAAATGGCCTGTCTGGGTTTGTGTCAAATAAACAAAGTTATAACTGTAGCATAGTCTTATGTGTTTTTATGACCCTCTGCCAAGGGACGTCATGTTTTCACGCAACACTAGGCAATTACAGGACACATTATTAGCCAGAGTATATATTTTTATTAGAATGATATATATTGTCTTACTGTATTTATTGTTTTGTTTTTATGTACAGTGCACCAACCACATAATGGCAATTTCCAATATATGCAAATATACGTGGCAATAAAAAGAATTCTGATTCTGATTGTGCATTACACATATCATTCTGCAGGATTAGTATTGTGTGCATTATAATCAGTGATGCCGGTAACGCGCTACTTAGTAACGCGTTACTCTAATCTGACTACTTTTTTCAGTAACGAGTAATCTAACGCGTTACTATTTCCAAACCAGTAATCAGATTAAAGTTACTTGTCCAAGTCACTGTGCGTTACTATTTTGTCATTAATAGTAAAATATATATTTGATTTCGTGCCGCGGATGGGGGAGCAGCCGCCCTCCGCTCCGCGCAGCCGGAGGCTCGGTGTGCGGCCCGCCGCGACGTATTTTGGGGGGGGGGGTCCTCGTCCGCCGCGCCTCACGGCGTCTCTGGTGCGGGGGCTTCCTTTCTCTTGGACCGAGGGATGGTGTCCGTCGCCGGTGCGGAAGGCAGGCCGTCGGAGGGGACCGGGCGGCGGCGGCGACTCTGGCCGCGTGCCGGGCCCCTTCTCGCGGATCACCTCAGCTACGTCGCCCGCTCCGTTCGCCCCCCCCCCGGCGGTGCACCTCGGCCGCCGCCTAGCAGCTGACTGAGACCTGGTGCGGACCACTCGCCCCACTCCACTGTTTCACTCATTACATGCGATAACAACATAAGATTAGTCCAAAGTTACACATTTAGACATGATATCAGCCTACATGTGGTTTTATACTCTTGTTTTGTAAAACCACTCCTTGCTTCTCTAATGCTGTGAACAACAGGTACAATGTTCATAAAACATGTTGAAAAGAATTTAATAGTTACATTTATAACCAATGTATAAATAGTAAGTTTTGCCATTACAGTGTTAACAGTTAAATATGTCAGGTCAAGAAAGACTGTCTTAATTTTATTTTAGAAAAACAAGTATTTATGTCAAGTGAAGTCAAGAAAGACTGTCTTTATTTTATTTTTTATTGTTTTATAAAAAAAAAGAAGTATTTAAGTTAAGTTAATTCAAGGAAGACTTTTGTTTTTATAAAAACATGTATTTTTTCAAGAATTCGTTTTTAAGTTACATTGTACATTGTTGTTGTGTACATTACTGTTAAAAATCCACTAATAAAGTGAGTGTTGGCAAAACCGGTTGTCATTTTTATGTTGAGCCGGCGGGGGTGTTGTCGGCAGCTGCGGAATGTAACTAAGAAAGTAACTAGTAATCTAACTTAGTTACTTTTAAAATCAAGTAGTCTGTAAAGTAACTAAACTACTTTTAAAATCAAGTAGTCTGTAAAGTAACTAAGTTACTTTTTCAAAGTAACTGTGGCAACACTGATTATAATGCATACCACACTCGACAATGAATGACAATATGTTATGTTATGCATTACATATTATGTATCCTGTTACTCCTCCCGAAATGTGTCACAAATACACATACACAAGCTTTTTGCGTATTTGGTGTGACTTTAAGAAAAGTGATCAGATGTCAGGCTAAAAAGAAGACATTAGGGTATTTTTAATGCTGTCAAATGTGTGATGATTGGTCAATATGAACACGTTCCGGGGTCTCGGACGGCACCGTTGAGCCATTTTGCGACGCCCATTGAAAATTCCTCCAGAATAAGTACATTTTCATCACTCTCTAACTTTCTTCAATTTTGGTAAGAATTTGAGCATGTTAAAGCCCTCAAAGAGCCAATTCATTTGCCTGAAAAATAATAATAATAATCCTTACAATTTTAATAGGGCCTCACTGTCTGTCAGTGCCTGTCAGTCCTCGGGCCCAACATTTTTTATTTGTGATATTGCTATTGATGAAAATCATATTAAAATAATTATTGATATTGTGTTATTTCTGAAACCCAAAATGTTTAACATCCCATTTAACATTTGTATTTCATATGCAATTTAAGTAACCTTCAAGCATAGCAAACACAACTTTGAATAAAGGTCAGTGGATTTAAGATGCTCTTAAAAGAGAGGTGGTCAAATTATTATTAATATGACATACGTGGATTTCATCATTTTAACAGTATTCAGTTTCTTATGCTTTTTCACTGAAGATTTTCCACCACTCCTGTGTCCTCACACATGTAGAATCATAATCAACACAATTCCTACATATTCAAACTGAATAAAACCACTGAGGCTTCTAGAAACCCACCATTTTCTCCTACCACCAGGTGCCAGTGTTTGCTCTGCTCTCCAGCCCTGACAAATATTTACCCTGCACAGCAGTGCACGACAGCAGAGGTCATTTCGTGCCTTTGAGGACACAGAGAACGGTGCCCTGGCCTTAGTCAAGCAGACGCCATTAGAAAGCTGGTGAAACTGGGACATGGCCCAGGGAGGTTGTTCTGAGGAAGCAGACACCTCAGATGTGTGGAGAGGACGTGAAGGTCAAAGGGAGCTGGCAGCTTTCTCTTTTCTCCTGGATGTGAGTCACTGAGAGTCTCTTCTCTCTGTCTCATGTGCCCCCCCCCCCCCCTGCTGTCAGCACCACTTCAATAAAACAGCTCTCTTACAATAGCAGCACATACAGTACACAGACACACACACACAGAGACACACACACACTGAAAACAGTGTCTGCTGACTGGAAATGTCACTGGGCCGGTGTGTATGTTAAACAGCCTCTAAGTGCAGTGTGATGATGTTGGAGGGATGATGAGTGGGGGGGTGGATTTTCTGTTCAAGAATGAGATCGACGGGGGAGAGATTGCAGTGGTTTTCCCATCGCATAGGATGGAGCGGCCCCACCCCTCTCGCTCGGCCATGCACGTCCCCCTCCTCCGCCATTGTGGCTGTGCAGAGATGCATGTCAGGTCCCTCACCTCAGCCAGCTCCTCGCTACTCTCCCCTCCTCCTCCTCCTCCTCTTCCTCCTCCACTTCCTCCTCCTCTTCTCCTTTTGGATATATGTGTCTCAGTATTGATCGGCCCGCATTCTGCAATTCGAATTTCTCAATTAAAGCCAAGCATGTTGAGTCGGGTTCACAGTAAAAGTATATTAATAATTCAGGATAACCCTCCACACCTAAATGGATGTATAGTAAAGACAATACACATGTCTATCAAAACATAACGGCTGTTTCTAAAAGGATTTCACATTTTAAAGGGGGAAATGTATGAGAAGTAGTAATTAGTACAAAGGTTAGAATAGTTTCTCTTCATCTTTTGTCCAGATTATTACCATTAGGGACCTATTTAGCAGCAGCATTTTACTGTTGTATTACATGCAGTTTGTTACTTTTACATAAGGCATATATTAATATTTCATGTAATATAAATAATGAGAACAACAGAGGGAGATAAATTAAAAAAGATCTAAAAGTTGAGTCAGATTTAGTTCAGTACAGTAACACGTTGTACTGCTCTTCCCTCAGACTCTGACATGTTAGATATAACATCAGCTTCTCCCCTTGGTAAACACACTTTTGTTTGGGTCTGATGAGAGTGTGTCACACTCCTCGTGTGTGTTTGAAGATATAAGACATATCTGTCTTCACACAGGCTGCAATGTAGTGGGATGAGCTGCTCTGACTCTTCCTCTGCTTCAGCGTGTTTTCTCTCTCTCTGAATCTCTCATCATGTTTCTGCTTTGTTCTCAGTCTCGCTTTGTTTCTCTCTGGCCTCTTTTCCTGCTTCCCTCTAGTGAGATGTTGTGTGAAATACACATTTAAAGAGGAGAAAACAAACGCTTTACTGTGCTCTTCAAAATATGAACATTAAATCACATAATAGGGCCATTTAATGCCGCCTGTTATCTATTCAACTATTTGTGGATATTTGATAAATTATACATTTGTTTGCTAACATGTACAGTTTAAAAACTAAACAGTAAGGGCCTAGAACAGCCTTTGATGCCATTCACACCAAATCTTGAAGCCCCTCATGGTCTAGTTCCGATACATTTAAATGGGAATTCCAGTATTTTTCAACCTGGCCCAATGTTTATAATGGTGTAAATGAGTGGTACTTTCAAATACTTTCGGAATCAGGCCAGAAGACTGTATCCACGTTGGAAGAACTTATGGGGCAACTGCAACCGTCCAAAGTTTTCCCAACAATAAATGGCTTGAATAGTTGTTCTGGGTCTTTGCTATGAGTCAGGCAACATCACACATGTCGTGATCAAGGAGAAGTCATTTATATCATTAAAATACACTTCAATTATCTCACGTTTTGACCTCAATCTTCCTGCAACAACCTGAATCCCATGAGACTTGAGAGTGAGACATGTAATGTTGCCAGAATCTTAGCAAAGACCTAGAATAACAATTTGAGCCTTGCATTGGTTAAAAACAATCTTTTAGTGGATATATTTTGGACTGTCGCAGTTGCCCCATGAGATTATATTGTAGCCACTGTCACCATGTTGTACCTTTTGGAAGGGGTGATCTACTGGACCGATCCAAAAGTTTTAATCAGTTCCAGTTATTTATACACCTACATTTATATGCATAGGGCCCAGAATTCCCTTATAATATTTCACTATGTTCATGTTTCATAGAGTATACCATTGAGAAAATGTTTTAGAAAATGTGAGAACAGAGATCTTGGGTAAATATATAATGCAGTTAAAAACAAAGACTGAGGGGATTCATGATTTTAATTTGTATTTACACAGAGGGCTTTATTTACTTCTTCTCACAATAATAATGAGAAAAAAAAAATTACAATAACTACAAATATAACAAAAGACTCTTACACACATGCATTAAACCCATTAATGGTTCATTCAAGAGCCATTCAGCAGATACAGTTCTGTTACGTTTGTGTTCCCTCCGATTAACTTCTGTTTCTGCACTAAGTAGCTTCCCCAGTTAAAATCCTATTTTAAAAAGTGCTGCACTCATTGTTTTGCATATGCCACAACAATTGTCTGGTTTATTCACTGTGCAGAGTGTAAACAGGGCATTTCAACAAACACACATATTAACTCCTCGAGAGATGTCGATCACATTCATTTATCGTGCAGTGGATTTATGCTGCTGCAGTTCAAAGCAGTGTGGTGGATCTCATCTTTGGTTTCTCTGCAGTTTCTGGTCCGTGATGCTGTTTGTTAAAATCTCACGTTTTCATCAGCGTGAGTAACTGTGGAGTAACAGTACATAGATTCAGGTGCAGATGTTGGCTACAGGTGATTTTTTACAGAGATAATACAGTTTCATATGTATTCAGCTTTGTTTAAATGAATGACCTATCGAACTAATGTCAATCCTGCAACGATTCCCTGTTTTTGTTAAAATCCTTAAAGCTTTTATACTATCTGCCTAATTCAAGAGTGTGGTCCATAGAAGACAATATTAACTCTCTGTTTCACTAAGTGAAGCGTTCAGCCTCTTTTCACCACCACAATAAGTTTCATCCAGCCACTTATTTAAAGTGTGGTGATCCAGTGTCTGCATGCAGTTTGTCCGTGGGAAATCATTGTTCATTTTGGTTTGAGATCACATGTGCATGTCTGTTCAATGTCAGTTCCATTCATTTGTGTGTGTGTGTGTGTGTGTGTGTGTGTGTGTGTGTGTGTGTGCGTGTGTGTGTGTCCCTGCAGACGTTATTTGCTGACTCCTTTGAATCTGAATCCCAGACGGTGTCAGGAAGCTGCAGACACTGCTCAGAGCAGAGAGAAGACAGGAAAGACGAGAAAAAAAGGAAAAAAGAGAAGAGTTGGTGCTTGAGCCGTCTCTGAGAGGAGGGGGGTGGAGAGTCTGAGGAGTGTGAGAGGAGAGCAGGATGACAAATGAGGCCATAGAAAGCTGGATTGTAGACAGTGAGGGTACTGCTAGAGCTCAGGGCTTTGCCTGCAGACAAATACAATATGAGCATGTTTTCACACTTACACTGCAACCTTAAGTTTTAATCAACCTGAACTCATGTCCAGGAAGGAACAGCCACAGAGTATGTGAATGTATACATTCACAGCAGATTAACCTGTTTGATGGCACACAAATATATATATATATATACAAATTGCACACACTAATAAATATCAGTTCCCTAAACATTTTTACAGCAAGATCCAGGATTTATTCTCTGTCAAATCAATGAAAATGTCTAATCTCACCATGTTAAAGAAAAGTGAAAAATTTAATGGGTCCTTTTACGGGTTGTGCCCCACCCGGCCACATGGAAATCGAATGAGTAGTTTTGCTACACTAAATGCAGACGAAAAAATAACATCCTTGGTGCATTATTCTAATGGGGCTCTCAACCCTGGATGTGTAATCTAAACTGGACGTAAGAAGAAAGCCAGCAGTATTTTCAGGGACCACACACACCCTACATGTTTGAACTGTTCAGGACATTAAGATTCTCCAGCAACAGACTAAGGAGCAGATTTCCATCACGACCCCCCCCCCCTGCATAAAGACTGTCAAACACACTTTCACTGACTATGTAGTGCATGTACCACACACACCAAGGGCTGTGACTAGCATTCACACACATCAAAGACTGTGATTATCACACAAACTTGTTTTGCATTATTTCTGATTGAAATTTTTGCACTATTAATACTGTTACTGTATCTTCTGCACAAAGTCATTTGCTGATGCTGCTACTTTTCTTGTTTTCACTCTATATTTCTATATACTTTTACAACTATAAATATAGTTGAGAAGCCTCTTACAATTCCATCGTACCCCAGTGTGATGGCAATAAATATCTAAAATCGTTGAATGTTAGGAGATCTATATCATTTACAAGAACAGTGTGCTCCTGCTGCAGCTTTGTGATGAAACTGTTTACCCCACATAATGCACCGTGCATCAGTCAAAAGTGCTGCATCAACCTGCCTACCTGCCCTCATGTGTCAGCACTTTAAGGTCTCTGCACCTTGAAAGACCGAAGAGTGAGTGGGTCCATGGATAAATAAAACAAACCAACAAAGCAAAGACCAATGTGAGACAATGAGGCATGCTTTCTCCAGAAACCAGAACAATCCATTATGTTCTAGTACTGTCCTCTGGTCTCCTTCAAGGGTATTTTGTTATCCTGCTGAATAATGGATGAACCTCAGACACAGAGAGAGAGAGAGAGAGAGAGAGAGAGAGAGAGAGAGAGAGAGAGAGAGAGACAGACAGAGTCCTTTGGCGATTGAACAGTGTTGCAGCATTTGTTTTCACTTCCTTTGCTAAGGAGTTTTCTCATGTCATGGCCTCCTTAACTGTGCAGTTTGATCTGAAACTAAAGGATTTGGCCTAAAGAGGAAGGTTTTGAAACTGGTTCAACGTACTGTACTAATTAGGATTTTTAACAACATGACAGTTCCCTTACAAGAGACGTTCCCCATTTGTATTGTCTTGATTGATGACAGCATTTTCTGGTGTTTTCCCTCCATTGTTCATGTAATAATTGCTTCATTAGCTAAGTTTCATCTCACCAAACCAAGCAGCACAAAGGAATGGTACGGGAGTCGATGACTAGCTCAGTGATTCTTATTTCATAGGCTGCAAATTCTCCATAGGAGGGAGATGTTCTGAAATTGTCAGGTCTAGATGTCAACATGCGCCAACTGCAGGAAATAAAACGTGACCTCTGTCAACCAGACGCTTGCTGAGGTTGGTGAGTAAAAAAACTCCAAGAAAATCAATAGAGCACAACACAAGACAATACTGTAAGGAAATATTCAGGATGATTCACATTCACGTCCCCACACAGTCTTTGAGATCCGGTGAGATTTCCCAAACATACGATATGACCAGTGTTATAAGAACCAAGCTATTGGCAGATTGCCCGCTCAGTGACTTTGGATCCAGAAGAGCAATGGAAGGATGAATAACAGGGGAGAATAACATGCAATAACCTGGTCACATGACAGCTAGTGCATAGTTTTCAATATCCTTCCATAGGTTATGACCCAAACAGTACCAATAGAAGAATGCAGATCTTGAAGTTGAACCACTTGTGTGCCCAAACCACTGGAGCTAGGCAAAGAAAACTCACAATCTCTGGTCTACACAAAACAACAGCTAAACAACCAAATACACACAAAACTGGAACCAACACATTGCTCTGCACCAAAGTAGCAAACATGAAGGTCCTGCTAAACAAAAGACTCTCTAGCCAACTGATCACCCTGATATAAGAAATAGCACGAATCAAACCATAACATACTTCTGAAACTACTTCCTGACTTATCTAACTAAGTTGTACCATCCTGAGGTGTTTTATAAGTTAACACAGCCCCTGGCAATAGGGGCATTTTTTTAATCAGTTGAATGTTCAACTTTTTATTTTTATATGATCATACGCGGATAGAAACCCCAGTTTGAGTTGGCAGTGATCAGGCAAAACACAAGGCAAAAAGTACTAAAGTACTAGAATTGTAAAAAACCACAGAAACAAACTGAAAACATGAACACACAATTCAAGCGGCTGACTCTATCTACCGGGCGACTAGACAATCTGGTGACAAGTGGATGCAAGGCCGGGGTTTAAATACACTGTAGGGACAAGTGTGCAGCAAGGAGAGGGAGGGGGAGAGGTGTAACCAGGTAACGAGGAGGCGGTGCCAGGAACTGATGGGTCACAGAGGGACACAAAGAGGAAGAGACAAACACAAGGGGAAACACAGGGAAAGCTGAGGTTGTGGCCATGGCCCTAACACTTCCACTCTAAAGTAATAACTACAAAAAGAAAGCTTGACATCATCACTGTCTAATTTGGCTGAGTGTGTTTACTCACCCAACAGATATATTAAAGTCCCACTGCAGTAATTTGTAACACCTCCTTAAACTCTGGTTTGTTCCTTAAAATATCATATTCAAAAAATGTATCATGGAATTTTTATACAGCTATAAAATGGCTTCAATGAACTCTATACCTTTTTACCTCATTTCGTGACTGGGCTCTATAGATTTGGTAATATGGCTCTACCCTGCTCCCCTCCCCCAGCCTCACAGCTCAACTGCAGCTGAGGAGCCTTTCCGAAGCAAACCCTTGAGTTTTGCTTCATCACACTGCATTGAGAATGTCGACGATAAAACCAGAGCCATCATTGCTCTTTCTGCTATAAACTGACGATGTTATCAAGCTCGTGGTCTTGGACTCTTTTATTCAGTCATAGTTCCGTGTATAAGTTTGATTTGGCAAGTTCCAAACATGCAGTATTTAAAACCTTCGTACACAAATACACAATACTGTAAAATCCAATGTGCATATTTCCTGAACATGGACTAGATCCTCCTTTCCTAGACAATGTTATAGATATTTACACATTCCTTTCAGTATTTCCTTCTTGTGAGCAAAGTGGTGACCTTTGACCCGTACGTGGTGG
Source organism: Limanda limanda (assembly GCF_963576545.1). NCBI lineage: Eukaryota > Metazoa > Chordata > Actinopteri > Pleuronectiformes > Pleuronectidae > Limanda > Limanda limanda. The sequence goes on from NC_083653.1 coordinate 18,291,963, forward strand.
AACTGAGCCAGCAGGTGGTAGACGAGGTCAAACTGCTCATCTCCGTGAGAAGAGGCTGTAGGTCAACGGAGACGTGGACGAGCTTGCTCCAACTCAGGAGTAATCCTAGATGCTGATTGGCTGGATTGAGGAGAATGGCTAATCGAGCTGATAAGATGGAGGAGTCACCACATGAAATGAATAATAATAATTAGTAGACACTGAGATCGGCTCTAAAATAAAAAAAATGTCGAGCTGTTTTACAAATCTCTGTTGCTGAACTCATCATTTTAAGCAAACAAAAGTGCTGAGTCTTTAAATATGTAAAGTGTCCTTTGGTCCCATGAAAGAAGCTATAAAAAATGTAAGTTATTATCAATATTATTATTTAAGAGCCCAGATGGTGATCAACCACCAAGTATTTGATTTAGTGAAAATTTCACATCGTAGTCAGTCTCTACAGTCAATATGGACTCGATCCTTGTTTCCTAGCAAAAGCAAAGTAACCTGTCTCCACTCCAGTTTCTGTCAGGGATACGTACGACACTGGCAACTTAATCTAAAGTTTGCTTCCTGCAATTAATTAATAATTTTTGACTAAAGAAGGCTCCACTGGAGTAGAAAATTAACATTTACCAAGTGATTTACAAAGACATATACTTCCTTATGTGGGTCCCTCTAAAGTTGTAGTGTTATAGATAATCTCTTTAGGTGAACTCACCTTTATTCTATAGTCCATAATCCTAAAAGCAAAAAAGAGACCAAGAGGAGAATATTGATTTATAGTTTTTATGCTTTCTCTTACATTCAGTGAAACAATCTTTTACCTCCTGCAGTGAGCAGATGTTCCTCCCTCCATTCTTCAGTCCTTCTGTCCATCCGTGTTCACATGTGTGTTGTTGTTGTCTATGACCAACAGATCTTGAAGTGAACTGACTGGATTGACATGAAGTTTGGTGCAAACACATATACGCTCCCAACAGAAATAACGTGATGATTTTGTTGAACATATCGATTTTCTGTTTGTAACTTTTGTATGTCTCCTCCTTTGTCATTGCAGAGGTTATGTGTTTTTGGTATTGTTACACAGCATTGTACTGCAAGTTCAGCATGAATACTTTGTTTACTCACCAAGAGCTATCTCCAGCAATGGAAGGAAAATATTAACATTTGCTTTTTTCTTTCACTTCCTTGTTTCTACTGAAGTTAATACGTCAAGCACCAAGCTCTGGGCGGTTTTAGCAACCCTCATGCCACCATTCTGACATTTACAGCTTTATATTGCAGTTATGTGCCAAGATTAAACTGATGTTGTAAATTATATTATCAAGAACATTTTGGCAAAACTTGCTTTTCTGGCGTTTGATGAGAAGATTGACGGCACTTTCATGTCTGTACAGTTAATCACAATAACAAGCAAGAAAAAGACATGAAAAAAAAAACATATAGATTAATCATTTCTAGTAAGTTGAAGTAGTGAGGATAACTTTTTGCTTCAGTGAGTTCAAGTTAGTTTATGAGATTTTCTGTATTTAGTTAAAAATGTCTCAATTGAATGTTATCAAGAAGATTTAATAGAAAAGACAGATACTTCAGATTTCAAACAAAGGCCATGCATTCAAGCATGTCAAACTAGTATTTTGTTTTCAATAGGACCTAATGTTATTTGGATTCTCTACATTTCAGATGATAAGAATGATGAATCCTAATTATTAATCCCGGTCATATAAAATCAGAAGCTTCTATCTTCATGACTGTCAGTGTATTAACCCTTTGGTGACATTCCTGGACTTAAGGTGGACTGTCTGCCACATCCGTGATTGTCTACAGGTATAAACTGATATACAGGTATATTCTGTCAAAATCACCCTGGGATTTACAGAACGAGACAAAAGCCTCTGGACTCAGAGGAGCAATAAAGACAGACACGGGTGTGACTAGGGTTTATTACTTTTAATCAATTCAGCTAGCTACAAAATGTCCACCACTTCACACACTGACAGGATACAGAGAGGGAGTCATTAATATTACATGCGTTGAGGACATCAATCTCACAGTTTAACCTATTGTGTCATTCAGGTTTAGGTATTTAATCACCTTACTCTAACTACTCAACATTTTGGCGATTTGGTGTGCATAGCTCTAAAGTACAGAAGCAACAAAAAACCCTTTTGTATGTATTTTTTGTTTCAGAGTATAGTTATCATTGTAACTCAACATTATCAGTTTTTTACCAATAACAAACCACACGGGGGAGAATAAACTTACAGATACAGTCTTCTTATAAAAGTAAGGTCTCTCAGAAATATGCGTCATTGCTTTACATTGCAAACGTTTATTTTTTTCAGAGCATCCAAAACCTATGTTACAGTACACAACCAGTCCTTCTCTTTCAGCACATAATCAACATCTTCAATCACTGAACTGCATAATCATTTAGAAAACAGGTCATTTTTTGCAAGACAACCCCAAGTCCTCATATTTTTCATCTTTAACACACTTTTTTGATCCCTTTTGCATTATTGTACAACAAGATGGTCACAGTCGGTAAATATATCAAGACAGAAAGAGTGGCACTATTGCAAACTTGCAGGAGTATGGAACGATCAACTGTGTCCTAATACTGAGCATGCGGTTTTGTCAATCTGCTACTGCCATGTTATCTTTTTTTATATCTATTTTTCAGACGAGTTTTATTTATAAGACTAAAATCTACCATTTGTCATGCAGAGAACGCACAATTCACATCACTTGGAATGCAATGTCTAATACAGCTATAGAGAGTCTAGTTGCACATTGTCTAAACAGTAACTCAGTATGAACAGTATGATTGCGATGAAGGAAAATGTACCATCGACTGCCTTTTGATTGTAAGTGCTCTTTGCAATGCCATTCAACTGTACCGTCGCTTAGCAAGTTTTTACTCGTGCTTTCCCATCGGTCGTCTCTCCCTTTTTTTGTCATGACAACACCAAAATAAGGAGCATGACAGTAGCCTAAATGGAATGACACAGTTTTACTAGGACGATACTGAGATACTGAAAAGGAAAAAGAATAAAAACAAACAGCCTGTATAGCATTCCTATAATATACTTGTCATCCAGAGCAGTGTACTTGTATATATATGTATATTATATATGATATATATATGATATATATATATATATATTTTGATAAAGAGAATAAAAACTTCACAGGTGAGCTAGAGAGCCATCAAGTCAGCACTATATACAACCTTTGGAAAGAATGATATACGGAGTATAAGAAATCATCTTTTTACGAGGACAATCATCTTGAAAAAGCTCGACAGACGACACAGAACAACATTTACAATGGGGAAGGGAGGTGATATGTGCATGTGTGCAAACCTAGAAGGTCAATACCAAGATGAAAGCAAGTCAGCGCCTGTCGATGTGCGGCGCAGGACGCCGGGGACTGTCACGCTGCGGGCTCAGGGCATTTAGCCACTGCCCAGCATCTTTGTGGCACGCTGGTTGGCCTCATCAATCCTGGTCTTGTTGGAGTCAGCCTGGGTGGAGGAGAGAAAGAGAGAAGAGAGAAGAGAAGAATGTCAGTTTGATATAAATCATATTAGATAGGATTTTTCGTGTCTAGACAAACTTTTTAAAACCCCTGTTTGACCTGAGAAGTCTGAAGGCCTCTGCTGGAAAGATAAGATGTATGAACATTGAGACTCTGAACGCTCATGAGGATAATGGGCATCATGACAAGACTTATAGTGATCGAGGCTGGAATCAGTTTCCTCCCGTTTGGTTTAATACCGACATGTTTCTATTGTACCTTTTTGTTTTTACTGTTTTTCTCTGTCGACAGATCCATGTTGTATAAACTCATATATTCATGTAAGGAAAGCTCAGGCAGAGTCAATTATTTTATTCACCACTGTGAATAATGATTAGAAATCGGTGCAGAATATTTTTCTTCATCACTGCTCATGAAAAAGCTTTTCAAAAGACCTGGCAAAAAAAACAAGATAAAGACAAATACAATCTAATAAATCTACAATAAATGATAAAGATATGTAAAATACGAAAGGGCTATAAATAAATAATAAAGGGATCTTGCTGGTGGCTTCAAATTGGCTTTGTTGAACTAACGCACTGAAGATTCTGCAGTTCTGATAATAAACTGTGTATCTATGATCACTAAGCTTGTGACTCGACAGGTTGCATATCTGAGAAGGGAGTCTAACATTTATCTATGTCACAGAGACACCGAGAAACACTTCAGGATTAACAAGTTAATAATTACACGTTAGAGCAGGGATTTCAATTTTCCAAATGTAATATTACGTTTAAAACCCGAGTGCTGCTGATTTTCATTAACAATGCCTTTGACAACAGGAAGGTGTTTAAATTAACGTATCCTGCTGCTCTCTGTGTGATTGTGGAGGGAACTGATTCCAATGGGCCAGCTATTAGAAAAGCTAATTATTTCAAATGGGTTATCATAATAAATGTAGTGAATGCTGATTTTAAAATCTTTCCAACTTATGACTGTAATATCATAGATTTAAATCCTGAGACAGGATGAAGAAAGATGGATTTGGGGGAATCAGTGACGTACACTTGTCAGTCAAGTTTAAATAATGTTGCTCAAAAACTTTTGTCCTAAAGCCAGATTATGATGGAAAGAAAACTAATATCAATTACAATAAGTAATTATAGGTAAATGACTGAAGTCAGGGGAAATTATTCTGTATGTGATATACGTCTTTACAAAATGCATAAGACTAAATTAGTCTATGCTATGTTTATATGTATGCACTGTAAAGTAGATATAAAAAGAGCAGTTAAATCTCAATCTCGTTGTGGGTGTACCTTCTCCATGATCCTGTCGATCTGGCGGTTCTGGGTGTCGATCTCGTTGCCCATGTCCAGGGCCATGTGGCGCAGGTTACCGATGATGCCGCCCACCTGCTCCAGGTTCTCGTCCATCTCATTTTCCCGGGCATCTTCTGTTACCCTAAACAAACACAGTCCCGGTTAGAGGTTATGTGTGCATAAACACCAGGTCACACACAAGCCACATAGTTATACATCCACCAGGTTCAGAAAGGTGCTGGCTGCTTCCTCTGTGACTTTCTCATCCATATTTCATCCATATTTCGCCTCTGATCCTCGGAGGAGCGGAGCCTGACCTCAGACCAGGCATCTGGACAGAAGGAAATCCCTCTGCACAGCAGTTTACATTGTGTTTTTCTGCTGAGTTCTCTCATAATACTTACTTTAACATGGATTTTTACAACAAGCATTGTGTTCATTTCGTCCATTTACGATTTGAAATAACTGATACAGGCTTAAATTGTAAGAATCTGGAATGGGAAAACACCCATGGACTGCAGTGACACCACAGTATCTACTATGATACCCAGTACTGATCAATTTACAGCCATATGAGCCTCAAACACCATTTTGTTTATAGTGGAGAGGATGTAGACTGAGATACGAAACAATCTCATAGATTCATTACTTCACTGATCTGCCACGACTAGTGTCTGAATACATATGTATGTCAAAGACTGATGGTATGTGGGATAAAACAGACTAATATAATATGTACAATGTTTTTGGTTAGCCAAAACATTAAATAGTGGTTAGCTGAACAGTAGCTGTAGCTGAGCTTGTTGAAAATGTCTGTTGAAGCAAATTAAACAATCCACATCTCACCACAGTGACACGTGTGCTGAGAAGAATCAGTGATGGAGAAATAAGACGAGCAGAATGAATTAATCTCTTCACCTCCTCATTTCCACTTAACTGCAGCTTCCTCCTGTGTCCTTTACTCATGTGCACCGGCTGTTCTGATTTGCAGAGGCCGTTTAGTGAATGCAACACACCTACCCATTGTTGCTTATGCTCACAGTCCTTTGGCAAAAAGTAGTTCTGAGCTGTAGCTTGTAGGTAGTGCTTCATTTAAATTGCATTTCAATCAGTTTAAATAGGCAGTGACAGTGATGTGATATTGAACTTCCATACACCTCATCAAACAGGAGACAAAGCTGTTGGTGGGCTCGTCTATGATGCTTACATACTACATGTTGATATTGAGTGGTTGTGATGTTAAACATGTCTACCATCTTGGTTTAACATTGTAGCATGCTGACGTTTGGTAATTGGCACTTAATCCAACAATGTCATAGATTTTCAGGTATTTGGTCCTCAGTCAAAGTATTGGATGAAATGAAAAGACACCTGATGATGTCACTATGTGAGTCATGAAAAATACAGTTTGATAATTAAATTCCTTTAGGTTTAATGATTCCATGAATTTATTTATTAACTTGTTCTTGTGACACTTTAGACAGAGGACACATTTGATGGCTCAGGAGTCAGTAGCCACGTCACATGACTAACCAGCACATACGGTCCCTCACGACCTTGTGGAGTTTAATATGGTGCTAAGTTGATCGTATAATGTCATTGATTTACTATGATGTATCAACTTTGTCTAATTCGTTCCAACATCATATTGCAGCTCTGATTTCTGACATCATGGACTCCAAACATCCCTCAGTATAAATATTTGTGAGTCCACATTCCACCGATGCAACACTGAGGGACTTTGGCTCCAGTAACACTCCTGCTCATACGAAAACATCAGACATAGAAATCCTGTGCAATATTTCTGTGATTATAACCTTCTCAAAAATCAGAAAAAATCTAAAGGGAATATGTAATGGTATACCTGCCAATATATTTTATCCCTAATGATCATACTAATTATACATGTGGTAAAATACACACATACTCTGTGAGTCACACAGTGTGCTGCTATGACAATGACCCTTAAATCCACATAGAGGCAATTAATAGAGAAAAGAGGCGGAGTCAGAGAGACAACAAGTTTACGGTTTATCCTTAGAAACAATTCAGGTCCCACACTGTCTCACTGTATCTGTATATATTTTGTCGGAGGATCAGTAAACAAATGAGCAAGAACACTACGACGCAGAGGAGATCCTGATAATGCTGTGTATTCCCTGTAGACTCAGGATGTACACCCTGGCTTGCCATGTGATATGATCATGTAATCTGAGCCTGGGAATGTAATGTGTGCACTTGAGGAAACTGCTCTTGCATTACAGAAGATACAAGGATATACAGTTGTTTTCATGCTGTTTGCCCCCTGATGAATAATAATAAAGCTCACTGTTGTGTATTGTTTTGCCTGAGTGAAAAGTGTTGTTGTTTGGTTGAAAGTTTTTCTGCCTTAACATGTACCTCCTCCTGTATTATTGGTCCAGTTGTGTGTGTTTTGAAGTATCCACTTAAACCGCCAGTCTTACCTGCGGATGAAGCCTCCACTGATGGCCATCTGTTCACGCTCGTCCACCACGCGGGCGGGCTGGCTGGCCACAACCCCGTCCTGGTTGTTTCCCCAGGCCTTGCTGGCTCCACTCTTCATCCTGGCCACCGGCAGCGATAGGGAGGATGAGGAGGGACAGTTACTCAATTGTTGGACTGAGCATCATTTTACCTCAAGAACCAGGCTGGCTTCCCACTAGTGGCATATCTACAGAGAAAGCCTTGGATTTGAGGTAATGCGGCAGCATGTCAGTATGTAGCGTGATTGATCAGCTGACACAGAGGAGTCATTTGATTTCATGCATTCAGCACAGAAATATATGGTGGGGACTAGACTAAGTCAAGCAAAGCATAGCAGGCATGGACTGGTTGGTAGATTGGGTTTGATACAGGCTCATTCTGTAGTTACACAATAATTATGTGTGTGATGTTATATTTTTTTATATATAACATACTGCTCAGAATCAGGCAAGCCTGGTATGCCATGTCACATCTATGTGTTCTCTATGATCTAAGCATGCATTTCAGTAGCTGCACCATTTAGGATCCTATTGTTTTAAAAAAAAAGAATTTGTAATCATCCCATCGTCACTTACTGCAATGGTAAGCCCCACCCCCAATCCCACAGTTAAATGTCCCAGTGTGACAGAAAACAGAGAAGAGATGAGCTTTTGGCAGACACACAACATAGAGTGTACAGGACTGTCACATTGTTGGGGGGGGACGGACGATTAATGTGGAGAACAAACTGCGAAACGACTTAAGGGAACAAAATAAAACAAGGAACTGGAGGGAGTCAACAGAGAGTAACACCATTATTAACTATTCCTACATCCAGTGACCTGTGTCCCCACCCCCCCCACCCCCTATATCCTGCCCTCGATCTGCTGTTTTTACACGTCACTGCTTTTCTTCCAGGTTTGGGGCCACTGGACAATCAGGCGGCAGCGAGGCAGAGGCGTGTGAGCCGAAGCTTGAATCTGCTTCAGTTTCAAGAGCAGAAAAAGTGGACAAATACAGCTGCGCTAACACAGCACGCCACCACAGCTCGGCCGCGTGGCTTTGCTTAACAATCAGATTCTGCATCTGTTTTTGGCACAGAGTTGGGACAGAGAGGAAGATTTAACCGTTAGAGAAACATTTGTAATTCTTCTGTCGCTATCTCCAGAATTTAAGGCACTTTCTGAGGCAGGACAATCACATATCTGTGAATGTTTTTATTTAATAGGATTCTGTCATTTCTTCTGCAGCGTCAGTTGTTGAGTTTGGTTTAACCTTGGAGTGCTGCTTGGATGTATTCAAGCTATATCAGGGATGGCGATGGCTCAGCCTCCTACACTGCTTTTTATTAATAGAAATGGACTGAGGCAAGGCTTCACTGAGCTCCCTGTCCCTGCTGACAAACACCACTGTGGTAAACACACATGCTGCCCTTGCCTGAGTCCTTTCTCTTTCTAGCTCCCTTGTTTTTCATTTTTTCTTCTTCCTGTTATAGCGAACCTTATAGTGACCATTTCATTTCCCCTCATCTCACTTTCCGTTCATTTGATATCCAGTTTGTTCTCCTTTGCAGTTTGCTTCCCTACAGTCTCAGAATGGACATAATGCATTTCCCTAATCACTTTTGCTGCGATTGAACTGAGATGATCTGATTAGATGCTACGAGTACTGCAGATCCCGTCGTAAAACTCATTCTATCTAATCCGTTCCCTGAGTGACCTGTGTGTTGAGCTATCTACCAATCAAAATCCACTCAGGGGCCCGCAGACAGCGACAATCAGAAGGCATTAAGCCCCGAAAAACCGAACAGTCAGCTAATTCTGATAGACAGCCTGCACGCTGCAGGGATTAAAGAAATATATCAGCATGCATGATGGAATAAGGTCTCACTTTCTGAGAGGCGTGTGAGGAAATATGTCTCTTTTATCAATGCCAGCCTCATTCTATATGTGTGCATCCAGTTTGCGTTGACTTCCCAGCAGGCTGTCATGCCTCTATCTGAAACGCTGACCTACATGTAAGCGAGTTCCCTGCAGGAGAGGGAGCTCAGCAAACAGCGAAGCCGAACAACCAGTGCAGGATGAAGTTATAGCACAGCGCTCTGCAGGAGAGACGGCACTGCAGACAGACTGCAGCAGAACCAGAGGGGGGACACAACAACAAGGCAGCTTTGGGCTGTCACCATGCGGAGCTGTGTTCAGACGAAGATACCACGCGCACGGCCACATGCTCAGTTACATGATGGTCCTATTTTACAGAACCAACATGACTAGCTCCCCGAAAATGTCCCACTGCGCATGTGCTCTAACCCAGTTTCCAGCTTCGAGGAACAACGTGCATCACTCCTTTTTTTTCTCTTTTCCTTTTGATGTGTCACTGTTTCATAGAGTTTTCTCTTCTCTCTTCCTTTTTGTTTTCTTTCTCATGCAAGGGCCACCATTGACTTAACCTTTGCAAAATATATCTGTTTAAACTCAATCACTTTTATCAACATGATTTCTCCTCGGGTATTCCGACCTTTTCAAAATAAGACAAGGCTTTCGTGCAGCTCGTGGTAAATAAAACATTTGTTCATCATCAACATCACCAACATCATTCCATTGTTAATATTAGCATCAGGATCTTAGCATCTCCACGTGTAGCATTGCTGTTATGAGTTGCATCATCATGCATGCATGAGCATTCAAAGGGTCATGCTCGCAAATCATTCCATGTCATTGGCGCTCGGTGGCTCAGAGATGGTGGCGGGGGGAGAGGGGGGGGGGTTAACAGAGAGGTCTCATCCTGCGAGAAGGGTGAGGATCTACTGGATGTTAAAGCGGTGCGGTGGTGCTAGAGATCATGCAGATGAGGAGAAGTGTCAAACAGTCCTGGACCAGGCTGACCAAAGACATTTCGGAACAAAGATCACTGAATTACCAGAACAGGGTCAGGACATAAAATGATCTGAGTGCCGAGATGCCTCGGGAGCCGCAGCCCTGCTCTTTTAGAGGAATCTAATCTGTTGGGAAGGCCAACAGCTGAAGTGATGTTGTTGTAGAAGTACCCATTGTCCCATCACTCTGCATTCAAACTAAAAAACTCTTCAGGAGGAATCAAATGCTACAAGAGGGACTTCTACAATGACTACACCTGCATGTATATGACTCCCATTATATAGGCTTTTGGTGAAGTGGAAGCTTAGAGAATAGGGCACTTGGAGAAGGGCACTTGGTAGAAGGGTGTTAAGAGAGGCACTTCTTGATGAACCATGGCCTTTGCTGAGTGGAGGAGAGCTTATGTGGAGGACTGGGCTTTTTGAGCTTGGGTTTATAGGATTTGGGTCTCACCAGTCTATTTGCACATTGCACAAAGGCAGCGAGAAAGAAATATACAAGTTTGGGTAGAGTGTGTGTGGGATTTTGAAGTATCAACATTACTTCTCAGAGGCCCATCAGGTAGCGAGGGCTCTGACTGGATGGACTACGGCATGGTTGCTGTTAACTATGGATGCTGTATCTCAGAAGACCAATCCAGTGGAGAGTCTCTGTCAGAACCCAAGGCTAGTGCATTAGCAACCAGATATCTACAGTGTGTGTGTGTCTGCGTGTACTGTGCAGTTGCATTTAAGTCGAACTGAAATTAAAAATATTATTTGCTTAGTACCTAGGTCTTTTTGGCTTTGTATAGTTTTTGGGTCACATTTGTAACCATCAAAACAGAAGAAAGTCTATTTAAAAAGTTTGAGCTTGATAAGAAAGAACGTTTGATTGATTCTACTGCCTTGATACGTCTACATTAGTGTCATGGGGTATTCATTTTTGGCTCTCCATAAACTACATAACTGTGAGGATGCAAGTTAGTGGCTCTGTATTTTACTTGCGTATTTTACTCTACACAGTACATCGTACTATCTTTCTAATCACAGAGTGGTATATGGAGTATGGACGACTCATCACTGTGAGTTTTGACAGTTGGGTTATTGACAATCATCACGTTTGGACCCATAAAAGAATGAGACATTTAACGTTACTCTGTTGGAAATGAATATTAACGCTTACACGTTATTTTGCTAGCTTCCACTTTGCTACTAGTTAAGGATCCATCTTAATTTTATACCAATATTAGCATGTATACGCAGGCTGTCATGTCCGATGTCATAACCGCCCTGAAAAACTGATCATCTCTTACTGATCGTCTTACCAAATAAGTGTGCGTTCAACCGTGTTTCTCATTTCTATCCCTGCCGACCAGAGGAGCTGATTAAAACCTGTGTCTACTGCAGTCATTTGACCTGGGAGGGAATGCTGATTGAGCATGTTCCCTTTACAGGCAAAAGCCAGATGTCAGTAGGAGTAAGTGTTTTTTTTCCGTTTGGAAAAGGGTCTTTAGATGGTCAATAGACAACACTGCAGGCTTGTAAAGAAGCGCAGAAAAAAATGTCCTGTATCATTGTTACTATGTTTTTAGTGCACTATAAGGTAAACAGCCTGTCTTCTGGCAAAGTAATTCCTTCGATGTGTTATAACCAAGGCAATGGGAAACATTCAGCCTGAAACCTAGGTTGTTTTGAGAAACAGAAAATAATGTAAGGTGTCATCGGGCTTGTCCTGACATGGAAAGTGAAAATAATTCAAATTTCAGTTAGACTTTAGGTATGCTATGCATGTGTGTGTGTGTGTGTGTGTGTGTGTGTGTGTGTGTGTGTGTGTGTGTGTGTGTGTGTGAGAGAGAGAGAGAGAGAGAGAGAGAGAAAGTGTATCATATCCTTGTATGTCCACCTCATACAGCTTTAAATGGGCGGGAGTCAGTGTCTATTAGGAGCTGGAGCAGAGCCGACTATTGGCTAATGGCCACCGTGATGTCACTTCTACCTCTGTTATTTTTCAATTTCTTAGATATTGAGTCTTATTCTTTTGAATGGCAGGCAGGCAGGCAGGCAAGCAGCACCTACTTGTTACATGGACAGGAGCAAAGACCACAGAATTTCCCTAGATCGTTCAAATTCTTTTCTGCATCCTTCATGTCCTTATTGATTTGGTCCATTCCCTCCTCGATGCGCTCCAGTTGCTCTGATTAAACACAAGTCATTTATCCCCCACAGAACGAAGCACGAGAAAAGAGAGGGAGGAAGAGGAGAGGAAGAGAGAGATAAAGAGAAGACAAAGGAGATAAGACAACAACTTCAGACACTCACTGTGACAAAAGAAAGTAAAACCAAAAAAAAAGAGGAAAACTGGACGCCACCACATATGTAAAGAACCTTGAGGCACGTTGTCAGTACCTACTTGTGACATGGACATATGAAAAGCCCACAGCATTTCCCTAAATCTTTTAAATTTTTCTCGGCTTCCTTCATGTCTTGGTTGATATGGTTCATGCCATCTTCAACACGATCGAGTTGCTCTGGTCAGGACAAAGGGATGACAGTAGTGGAATGAATTTCATTGACTGATTGACAGAAATATGAGTTATTATGAGCAGTAATTGAGTCGTGTGTGTGCTTGTCCCCTGGTGTGTGTCAGGGTAAGAGAGAAGACTGATCTGGGTTTCTATTGAATGCGTTGATTTGGTGGCATACAGTAAAATACAATTTTGTGCATTCACTGATTTTGTTTAGGCTAGACAATGTAATATATAACACAACAAATGAAATAATGACAGTGAATATAATTTCTCAGTTTAAGTGGTTGAAAGTTAAAATCTTTAAATATTAACTAAGGAATATTTTTGTATTTTTTTAAAGATCAGAATTAGTTTCCTAGCTAGACAGTAAGATAAACATGTGAGTAGCCCTAGTAAATAGGAAGCAAAAGCCAGCTGCCAGATAGCTTAGCTTAGCATAAAACTACATACAGGAGGGAAGAGCTAGCCTGGCTAGAGCCAACCTCTCCAAAGGCAGGGGCAGATCCAGGGGCAGGCCAGGGGGCCACTGGCCCCAACTAAAATCGAATTTGTCCCTGAAGTTTGCGGTTTCCAGTTTCCTGTTTAGAAAAATCCTACATCTGCCATTATCCGAAGGTAATACAATCTGCCTTCTAGTGCCAGCTCATGGAGTGGGAATAGGGTGAACATAGCACTATATTTACAGAACAAAGATGGACGTTTCTCCAGTCTTTATGCTAAGTTTGCTATTTGCTTCATGGCTTTAGCATCTTATCTAATATCCCTGCTTGGCAAAAAAGGGAATAAGGGAATTTCTTAAAATGCCTTGCTATTCCTGGTCCCTATTCCTGTGTCAATGTGCAGTCCAAAAAACCAGCAACTGTGCTCTTTATTCAACCAATATGTATATTTTAAAATTCCATCAGACCAAAGCAAAGAAAACTCCCTTGGGAGCTGTTTACTTGCGCTGTTCATTACCTGACAGGTCTGTTTTTTCCACGGTTGATTTTTTTCACTGTCTCCTGATCTACAATCAAATTATCATGATTAGGATGCTGAGTTAAACTTGTTTCTTTTTTTGCTGTGAGGAAATCCATCTAAAAAATAACGTGCCCTTGTCAGCTTATGTGAAAACAATGTAAATTTACCAACAGCTTTATATTGTCGACTAATGTTACATCGGCTTTATTCTGACTGAGCCCTCACTGCTGTGGATCAAGACAGGGTGCTGGACTGTCTCATCATTATGGGATACATTAATAGGCTGCTCAAGATTCCCAGATATCAGTTGTGGTGATTAACATTGTCTAAAGTTGCTGCCACAATCAAGAGAATAAGAGTGGTGTGTGTAACTACAGACTGCCCGTGTTGCTTTGTCTGGTTTTGCATATGGTCAAGGAGATGGAACGGATTTTAAGTATGACTGAATTCTGGTTTATGAGCGTCAGGGCCTGCGTCAGGCTGGTGTGGTGGATGGTGGGTTGGTGACGGCTCCACAGCACAGAGGATTTACATCCTGATTATAGGAAATACGGTGCAGGCAGAGTGTGAAAGGGTGAGGTACAGTTAAATATGGATTGAGAAACTAGTTCATCACTTTTTCCAGATTTGTAAAATCCCCGATAGGCATGCATTTTATGTAAATATATTCAACTAAGAAAGGATCCACGATGAGTAAAGTGGGCTAATGGCACTCGGCATGCTGCACTCATTTTTCAATTAAGAAAACATGGTGAGCGGCTGTAAGTTTACACTTGATTTCACCTGAAGTAAACCTTCACACTCGTCAATAACTGTTTCCAGCATCAAGTGCTACCCAGCTACATACATTTCTGCCTGCACTAAAGTCAATAACACAGGGTCAGAGGTCAGCTCAGGCTTTTAGCCTCCTGTGTGTTTAGTGAGCCGTTTCAATTGGTTTCTGAGTAGGGATCCTGTGGCTGAAGAATAGCGCTGGGGACAGAATAAGGATGAGGGAATAAAGGGATGGTCAGAGGAGGGCAGAGCTCTCATCTCCCTGAGTGAACAACCATGTTGGTACAATTATGGTTCCATTCCACAGGATTGGTGAAATCCCCAATATTTTCATTACCAACTTTTATGGTATTTATATTAACTGCTTGATGTTACACATTATAAAACGTTTAAGTCAAAGTGGGTTCTGGTTTTATTCGCTCATTAACAAACTGCATGTAACCAGGGATTGTACAAAGTGGTATGAACTGACAGAGAAGTGAATATTTTTGTCTTTACCAGCTAAATCGATCGTTTCTTCTAAATCTACTTCTGGTGTTTTTTAGATCAGAGTGTCAGCAGTGTGGCAGGGTCCGTTCAGCTTTACTCTGGCCTGTTTAAAACGTGCTGGCCAAATTGTAATTGTTTATCATGTGCCATAAAATGGAGCCTGTTAAGACTCATTCACTGTTTATACGGTTGTAAAATCTAAAATGTCCAATTTAATCGCTTTCACGTCCCAACATTTTTCCTTAGCGATTTTGGAGAAGGTTACAGCACCAACAGATCTCAGAACAGCCGACCAACACCCTGCCACCAGCTGCCACAGGAACAAACATGTTAGCCCAACTGGATTACGCACTTGGCACTTTTCAAATATTTTGTTTGGTAATGACACTAAACAAGCTACTGGCAAATCAAACGCAGTTAGGCAAATCAAAAAAGGACAAAAAAACGTTAGCCAAAGGAAGCAACGGTTAAAGGAAGCTGAAAGAAAGTTAAACTGGTCCCCTTGACTAATTAAATGTGTTAAAACCCAAATCGGAAAATTATTACTTTAAATTAATGAAAATCAGAAAAAAATTAATTAGTTTGGCAATGCATTTAAATGAAAACAATTAAGCAACTGCATATGAAGCAAATTCATTCATTCATTCATGTTTGTTACCATTAACTTAACAGCGACATTTCTATCTATATATCATAGTGTCACTTGTGGTTCTGCTAGAATGTGAATAGCATTTAACTTGTATTGTACATATATAATCATTATACAAGCTTTATTTAATGTGAATAGCTCATTATTAATACCTTTGTGTTGTAACTAAACTCGCCATCCCTCCTCTTGCAGACTTACCTCCCTGCTCGTCCAACATAACCAAAGTCCTGATGCCGGCATCTTTGCTCTACTCCCCAAGGACAGGCAGGTGTGAAGGAGGGGCGCAGGGAGGGAGGGGAAACAAAATGAAGAGAGGTCAGTAATGAGGCCAAAAACAGCCGAGGGAATCAACGGCTGGGCCTTGAAAATATGTGCTGTCAACTGAAAAAATTCAGAATGAAGGTAGAGAATTCTGCAACATGAAAACCCACAGTTTTTTGGAAAACATGTGATTCCTTATGAATCCTTTCTGAGAATCGCTCGCTAGATGAAGGCCTAACAGCGTCTGATTTCACATCCTGACGCTCTGTGGTCCCTGTGTTGATGTCCCCGTCCTTCTGGACAAACACATGCGAATATTTTTGCTCCCCCAGCATCAGCATATAAGCTTTTATTGATTAGAAGGAGCAAAGGTCATTTCTCTATTACACCTTACCAGGAAACATGGAAACACCCCCAAGAGATTACCAATAGAAATGCTGACAGCAAAGAAGGTTTCTTATTAAAGCGACGACCCCGCGATTGAATTTCCGTAATTACGCAATTAATAACAGAGACACCCAACACCCCATCCGTCTGAGATGTCAGCAGCTATCGGACCTGTGGACCGTGCTTAAGTATTGCCTTTAAACTGTAAGAGTATTTAGTCCTCCAATGGAGGAAAAGAGAGGTTGTCTTTTTCTCTTCTGCTTTAAAGATTTCATTTGAATTCTGGCATGAGGGGCCTCTATGTGGATTCAATAATGAAGATATTAGTCACTTATAGGCCCGGTCGGGGGCTGGTTTCAATGCTGGTAGAAAGAACGCAAGTATGAGGAGGAGGATAGTGAGACTAAATGTAAAACTCTTCTTTCCCCGTGCTTCTTAGAAATGCAGCACCACTGCACTAAGATGGGGCACCTGGCTCGGCTTGATAGCCATAAATAAGATTATGTTGTGTCAGTGCTTCTAGCGCACACACCATTAAACACACATCCCCCTGCCTGCTCAGCAGTTTGGAAGGAAAGCTACACATTGATGTGAGAGAGGCAGGAGGGGAGCAATTATTCTGGAAATACGGAAAGCCTCTTTCCCAGAGAAATTCCAAAGGATTTGAAATGTGTCCCTCGGGATACACCCATGATCCCAAACAGGACCGTGAAGCCTACTCATGCAAATCCAGGAGCCGGATTAACACATCGGGCTATAAAGTCTTTTTTGAGTCAAGAATTCGAAATAAAAAGCAAATTTTTATGAGCTTTTTTCAGCAAACCATCAAATCACCACACGTCTTAGAAGCTTATATCACAAATGATATCATGGACGTCTCTACGAGGTGGGGTCTTCCAGATTCCCAACAGCTGTTTGTGTGGTGATGGTATAAAAACATCCAGAGAGAATTGATAGTGAAGCATTTATTTCCATATAATTAGGAGGAATTTGTATTCTGTACATCTTTCAATCCCCATCTGTCCTTCCTCTGTTTTTCTGAACATCTATCAAACTGAAGGAGCGGTAAACTTTCTCCCCCTGCTTCTCCTCTGTCTGTCGCCTTCACAAGCCCCCCCCCCTGCAGTAGAGTCATAGCAGTGGGGCGGCGTTGTGATGTCAACTGATGATCAATATGACCTTGAGATGTGCGCCGGGAGATTGTCAGGATCCCCCGCCCCCAGCTGCCTAAGCCTTTTCTCTTCCTGTATGCTCCACTCTTCATTTTACTGCCTCTCTCTCTCACTCTCCCTGTTGCCGTGCCACTCTCAGAGCCATTCGGTTCTCTTTCTCCTCATCTCTCACCCTCTGTTTATTACAGTGTTATTTATTGGCGTGAATACAAATATGGGTGTGTATCCTCCGTCTAACTCTCTGAAATTACCTAATTTCCTATAAATATGCTATTCACTCCATCACTCAGTTGAGTCATGGTTCGCTCAATCCTGCTCCACAGGAATAATGGATTAAACCAATTAAAACAGAACAATGATGCTTGTTTTAGAACGAATGCAAATTTGGATCCAGTGTCAGAAATCAATGATGTGACTGACACTTCATCACAGGCACTGGCACTTCATCACAGGACCTTGAAGTTGTTTGTCAGCATCAACTAAAAAGGGTTTTCTTTGTTAGAAAAGGCTATTGTGGATTGAGAAAGAGACTTGATTCAAGTTCCCACATCTTTTATTGATAATTATTTTTGAGGATTTTCTTTTCAAGGATTTTTTCAAATCATTTTGTAGCTTTATTTGAACAACATCTATGCAGCAAATGATCCAGGCCCGGGAGTCAAACCACAGAAGAAGAGCATTTAATGTTCTGCGTGTGCTATAATCATTCAGCTACTGGTTTGCTCCCAGCTGAGAGATAAATACAAAAAGTAAACAGGACTCATCTCTATGCATTATATATGAAACTGGAGTCAGGAGACGGTCAGTCTAACACAAAGCAAACATGTAACCAGGAAACTGCAACCAGCCAAAACATACTCTTGTACATAACTCATTTAGACTTTTTTAAACACAGTAATGCATGACTGAATTGTGCTGGTAAGTGTAGAGTCCTGCAGCAGGTTGGGTACCCATAGGTAAAGTTGTGTAAAGAAAAGAAAAATGTAATTAACTTGAGAGTGGGGATGCAAATTCGTTGCTAATATACGAAATATGAAATTAAAACATGAAATAAGGTCTCATCCTTGCCAAAACATTAAATTCTTCTGTAGATCAGCTAACTTGTGTTTTCAACCACTGGTTACAGATTTACGAGTCAGCTCTGCTCCTGTAAGACAACACACAGTTGTCTTCCTCTTGTTTGCTTCATGTGTTATTGTAAAGTGTTGCAGTGTTCTTTGTTGAACATGGAGAATAATGTGGGCCTTGTGTGAAAGTGTCTTGGGACTGCTGGCTCATCCACATTTAAAGTTAAGCCATGAATAAAGAAATTGATTGTGATTTGCACTTTTTAAATAATCTATTAACGCGTTTTTACTTCTCAATAATAGACTCACTAGAAACAAAATGTTAACATATACTGCTCTTTGTGTTGGTGTCACTCCTCCCTTACCAAACTGCTGAAATTATCATTTTAATTATAGTAACAAAAGAAAATACTGTCAACGATTTAATATTGAAACATATTCAATAGATTGCTCAAATTTTTCCTCTTCAAAATTGAATTCTCTCATTATACACTCTGAATTCGGATAGAATGGAATAGATTCTTTCTTCTGCAGGTTTGATTAGATAGTGAATCAGTCTTATCACTTCCTATTCTTTTTGTGTCATACTTTGTTTCAGGTTATATTGAGGAACTGTAAATTAAACCATTACACCGACACTGATCTGTAAATTAAAGTGTTTTTCTTACCTCTTCCACCAGCTGCAGCATACGACGAGTGCTTTCCAGGGACTGTGGACAGACAGGAGACATGATTAGTGTCCATTTGTGATCACAGGCCGCATTTATACAACATTATAAGGACTATTTGAGCGAGTGTGTAGCAAATAAACGTGTCTGTGTTCGCTCATTGAATTGTGCATAAGTGGAGTTAATTTGAACAATCAGAACACAGACCGGATCAATAGCTGATGTTTATCGACCTGAACTCAACATAAACTCACAGAGACAGACTGTCCACACTTCGAGTATTGAATATGGCAGATCTTATAATAGGAAATTTGGTAGTTGGCACAGCGCCTGAATCAACTGAAGCTACTGAATTACTCTGGGCTACATGATGTGGATTTGGAGATGGAATCAAAAGCTTGATTTTAAGTGTTTTTAGGCAAGTTTAAGATCCAGTAAGTCACCAGCCATGTACTTCAGATACAGAGGCTCTGCCTATGAAAACGACTTCATTGTAAAGAAGGCATTCTTTGATCCCTCTCTATCCCTTCCTCCCTGACAGTTGGGTGTCTATTATTAGCCTGTGTGCCTGTAGATATGTAGCTGCACGTTCCGCTTCCCTCTCTAACAAGCATGATGCTGCAGAGCACAGCTTGCTAGCCGGAGCCACTCGGTGGGGACGGCGCCCTGTGATATATCTCGTCCTTCACACAATGACACAGCTTCGCCTCGCTGTGCTCGCTGCGAGCCCGGCTGATCTCCTGGAGCAGTAGGGGAGGGGTGTTGGAGAAAGGGGGGTTGGGTAAGGAATGGAATCAAGTGCAGCCTGGGTTTGAGGCGGCCGTTTTTTGATGAAGTCAGTCTTCTTTATGGTTTTTTTCCTCATTTCAGCTCATCTGTCCATTTCCTCACTCTTTCATCTTTCCCTTTCACCCATTTTCTGGGATTTCGTCTGAAGTCAAGCCACCAATATACAACACGCTCGTAAATTGGAGCTCGTCCTTGTGTTCTTTGATGTGAAATTTGCATCACATGAGCTGCTGCTGTCCTCTCTGTGGATCTGAGAGCTAATGTAAGTCAGTGCAACAGACGAGAAAAAGTGTTATTCTGACGCCGCCATTTTGTGCATGCCCCATGTGCACGTGTGTGTGTTCAATATTCTGCTCAGCTGTGCAAGTGTGAGTCATATGTGAAGCTGGAGGGGTGTGGGCTGATCTGCTCTGGGCTACGACTAAGACTCTCTCTCTCTCTAACACACAATTGTACACACACACACACACACACACACACACACACACACACAGAAGCTGCATCGAAATTCCGACACACAAACGAAAACAATCCCACAATCATTTATGTAGTCACACACGCATTTGTGTCTGGTGCAGTCACACACACACACAGCCCAGGGCAGACAATAACATTGTGCTGTATAATTTCTGTTATTATACATTCAAGGTCTGAACGTACTTCTGCAACTGCTCTAAAATCATTTTGACATTATTCTATAAAACATTCTTCATATTTTGAGAATGGAGACTTTTGGTTTCTTGAAAATCTTTTACCAATTTACTTTGCTTGAATTACAACTACAGGTATCTGTAAGTCCACGTGTGTAAATGTGTACATGCCGTCATGTCTGCACGCCATCACAAGTGGTTCTCACCTCATCGGCCAGCTGGTCAGCACGCTGCTGCATGTCTGACAGCTCATTGCGCATGTCCGCGTCATCTGCCATGGCTGCTGGATGTGTGGGGTGGAGGAAGTCTCCAACAGGGAAGAGAAGATCCTACTGGGAGTCCGGGGAGGGCTGGAAGAGAGATAAAAAATAAGAGGAAAAGCCTTTAGGATGGAGAGCTGGATGCTGCAGTGGAGACAGCTGAATCCGCAGAGGCATTAAACCGTCTTCAGGCTTTGGAGAACTTGGATGATTTGATGTGCGACTGATGTTTCATCAAGGAATGAGCATGTAGCAGTAATCACATGCAGGATCAACACCAGCACAGCATCATATTAGCTGCTCTTCTCTTTGAGCCTTCATGAGCTGTCTGATGAGGAGGATTAAACACAAGCAGCAGTGGCAGCGTTTGACTGGAGGTGGTGGCGACCAACGATTTGAAGCCACAGTTTTTGCTACAAAAGATCACATGGCGCTGCTAATTGTTTCACAACCTAGTCAAGACAAACTCAGACTAATTCAAGGGTAATTCGTTCCTTTTCATCTCTGTAGGCTGTATACATCCATCATTGGGGAACATGTCCTGTTAAGACGCCCTTGAACACCTCTTGGCATTAAGTCGCTCTGGATAACAACAACAGCTAAAAGCCAAAGGTACACAAAAGTGAAATTTACTGCGCAAGGGACGAGTAGGCAAATAAGAGAACAAAGAAGCATGGCATGTAAAAAATGGCAAAATGAGTGTGGATCATTCTTATAAAATCATACAATGACTGTAATGAAACCAAGGGGTAGCCAATTGGGAGCTGCTGTGTCCCTAGCCCCAGCAAGTGTTTGCTGTTTCAGGCGGTATAATGGAGGATTAAGAAGATCTTGCAGCAGCAGCGTTTGTTTATTGGGTTGTGAATGGAAAGGGAAAAGGCGGCTGAGGTTTGCAGAGGAATGCCAGTCTCAGACAGGCAGGATTGACTTGGATTTTGCAGGATTAGCCACAGAGAGATATAAACAGCCGTGGTAGCTGTGATCCTGTCCAACCCTCTGCTGGTCATGAGACTGGCCTTCACCAGTCAAATAGTGAAGCATCTGCAGATGTAGGATTACTGGGAGCTAACTCTAAAGATGATTTTAAAACAACTTGTGTTGTGTCAGATAAATTGGAGATTATCAGCGGATATGATGTAAGACGTCGTCGCAAACTAGCATCGACATTTACACGACAAAATATTAAAACCTCTTGAGAATGAAATTCCTTTCCACTGTTTTCTGGTTATGAGGTCATTCTTCTACAGTAATGTAGTCTAGTAGCGAGCAGGAAATAAGGATCGATATGGGATCAAAATACTTTTACTACATATCTGTAGGGATGTAAAATAAAATAAAATACGAAGTGATATTTGTGATATTAACACTGAATCAAATTACTGAAATATGAAAGCACCCACAATGCGATTCGACACCCAACTGCAGCTCTACAAAGGTTTTAGAGTCTTTTGGCCCATTGTTTTGGAGGATCATGGCTCTGGAGTGAACGCCCTAAGGATGGTAAAGAATGTCAACCACCCAACAACATTCAGATATTTTGCTTTGGAGTTGATGGTACGTCAGCTGTCACACTCAATACTTTTGTTTCTGTTATTTAAACCTCCCCTCTAATGGCGAGTTTTTCACAAAATGTACTTTTTCCCAGCTTAAAACATTTCTTACAGTTTGGTCTATCGATAATTCGATTTTTTATCAACAATGGATTACTAGACAAATTATTGTTAAAAAACTGTCCTCTAAAATTTGTTGCAATACATCAGAAACAAATCTGGCAGATATCTGGTAAACTCACGTAGCTGCTACAATGAGCCACACTTCCCCACTGCTCTGTATCTGCTAAATGTCTTTGTTTCATCAGCTTTATGAGGTGTCAATAGGTCAGTGTTGTGTTAACAGACGGTTTCTACCTCCCACAAGGTAATATAGCACTGGGGTGGGAAGGTGAGGAAAAAATATTAGAGCGAACAAATATGAAAACTTGACTTGCAGACCTCTGTGTAAATATGCTACATCAGTCTTCTGCTTTACCTAACTCTGCATGTAATGATTAATGTTAATTGTGCCAGTTGTCAGAAAATTATAACCAGTAAAAGTAAACTTTCCATTTAGTCGAGTTATGAAGATGACAATCTATTTCTCTTTCTGTTTGTTTGTTGAGTCTTGTGGCTACTGTATGTACATGTGTGCATGATTGTATGTGTGGTGGACCTCTGGCAGAATAGCCTAAGCTTATGCTGGTGCTAATGGGGATACGAATGAGGAAGAAAGTAACAGCAAAATGCATTGGTTTTGAAGATAAAACTGACATTATCACCACCACAGAACGTTACAGGGGAAAAAGTCGAGATGATTAAGTGCATTGGCGAGAGAGAGTGTGTTTCTTATTGGACAGATGGCTTCTTCCACCTGGACATGCATCATCCTGGTGACTGAGCGAGCAGCGTCTGGTTGATATTCTGCCTCCGAGGTCCTGATGACCCTCTGTGTTTGCTTCATCCACTTGTGCACAAAGATGTTCGCATTAACAACATCTGCCAGCCGCACATGGGATATGAAGTCTGAATCATTAAAGCCTCCCTGGGCTAGAATATATGTCCGTGGATGGATTCAGTCATGTATATAGATCAACAGCTGTATCATAATGATTAAGTCCTGCATAGTCTCTTTTTTATTATCACATTTCAATTGCAGATCCTTATATAGATTGTTCCACTATAGTAAGAAACAATTATACTTGTGAATCCCATTCATTTTATTAGTCCGTGCTTTGACTTCTCACATCACTCCCCCTTTCCCTCTTGCTCCCCAGCATCGCTCCACAGCAGCAGCGGCCATGTTGGGTTACATAAACTGACCAGACTTTGCATTGCCCTAATGTCTGAATCGAGTCAAAACCTCTTCAGAGCGACTCGCTGAAGGAGGAGAGGGGCATCATCGCCTGCCTGCCTGTGCAGTTATGTAACTAAATACAGGCAATTAAGTTTTAACAGGCCAACTGACCTTTTACTTTACGTCTCAATTAAGCTCCACATTTTTGCATCTTAGCGCCCGGAGCACCGCCCGCTTCAGCACCGGAGCAAGTTCATCAACAGAACAGATACAGTGTGGAGTGGGCCTTACGTAAGAACATGCTTTTCTAATCAGCGCATTCATCTGTGGGCATGTTTTGGTGTTGGATTTTATTCCACTTTTTCATAACCTATAACAATACAGGTCTGGTTTAGGTATACTACTTTGTTGTTAGATAGATAGAAATGGGGAGTAACATGCAGATTTGTAGAAATGTATCCTCTCCTGGAGCTTTGGACTGCACTCTACCGCAACCTTCAGGGAATGACCGAAGTCTTGTATAAGGGTTTGTCTCATGAGCGGTTTCCATTGAAGGAATAAGATCATTGGGTACGGTCGAAAGCTAGGAGAAACTAGTTTTTTGTTTCTCCTTAGATATCTGTAAGACAAAGTAATGTGAAAGTATGAAGATATTAAATCGTTTGTTTACAGATCCATTACCCTGTTATTGCACAGAAAGATTTAAACAGAGTTATTGCAAAAATTTGCCTAAATTGTCACCTCCAGACATATATGTGATACATTTTTTTCCCATAGGCTTTTCTGATTATATGACAGAGACAGTGGGATGTAAAGAGACATGCAGCAAAGGGCTGAGATTCAAACCAAGACTCAGCCTGAATATATCGTATACGACTCGATGAAGTACCAGCAAGGCCATCCTGCATGTCCTCAACTTGTGCAGCTTTGATAAAACTGTCAAATATTTTCTCCTCTGGTCAGTATGTTAATTTTACAATTTGTATGCACTGACATGCAGCTCAGTGTTCAGCTGCAGTGCAAAATCACACTGTGCTCTCCTCCTAAATCCATCGCCTGGCATAATCACTGATGCACAAACTACAATCAATTAAAACGAACAAGGAATCATTTCAAAAGGCATCTGAGCTAATTAATTCCAGCCAATCAACACCCAATGGCTCAATTAAGAGCTCAAACGACTTCTGACTTTATCTCAAGACCAATGAGTGCAATATTGTTCATCACTGACCCCATAAAACAATAGAAGGTATATATAGATAGATAAAGAGAAGGTAATGCTCTTGGTGGTCTTTGAGTTACAGAATCTTTAACTAGCAGTCACGCCCTGCCATCCATAAAATGGTGCCTCTCAAAGGACACTAATTTGTCTGGAGATTCCCGTCTGATTAAATGTTGGGCCGTCCAACCGAGAGATCGTTTTTCATCACTCACACAAAGTCCTCTGTCAGCACATTGGAGGAAGATAATAAACTTCTGACTGGACAAATCATGAATTCTTAATCTGGCTGAAGTGGGCCTCCAGTGTGCATGTACCGTATTCATCACAACACGTGCCAAAAATAACTGTCCTCATTAAAACATGTTTTTGCCTTCTTTTACAGGCGATTTCATTTTTTACATTCGTGCTAATGTATACAAACTGGTGAATTACTCCTCTGCTCACTCAGATGAACTGTTTTGCTTGTAAAACTACATAACTTAATTTTATCAGTAACAGTAATCACCCTATCCTGTAATCAGACTACAGATATCCAGTTATCTATAGTCCTTAATAGACTAATATATTACCTCTGCCAAGGAGCTTATGTTTTAATTTGTGTTTGCGTGTCTGTTAGTTAGCAGGATACACAAAAACTATGCAGATTACTAAAAAACTTGTTGGAAAGATACAGTATGGGTCTGGTATTTGCATGCAGAAATTTACATAACATTGTCAGATAGGATAGACATTCATTAAAATATTTCCCCTGAGAAAAATGTATCGATCTTGATGAAAAAATAAATCTATGATATCTATGAGTGCGTGTAATGTGGTGCAGCTTGGCTGAATCGAAGGGGACTGTTGGGGCTAGGCAGAGGTATGAGCTCTATCCAGGAACATTCTAGTGGCATGTAAGTTTTCATTTGTCATAAGGAGCCAGAATCCTTTATGTATCTACAACCGTAAGAAACATCACTAACCATCTGCCACAAATGTCGCTAAAACACTCTCGTTCCCATTGTTAACATCGGGAGGAGATTTAAAGGACACCGGCTCCATTCACTGTATATCTCCTTTGTTGACTTTAAACCAATCCATTTTGAGTATGTCAACCGCTGTGTGTTGACACACACCCACACAACCTTTGCCCTTGAGTTTCTGTCACCTTGTCACTGTGTGTTACTCTGATGTAGACATCTATGACAGGAAATGGTGAGAGCTGTGACCCTCTGTCCTGAATTTAACAGGAAGGTAATAAAGGACAAGAGCAGGAAAAAAAATATATCAAGCTCAACGTTATTAAAATCACACAACTACGGCTGTGGCACGGTGCGCTAAACACACAAACCACCACTGTCCTGTGTGGCAGGCGCATACACACTTTATTACATCCATGTTGCCCTTGGCAGTGTGAAGTTTGCTGATTAGCATGATTCAATTTATGGCACAAAAAAAGGTGCAGTGATTTATAGGAGTCGTGCTTAGCAATAATTATCATAGATTTCAAGGCAGTTAGAGGAATGAAGATGAGCACTGCACATTCATCAACAGTATGTGGAATAACTGGCTGAGCTTTAAAACATGGCTAATGCCTGCATTTATATACTATGTAACTGCCTCTGTATTAATCAAAACATTCATGAATGTTTGATAGAGCATCCATCTTTCAAGCTCCATCCATCCGTCCGTCCATCCATCCATCAATCCCCCTGTTTACTGTCCTGTTTACTAGAGCTGACACTTCAGTGTAATAGCCATGGGGACAATAAAGAAAGATACGAAGATTCCCTTATTTCCATTCCCCATTCATTCCCTCCCAGAGGAGCTGGATGGCATATTTCATACCCTGTCCAATCACATTCTACCTGCAGAAGATTACCAGCCCCCACCAGCTGCTCCTCCTAAACTCTTTCTCCGTTCTTTTCCTCCTATATCGTTTGATAGCTTTCATTTCTCCTATATATCTTTTATCTGTGTCTTCTTCTTCCTCTGTAAAATCTGCAGTTGCAACCACCAAATCCAGTCATCTAAACTGCATCAATAAGAGTGAATCTCACATTAAGATAATATCAGATTCTGTAATGCAGTACAGAATATGATCACAAGCTAGAACAAGTCATGTTCCTTTGGTAAATGCAATTCATCTTGATGAAAATCATAGCTCCTTAATTAAAAAATGTGCACACACGCATTTGGCTGCCATTTTGTTTGCTTTCCAGTTTTAATTTCAGGTATCAATCATTTATCTTTCTTGAACATCAGATCCTTGTTGGAAACGTGGCGTGGACACCGTCTGTTGGAGGCTTCAGAACACACCCGAGTGTGATTGATACAGTTTGGCAATTTGAAAAATATCTCCCTTTTTTGCTTATTTTACTTCTGCTCAACTTAATCAGCTCATGATACGCTCAGAATCAGAACGAGACCAACACAGTGTTCAAATGACCATAACTGGAAATAAAGGTAATCTTCAGAGCTGGCAGTTTAAAACAAACCATCTCGCTGCAGTCAGCACAGTAACACATGAATGTGATCTGTAAAAAAAAGATCTTAATTGTGAAGGTTTCTATAGTGCTTCACTTATATGGCTGTTATCTCTCGTTACAGATGACGGCAGTAACAAAAGCTTAAATAGATCATGTGGCCGTTGGTTTTTTACTTTACAAAGAAACATTTTGATTTGGTCACAAATGACAATGCAAAAGTGAAATGATATGTAATCCTGTCAAGTCTCCAGCGGCAATTTCGCAGCTGAGAAGAACACTAAATGATTCTGTACGCTGAATTGCTTCTTCCAATTAAAAGCATTTTTGTTTGGAGGTTTCAGCATATTATGACCATGACAACAAGATGACACTGTCCTTCCAGGAACCAGAGCGAGCCTCAACAAGAACAGCTGTGATGTAACATAACTCATCGAGCCCAAGTGTCCCTACAGCTCCCTCTGTACCGAGGAGCTAGCATTAAGTGCTGCAGCGACATTCCAGTTGCTCGCTCTTATAAGAATACCATGAATAATTGACCTGAGGAGTCCAAGACCCCATCACTTATTCATCCGGCTCATCCCACTGTAACCAATCACATAAATCTGCTGGCGAACTGCTTCGGAACGAGGATGGCCTTTCAAAAAACGGAATTAAATTGGTCATTAAAACTAGATTTCAAAAAGATGACATTATTTGTCTACTGGTCGATCATTATAGAATCCCGCAGGAATCCTGAGATCTCTTCATTAATTAGGGATGGGAGCATTTGGTTGGTCTAACATTCGTTATAATTAACATGCAACACACAGAATTAAGATGGTGAACAGGCTAAATTTTATAGCTGACAAATATGTGCATGTTGGCATTGTTGCACTGATGTTAGCATTTAGTTTAAAGAGCTGCTAGCGTGGTTGTATACTGGAATATATTAACCTAAAGACTTACTTGCTTATTTACAGTTACACTGACACCAACTCATTTAGACGTGATTTTAAAAACATGTCAAGAAATCACTGGTTCTAGCTTTTTATATCTGAAAATCTGCTAATTTCCTTTAACATCTATGCTATTAAATCAAATAACCTTGGTTAGTGGCCTGTTCAGACAAAAACAAATCATCAGACCATATATAACTACATACCATTTGCACACAACCCATTTGTATTCAAAGCTAAACTCAGCCACGCAAACTGCATCATTGAATTACAGTGTCATTTTCATGATATACTGTCTAAACAAGTGGTAGGAATTCACTTATGCAAGCTGACATCAGAAGACCATGTTTGTCCTGAAGGTTTGCATACAGAATAAGATGAGATGGGAAGGGGGGATGGGAAGCGATGCTAAATCTATCTATTAAACTAAGCAGCAGAGGCAGCTTCATAGACGAAAGCATGACTCAATTTCACCATGTATGGTTTGATCACCATTAAAGCCCTAGTGA
The DNA here is from genome assembly GCF_963576545.1 of Limanda limanda. Taxonomy (NCBI): domain Eukaryota; kingdom Metazoa; phylum Chordata; class Actinopteri; order Pleuronectiformes; family Pleuronectidae; genus Limanda; species Limanda limanda. Next base: position 18,320,744 of record NC_083653.1, read on the forward strand.
GTTGGTCAGCGAGGAACTAACATGCTGTGTTTTCTATTTACAGGAACACTAAGACTCAGACATGATCTATTCACAATATCCTACAAGGCATGTTGGGCAACACATAAGCAAATCCTACAAGACACATCTCATCCAGGCCTGTGGCAGTGTACTAAGCTATTTACAGTCAAGGCTGAAGGAAAAGCAGACGGACGAATTTACACTTGGAAATTAACAGGGAGGTTTCTAAAGTGTTCTAAGTGATGTTGACAGCTTCTCATCAGTGTGGAGTGTGGGGTGTGTTTCTGGGACGCTGAGTCTCTAAGTTTACAGCTTTCTGGAAGCAGCAAGTTCATGGTATTCCGGTCACACATCTACTCTCATTAACTACCTTTCCAGAGTGACCGCTCACTCTAAACAGCTTGAAGGATGTATGCACAAGATGATCTGTGCGTATGTTCATGTGAAAATTGCAGTGCGGCTCATCGATGATCATTCAGAAGTTAAAACAAAAGTTTTCTGAAGTAAAAACAATGTCATCATCCAATTTATTGTCTATGGAAGGTGGTGTTGCGGCTGCATTTTCCAATAGAGACCAGAGAGTCTTTAAGGTTGCTAGATGAGGACAAGCCTGGTGATTTCCTGCATCCATCTGCTTACTGTTACGCAGCTGCTGCTTATCAGCCAGCTCCCTGCTCCTTGGAAACAAGCACAGGGCAGAATGGAAAGGACAATAGACCAGACTGGAACATCTCAGTGGTGCAGGCCGACGTGTTTATTTTTAAACTAAGGTAGAGAGATGAGAGAAACGGAAAGTAAACACGAACAGGGATGAAAAATAATTAAAATGAGGCCTTATTTAGTGTGCATAGCTTACCACGCCCTTCAGCCTGGTGCTCACAGTCACCGCTGTGGTTTCTGTGCGTGAAAGGGGTTCTGGCTTCATCACTTCGCCCACTCAAGGGAGCACCCAGAGACACATTTATTACAGTGCGGCTATGACGTTGAGGGCCGGGTAGATATGACATTTGGCAAGCGAAAGGTGACAGGGAATGCTCCTCATGGGCTGATGCTGGCAGTAAAGTTGAAGGGAGACAGAGCAGGTAGGTTCAGAGGGGTTTGGAAGGTTGGTGGTTCTGAATTGGAAGCACAACCTATCGTGTTTTACAACGTCATAAATGTCAGGGGGAGCGAGGTGCGAAGGCTCTCAGAGTGAAAGACGCAGCAGATGTTCTTTTTTATATCTGTGAGTTGGATGGAATATAAGTATAAAGAGTCAAAAGGAAGCATTCCTGATGTTTTAGCAATGCAGCAATAAGAGACCAACAATCTGTTAGGCCCTAATCAATATCGATGACTTTCATTACCCTTTTGGTCACAACTTTTTTTTAGCATGGAGCAGACTAGCACACTTGGGGATTATAAAAAGTGTTGCCAACAGAAAAAAAAGAATTCTAATCAGTGATTCCCTGAGGTTAATTTCGCAGTTCAACAGGATACATCCAATTCTCCTTCCACATGATTCTCTGATCATTCACGGTGATAAGTTATAGTAGCCAGGCCACTTTAGTGTCACATTAAAGCCTGTTAAATATTTGAGGAGTCATACAATTAACGTTTAAGTGCACACAGCGGATGAGAAAAACCTGACAGGAAACACATAAAAATATCAAATGATACCTCTGCTTCCTTCTTCACATGTAGCCACTAAAGAACTGCTAAATACTTCTTTGTGGATTTTTGATATATCAGTGTTAAAAATCTGTTCATTGCTTGGACTATAAAAAAGTCCAAAAAAGTCCAAAAAAGTCTACTAGCATAGAAGAAGATATTTCAATATTTCTGTTCCTACAGTGAATACTGCAGTGCTGACCTCCAGTGCTGGTCAGTCTAAAAGTAATATCAATAATACAGATACTGCTCAGAAGCGATACATGGACATCGATGCTAAGGCATTATGAATTCATCTAAACAGATTTAATAAACCTGTGTTGTGACTGTGTAGCTAAAAACTAATCACCTAGTCAAACCAGATGCATAATAATACATCGGATACGTCAGACCATGCATGCCATTATGCCCTATGCAGCTCTTTATATTGTAATACAGTGTGTGCTCCATGATGAAGTTTAAATGCGACAAAACTCAGGTGAAAAAATAAAACAAATGAACTATGACACATATCAAACTGATAAAGTTAAAGCAATGCAGAGGCTGACCTGCACCAACAGGCCTGGTCAGCTGCACTGCAGCATCATAAATTACCAAGCCCAACTGAGACCTGCAGCTGCAACATCCCCAGAAAAAGCCACAAAACAATCCACTGAACCTTGAATAAAAACAATCCCCACACTCCACTCGGGGTCATGTTTGCAGAAGACTGATACAGTCGTATTATCCCTGCACCTGAGCACAGCCGGGCCATGCAGCGCAGAGCACAGAAGGTGTATTCATGTTGATCCAGGCAGATTGATCGAGGTATTATGCTTCAACGATGCAGGGATAAGATGTCTATACAGGCTTTTATTCTGGAAATGGAAGCTTTAGTCATGTAAGGGATGCTTAAGAATACAATGCTACCAAAGCATCGGCTAATGCCGGTAGTGAAAATGATACGTTTGAAGCTACAGATCAATGTGAAACCATAGCAGGCTGCATCGTACCCTGCACATGAACACACACACGTAATTTCACTCCATCGGCTTGCCATAGCAAAATCTGACACCCAAGGTTTATTCCTGGGCATCTGGAATTTAATATTTGTTTTGGATGATTCCAATAGCGGCAAAGATCTGATCTATGAAACATTAATGACACTTTTTACTGCATACTTTCTTCAAAAGATTCAACCTGACAATCATTCCCTTTAGCACTTTCCCTCAAATTTATATCCATATTTTAATGTTCTGTCTCTACACTATTTTCTTCCTCTTTCTAACCACTCTCATTTGCTCCTCCTAAATTCATTTTATTAATCAAAAGAATAACTGTCTGACCCTAAGACAGCAGGAGAGGGGACAGATGGTAGAAAGATGGCAGTGCCGGTCTCATAAATGTACCTTTAAAAGGTAAAATCATGGCAACCTTTTTGATTCTCGGTTCCAGAAAGGCTTCAAAAGCAAAAGCATCGCTTGGGAGATAATATTAACCACATCACGTCTGTGAGAGAATACAACTGATGTGAGATAAACTAAACTAAATTTAGAGAAACTGTGCTTTTGTGCAAGAATTAATAGATTCATGCTGCTCATACCTGCTACCTATCTCCGTTAATAACTACCATACAAAATACAATGAGACAATGGTTTCGTTCAGACTAGTTTTAGAAATCACACTTTCACACTTTCTAATAAAAACTTTAGTGTCATAGTGAAACTGTGTTTTCTCCCCATGGTCCTTCGGCCTCAGGATTGGCCATTTTGTTTCTCTGTGTTTGTAAGTAAGGGGACACAAAAAAGCAATACAAGTTGGAAGCACAACCTATCGTGTTTTACAACGTCAAAAAAGCAATACAAGTTGTTTTGTTTCTTTTTTTGCTGTTGCGTATCTAGCTAGCACTAGGGAGTTTAAAATAAATACAGACAACACACTGTTTGACACTGTAACATTAGTTTAACATTTTAAGAAAATATGCTTAAATGACAATAATTGATGCCACTCACTTGTTTTGACGCTAAATGTGAAGCAAAAGCCAACATCTGGTTAGCTTAGCTTAGCTTAGCTTAAACACTGGAAACAGGAGGAATTGGCTCTATGCAAAGGTAACAAAAGCCTCCTATCAAGCTAACTGGCACCAAAAGAGTAAAAAAGTTGTGGTATTACAGGAATGTGTTAGCCTATGTTTTATCATAATATATCCTCCATAAAATCACACGTTCTTGTGCACAGATTTTGATTAGTTTAACAGTTAGTGAACTGTAGAGGTGCTGGTTGGTGGATTTTGTTGTCTGTACACAGACCTTTACCTGTTTTCCTACTTCGTGCTACGCTATGCTAACTGGCTGGTAGGTCTTAGCTTAGCACAGCTTGATATTTAACAAAGTGGCATAACAATAGTACCACTCTCCTCATGTGATTCTTAAAAAGACAAAATGTTTCACCTTTACTTTAAAATGCATCTGCAGTAGATTCGTCATGTCTTTTTGTTTCTTTTATTTGATTTACAGTTTTTGCTCAAACCCCCTCTTATGTTTCGAATTTAGTCTTTCGAATATCTGAGGCCTTTTCAAAGTTAAAGCCATGTAGTCAACTTTGTCATGAAAGGAGATGGTGCAAAACCCACTTAGAATGTTATCCCCTTTGTGAATCCCTTGTCGTAACCTCAGACAGAATCGCCATGTCTCCTCCGGCTCTAGACGATGAATTCAGAATTGGCATCACTATTTAGGAAAATAAAGAGAGAGAGAACAGCATGTCTGACCACCTCATTCAGGATAACTCCGTGGTGCTAATGCGACAGCAGCAGTCGGAGCTCTGCCGAATCCAGGAGGAAGATTTTGTCTGTCATGCAGCTAAAGCCTGAAGTGCGCAGCCAGTGACAGTTAGAAACCACCAGAAAGGGCTTTAAATTCACACTCCCCATCCAGAACACTTCACAAAAGAGGAAACAGGACTGGTTCTGTGCTCAAGGACACTTCAGAAATGTCATTGATGTAGAAAAAAAATAATTTCATATCTGTACGTCAAGCAGATGCTGTCATTGTGTCCATTTGTACAAGAAGTCAGAGCCGAAGCTTCTTTTGTGATTCTGCACCTGTCCTTCTTAGGCCATATGTCATTTGTGGAGGGAAACATGGTATTTACTCTTGAGTTCAGGCCCACGATGTAAAAACATGCTAGTGCATGAAATGATACTAAAGGTGTCTGATATTTCAGAAGCTCATAATCTATTATAAAAAGATTCTAAATGTGATGAAATCTCTCCATTTTAAGAGAAGCAGTTGGAGAAATGCCAAAGAGCCCCTACGTCAAATATGAAATTCAAGTTCAAACATGGCTGTAGCATAAGGGTAATATTGCCTATTCATGTGCAGACCACAGTGCAGACATGAGGTGAATGGCATGGCCTGCTAAATGCTTTTCAGACCTAAGCAATTCTTTAGGCTGTCTTTAGGAGGAGAGACGCCATAAAACATGTACCTGCACCAAAACGCACAATGCGCAGCCGGCGTTCAGTATTCACCGGCCTGGATCACAGAGGCTCTGGCTCCATTTCAGAACAGCTCAACACGAACATGAATAAAAAGGGATCCTGTGAGATGAACAACGGCCGGGGTGTTTCTCAGAAAACAATCAGCGGATGCTTGATGGTGTTGTGAGTCACCCATTTATCCACAGAGCAGTCCCTTCACGGAGTGGTCTGTACAGGCCTGACACCCCCCCACCCCTCTCCCACTCTCACCACCACCTCCAACCCCATCCCTGATTCTGTCTCGCTCTCCCTCCTCCTCTCTGCAGTCCGAACAGTTCAAGCAGCATAAACGTGACATGGGAGAGTGTTTATGGCAAGCAGAGCATCCCTCGGGGGAGTCACTGTGTTCTCTCTAAATGCTGTAGGATATAATGTGCCATTGTCATGAATACAAAGCTGGCAGGGTTCACTGGGCTTTCCTTTACATGAACTCATAGCCTATGTGCTTACTTATGTGTTTGAAACACAAATAAGGTCATTAAAAAACCTACTAAAGGAATGTGAGAATGCAGAATTTTCAGTGATGTGACAAATCAACCTGAAGCATCTGCCAGTGACCATGAGCCAGCATGTCCCAACGCCCCATGTGTTAGTAACTGCTAAATAACCCAGATGCATCAGAAATCAATAGGACTTCACGATCGGATCTGTCGCATCGTCGAACCTCAGGACAACCAACAGTCCTTCCGTCTCTGTTCGGGCATCACCAGGCTTGGGCACCTCTCACATGCAGCGGCGCACAACAGACAGCACATGGCGTCTATCCTCCACACATGAACCCCCCCCCCCCATGGACTCGTGTTTGTCACCAGGACCTCCACGGGCCTACCTGCAGACATCGATCACGTTCTCCAGGAGAAGCGTGTGTTCAGTGTGGTTTATATGAAATGGAATTTGGAACAGCAAACACCCGCACAGCTCTTGCGTGGGTTAAGATAATGAAATCTTATCGGGTCACGTTTAGAAGCGTTTCTGATCTCTGCACCATGTGTGGCGTGTCCGCGGGTTAATGCAGCAAACACCTGTGGAGAGCACCGGCACCGGGCACCATGCGCCAGTGACAAGACGGAGCTCAGTGACGGAGGTGTGCGTGGATTGATGGATGAATGAGAGGGGGGAGAGGTGGAGGGAGAATGGGGGAGGGGGCGTCATAGTGCGGGTTTCACCGCGGTACTCCCCGGCGTCCCCCCCCCCCTCCATTTCTCGCCTACCCCCTCACCGGCATATTTTTTCGATCTCAAAGCCCATTTCTGAGCACTGCGTAAGTGAAGCTTACATTTGATTATGCAAAGACATTGCGTTCAGAGTAAAACGAAAAGAAATAAATAAAAGGAAAAAAGGCGCATTCAAGCAGCTGGATCATGCTTCATGCCCCCTCCCTCCTGTTTATATCGGCTGTTCCCTCCTCCAACCCACCGACCTCACCATGGCGCAGTTTACCAGGATTCTCTCAGTCAGACATCCGCCTCTTATAGACTTTTTTTAAAATGTTCTTGTCTTTTCTCTGTCTGACATGTGTGCCACAGCCACAATGATGGATTTCACCGCGGTGCTGCCACAGCAGCGGTCTGTGGGCTGCCTGCTGCAGCTGTCTCTGTCAGCCACGACTCAGGTTTGTGTGACGAGAACAACCCCCTGTTCCACACCGGCTGAGCCTAATATGGTTTTTAACACAATCTCATCTCATCCTCCTGCATTATTCGTGTTTGGACTCAGCCTGAACCTGTGGAGACGTTTGTGTTTTCTGTCTCTGCCGCTGTCCGTGGTGCTGAACCCGCTGAAAACGCCCACATTGGATAAGACGCATTATAGCGCACCGCATCCATCCCCTCCCGGCGATCCACTGCGCGTTTGAGATTTATCACCCGGGGACTTCACTGCCTCCTTTCCTCCCTCCTCTCCTTCCATAGCCTTTCTCCTCTTCACACTATGAACAGCACTGCAAAACATCCACCACATCCCCCAAAACGACTATAGGAGCCCAGAAGCATGTAGGTATACCGCATGGAATTTAAGCAGACCTTCACAAACCTCTGGTGTTCCACAGTGTACGAAAACGCAAACCGGGTGAAGCAAGACATGGCAAAGATGGAGCAGAGGAAACGTCTCATTACCTGCGCCTGTTGTCGGTGCCCTGCAGTCAGTATGGGAGGATATGTCTGCGTATATCAAGAGCTATACCGACCCTCTCCTTCTCTCTCTCTCAGTTTATGACTGGGATGCTGCAAAGGCACTGCTCGTCGACTCAGTCCTCCTCGTTTCTTCTTCAAGTGGGAGGGGGGCGGTGATGGGGGGGGACGGAGGAGCGTGGCAGCAGTGCAGCTCTCGTCAAAGATGGCGGACACTTTTGACGTCAGCAGCAGCTTTTAATAGATATTTGTCAGAGAAGGAGAGAGAGAGAGAGACTTCAGAAAGTCTTTGATACAATGGGCAGCTGCACAGGACAGCAACACAACAACTGAATACTTTAGATGGTTTTGAATTAAAGGCCAGCTGCGGTTTGTGTCTCATATCACGCCAATGTCATGTTAGATATACAGTGGAAATCTATAGATGTATTCATCTTTCATAGATTACCAGATTTGGTCTATATAGGCCTATTAGTACAGATTTGGCCCATAGGATCATTTCAGTTTGAGGCATAATTACCACTTGCAACACAGGAGGATTGTAAACATTTCATAGCCCATTTTGCATTCAAATCAAACATTATTTAGCTTATTATCGATGGAACCTCACTCTCACTCTTCAAGTTGGCCTCCAATTCGGTATCAATGGGACTATCTTCATTCAATTTAAATGCCATCTGACTGGTTTTCACTGGTGGATATGACAGGGACTCTAGTAACTTTTGGGACATTTGATGGAATAACCAGTTTATGTAATATGGGAATTTGCACCTCTAAAACCCAATTTAAATTGACATAATAAAGTGGTGGACCCTGTTTTACAGAGCACCCCCATCATGGCCTTGATTGATGCTGTGCTTGAATGTTGCATATTCTTTAAGTATTAGGGTTAGGGGTTACCACTCAACAAGCCTGGGGACGGTCATTTACGATATTCCAGGAAAATATTTTCAGGCCTGTTGTGATGGACACATTCATCTATGGGTTGATGCCTCACCAGCGAGGCTTTAAACAATAATGATAATGATATATATATATCTACAAATCCCATGGAAAGATCAAAACAAGCAATATTAATATTCCTCCATGCTATAAGGTGCTAATAATGTTTCTGTTTTTCACATAGAATGAGAGCCACTGATGTTTTCTCCTCACGTCCACACTGGATCGTCTGTGGACTTACCAGCATGGGAATGTACCCGCTCTCCTCTCCTCCAGCAGCTGCCTCCGCTTGGCACTGTAACAAATGTGTCTTCAATTGCTCTGAAGCGAGCCTGTCTCCTAAATTAATGATAATGATAACTCTGCATGAAAAATCCATTCGGAGAGGAAAGCCCGGGGAGAGGAGAAGAGAGCTAGCGGTGTGTGGAGACTCCATGTATGTGTAAGAAGAAAGTGTGTGTGTGTGTGAGTGTGTATGTGTGTGTGTGTGCGTAAAAACTGAGGAGAATTAATCAACAGGTCACTTCTTCATTCACTCTCCTCTAAAACAATTCACAGCCGTATAACAAAGCAAATTAGGAATAGATGGAAGTGGAGTGTCTGCTGGGAGGCAAAAGAAACAGGATCGCATTAAAATGGAAGGTGTTTCCAAACTGAGGTCCATATGTATCCCAGCTGCAGGGGGGCCTGTACAATATATGTTTTAATTCTACCATTACTTCTTTAATCCAAGAGTGACCCAGTAAGAGTACGTGAAACAGTAATTGACTTTGAGCCCAAGCAAAATTTACTGAAATGGGGTTTATTGGTGCAAATCTTATAAGTTGAATATGGTCTATATATGTAAAAAAAAGGCAACACCAGAAGAAAGGGCTTGCATGTTCACTCACCAAATACCTTTTTAGGGACTCAGTTATTCATGCAGCCATCCAGTCAGGTGATCATGTGGCAGCAGTGCAACGCATACAATCCTGTAAATACAGGTCAGGAAATTCAGTTAATGTTTATATCAATCTTAATGGCTTTGTCTGTGGCATGATTGTTGGTGCCAGACGGACTGTTTGTTAGATAACATATTTAAGTTCTGCAGACAGATATATCTAAGATGAGGAGAGGAAGAGTCTGGGGAGAATGAACCACTTAGAGTAGACAGGCTCTTGCAATTCATATAACCACCTTTTACAACTGTGGTGAGCAGAGAAGCATCTCTGGAAGCACAACACAACAAATCTTTAGATGGAGGATATTACTACAGTGGAGGACCACTTCGGGTTCCACACCTGTCAGCCAAAGACTAAATCTGATGCTTCTGTGGAATCAGAGTTTAGTGAACTTTAGCTGGCTCCTCAGTCACCAGAACTAAATCGACAGAACACCTTTGGGACGTGGTAGAACAGGAGATTGACAGCTTGATAAATCTGCAGAAATGATGGGATGCAGTCGTGTCAACATGGAGCAGAATCTCAGAGGAATGTGTTCAGTGGTTCCCATTAAGTTTTACCATGAGGTTGCACTGTCTTTGAGAGCCTTTTGTTCATTAAGGGACACAAAACTCTTCCCTGAAACCCAGACTAATGAATTATTTTGCCGTTAACAGGTTTTTAAGTCAATATGAAGAGCCACAGCTGTTAAATAATGCAATAAACTCCATGTGATACTAAATATATTCTACAAGGAACTGGTTAAAAATACATGAGAAGAAATAAAGATAAATTGTGCTTTAAAATTTAAGTTTGGTTGCATTTAAGTTTTGTCTTACAAAATATTGTCAAGGAGCGATAGTTCATCACACACAACAAATACACACACTGTTGGTCTGTATCCATTAGAGGCCAATGGGGCACAGAACTAGCCTCCTCCTGTGCTGCCTCAAGGTTCCTGAGCGTCAGTAATTAAACACAGCTATGCTGAAATAGCCTAATAGACTTCTTAAATATACTGGAAATAATAATTATGTAGGACCTGGCTTTGTTGATATTGTCCCTTAGTGGTATATAACTTTTACCCGAAAACAATGTTTTTTTTAACCACCTGGGGCCAGCAGAAGCAAGCTGTGAAGGAAACACTCAACTCCACTCACGCGTTAAGTTGATACAGCAAACTGTTGCATATTTACACATCCAGCAGATGCCGAGCAAAAGGATCAAATCATTGGGTCATGCAGTCATGTTCCTGGCCACTTCACTTTCCTTTTTGCTCTGTTTTTATCTCCACCAACTCCCAAATAAAGCTGCTAGATATCTTGTTTTGGAAACTGTTATTCCCAAATCTCTGTTATGTGTTAATATTTGATATGTATTTTCATCATACATTGATCCATGATATATTTAATGATGATTAGAACTAAAATACCTAAATGTGTCTTCCAGTGACTCTGCATTATTATCTGAAATAATTCGGCCTCCTCTCACTCCCCGAGCACCAGATTAGAGAAAAAATATATCTGAGACTTGATTCAGGTTAATCCCATTTTAAAAGTTAATCTATTAACGGAGAGAATTTCAAATTAATGTAATTTTTTGTCTACCAAGGTTATCAGCTGTGTGAACCGGGCATTGTCAGCTTATTGCTGGAAACATCCCTCAGGCACTTCTGCTGCTCATCTCTCACATTTTATTCTCCACAGAGCAGCTGCAGATCGAACACTGTGATGAAGTCTTAACACTGCGGCTTGAGTGTGAGGAGTGAGCTTGTCAGGGTAATTTAGCATTAGAGTACGTTCTTCCATCAGATGGTGAGATGTTGATTATTCAGATGAGAATAAATGAACAGAGCACTGCCATTGAAAGAGTTAAATCTCCAGCATCTCCTCCTTGGTTCACTTTTCTTGATCTTCTCAACTATTAATGCTTTCTGTATCTTTGCTTTGTGCAGAGATTAAAGAGACTGTCTAACTTTGCAGAGAAGGCCTTTGAAGTCAGAGTGGTATTTGCAGGGAGTGTGTGTGTGTGTCGGTGTGTGTGTTTGTCTTGGGAGGCCAGTGGATGGAGAGCCTGGCTTTAGTGGTGCTTCATCTCACGGTCAGAGAGCAAAACACGAGTGGGGTAGAAGATTAGCAACAGCATTATCAGTTCTGTGGCAGACAAGCTCGGGCATCCCGAAGTCTCTCCCCCCCTCGGACGGATTTCATTCTTAATTACACTGCACAGAGAAGGTGGGTGGCTGGAGGAACTGAGGGAGGAGGAGAGGATGGGGTGGGGGGATTTCTGAAAGAGTGACGAGGCAAAAAAAACAACCCACTGGTATAGGCTTAAAAACAGAAAGGAGACGTGAAAGATCCAGAAAGGACAGAATAGACTAGACAGAGGCTTGAGGCAGACATGAATGTACAGTTAGGGGAAAGTGTGTATATGTGTGTGCATGTATGAAGAGAAGGAAGGCAGGATGAAGCCAGTCAGCCAGGCTGTGCGCTTCAGTGAGGGGGAGGGTGCTGCAGCAGCAGCAGTAGCAGCCTTGCTGTGACTCAGCACTAAAATCTGCCTCTCTCTCTCTCTCTCTTAAAATATCAGTCCTTAGTCATTGTACCAAGCATACTATTAGACCGCTGCTTCATCTGTCTGTGGAGAGCTTGTCACGACGTTGCATCTATCATGTGTCTGTGGTGTTGAAACGCTCCATCTGATTAAGGTTGCTTGTATTTTACAGGGCAGATTCATCTCGTATAAAACAGCAGTGAGAGAATTTAAATGCGTATAAACTGATTATTGCTTTTGCTCTTATTTCATAACAGATTTTCAGGAGACTACACTTGAGTTTTATGCTTCGTTATGCTCCAACTTCATTACAACACAGATTTTGTGTCACATTTTGTACTTTCTACCTCAATATATTTATGTTATGGCTTAATCAACTAACTGTTTTTGTGATTTCAATTTACCACACAAAATTTAAAATCAGCCATTAAAAATGATTTGTTTCTTTGACATTGTAATGGTTTTCATTTACTTAAGTATTGATACTATTTAGATTCTATTTCTTCTACAACAGTAAAAATGTAATTTACAAAAAAATATGCAAAACCAAAGACTATATAAAAAGATGGATGATACTTCTTCATTCCCATTGTAAAGAATAAAGGAAGCTAAAATATCCCGGATACAGGGGCCACCATCTTGTGCTTTTCATGTCAGTCGGAGTCAAAAGTCTGTGCAGTAGTGATTGTGGCGTGTCCTGCCAACACTTGGCTAATCACACATGTCAGTCTCAGCTGTCAATCATAATGTTTCACCCTGTTTTGATACCATCAAATTACTATTTAAATTCAATGCTGCAAAAAATGAACACTTGAACAAACATCAGTAAAACCGAAACGACAGAAACCTTGTGTTTTATCACCTATACTACAGCCAGCCACCAGGCGGCGATCAAGATGCTTTGGCTTCACTTATGGACAATTGTCTTGTCATCCAACTTCATAAACAGTCTATGATCTAAATCAAAGTCTGCCACTGCTGGGTTCACAGTATTTCATGAGTGACCTTTTGTGGCACTAACTTTCAAACACGCATGAACAAAGGCAAATGTATTTAAAGAAAGCACAATTTAAAATGTGCAAAAACTGGAACTACAAATGTTTATGTTAATCATTTAGAAATCTTAACCTACGATTAGACTATACAGTAGTTGTCAAGCAGCACAAAATATACAGTATTTCCATTTGTAGTATGTACATTTGTATGTAGAGATGTATAAAGCAGCATAAAGTTAAATTAACTTTAAACTGACAGACTCAGTCAGCCTAACCTTCCAATTCTGTCTCATTTCACATCGTGTTTATCTGCAGGCCTGTTGTTGGTCTCGTCTTTACAGAGGCACTGAGCTGTGAGCAAACAAAGTCAACAAAGATGTGCATGAAGAATGGGTTTTGGTCTCATCCAGCCCACTGGGGAGGGTGACATTCTATCTGATAATTGAGGTTTTCTAAATGATTAACATAAACATTTGTAGTTCCAGTTTTTGCACATTTTAAATTGTGCTTTCTTTAAATACATTTGCCTTTGTTCATGCGTGTTTGAAAGTTAGTGCCACAAAAGGTCTTGTATCCGATGGTGAGGATGGTTGTCAGAGGGAGAATCAATCCACATCGACCTGCAGCTCTACACCTCACTGCCCTATTTATTTCCTATCCTTGGCCTTTCTATTTTTCTTTGGTTTGTTGGCCTTGTCCTTACTTACTCTACCCACCATGTTTCCATCTTCATTTTGGTTCAAACACCCCCTCTTCTCCTCTCTTCATAGAACAGATTTCAGGTGGGATGCAGTATCTGTGAATCAACAGCTGAGGTTTGTGAGTAAACAGCAGAGAACAGAGTGGCACGAGGCAGAGGAGGGCGAAGCATCCGGACAGAGCAGGAACATAGAGCATCACACGGTGCGTCATGCGGCCATGCCAGTAATTAAGTATCTTAATCTTACACGAGGCCCAGGTAGTGTCACATAAAGTAACATAAGATAAGGTAATGTGACACAAGGTAATGTTGCTATTCAGCAGAGGAAGAGGAAACAAGCAGAACAGAAGTTATGAGGGTGCACTGGCCCAGAATCTAACGTCCCTCCTGGCTTGCTCACAGGAAGTGGCACACTGCTGCTGACTGAACTCAAAATGTGTGTACTCTCCGTCTCCCATATGTGCATATCTGCGTGTATAAAATTGCACATTAACTGTGTGTGTGTGGAAATGTTTGAACAGCTGAGATTGCCTTACTGCATTGAAATGCCCAGTGAGCAGAAAAATGCAAGAGCTACAGTATCGGGCTAGAGAAAACAAGACATCTCTCAGTGTTTATATGAGAACTAGAGGCAGTTGCACGTGGTACAAATTAAATGCAATCAAATTTTACACCGGCAAATGCATTTCTTCTCATCTACTGTCCTATCTGCTTTCCTTAGCCCCACCTTACTCTCCCACTTTACTCCCCAATTCCTTGACACCTTTACCCTAGTCAAGCAATCAAGCCCAAATAAACCATCATGAAGAAATTTCTGGTAGTCTAGTCACTGTGAGATGAATTTATTATACAATATATATTTCACTACAATTGAATGTCCATATCTTCAAACAAAATAAAATTTAGTTACCAAACAGGACACAACAGGGGAATTCTAAAAGCTGCTAACAACAGTCGAGTCAAAGGGAATTTGAATGAATACAATTTCCCAAACCTCCTGCGCTTTCTGCTAAGCTACACAAATGACTCCAAAGCCCCTCATGCCAGATAGTATCCAAAGCAACCAGAAAACCCAGGATGAAGACTGCCCTGAGACTCATTTCACAACAACATTTTCAACAATTGAGCAAATGCAAAAACCACCAGTAACAGTTATAATTGAAAACAAGCTTAATGGTCCAGGCAAAGTAGCGTTTTCCGACCGACTAATTGTAAAATAATTTTTTTCAGCATAGATCATTTCTATGAGGTGTCCAGAACAACATACTAAAAGTCCTAAGAAATCCTAGTTGAGGAAATATGTTTAATTCTCATCAATGTGTGCCAATAAGGCCCGGCAACAATACATCCCAAAAAGACTATTTTTTTCGTTTACTCCTATCAAAATAAAACTTTACACATTGAAAGTAACCATGAAACGTAACATTTTTTGTATTACAAGTTTCTTTGAAAATGAATTTATGTATGTATTTGTAATACATATGAATGGTGTTTGCCTATGCAAATTAGGACATATTCAATAAGTGTGGAGCTCATGTGCTTGTCAAATTCATTTCAAAAGAAACTTGTAATACAAAAAATGTTCGGGATGTATTGTTGCCGGGCCTTATTGGCACACATTGATGAGAATTAAACATATTTCCTCAACTAGGATTTCTTAGGACTTTTAGTATGTTGTTCTGGACACCTCATAGAAATGATCTATGCTGAAAAAAATTCTTTTACAATTACTTCTATTTTTGGCTCCAAAATGGGCTACTTTGCCTGGACTATAATTTGGCTTGACTATTTCATTGCTAACACAGCTGCATGTGTACTTCACACTTTCAAATACAACAATGCTAACCCGTAGGCTTATCATCAGAAACAAGCTAACGGAAGCCTGACTGCATCACAGAGAGCTCCCCTACAGAGTGCAAACATTACTGTAACCGTTACTATCTTAGTTTTTGTGTGTTGTGATGCTGTTGTTGGCAAAGGGAGAATAGACAGTTTGATGTTGATGGTGGTTTGTTTCATGTCATTGCCTTTGTTAAGTTCCTGCAGACTCGCCTGGCTCTGTTTTGTGGTTTAGAAATGAGAGCATTGGATTTTCCAAATTACATAACAAGCAGTAGGCGTGGCCAGAGGAGCAAGATTTCTTTCTTATATTACCTTCCTCGTGTAGTACTGTCAGATAATTGTGACAATTTTGGCAAACATGACAAAAAGTTACTTTTGTAAATGTTCCCTTCTGCACCTTTAAAGACACTAATTGTAGCATTGGAAAATGCCGGACATCTGGACCCTCCAGAGGCGGCATTATAAAATACATCGTGGCAGAAAAAATACACAATGATTCCAGATTTGGTAAGCATTTAAAGTTCAACCTTAACTTAGAGGGCACATGTTAAATGTTACTTGGTAAACAGTATAATGTTATCATTCTGAAGTTATCATTTAGCTCATTATCATTAGCTGCTCTACACTCATTAAATGTAACTGACTTACTAGCCAGGATTCACATTTTTAAAGGGTCAGTATGACGTTGGAGTTAAAGTTAAATATGTATAAATTAAATTCTTGGGTCTATGTCCAACAATTTCTGAAACTTTTTGAAACTGATAGTGTCTCACAAGGAGGGTTGAGGCGAAAATAATTACAGGGTTTGAAGTCAACTTTTTATTCTTAACTTCCCCAACTATTTTATGTCTATCCTAATGAGTGTAGCTCTGAATGCCTTCCAGGTACGACTCTCCCAGTGTGTGCCTGGATAATGATATTTAAAGTTATTGTGTCTTGCCCCTGGCCGCTGATGGCTGTTTTTTCACCCCGCCTTTCGGAGAGCTAAACACAGACAACATGTTGTGCAAACGTATTCTGTTAAAGCATTTCATAGGACCTAAGTCTAGTTCTACAATAAAAACATTAAGGCCTCTGTGTCATTTGAGCGATGCTGTAATTGCAGAAATCTTGCATAAGATTGCTTTAAACCAAAATAAGGAGAAATGTTGACATATTGGAGGCTGGTAAGATAAATGTCTTTTTCTTTTTCAACCAAATAGCTGATGCTTCAGAAGTCTAAACAGCTCTTTGTTTTATCCACAAACACCCTTTAAAAAAAAACAGACAAAAGAACTGGTTCAGATACTCTATATAGCTGCCTTCACTTCCCTTAACTTTTCCCCTTCTCTACCTCAACTCTCTCACCTCCTCCCCTCCTCTGTTAACTGCTTTCTTTTTTCTCTCTGTTCCTCCTCAACACACACTAACCAACCCCCCCTACTCGTCTCCCACCTCTTGATCATGTCTCACACCCCCCAAGGGACGGATCAACACTGCTTCCCCCCTGCTCTCCTACCCCTTCATTCTCGCTCTCACTCTCTGCCTCATCCCTCTCCTCCTCTCCCCTTTATGTCAGCCCTCTTTCATCCTCCTCCCCGACTAGCTTCAGTGCGTCAGGTGCTTCTCAGTATGAGTATGTGGGGTCATCAAGGTCAAGGTCCTGGTTGGGCAGTGTCATATTCTCAATCGCTGCCAACATGTTCACAGACTGTGCACGTGTTTGTTATGGCACATGCTCTACTCCTGTCTTCTTTTCATCATTTCTCTCAGCTGGGTTCTTCGTATGTATTTACCTCGAAGAATTTACGCTGTGTCTGTGTACATTTTCTGTGTGTTAGTGTGTGTATGTGTGTGTGGTTGTGTGTGTGTGTGTGTGTGTGTGTGTGTGTGTGTGTGTGTGTGTGTGTGTGTGAGAAATGGGCTACTCACGCGGCGATGTCCATGCAAATGTTTCACCTCAGCAGATCGAATGGTAGATTAGCTCCCAGTGTCTTGCACCTGCCTGTTGCTATGGAAACTGGGTATCCTCTGTGCGTCACCTGTGCCCATGTTTGGTCTGGTTTCCTGCTCCCCTCTATCAGCTTCCCTCTCGCTCTCTTTTGTCCTATTTTACTCTATGTCTCTCTCCCTCTCTCGGTGTCGTGCAAACCACGCACAGTGAAACACAGACACGCAAACAAACCACAACTATTAAAGCCTACTGTAACCAAGTGAATTAATTGCCTCTAAACAAAGCACAGTTCAAGCTGGACACACAACCAGAAACACATCATACACATCCCACTAACACAGGCACAGCATTAGATGTATTTGAAACACATGGATCATATTAGAAAAACACTGACACATTCTTCAAACTGACCTTCGATGAACTGTTAGTCACGATTCACACAAACTGTTATTCGTGATGAATCAGTAATGAGACACTGTGGCTCATACTAAGAGCATAATGATTATTCATTGTTAGCGGGGTTGCAAATAGCGACCCACATGGTCAGTGGGTGTGACCTGCTGCAAACCTTCAGAGGAATCAGACAGCTCTGAAAGTAGCCGCTCAGTAATGTGATTACATTACAATACTGATTCCAAGATCAGGGTATAAGCCGATACTGAGTATTGATCTGATATCAGTGTCTTCTTCTCTTATCAGTGTGTTGACCTATTTTTTGAGGAACAGTCATTCCACTAAAGTGAGGCTGTGACTGAGCATCAATTCTGAAATAATTATCTCAACACTTTTGGAAATGTACAAAATACATCACCACACTCATATCTGTACAGTTACTATGTTGTTATAGCCAGCTAGTTAGCTTAGCTTAGCACAAATACTGAAAAGCTGAAGGAAAAGCTTGTCTGGGTCTGACTGAAGATATACAGTATCGTTTCCTACACAGTCACAACCTATTATTTTAATACCTCAGTACATAAGATGTCAAAAGCTGACGTAATCATGTAATAGAATATATTTCATCAATGGTAAAAATGTAACGTTTGCTAAAATACATTTTTAAAGACTACTCAGAGAGGAAAGGTGTGAATATTGCTTTCAAACCCTCTGATTTCACAGTACAGACCTGCCACACATTTCAAAAGTGGTTCATCATCATTACAACACAGACACTACACGTGTCATCCAAACATTTGTGATGTTTGTGAATGCCCCTCAGATGTTTTTATCACATCAAATAACTAAATCAAATCAAACAAACCAGAAAAAAAAGCACTTGAACAAACAGTGTGATAAATACTACCTCAGGTGACAAAAATCATTTCTGAGAAAAATGTATCGCATGCCTGACCTTTTAGTTTCTGCCATGTCCCATCCCTAACATGGAGGAGAAAGGATTTCTGCAGCCAGCCTCCGGGAGAGTGATCAAGATGGTTTGGCTTCACTTTTGGAGGCTGTTGTGACATCCATCTTTGTATTCTGTCTATGGTTAGAATAATACATTTGTTAGGGGATCATCATCGTCATGGTTACTAAATTTAAGATTAAAAAGGGGTCATGGTCAACACTCTGTTGGGAAGGGGAAACAAACCTTGTTAAAGTCTGATGTTTTCTTGCCTTCTTACTTTATTTCTGTTGTAATTACAACAAACAACGAAAGGTGCCATCATTTGAACATGTTTTTTTGAGACATATATTGTTTCTCCCCTGGGGACAGTAGCAGAACAGAAAGCTGTGTTTCATGCCATTTCAATTAGCTTAGGTCACTATCTAATCTCATCCAATGGCCTGGATCAGTGATTATCCGACCAAAAGACTGACACCACTGATATACACACCAGCTGCTAGTTCAAGAGCTTCACAGACAAACTCTAGAAGTTTAGAGCAATTGTGCTAAGTTGATGTTTGGCAGACGCTGATGCAGCTAATAAGGAAATGTGCAGGTGTTGGCTAGCTGTGTGTGTGTGTGTAGCCTGCACACAGCAGCACTGAGACGACTCCTGAGGTTGGCAGATTAGTGTTGGACAGCAGGGCGCCAGGTATCAGAGAGCAGAGTCCCGTCTGGAGGGAACAGAGGATGAGGACGGAGAGTGACAGTGAGACAAGCAAAGACGGACAGATGAGACTTTGGTAAGAACGACAGCAGGACAGAGAGAGCGATAGAGATGGGGTCAAAGAGCCTCTACTGCGGTGAAACAACCCCGATCGGTCTGACCCTCCTCCTCCTCCTCCCCTTCCTCCTCTCTCCTCCCCTCTCCCCTCATCGATTCAGTGGTGCAGCAGCAGCATAACAAAACTCTGACAAATAAAATCTCAGCTACAGGCTCTGCAGTGGCTGCCCAGCTTTTGGAGAACACCCTGCGTTTTCCTTTTTTTTTCACCTCTGCATCCACGCCTCCTCCTCCCCCTCAAGCCGCTACGCATACCACTGCCACCTCTTCCTCTGCACATGTCCTACATTTCAAAAATAAGGTCCCCACTCTCTGACACCTCCTTTCCTGCGTGATACTTCCAGACACTGCAATAACTGGCACATTTTTCAGAAAACACCTCTGCCCTTTGGTTTATCCCTGTGTTGCACACACCCACGCACGGATCCATGTGTCCGAGTCGAGCCAAATCTCTCCTCGACTTCTATTGTGTCTGACTTGGCCAGACACAGCATCTCTCCTGGCCTACAATAGCCCCCATGCGGATCCTCGGTTGGAGTCACTTTACATCCTCCGTCTCTTGTATTGCTCAACTTTAACTCCTCTCTATCCTTCAGAGGCTGCCAGGGAACAAACCCATCACCCACTGCAACTCTCGTCGTACCCTGCAGCATATTTCTGTCATTTCAAGGCGTGCACGATACGATCAGGAACATATGAACCCTCAGGGTGTTTGGTGTGCCGTTAATTGTTTTTTCTCTGCATTTTTTTTTTTGCTTCTTCTGGCTGTGGCGAACTGGATGCAGCATCATTACCATGCAGTGAGAGAAAGCGGTGAGAGAAAACAGTGAGAATGATAAATGTGATGTGCAGTGCTTTAAGGGAAATAATGCTAATGAGAAACATAATCACAAGTGACAAAAACTCCTCAGACTCCTCATTAGGCCCCTTGATATTTGAGATAGAGGCAGAAGCAAAAGCATGAAGGGATAATCTCTAAAATAATGTATTCACTATCAAAGATTTACTCACTACTGCAATACAAAATAAATGCTGATATGACAGAAAAACCTTTTTGAGATTTAAACAAACCATATGATTTATACTAACAGGTACATGTTGGGCCTCCTGGAACCGTCACCATATCGTGGTGGAGAGGTTTGCGTGTCCCTGTGAACCTGAGGGCTGTGTTGTCTGGAGCCTTGTGCTCCTGGTAGGGTCTCTCATGGCAGAGTGGTCTCAGGTGAGGGGCCAGACTAAGAATGGTTCAAAAACCCTCAATGAATATCGTTACAAGAGGAGATGGGACCCAGCCCGGAGGAAGCCCGGGGCCCCCGTCTGGAGCTAGGCCCAGACGGAGGGCTCGATGGCGAGCGCCTGGTGGCCGGGTTTGCCACGGAGCCCGGTCGGGCACAGCCCGAACAAACTACGTGGCACCCCCCCTCTCTTCATCTCATGGGCCCACCACCTGTGGGAAGACCCGTTGGGGTCGGGTGCGCAGCCACATGGGTGGCAGCGAAGGTCAGGGGTCTCGACGGACCAGACCCGGGCGGCAGAAGCTGGCTCTGGGGACGTGGAACGTCACCTCGCTGTGGGGAAAGGAGCCGGAGCTTGTGAGGGAGGTGGAGCGCTACCCGTTAGATCTGGTGGGGCTTACCTCCACACACAGTCTCGGCTCTGGTACCGTACTCCTGGATAAGGGTTGGACTCTATTCTTCTCCGGAGTTGCCAAGGGCGTGAGGCGCCGGTCGGGTGTGGGGATACTCATAAATCCCCGGCTGAGCGCCGCGGTGTTGGAGTTTACCCCGGTAGACGAGAGGGTCGCCTCCCTGCGCCTAAGGGTTGTAGGGGGGAAAACTCTGACTGTTGTTTGTGCGTATGCACCAAACAGCAGCTCAGAGTACTCGGCCTTCTTGGAGACCCTGAATGGAGTCCTGCATGGGGCTCCATTAGGGGACTCCGTAGTTCTGCTGGGTGACTTCAACGCCCACGTGGGCAACGATGGAGATACCTGGAGAGGCGTGGTGGGGAGGAACGGCCTCCCTGATCTGAACCCGAGCGGTCGTTTGTTATTGGACTTCTGTGCTAGTCATGGATTATCCATAACAAACACCATGTTCGAACATAAGGGTGCTCATAAGTGTACCTGGTACCAGAGTACCCTAGGCCGAAGATCAATGATCGATTTTGTGATCGTGTCATCTGATCTGAGGCCGCATGTTTTGGACACTCGGGTAAAGAGAGGGGCGGAACTGTCAACCGACCACCATCTGGTTGTGAGTTGGATCAGGGAATGGGGGAAATTTCCGGATAGACCTGGTAAGCCCAAACGAGTAGTGCGGGTGAACTGGGAACGTCTGGAGGAGGCCCCCGTCCTAGGTATCTTCAACTCACACCTCCGGCGGAGTTTTTCTGGCATTCCTGTGGAGGTTGGGGACATTGAGCCGGAGTGGGCGGTGTTCAAAGCCTCCATTGCTGAAGCTGCGGCGGCTAGCTGTGGCCTCAGGGTCTTAGGTTCCTCAAGGGGCGGTAACCCTCGGACACCTTGGTGGACACGGGGGGTCAGGGAAGCCGTCCGATTGAAGGAGGAGGCCTTCCGGGATATGATATCCTGGAGGACTCCTGACTCGGTTGCAGGGTACCGACAGGCCCGAAGTGCTGCAGCTGCTGCCGTGTCGGAGGCTAAGCAGCGGGTGTGGGAGAAGTTCGGAGAGGTCATGGAGAAGGACTTTCGGTCGGCACCAAAGTGCTTCTGGAAGACTATCCGGCACCTCAGGAGGGGGAAACGGGGAACCATCCAAGCTGTGTACAGTAAGGATGGGACTCTGTTGACCTCAACTGAGGAGGTCGTCGGACGTTGGAAGGAACACTTTGAGGAACTCCTGAATCCGAATAACACGCCCTCTATGTTGGAGGCAGAGCTCGAGGTTGATGGTGTTTCGTCGTCAATTTCCCTGGTGGAGGTCACTGAGGTAGTCAAACATCTCCGCAGTGGCAAAGCCCCAGGGATTGATGAGATCCAGCCAGAAATGCTAAAGGCTCTGGGTGTTGAGGGGCTGTCATGGTTGACACGCCTATTCAACATCGCGTGGGAGTCGGGTACAGTGCCAAAGGAGTGGCAAACCGGGGTGGTGGTTCCCCTGTTCAAAAAGGGGGACCAGAGAGTGTGTACCAATTATCGGGGTATCACACTTCTCAGCCTCCCTGGTAAAGTCTACTCCAAGGTGCTGGAAAGGAGGGTTCGGCCGATCGTCGAACCTCAGATTGAAGAGGAACAATGCGGTTTTCGCCCCGGACGTGGAACTACGGACCAGCTCTTCACTCTCGCAAGGATCCTGGAGGGGGCCTGGGAGTACTTGTGTTTTGTGGATCTGGAGAAGGCGTATGACCGGGTCCCCCGGGAGAAACTGTGGGAGGTGCTGCGGGAGTATGGGGTAAGGGGGTCTCTCCTCAGGGCCATCCAATCCCTGTACTCCCAAAGCGAGAGCTGTGTTCGGGTCCTCGGCAGCCAGTCAGTTTCGTTCTCAGTGGGTGCTGGTCTCCGCCAGGGCTGCGCCTTGTCACCAATCCTGTTTGTGATATACATGGACAGGATATCGAGGCGTAGTCGTGGTGGGGAGGGGTTGCAGTTCGGTGGTCTGAGGATCTCGTCACTGCTTTTTGCGGATGATGTGGTCCTCATTGGATCATCGGCTTGTGACCTTCAGCACTCACTGGATCGGCTGGCGGCCGAGTGTGAAGCGGCTGGGATGAGGATCAGCACCGCTAAATCTGAGGCCATGACTCTTAGCAGGAAACCGATGGATTGCTTACTCCGGGTAGGAAATGAGTCCTTAGCCCAAGTGAAGGAGTTCAAGTACCTCGGGGTCTTGTTCGCGAGTGAGGGTACTATGGAGCGTGAGATTGGCCGGAGAATCGGAGCAGCGGGGGCGGTATTGCGTTCGCTGTACCGCACCGTTGTAACGAAAAGAGAGCTGAGCCGCAAGGCAAAGCTCTCGATCTACCGGTCGATCTTCGTTCCTATCCTCACCTATGGTCATGAGGGCTGGGTGATGACCAAAAGGACGAGATTGCGGGTACAAGCGGCCGAGATGAGTTTTCTCAGAAGGGTGGCTGGCGTCTCCCTTAGAGATAGGGTGAGAAGCTCAGTCATCCGTGAGGGACTCGGATTAGAGCCGCTGCTCCTTTACTTAGAAAGGAGTCAGCTGAGGTGGTTCGGGCATCTGGTAAGGATGCCCACTGGGCGCCTCCCTTGGGAGGTGTTTCAGGCACGTCCAGCGGGGAGGAGACCTCGGGGAAGACCCAGGACTAGGTGGAGAGATTATATCTCAACACTGGCCTGGGAACGCCTCGGGATCCCCCCGTCAGAGCTGGTCAATGTGGCCCGGGAAAGGGAAGTCTGGGGCCCCCTGCTTGAGCTGCTCCCCCCGCGACCCGACCCCGGATAAGCGGATGAAGATGAGATGAGATGATGAGGTACATGTTGGTCATGTGCTGATGCATGAGTGGCAGAAGGATTTCTCAAATGTGTTTTTCTCCTCTTGTCACTATCGGTTTACATAACTTTCATTTGTATTATTTATAGGCTTATCAGAAAGCCCTGCTGATGACTGCTTACATAACATTCATATTTCATGACTGTGTTTCCTGCTCGGAGTTTGATTAAAGTGTCCCTGTTGCGCAGGAGTCCGACCACTGCTGAGAGATTGGCCACTGAGGAGGCCTTAATCAACAGGGAGCACGTGTGAGCGAGAGAGGAGGAAAAAGAGTCCATCTCTCTTTTCTTTTTCTTTTTTTCTGAAGGAGTGAAGGAGACAGTTTGGGGAGGGCACAGATGATACTGCAGTATAGGACAGAGCTAGACGCGAAGACAGAAGACAAACGCATTTCAACTTTTTAGAAACTGTGGACATGCTGCAGCCTGTGGAAGCTTTTCAACACACTGGCAGTCAATAATTCAATATTTATACACAAGATTAAAAAGATTAAGAGTCAAGAGACATTCCTGCTGTAAATTTATTTATAACAAGTGACAGATCATTTAAAAAAGAAAAGAAGACTTTATATCTGCTGCTAAGTCCTCCACTATGTTACAACTAACTTACTAACTAACTAACTAACTAACCGGCTAACTAATGAATCAGACATAGGGGGAAACTGATAATAAAAAAATTAAGGAACTCGACACTGTCATATTTACATATTGATTGACACAATGCACTACTCCACTGATCAGCAGATGGCAGTAAAGAGCAAAGATATGCCGCAATGTGCGAGGGAGGAAAAGGCAGAAGTAAACATAACGATGGAAACTCCACAGGAAACTTTTAAAGTTATGGGCTGAAAGGTGCTAAAATGCTCAGTAGAGCTGAGGGGAACTGCAAGTCGAGTGATAATACTTTGTGATTTGTTACTCAAAGCATAAATATACTGTCTAGTGCAGATTTAAATTATGAATAAAGAGTAAATACAACCCATCAGGAGAGAAGAAGAAAGATCAAAAAAGTTTCGTTTTGACTCTTCACATCTGAAATCAGTGATATAGTTGCTTTCTCAGTAAAATAAAATATTGTCATGTAACTGTCTACGTCTTGAAGTTAAATTTTTTTTCCCAGGTGTAAGTTCCTTTTCTCCAAATGTTAACGTATCACTGAAAGCTGAAGAAAAAGCGAGGCAGAAACTACTGTGGTTAGCGGCACTTCTAACTGTCAGCGACACTAATGAGCTGTAATTAGAGCAGAGCAAACTTCTGTTTCTACAATTAGAGTTTGACAGATTAGGACAAACTCAGTAGAGCTAATGTATCTTTTAAAGAAAAAACCCATATTGCAACGGTATTTTCCCGATGCTGCAATCTGTTTTAAAGTCACAGCCTGAATTGTGGTGATCATGTAAACCTCTACATTGCTGTGGGTTTGATTCCCATTCTGTTACACAACATAGCAATAAAGTGTAATGTCGTCTTTTACAATTTGTCTTTTGAAATTATCTTTTTATGAAGGAAGCGTAGTCAGTAAAATGCTGCAGCTGTAATCCGTCTAGTGAGATATTTATTGTGTCTGTTTTGTGTCTCCTTTCTCAGGAATTGGTCTGTTTATCTGAGCCAAGACCAAATCCTCTGTACCACCCAGCATTATTGAGCCCACTATGAAATTCAAATCAATATCCTCATAATAAAAGTCCCAGGCTTGCAGCAAGTTGGAATCTATAGCTTGGAAAGCTAAAGAGATCTATGGCACTGCCAGGGCTGCACTAATGAATGATGAACACACACACACACACACAAACACACACGCACACACACACGCACACACACACGCACACGCGCACACAGGGAGGCCAACAGGTAAACCTGCACAGGTACCAAACATTCAAAAACAGATATAAAAACACACACACACACACACACACACACACACACACACACACACACACACACACACACTTACACACATGATTCAGCCCTTTTGTCTCACATACAGTCAGTCAGGCTGGTGTGGAACTTGACTCCCTCATCAATAATAGATGAAAACCAGGAGCTGTACAAAGTGGCCATTGTTTCACTAGACACAGCCTTTCTATACCACTGCTACTGTGTTTACAGTTCTTGGGTCTTTGGGAAACTGAGACACCAAGAGTGCTGGATCCATATTTGCAAGAAATCACAGGAAATATATTTACTTTAAACCTGATTTTCGGAATATATGATTCCGGCTAATTTTTTAGAATGTGGACACATCTTGTATTTAATATCCGGAATTAAAGAAATCTCGCTATAAGTGCAAAGCTGACCACTAACAAAAGTACACTTTACCTACCTATGGTTAAATGGGAAACGTACCTGGGAATTTAAAGTATGTCCACTATACTGTATTTATTATATATATTGTCTGTCCACATTAGATGTTATCTATTAGTATATAGACTGAGAGACTAATTGACTAATCCTTTACTAATAATTTTTGTCTCTCTGGTTGCAGCCTTTTTATATGAGAAGATTTGCTGCTTTTCTTTGTCCGACATGAAAGTAAAGGTCACTAAGGCATCTGTCTTTGTTGTTGCCTAGTTCTTTGACATTTTACAGAACAGACAGAGATGATTCAGTGAGAAAAGAATTGGCAGACTAATCAATGTAATTAATCATTCCTCGCACCTCTAATCTGCATGAGCTCTGCCTCTGCAGGCAGAAACCGACAGTGCATCTGTGTGTACCTCAGCAAATGTCCACTCTGTCGCTCTGTGTACACTTGCTTGCATAAAGTACGCAATTATTGGATTATATGCATGTGTGAGCACATCTGTTACTGTGCATGCATATTTAATGCGAGTAATAATAAAACAGACAGCAATAATACCACACCATAATGTGGAAAAAAGCGATAATATAATCTGCGTGTGTTTGTTTGTGATTGTGTGTGTTTGTTTGTGCTTGTGTGTGTGTTTGTGTGTGTTTGTGTGTGCTGCTGTGTGTCCCAGTGGCTTGTTTTGGGAAGTCAAGGGTTGGAGTCCTGAGTGCTGAGTAAGCGGCGCAGGTCCAGAGCTGGGAGACTGCAGTGCTGCTGGCAACAACACACACACACTGATCTGAGCTCAGACTGATACTCAGCAGAGAGGGGGGAGGAGAGGGGGCAGGATAGGGGGAGCAGAGGAGAGGAAGAGGAGGAAAAGACAATACACCTGCACTCCCGATAACGCAGACAAATATAACAAGAACTGCGATGTTGTCTCACAGGAGAGATAGAATAACATCAACTTCACACACATGCAGAGAGAGGCATAACACACACACACACACACACACACACACACACACACACACACACACACACACACACACACACACACACACACACACACACACACACACACACAATTGTTACCACACAGGGGAAACTAATATCTGTCTTTGTTCCTGATTCGTTAACAATTCATACTGAATAAAATAAGGATTTTGATGTGTAAAGACAGACACATATCTACATCTCTCCATAACCTTTTCATGCTTGTTCAACACCAATACACCCAACACCACACACACACACACTTACACACACACACATACACACACACACATACACACACACACACACATGCTGCATGACCATATAAGCCCGAGCCCACGCCCTGACAGACACACTGCGTCACGGCCCACAATCGGAGCCAGCAGCCTTGTGTACTCCCTCTAACCTGGGCGCCCACTGATTGTGCTAGAAAAGCCCTCATCTTCTCCTCCCGCCCACTCACTCGGTTCCCCTCTCTCTCATTCCTCCGTCGTGCCCCCTCCCCATCCTCCACTCATCCACCCCTTCCTTCCTCCCCCCTCACACCCCCAACCTCCAGCTCTTCTCTCCTATCACATGTCCCACGCCTCATTATGAATGGCTCCGCCGGGCTTTCAGGATGATTATTCACTCCCTGTCTTTCCGATTCTCCTCTTGTATATCATCACATTGATTCTGTGCATCCCTGTTTCTGCCACCTCTCTCTGCTTTCATTCCTCTCTCCTCCTCCTCGCTGTCATTGCTCCCATTCCTCTGCCTCTTCCTCCTCTCACATCCTTGTCATCAATGGCATTGTGAGCATGTATATTTAAATAAGCCAGGCCTTGTATCAAGGACCTCAAAGAAGCAACCCCCTCACCACCCCCCAGCCCCTTTTGCCCATATATTTGATTATATAACTGAGTCACCATGGACCTTGAGAATGCCGCTAATTTTAACTGGTGATGGTGGTGATGATGGGAGTTTGTGCACCAGTGAAACTTTTAACACAGAAACTCAAATGATTCTTGATATGCACATCAACAACTTTAAAAAAAAGAAGAGAAATAAACCCAAAAACTGGTAGCTTCTCATGTCAGCTATAACAGGGGAGGGTTAAAGATTAATGAAACACTAATGCAGGTTTGAAAGCAGCTCAAGTTTTCTGTCCTCCCAGGTTAATAAAAACATAAACCCCTGCGTTGCTAAATTAGCCAAACAGCGCCCCGCACTGGCTACTACATAGAACTGCAATCGGTTTGATGGGCAGATACTGTTTATTCTCAGTAGTATCATGGAGGATGAGCAGTAGTGAAATCAAATACCACAACATGAAGGAGGCAAAGTGTGTCATAGAGTCTCTGGCTGCGTATACTGTGAGAATTAATACAATATCAATCTGAAGAATGTGCAAAGAAAGAAAGGCTCAACTAACCGAGCCTATTTACTTCTTGGGTCATTTGTTGAAGTGCAATGTGATTAATGTCTTACTTCAGTTGCCCAATCAGGATATTGAACTTACAGGGAGAGGAAAATGGTTCTGATTGAAAGCAGTGCAAGTACAGTCACCACATACTTTTTATTCATGTGTACAATATTTCTACTCGGTTCCAGTGTTCCACTGTCTTGACAAAAATATATCTGCTGTGTTTTTACAGTGTTTGACATTCATGAGTCTGTGAGTCCCTACTGAGCATTGTGGATATACATGGTGTGTCTATAGAAGAACTTATTATTCACATTATATCATTGGGATGATGACTTTGCCATTTGATCATTAATAAAAGCAGATTATATCTAAGATTCAGTTGAGCCTAATGATACTATACATCTACTGAATAACATTTCATTTCAATTTCTGATACTTAACGACAGGAAAAAAAACGAGGGGTTCTAACATATGACGTCCAACTATGTTGATTAAAGTAGTTGAAATGAAAATATGAATAATCCAAAATAGATCAAATGTCTCTAACTGTTGCAGGTGGCCCATAGCTCCGATAACAGTGTGATTCCAGAATGTCTGAGTGTCTCTCTTTCTAACCTACTTCCTGTCTAGTCTGTGGTTTTCACACGCTCCAGCATCGGCCTATGGATGTTGTTGCTGAAAGGCATCATCAAGTCCTCAAAGTCCAAGTCCAGGGACAAGAGGTTCTTCCGTCTCTCTATCTTCGACATCAGCTGGCTGGTGGTGGGCGGCTTCCCCCAAACCTGAGACACACAGACAAGTCGCACAGACTGTAAATAGTTGAACTCTGTGTAGTTACTGAGTGGGCTAGTTACAGCTTTGAACTGATGTGCACTGCTGGGAAAAACTGGAGAAGCGTTCTGGAAATACAAATGCTCTTCTAACGTTTTAATAACAAATTTTAAATGAGTTAGTTCAAAATACTTTGCTGTGTAATAAGTGTAAATACTAAGGCTTCAAAACATTTGATGACTGTGACCCTCCTCCACAGCAAAAAACATCAACTTCGTTAAATAGTTATTATGTAGGTAGATGCCACCGTACACTGATGGTGGTGAGGCCTACCGTTTTTGGCACAAAGGGCATATCCACATTGGTTTTCCCTGCAGTGATCCTGGCGTTTTGCAGGATGATGCTGTTTGAATCCTTGTGGGACGTCTTCCCTGCTGCTGCAGTCAAGAACTCTGGATGCACTGCACCTACTGCTGCGAAGACCTGGACGGTACACAAAGTGTTTTTAAAAAGATTTGCATTATTTTATTCAAGTGCTTTGTGCAATTTCTACTAAAGTAAATGTCCTTGTCAGATTCAGGTCAAAGAGAGAGAGAGAGAGAGAGAAAGAGAAAAAGAGAGAGATGTAACTCAACAAGACTGAAATAGTTTAGCTGCAACAAGTTGGAACATCAAGATTAATACAGGGTGTTGTGTTTTAGTTGCAGGATCAATCACCTCAGTGTTGTGTCGGTCAGGACAGATGAGCCTGGACTCAAGGTTTCCAATCCAGTATTTCACTTGGTTTTACATTGGAAAGGTTTATTGGTCATGTACACAGTTCAAACTTGAAAAGACGAGGCCTCCACAATGCAGTCAGCCAGAGATCTTTGGTCAGAAAGGAGTGAGCCAGGTGAGCTGGCTTCCTATTGAAGCCACAGGAGGAAGTAGCAGACCAGGTAAGGAGAGGAGGAGGAAGTAGGAAGAGATTTTTCACACACACACACATCACCAAAAGTGTAAAATGTATCAGTTTGAAGGGTAAAATATTCTAATTGCCGATGTTTCAATAAATCCAATTGAAGTTGAGGATAGAAAGAGCACCTGTTACACAGAAGACATAAAGATGCTTTATAGTACTGTTAAATATTCTTCCCGCTCTTAAATAAGAAATTTCGATAGACACAGTCGTGACCATCTCATCTTGCATAATATGTAAAATATAAAGCTCCTACATTACCCAAAAATGGAAGCTACGAAGGACTATAGTTGGCAATAGCTACTCCTTTCTTTGGTGGATGTTGGATATTTACAGATGTTACTGTGTTTATAATGCTCCAGCTGGGACTCTCTGGTATCAGGTTGAAGTAGAAGTGAAGCTCTCGTGTTTCTGGAACTGGATGATATTATCTAGCTCTGGTTTCCACTGCTTTGCCTCAACACCCCTGTGTCCTTGATTGAGCCTTGTCCTGCTTTGCAATCATTTAGTTTGAAATACAGTACTAATATACTTACACTACTGCAACGGAACAGCTTTCGTAGATCTATTATCTGTTTCCAGTGGGAAGGTCATTAAACTGTAGGTGGCAGAACATTGAACTGACTGATGCCCTAATCAATTTTGAGTCAAAGATATGAAGGTTCAACTTTTGGAGTCAATATCACCACTCCATCATAATCACACTTTACCAAACAAACATAAACCTCGTCTCAATGTCTCAATTCAAGTTTTTGTTATTTTACATTATTTTGTTTACATGTTCATTGAATGGTATCGATACCAGTTATTTAATTAGTTTAAATAGGCGATTTAAACCTGCATATTGCCTTTAGTGCGACAGGTTCAATGCCCTGAGTGAATCTAACATTCATCAGAAAGCGTGCGCTTTGACTCGAAGGTGCATGTATTATTTACACTGACTGACTCACTAATGAGTCACAGTGGATGGAAATTGAATAGGCTTATCACGTTCTTGTATTAGAGATGGAATTCCCCCAGTTCTGCAGAGGAATGTCATTTGGTTCGACATTTGCAGAAAACAGGGGCACTTTCTATAAATGCTTCGAGGGTAGACAGCTCCATTTTATACCTGTGTGCAATTTCATTCTGCTGAATAGAATCTTTCTTGTCCCGTTAAACAGCTGCTTGCAACTATATTGAGCAATGAATATCCCTGATGAATCTGTGCCACAGCACCACCTGTGACTTTCAAGGTCTTAATGACAAAATCATTATGTTTCGTTTGATTGTGGCAAGGTTAGTGGAAATGCAGTTTGAGCTTCAGAGTGGTCTAGTTGTAACATAACACATCTGGTCTAATTTGCTTACAAGTCGATGTCTTACAGTCAGCAGATCTCTTTACAGGCTTGGGTTTCTCGTGATGAAAAGAGGCCACAGTTCACAGGGTGAGATTGGGCTTCCAGGCAAATGTTGGTTAAAGTTTTGTTTACAGTGTAACGTAACCACAAGGTTCTAACTGAAGTGCTTCTCCCTGGAAATATAAAAAAAATGCCTTTAGAGCACAGGGCTACACATAAACACACACACACACACACAAACAACATACCGATTAGCTTGCCGAAGCTAAGTTATCTAGGTTGTGTAGCTATGAGTAGCTACTCCAGTAGAACTCTTTTCAACAGAATTGTCTTAGGAAGAAGAAGCTTCACGCCTCCGAAGTTCCTGATGGTCAAAACCATGGCCAAACCAACCATTGGCACAGGAGGCGGCCTCAGCCAGTGGTTCAAACAGTGTGCTTGTGTGTGTGTGTGTGTGTGTGTGTGTGTGTGTGTGTGTGTGTGTGTGTGTGTGTGTGTGTGTGTGTGTGTGTGTGTGTGTGAGAGACAGCTGAGTAAAAGGAAAGGATAGGGGACATCTTAAAGCTTTAGGGGGTTTATTTTCAGCACAAAAATAAACAGCTTTCCAGATTCCAGCTCATGAGTTGTCATTGGTGGATAGAGGCTCCCCACCTGTGATTATACTGTTAACCTTTTCAGATAAATATAAGTATCATGGCGTAGAGACATTCCAATCAGTTGACTTCACTTAACCATTGGCCCAGCAAGGCTCAAGATGTTTTGAAACACTGGGTGGCGTTATGAGCCATGTTCAACCCATAAATGTAGATTTCTTTAATAAATTTGGTGATAAATGTGATACCAAAACCAGCATTAATTTGTTTCTTCAAAGAACTTAGTACAAATGATTTATTTAGTGTTTGAAGTATAACTCTAACAATATTTAAAAGGTCATTGACTGTTTAATTTTGAATACATACAGTGCACAAAGAAAGAAAACAGGAAGAGTATGAAGTCACAAATGTTTAATATGTTGGTAGCCAGCTGGTGAAAAGATTTTAATGCCGTTACTTGGGTACCTTTTTGGCAGGTTTGCCTTTTCCCTTCGCTCCCTCCTTTAACTTAGGCATAGACTCCATTTTTTCTTTGACCAATTCAATAATCGTCGGGTCTCCAAAAGCTACTGCGATGTCGAGGCAGTTTTGTTCTACGGAGACATAAAATGCAGAAAGTCAAATACCAGCAGAAATCACAGTGTTAACAATTAAAGAGGAGCAGCTTGTGACGGTACCTTTGTATTTGTTGTTGAATTTGCTTTAAAGGACAGTGCACAGATATTCAGCGATATTATCATATACCCATAAAAACATACATCAAAGTTGTTTTCCAAATAAATATTTTTCAAATGAACTTTGAGATATGTTCAGACTAACCTTTCTTGTTCTCCGCAATAACACTGGCACCTGCCTTGATGAGGAAGTCCACACAGGAGGGTCGAGAGCTCTGGATGGCCCTCATGAGGGGTGTGCCCCCACTGAGCGCTTTACTCTCTATGGCGGCCCCTGCCTTCACCAAAAGCTCCACAAGTTCCACTTGGCCAGCCTGGGCCGCGTGGTGGAGGGGCGTCCAGAAGAACTGGTCACACATGTTTACATTTGCCCTGTAGGGAAACACAGCAGGGTGGGATTTGAAGATTTATATTTAAGTTAGAATTTGTAAAATCAGCATTTACCTTGCACATGGAATGATTTTAGTCAAATCTCAAATATTACATATTCAGGTGTCCTTGAACACACCAGATATCACATTTTAAATGAGTTCACACTTTCTCGAAACGTATTTTATATAGTGCACAGAAATTATTGGAAACTAAGGCTGGAAGTAATCTAAATTTTGGGAAAGTTACTTGGGTGTAGCAATAATCCAGACATTTGCAGTTGACTTTTACACCAAAATCGTAACATCTATGTTTCTGTGAGTATTCAGGTAACTTTGGAAAAAAAAAGAGAGATTTTGACAGTAAAGTTTGAATATTACGAGACGGTGGTAAATCTACAACAATAAAGTCGTAATATGATAGCTTGGAGGAAATTACCTCTTCTGTGGAGTAGGAAATGTTTGTTAGTGGTTGACTAATGCTTGTAACATCTGTGTGCTATTCAAAGAGTTTTCATTGTTTCTCAAGAAAACCCGAGATTGGTATTCAAGATCTTGAATCCAGGAGGAGAGAAAATAGATCTCCTTGCTGCTTATTACCGTTTTCTTTATTCTCATATTATTATGACCTGTCCCTCATTAAATTACGACTGTATTCTCATGATATTATGATTTTTTGTTGTGGAATTGTTTTTCAAAGTGTTTGACCTGAGTCAGGCCAAACAACATGATAGTAATCAACAATTCTAGACAGGGTTGGTTATTTTTTAAATGCACTGGTATTGGATGGATACTTGGTATCGATACACAAATGTCAGAATAAGTGTTGGCAAACTGGAATCTGAACATCTCCAGCTTTGGACTGAAATCTTAAATTCAAATCCACATTGTTTTTCACCAGCTTTACATAATTCTGATAATCTTAAAAAATGTGGAATCTGTGTTTCATAAACAAGAAAGGAAAGAAATCACAATTTTGTTTCCTCACCCGTGGTTGAGAAGGTACTGAGCCATCTCAAAGTTGCCGGTGGAGCAAGCCACCATCAGCGGGGTTTTGTAAAACTGATCTCGAACATCCACAGAAACCCCCTTACTGAAAGCCAGGTCCAACGACTCCAGATCTCCACTTTTCACAGAGTCGTTGACATTCACAAAGACCTTCTCTGGCTTCTCGATGTACCATCCGGAGTCGTTCACTATGGGATGTTCTGGTGGGTGATCCCGGTCGAATCGGCGGATGTCTGAGGAGTTGGTGTACGTCTCAATCATGAGGTGAGGTGGGCCTCCATCCTTTCGCCGAGGCATGAATTCGGGTGTGAGGGTGCAAATGGGCATTGTGAGGACAAATTTACCCTTCTTCTTCTTACCCCCTTTTGCTTTCTTCTCCTTTTTCTTTTTAGGCAAAAAGGCAGAGAGGAGGAAAGTTTTCTTGATGTACCTGACACCTTTGAAGAAGTCATTAATGTTGATACAGCCTGCCTTTTCCTTGTCATGTGCTGAGATGACTGTCTGGAGATGGTCTAGTTCAGCTGGAGCTTTGAGTTCCTCGAGCACAGAAAAAAACATATCTGTGGGAACTGTATCTAAGTCGCTCCCGAAGGCTTCACGTAACTCCGTCTCCATCTCGTGAGACCAGTCATGGAGGGTCAGGGCCCAGAGGTCTGTCATGGGGCTGATGCCGGTGGACGGCTTGGCTGTCCCCTGTAGCTTCTCAGCCTTCCTCAGCTCCTTGGCTGCTGCTTTGTGACCAGAGTCTTTGGCAATCTGACGCGGCAGGAGACCGTCGTAGTTCTTCAGCTTGGGGTTACAACCTGAACACAGAGCACAGTTTGGTGAAAATATAAACACAAGGTTGAATTACCTCATTTAATTTGGGAATGTGCTTGCAGCTGCATATTCTGCCTAATTTAATTTAATTTCCTGACTCTACTTGTATCACAACAAAGCTATAAGTTTACAACATACTAACAAAAAAGAGACCAGTATTGGGCCTGTGTTGATTTAGTGATGGCACTCCTTCAAGGATTAGGAGTAAGAACTTATTTAAGAAACCTAGAGAAGCTGAAATTCACTGCATTGACATCAGGATGCCTGTAATTGTTCGACTCTCTCACTGCACCTCTCTGTGCCAGGAACTTGCAGCAGATATCGCTCCCTGTGGCAGCAGCGTAGTGTAGGGGTGTGCAGTCTTCAAGGTCAATCATGCACATGTTTGCTGAGAATGCAGAGAGCACCTGAATCACCTGGGAGGCACAAAACAGAGACACAGATAAAACACTTACTACACTGAATGTAACTGAATCTGGACTTTGAAAATCAAAAAACCTAAAGCAACACAAGGTAGATTTTTACCTTAAAACAGCTTCTAAATCATTTTGATGGTACACACTTATAATTGGGAAAATGGCATGTCTATTATGGCACCACAGTGCTCCATGGGGACCTGGACCTGCTCTATTTAACACTGGTGTACTGTGCTGGAACATGACGACCTGCTTTACGGTGAACGTGACACATCAACAGCCACAGCCCAACCTAGCAGTAAGCTAGAAACAACTATCTTGTCATTCTTAGTGTAGCCATCATGGCAGAGCCACTGAAGACTAACACCAAAGGGGACATTGTCGGAGAAAATGTGAATATTAGAGTGAATATCGCAGAATATTTCATCCGTTAGTGAGAGCTAAAAGAGGCTAAAGGATTGCAGGGCAGATGCTGAGCTGGTGTAGCCCTAACCCTAACCCTAACCCTAACCGTAGTAAGTCTTGTAACTTTTGCTTGTTTTGTATATCATGTGTAAGTGATGTTGTTGACTAGTTTATAGTCAGAAGCCAGGTAAACACATGTTGATGATTAGCTGGTGAGTTAGCCAAACAAGCGCGTCATATTGCCGAGAGTGATTCTTGCATTGGGTCGGTTTATTGCAAATCATTTATAAATATTGTATATTGTTCTGTGGAATGCACAGGATAAATAAAATGTCCTGTTTACCAGTTATTCATGCAGCCATGTTTGTTTTCATTCATGTGTTCACTGGCACGGCTTTAAGACCGATTAGAAAATTTGTCGCCCAGCTGACTGTTTTTTTGTTTTTACTCATAGATGACAACTAACTCTGTTTAAATACTGAATATTTTTATCCATTCAAAGATGTGTCTGAAGTAAAACAATGACATGTTACATCATCCAGTTCTGATGACCAAATAAGTCGCCTTTCTTGGAGGAAACACACACATGAATTACTGTCATATGTTCAAAAATACTGGTTTGTTTGATTATCAACCTTGACCAGATATTCATTACTGGAAGAATCCAGCTTTCAGACATGCACTGAACAATATACCAGTTAATTAATTAGAACTAAAAAATCTAAGTGAGGATAGGTATCTAAAGAGATAATGCACCTCAAAAAAGCCCCCCATTGCAGCGTAGTGCACTGCTGAGAGACGGGTCCGGTCCAAGGTGTCTGGGAGTCCCCCTTTCCTGAGAATGTCTCTCACAAGCGGCAGGGAGCCGGCCTTTGCTGCCCCCATCAATGCTGTGACACCGGTTTTCTGAGGAGAGGAGAATAAAGGAGAGGAGAGGAAGGGAGGAAAAGAGGAGAGGAGTCAGAGGACCTCAGCTCAACAAACAGGATCAAAGCACACATCAAAGTATGTTGTGTAAAGGATAAGCTATCTGTTTCCACATGCATGTAAAGTTCCCATAATTCCTTGCTGTTATCTCCACCATCAAACTACCTGGTTCGATGCATTGGGGTCTGCCCCCCCATCCAGCATGGCGAGACACATGGGGGTGCTCTCCTGAGCCTTTTCGCACATCAGCTGGAAGACGTGTAACCCCTGCTTTGACACATTGTTGGCATCTGCCTGGCACTTCAGCGCCAACTGCAGGCAGCGAGTGTGGCGATTGGTGGGGTACATACAGTAGAACAGGACACCTAAAATGAGAGGTAACGGAAAAAAGGAGGTAGAGAGAGTCAACGCTGACACATCAGGAGCTTTGTTATTGGTCATATCTCTGACTCCTCCCTTGTTTCCTTTGAAGGCAAAATGCCACAAACAAATCTACATTCAAATCATTACCTTATGATTCTGGTTTATTTTTCTAAAATCATTATGATTACCAGGAGTTGTGTATGGAACCATACTGCAGCTATAGGAAAAATATGAAGAACCTCAGGCCTGATTGGCCAGACTAGGCCTCTGATGAGCACAAACTGGTTACTAGGATCACAAGGCAGCTGTAGTCGGGACAATTATAGCCAAAGTTCTTCATATCTTTTCTTACAGCTGCAGTATGGTTCATGCTGAGGAATCTGTAATTGGCCATTAAGGATAGAAACCCGTGCTTTGATCTGTCAGGGCTTTAAGGGCATTGCTCAGTGTCACCGAGAGAGGGACAAGTGCTGCTTTTTTCAGTTTCCCCACTCACTGTAAACCCAATGTGTAAATCAAACTAGAGTCAGAAGTGTCACCCAATGGCTCAGGCAAACACCGAGGATAACACACGCAAGAGTGTGACTCCTGACACTCAGCTAACAGGCGGAAAGGCTCTGAGTGCTGAGACTGGGCCCAAGTCCTTTGAGAGAACAGGAGGATATCAGGTTACTCAGCATGTTACACAGGAGAGGATCACCATGAGGGGTTGATCTGTAATTATGTGTACTCACACGCCCTGACACACATGCACACAGGTACACACAATAGCATAGCATGCAGTGCATTATGTAAAAGCATGAATCACTGCACGTAAGAACACATGCAAAGACCTATCTTTTCTCCCCTGTCCCTTTCTCTTTCACAATATTTTCAGTAATCGAGTCCCTGGACACACTGTAATTGGGGTAATTATCACATTTTAAAAAGGTTGAGATGAGCTCACTGATTGGAGTTGTCTGGGATACCACCTCCTCATCAATAATTAAACAGGAGCACCATGCATGTTCATGAGCTGTAAGACAAGGCCATGTATTCAGGAAGAGAAGCTGCAACTCTAACTTAGTGGAAGCGAATCTGTTCCAAGGCCGTTCATTATTAATGCTGTCTAACTTATGAACCATATACTTTACAAGTGCAGTCCAGTGTATTATATAAGAATTCAGATTCCCTTTACTCCAGCTGCTGTTCACGAGCTCATGCTTCTCTGCACACGTGTAACATCAGCTTTGGGATTTCTCCTCTGCTCTCTGAATTCTTCTTTTGTGCTTGGATTTTTCTTTGTTCAACAAGTTTGTCAAAATTCCCCCAACTCATGAATTTGAGGAGGAGCGCACGGTTTTGAGTGAGAGCGTTTGAATATGATAAAAACATTCTGCTAACATTCTGCTGGTTAACAGTTCTGCTATCAAACTGAAAGATAGTGCTCTTATATTAAAATAGTAAAGCCTATTATTCCAATAAGATATTATTCACATAATCAAATAGTCTTTAAATGATCTTCATATAAAAACATTTCTGCATGAAATTTAAGGATGTTGTTACGAGCAGATTCTTGTATTTTCTTTACATATTTTAGCCTGAAAGTTTCCTCTTGATGCT
Organism: Limanda limanda; assembly: GCF_963576545.1. Classification (NCBI taxonomy): domain Eukaryota; kingdom Metazoa; phylum Chordata; class Actinopteri; order Pleuronectiformes; family Pleuronectidae; genus Limanda; species Limanda limanda. Next base: position 18,359,508 of record NC_083653.1, read on the forward strand.
CTAAACAGCGTGAAACAAAAATAAATAAATCTTAACTCTGACCTTTCAGCTATATTTCATGGTCTTCCCTTTAGATAGGTTGCTCCCCTTATGTCAACTAATGAGCTAGAGATGAATTGCCTAATCACTTAGGCTCTATATGCAAACTTCTGCTTTGTTTGTAACAGTTACCACTGCAGGCGATGCCCCCCCTCTCCTGTGTGTCTAACCTCTCATGTCATGTTGTTTGCCTACATGCCAAGCAGGATGTGTGGTCGGCTGAGTGAGATTGGCTCCAGCTGCTGGAGGTGTGACCTGACCTTGTTCCTGCTTCCTGCCAACATTTTTCAAGCTCCTTGCAAATAAATAATTTGTTTTCGCCGAAAACATCTGGTTTTACGTTGCTTCCCTTCCACCCCCAACAAGCTGGGTTGCAACTGTAATTCAAGTAATTATTTCAGCAACACAAACCTACTGTACTCTTCTGGATGTGTCTACATGTTCATAACGTAATCTGCTGTTTTCTGTTTATGTCAACTAATATACAGTTATACTAATTTTGAAGAGTTCAATATCCTCTCTGATAATTGGAGCAATAGTAATTATGAGGGTCAAAGCATCTCTTTCAGGATCTCAGTCTTAAGGGCACAGCCAAATCTTCGCCTCCTGTTCACCTCCAATCTGTGCTAACGTGGGTGAGAATACAACTTTTGCTTCCTTTGGTGGGGTAAATAGCAGCTTGGCTTCACATGGACTTCAACTTTGGAGAACTTTGACCGACCACATTCGCATCTGTGACTATGTGACCAGGCCCTTAATGAGATACTAGTACTGCGCTCTCCCTAAGCATCTTCTTCTTTCTCAAACCCACCATCAGCACATGCTTATGACCAATGACAATGCCTCCCACTGCTCACCTCTGCCCTCAGCATCTTGGAGTTTCAGGTCAGCATTGCTTTGTGTTAACAGCTCCACTATGGCATGATTGCCCAACTCAGCAGCCAACATGCCTGGAGTGCGGCCCTTCTTGTCCTGGATGTTGGGGTCTGCTCCTTGAGACAGGAGGAAACTGATCAGGTCTGTGAGAAGAGGAGACAATCATAAGAAAGAATGGACTTTTTTAAATGTCAAAGTTTAGATTGCAATACACTTTATGAACTGGTTGATTATTTACATTCAATTAAAAGTCACAGACTGTATATAAAGATGGATGACATGACAAAAGTGAAGCTAAAGCGTCTTGCTGGCTTCCTTGTGGCTGGCTGCAGTATAGAACATAAACTCTGCTTCCTCTGTGTTAGCTGATGGTACATGGACCCAACTAATAAGAGCATATTGAAGCTCAGACTCCAAATGTGCAAGATGGCTTTGTTTGTATGCAGCATATTTTGGCCTCATTTCTGGATAGTGGGAGGAAGTGGAGAGGCGTCGTCTATCTTTATATATTACAGTCGATGGTAATGACAAAAACAATTGGCAGGATTGCTATCATTGTCTTTAATTTAATTATATATCCCGTTTCAATATCATGGACTACACTCTTATCACCACCAACATAGAAATAACTAATATTATGGTATAGTATTCTACAAATGTAAGGACATTACTCACATTTTCTTTAAATCTGTGAGCTACAACACATCTTTCTGGACATTGTTTAGAAAGTCATGTAGACTAAGGGTTTGAAAGTTTGAAACACCATTACCCAATATAGATAATCAAAGTGTTCATGTAATACAAATATCAGCATTGATTCTTTCAAGCTTCAGTGTTGAACTCTAAAAAATGGGACTAAATTTGAAAATGATTACATTTCTGCCTGGCAACCCGAAACAAGCACAGAATAGAGCTTCAGAAGCACGACATGACCGTACTATGATATGAATAGACTGTGTAAACAGACAGAGCAAGGAAGAGGCCAATCACCCTGACTGTTGGCTGAAACTGCCACGTGCAGCGCCCCCGTGCCGTCCTGCGGCTCAGTGAGATTGATGAGGTTTGCAACCCCGAGTTTCACCATCTTCTCTATATGCACCGTGTTGCCCTCGTAGACACACTGCAGCAGGCGGCAGATCTGGAGGACCGGCAGGCGGCCCTCTGCCACCCTGCTACTCATTGTAGAGACAGGGAGAGGCTGGTGGAACAGAAGACAGAGAAGGAGATGTAACTTCCTGACACATATACAGGTATTTATACAGTTAACATAGTCTGGAACCAAGGAGGTTAGGTTTTCAACTAAGTTTGTTTGTTTGTAAGCAAGATACATTTTAATTTCACTTTCTTTAAAATTAAAATCAAGATTGGGCTTTCCCCCACATTTTAATTGATTTCGCAGAGATTCAATTATGGAACTTAATGAAAAAAAGGGTTTAGGGGACTGATGTTGATGAATGTGTGCAATTTGGTGCAGTTCCAAATGCAGATTTAATGAATTTAAACAAAGTTTCATAAGAGGGACTGCTGGGCCTAGGTGGAGGGATGCCGTCTAGTTAGTGCCATTTTAGTCAAAAGCAAACTAAGGTGAATTCAAACTTTGTAAAAAGTATTGTATAGTTAAAATCCTTCAATAATGTCAGATCATCACAGAGCACGGACGCTTAGTCAAATAATAACATGAGTAGTTTGTGGGGTCATTACAGAGACCACTCAGTGTAATATAACCTGCTTTAATTTGAAAGGTTCAGGGTAAAGAAAACCACTATTCATACAATTTAGATGAAACACACTCGTGAGAACATCAGGAAGAATACTTTATATTCAATTTCAGCCAACAGATCCCTCTCACCTAAATCTTACACACTGAACCTTTGACACATTTTTACCATTTTAAATAGCTGCATTTACTCACATAAAGACACATTCAGTTAAATTTTTCCTCTTGTTAGCATTACATTATCTCCACTGCATAAACCTGCTCTCTTTCCTGCATTCACCTGCATGCACACCCTGTGCAGGAATAATGTTTGATAGCTAACTTGAGTTTCCTTGTTTGGCACACGTTCCTCAGCGCGCTGGAGAGCTTTATCAATCCTGACTTAAGTCTTCCACATACCTGGCACGTTTGGACACCGTGGACAGTCACAGTTATTCCCTCCACAGAGACTGACACTTTATTTTAAAGCACAACCTTTCACACAAGGTCAAATCGTGGCAGCGGCAGCTCATAGAGCCACCGGTATCAACAGAAACTGCCACTGATATGTAAAGGCAGCTGGCCTGTTGCCCCACTGCTTAAAGGCAGCAGCCCTTGTTTCCACTGGTGGAGACAGCTGCCCTTGTTGCCACACTGTATAAAGGCAGTTGCCCTTGTTGCCAATCTGTTTAAAGGCAACTACCTGTCAATCACACTGTCTGAAAGCAACTGGAGCTGTTTGTGATCTATTCAACGAGGTATAGACTGGTTTATGAAAGTTTATTAAACAGTGTGGCAACAGAAGCAGATGCCTTCAAACAAAGGTGTGTAGCAGGTGCCCTAATGCAGCCTGGCAGCAGTGTGATTTCAAGTTTCAGTTCAGTGACACAGAGCACAGGCAAAGCACAAACAGCATTTAAGCAAAATCGGTACAAATACGACAAATAAATCGGCCACATAAACAAGCATGTTTCACAATACAAGTGGAGAAATACAGATCAATTATTCTTGGTGCTCAGAACAGTAACACGCTGATAAACAATCATAAACTACGTATGAATCTCGGGGAATAAGTCACAGCAGCGGTATATTCCCCAAAACAGGGTGGCAGCGGCTGCAACTGCCTTTAGAAATCAGTGGCAGTTTCTGTTGCCACCGGAAGTGCCTCCGCGATTTGAGCGTGCCGTCTCTCGGGAAACAGAACTCAGCTCCATGGCAACGGAATGCCTGAAAATCCCGGGAAGGACCTTTGGTGTCTGGTGCTGCTTTCAAGTGCCCGGTCATGAGCGCGTTAATACGACAATTACGATAATAAAAGTGTTATTTAACTGAAAAACAACAAAAGTAAACTCAAACTGAATATTAATAAAAGTGAGATTAAACTGAAAAATAAAAGTAAACTTAAACTGAAAAACAATGAGAGTGAAATTAAACTGAATGGCAAGAAAAGTACATTTACACTCAATAATAATAAAAGTAAGAGTAAAGGTATATTTCCCCCCAAAATGAAAATGCACAAAATGCATTATCTCCTCACCACTGTACTGATGGAAGGTGGGTGAAGTGTTCGAGTCCACGGAACACTTCTGGAGTCTCAGGGGTAAACAGTGAAGCAGCCGAATCCAATACAATTGAAGAAATTAGTGATCCATCTCCAGACGTGAAAAAACAAGAGAATAAAAACGCAACATGCCTCCATACTGCTCGTGTGGAGTCATACAAGTGTCCAGAACCTGTGACGATCAAATTCGACTCTAAATTGCGTCATTTACACCAAGTTTTAATCCCAAAGGTCCACTGGTATCTTCCTGCCGAGGTGCATTCAGGGACCGTCGGAAATGCTACTGTCGGCTAGGTGGATTTTAAGGATTAAAAACACCTTTTGTGGACTCAAACACTTCACCCACCACTCCATCGGCATAGTGGTGAGTAGATAATTAGTGAATTTTCATTTCTGGGTAAACTTTCACTTTAAACTGAAAAATAATGAAAGTGAAATCCAACTGAATAACAACAAAAGTAAATTTAAACTGAATATAATATAAATGAGATTAATCTAAAAAATTTAAAAACGTTGAACTGAATAATAAAAAAAGGAAAATTTAAACTGAATAATAATAAAAGTGAGATTAAACTTAATAATAACAAAGCAGTGGGCCACTTAACACCCTGCTACACTTTGTCTATTGAACATCACATTTCAGCAGCATTCAGGTGTCAGAGAGCAACCACTAGTGTTTTCCACGTCATTATCTGATCATTCTGAGCTGTTTTTTTTCTTCAGTCTTTATTTGGACCTTTATCAGCTTCCATAAAGAAACTGCTTGTCTCAATGAAATCAGTCGCCCATTATGTGGGGGACGCTTGTTTACGAATAAGTCAGCTTCGCACATTTACCAAACGCTAAAGATCCATGGAGTGGATAACAGTACTGTTTTATTGTTACAGGGCAGCCAATGAATGTGTTGTTTATTATGGCTCAATATCCTGTCCTCAAATCAAAACATTAAAAAAACCTGCAAAAACAGTTGCTGCTGCCCCATCTTCTTTCCAGGAGGCGGCGGGGAAGCAGGGCCTTGAATTCACCTGTGACCCAAATCACATCGTTCACAAAGAGCACGAGAAGATGCTTTCAGACAGAATGTTCAGGAAGCCAAACTGTGAATTTAATCGTTTCCTGTAGTGGTCATAAAACCACAGAAGAGTAGGAGATCAAAGTTATGGCTTTTTCTTTGGATGCATGTAGGATATCCTGGTGTGGAGCATTTGTATACATTCTAACATTACAGCTTTAATATTGTGAAATGATACATGCTAACTTTAGTTTGACTGTACATACATATGTGGAAAACTGTGTGTTTCTTTGACAACTGTGTTTCTCGTAACTGTTCCTCCTAAAGGAGACTAAAGTTTGGTTAATTCTCATCCATATAAAATGACTCCCAAATAAATACATCCATAGCCCATCTTGATATGTATCCTTACATCCTTAGATAGCGTAGGTAGAATAACAGGTTCTTTGCCTTTGACTGTCACTGCATAGATACACTTACATGGTCTTGGCAGCCATTGAATGCAGAGAGGCTTAAAAAGACACCTGTAATCCCTATTGATGAGTAATTGTTTTGCAAAGAATGGAGGACAAGAGATACTCCCTCACTTAAGCGGCTTTTTCTCACTTTCTTCAAGGATCACCACCAGAGACATCTACTAAAACGAGTGTAATGATACTGAACACAGGGTGTCACTGCAGTGCAGCACATGAAATGACCCTGCCACAACTATTTCCTCAAAGTCTTTGCCTAAAAATAACCCACTGGAGTCTTGAGAAAGAGATTGTGAGAAGTTTACCGAGGAGCCAGACAACAAAAGTCAACGCAGCTGTGTGTATTTGTGAAAGCCAAAGAAGTGCCAGATTAAATAAGTGAAGTCCCATGCAGGCTGAACGGTGTGTAAAACCTGGCACCAACCTGCTCATTTAGAAAAAGAAGATAAACACCGCGATAACAGAGAGACTGTTGACAACAGCTGTGTAAAACTGGGTATCTGTATTTGAGGCACACGTGGCAACAACATAGAAAACATGTACAGTACCTGGCAAAGTGAAGTGGTAATTCATAAAAATCTTATAAGAGCAAAATATTTACATTCCTTTACGGTTATACAATGTCGAGAGACACAAAAATACATTTCCACTCTTAACACTGATTTTTTTAATGTGTTACATTCACCTCAATATAAATATAATGCAATATGGGGGCCCAATCTGCTGCCTTTTTCCTTAAAAAAATCCATTCAAGAATATCTACAAACTTAATATCGTGCACATATTTTCGTCTGGAGGCATTTTAATTAGACACAGGACGAGTGTGCACCATGAAAGAGTTGGGATTTGTAGCATAGAGACAACTGCATGTGTAGCTTCATTATTTGTTATTGTTAGCATTACATGGAAATTCCATTGTAAGACAGACTCATAAGTTCAACTACTTGATCCTCCAGCAAGTTTAGATGGCCCTTATTAGGTCAGAGACAAAAAATCCCCACTCTTCCCTCTGGCCATGCTCCTTCTGTCTGTCCTAAAATGGTCTCATTGTCTTGCTGGGCTATGATTTTTAAAATCCTGTGGTTTCCCGTCTGATCTGTCAGTGACTTCATTTGTGATTTTCCTTCTAAAGAATAGTGGTTTGGACTGTGCCCAGCGCCGCCTACATCACTCTGAATGCTCTCCAAGACAATTACTATTCACCATTATGTTTCTGGGAATTTGCTTGCGGTCAAAACGAAACTGTGAGCAAAATGGAAAGACATAAAGATTACGCTAGATACAGAACAAGAAAGTGTAATAACCTCTGAACATTTGATATGTTGTGGGTGGATAACAAAACAAACAACACACATCCTCAGGCCTATATCGTTTTGTCAAATTGCCTTACATTTACATCAGTATGGAATTAAAGGTTATCTTTGTGTTATCAGTGAAGAATTCAAGTTTATAGAAGTATGCAATTATATGATAACCCTGCGGGGGCTTTTTATGGAGACACTATGTGTCAAATAGCAAAAACACACAATTGCTCCTCGGACAAACAGTTTCCTTAAAGCTGTGACACACAAAACCAAATTATTGATTGAAAATGAGTTTTCCTTCTTTCTTAGCACATAATGTTATGTGTAAAGTATATTTTCTATTTTCTCGCTGAATAAATCCAGTCCGGTTGTTTCAGTCTTTTGCTTTACTGCTCAGTCTCTGGCTCTGTCTCTTAGAGTTCATCAGACAAACCAGATGCTTGTGTACGGAAAGTTTAACCCAGCCTGACTCGTCATAAGGAAACTACATCCAATCAGACGGTCTCGTACAGCAGCATCCCACTGAAGAGTGTCAGAGGTTCGGAGGAGTAAGCCAGCTTCCCGGTGACGAGATCGATACAGAGCGTGTCGCCGACCTCCATGGGCAGGATGATGTTGAAGACAGCCAAGGCTCCAGGAATGTGTTTGGCCTCTGCCATGGGTTTCTCCAGGCCCTCGGGCTGATAGCCAGCCGAGTCCACTCGGGCCACGCCGGTGTTGGACTTGGACAACACGGCCTCGATCTTCATGTTCTTGTGGCCCGTTAGAATGCCACTGAAGAAGTACTTCCCTTTCACTGGAGCTGTGAAATAACCTGGAGAAAGGAAACAGGTAAAAAGGAGAATATCACTGATGTGCATTTGCTGTTTTGCAAAAAGCTCAGACCTCCTTCTTTCACATGGATGAAGGTTTGTATTGTGTCATTCATGTCAAATCCCATTAAAGTCAATGAATGATGATGACTATTTTAAAGTGATTAAGGTCTTATAAAATAATATTGAATGTTAACAAATATATTTTTGACTTACGCTAGATTTCTGCTACCACTTTCACATATGAGCCTAATTTGCACTAAGTATGATGCTTTTTCCCCCACAATGCTAGCCAGCTACCAACCTACATTCTTGAAAAATACTGAAAGATATATAATAACAAATGTGGGTGATATTGACATGGGTATTCACATTTTGCACTTATAAATTACAGATATAACAAGACACACTAATTCTGTTAAGGTATCTAAAACCAAATCCCAGCTGTGAGCATGGCAAATATAATTTAAACTGCAATGTCAGCAGACGTTTTATACTAACATCTGGAAAATAAAACCAAATTATGTGTATGGCTTGGTACCACCAGTCAGAAAACACATTAAGCCAGAAAATATGATGTTTTTGTAATTTGAGTGATATGACTTTAAATTCATAATATTTTTGGCTGGACTGCAACAGTGCGGGAAGTGCTATGAACATAAACGTCTTTCACTGACTAATGGATCGAGAGTTGGAATTTCCAATTGCCTGTGGTTCTTACAAAATGGTTTGGCAAAAACAATTGTTATTACATCATCAAGAGGGTGTTTACAAACAATGTTGCCAATTAAGCACCCTTTCAGAACCGTTTAGCAACTTTTTTTAAAAAAAGTACCTGGTGAAGAAGTTGTATCTATTGGGACAAACCTCAGCTACTTAAAAGCAGGGTCACAAGTGTTGACCTCTGCAAGCAGACCTCTCTATAGCTGATTTCAGACATGCATTGAACTCTGCACATACTCTATATTTTCGTATTATAAGTCCGTAAAAAATAAAAATTCGATTTGTGAACACAGCACGGAAGTCTCCATCGTATTCACCACAAGCGAGTGATCACCTGATCATGTTTACAGGGTGCTGTAAACATGATCAGGTGATCTCCGTAGCGGATATGTTACTTCCTGTCTCTACCTGCTGCACCCAGGTGCTCCCCCATCGCCTAAAATAATGTGCAGGGGCCATGTCTGAAAAGGGCTTAAGTATCTAATTTAAATGAAAGTATGTGTGCAGTGCTTTTGTTGACTATTAGACTGGACTTTTATAATATTCTGTTTGTGGTTTTTAAATCAGGACTCGAGCAGTACAGAGCAGCAGCTTGGAAGTGACTGCTGGTTAACATGTAGTCTTAATGGGCCACACAATACACTAGGTTTTCATGTGGTCTCAATTGGAAAAGAGAGAGTGTAAGTAATACAATTATTAAACCTGACAAAAAACTAAAACTGACCTGTTTTGGGATTGTAGATATTATCTTCATTGACAAAGATCTCATTAAACACAATTGTTCCCGAGCTCCTCATTGGACGAGTCAGTGCGGCAGAGAAGGAGAGGCGTGGCACGTGGGCATCAGACCCTGCAGGACCTAAACAGGGAGGAGAAACAGACAGTTGGAGTCAGAGGGAAATAAAGATCAAAGTGTAATGAGAGCTTTCATCTGGTGTCTGGAAAAAGCAACACATACCCTGTTCACCTCTGAGACCTGAGAAGTAAAAGGAAAGATAAAATACGGAGTTAATCACCAAACATTGTCACTCTTGCTGTTTCATTATTATTCTTACATCATTGTTTCTACATTAGATGTGCAGAAAGAAAGATCAAAGATTCAACTGTAAATCAGCCAGTGTTATTCAATTAAACAAAGTATCGGTAATGTTTGTTGTCTTTACCTGGGGGTCCCAATGGCCCCTGCCTGCCCTCTCTGCCTGCGGGTCCCACCCGTCCTTGGGGTCCTACAAGACCCTGGAGCCCCCGCTCACCTCTCTCTCCGCGGGGTCCTGTCAGACCGGGTGGACCTGGAGGCAGGGAAATGTTTAGAGACACAGAACAAATGAAAGGCTGCAGGGAAAATCTCTTTACCATGAACAGTGTCTCCAAGACATGTACAGTAAGTCAGGAAAGCTAAGACATTTAACCTAGTGTGACTCAGGATGTGCTTTTCACCCTAATGTTTACTAAAACTGCTCTTTCAGATAGATTACAGACTTTATGGGCTCTTAAGTAAATGCTTCAGGATGAGGATAACAGGCTGGATTCCTTCTTTGTTCTATTTTTACATCATCCTGACCATGTCTTCCTTCAACTGAGTGTATCTCTTAGCCAAAAGTCAAATCCCATGACCTTCATCTAACTTCTCCAACTTACCCATGAAGTCCTGTTCTATGAAACTGTGGAACTCCTCGGCCAAATCCAAGACTGAGGAGTTCAGCGAGTGTATCTTGGTGTGGACGTTCCACAGCTGTACGTTCTGGATATCGTCGATAAGATCTCCGTGAGATGTCACCGTGACGTTGAGGCCATTAACGCAGCCCCACAGCCCAGACACATGTCGGTTCAAGCCCTCCTTGATCCTCTCCAGGCTGTCGGAAAACGTGTCAAATCGTCCACACACTCCCTCCAGCTTGGAGAGTCTCCGGTCCAGGCCGTCGCTGGACCGCCTACACTCCCCCACCTCCGTCACATAGTTGCTCCTGATTATTTGGATCTCTTTGCTCAGGTCGTCGAATCGAATCCCAGAGTCATCAACATGATCTGTCAGCTCCTTCTGCAAGTTGTTCACCTTGTGGAGAAAGTAGATACATGTTAATGTGTGTATTCTGGATGAGCTTCCTTTGACAAATTTCTACTCTAAATATACTTTTTACCATCTTCGCTACCATTTATTTTTCTACAATATCTTATGAACACAAATATATGTAAGCATATTATCGAAACCGTGTCCGTCAACATGACTCAAATATTTGCAGTATGCTTGAATATTTTCACAAGTACAATAATATTATGTGAAAACACTGTTGCCAAGATAATGATTGAGACATGTTTGAGTGACACAATATTGTTTCCACTTCACATAAAGAAAAAGGATCATCCGATGTTGGACATGTTTTATAAAACAACACAGATAATCAGTAAATTATCATAAGCATTATTTGAATGGTAGTTTGATCTTTTCTGTGTAATCCTGAGAAACATATTTAAACTTTATTATATATAATACAGCAGTTCTCCCCACAAGGGTCACAAGAAAAATGTGAGGGGTCAGAAGTGTTAACTTCATAAGAACTGAGGTGGAACCTTGAGGAAAATTCTTTGCAAGACAAATTATGATTATTTTCCTGTTTTTTTAAATGCACACTTACTACATATATAGATATTTTTGTACACTATCAAAATGCTGTTTTAAAAAAAAATCAAAGTATGGATATAGACTTGGTGTGATCCCATTAACTAATTATTTTCACATTTAGTTCAAAGCACTGCCGTTTAACAGTACAGTATCACAGAACTGCAGATATTAAAGAATATTGGAACTTGCTTAAATTTAAGGGGTTCTAAATATAATTCGCAAAAATGGTTGCAAAAGCAGTGTTGGTGGCAGTAACTTTATTCTCATAATTAGCTTACCTCAGAAATAATGTCGTCCTTGTTGTCGGTCAGATCAGTTAACATGTTCCCATGTGTTTGTACAGTCCTTCCCAGGCCTTTCAGCGTGTCGTTAATGGAGTTAAACGTGAACGTGACCCCAGCCAGCTCTCCTCGGATGGACTTCAGATCCCCTCCCAGTCTTCCATTGTGCACATTGTGGCCATCCAGACGCTTCTTCAGGTCATTTATGTTGGTTTTACACTGCCCTGTGCACTCCTCCACTTCCTCTCTGAGTCGCCCGACTTCCTCCTGCAGGTTGGAGCATACCTGAGAGCAGGCAGATTCTCCCGAGTCCACTTTCCTCCGCAGATCCGTCAGCTCCGCCTGGCACCTGCCCAGCCCGATGGCGGTGGAGTTTGTAAGTGAGCTCAAATCGTCCTTCATAGAGCTGCAAATAGAACATTCCTCGAAATTGCCGACCAACGTTTCAATCTCGGTGACAATCCGGTTAAAGTGCTCACCGTTCTTCCCGGTAACAGCTGTAATCTTTTTGACATCATCCGTTAAGTTGATGACTTTGTCACTCAGAGAATCTCCAGACGTGGACAAATCATTCAACTTGGTGTTAAACTTCTGGATCTTGTCTTGATTGGCTACGACTCTCCACTCCAGCGTTTTCACAGTGTCATCAGTCTTACGACCTCTTCCATTCGGCCCGCAGGTCTCGTTGCACATGTTTGCTGTTGATGTCAACCTACTGTCCAAGAAGAATGTGATGTTCTCCAGCTGACCCAAACGTCGACTGTGATCTCTAACCGTGTCTCCGAGAACGGCCACGTCCAGCTCTATTTTCCCTATCTTAAAGCTGTGGTCATCCAGCTGACCGAGGACCATGTTACGCAGCTGTGTGACGTCTCTCTGCACAGTGTCCTTCAAGTTGTTCCCGCTATTGGTACACCTCTGCTCTGTCTTCCTCACGGTGTTGTTCAACCTCTTCTCCAACTCTCTCAGTCTGCCATTGAACCTGTCCTCCGTCACTCTTCCCTTTCCTCCACCTGTCCCAACAAGCTCCTTATCCAGGCGGCCTTTAATGGTTTCACATTTGTTAGCAGTGGAGGTGACTCTGACCTCGACATTTAACAGCTTATTTTCCAGCTCTGTGATGGTTTTACAGCAGGTCTGGGAGCGTTCGGTCTCACGGCGTGAAATGTCCAAGCTCTGCCTGAACTGCCGGTCAATGGAGCCGACCAACTTCTCCAGGGCCGTGATCCTCTCCCTGTCATCTTGCTGCTGACGCTTCAGGTCCTCCACACCAGCCTGAAAGGAATTATAATATATATTATTGGGGGGTTTTCTGAGCTGTATGGCTTGTTTCGATTTCTTCTGTTTGTCAAAGTCAGTTTTCTCTTGTACAGATTTTTGGAAGTGTTGTTCCATTCCATATTGTCTGATTTGAATGTAATCTGTATCTTGGGGCCTCAGTGGGGTAAAATGCACACCCAGACTACCCACAATGCAACTTAACTAGTAAAAAGTTTGTTTCAGGGTTCGACTAAGCTAGTTGCGGCTAATGTAGCCTCGAACTGCTATTCTCAAACAGGAATAATATGTGAACTACAGTGGTCTGATAAACATATTTCTTTTCAGCCGCTATCAATTCTGACTCTAGTGCAAACCCTCAAGGCAAATCACCAGATTTTATACAGCACCCCCTAGTGCCACTAAAGACGTTATACAACTCTTTTCAAATAAAATTGGGTTCCTACTTAAGAATATGTACCACAAATTCACCTCTGCTGCTTTCACATAATATTATATACATTGTGATGGGTGGAGTTGTTGAAGATAGTAAAAGTGTCAAATGTTTATATGTGAAATAATTGTTTTATGCGCAGCCCGAACCCACCAATTATTCTGCACAGCTGGAAAATGTTTTTTCTTTTCTTTGTATCACCGCGTGATTATCGATGTTTTCGCAGTGTTGTTTTTACTTTTACAGTTTGTTTGTGCAGCGGCTTTTGTGGGAGGGCTGTTTTCTCATATTACAGCCAGCATGTGGCCATTATCTTTTATTGCTTCAGGCAGGAGGCAGAAATCACTGACAGAGCACCACAGGGGGCAAAGTAAACTCATGGCAATTTTACGGTGAAAACAATATATTACATCCTTTTTTGAATTTCATGTTATTCTCATATTATTTAAGCATATTAAGTTATGATGAAGCCTCTACGAAAACATTTTTTCCCTGTTGTTTTTGATTTTCACACATATGAGGTTCACCTGACAGGCCGAGCAGGACAAAGTCACCCTCCTCTCCAGCTCCGTCAGTATCTCCTCCTTCAGCGTGTTCAGCTGGTTCCCCACAGATCCTCCTCCTCCTCCTCCGGCCTGTCCGTCCAGTTCATTGCTGCCACCGTTCCCCAGGTGGTTGTTGATGTGGAGCAGGGTCTGATCATGGACCTGACGACAACCACATATTAACATGGATGAATTACATTAACTTACTTAAACTGTAGATTTCTAGACAGGCAGAAAAACTGATTTTTATTTCTCACCTGCGTCCTGTTAATCAGGTGGTCCAGCTTGTTCTGGATGTTGTTGATGGTGTCCTTCATGCCTGGCTGAGCTGAATCAGCGGGAACAAGCGCACCATTCAGACCAGGTCTATAAAGAGGGAAAGATGCAATTTTCTTTAATTCTGGTAAACATTTGTCATTAAAAGAGAGTCATGTGTTAAATATAATGTCATCAAAGTGGAGGTTGTAAAAATTACTGCCACAAAATGAAACAAGTGCTCAGGAATGTGTTACGTATTAAGAGGATGGGAATTTCCATTCAGTCTAAATTGGACTCAGTCTGCTATGACAAGTGCATTAACCGTCACCGGATACATTTCTTTGTGGATTAGCTATTTCTGCTTTCCTAAACTAATGACCAATCTCTGTGAATATGTGAATAAACAAGCAAATGTCTTGAGCATATCCTCTCTGAACTGATGCAATAAACATTATCAAACAGGAAAAGATACACGCTGGGTTTCCGTCAGTATTCTGGGTGACACTGCATTAGTGTTTGTGAATGTTTTGCACCCCATGAAGCAAAACATTGTGCATGACATATTAAGAGCAGCATTCACTTACAGCCTCTGGTTTATGCCGTTAATGGTGATCTGCACGTTGTGGAGGTCTTTGGTCAGGCCGCGGATCGTATCCTCCAGCTGTTTGATCTTCTCACTGTCACCTTGAGACAATTAGAAATGGATGCTCAATATGAAAGAGGAAATGTAGACTTTAATTCCTAAAAAGAAAGAAATCCATTTGCAACGTGCACAATCATGCAACAGGCCCTGAAACCCCCTTTTCTCAACTGGCGTAAAATGAACAATGTGGTTTCACATAAACATTTAGGGCCAAACCAGCTCTTTGTTTTTGTAGGGAGCGGCTAAGTTGGAAAAAGGTGATGTCACTTATTTCAGTGAACCAATCAGAGTTTAACAATGTTTGAATCTAAGTTAGACGAGAGTTGGGGACTTTGTTGCTTATGTTCCCAGCACTGTCCACCAAATCAGATTAAAGCCCACCAAAACAGTCGGAAGGATGCAGATAAGCTGAGTTTTTGACTGTTGAGAAACTCTTCATGAATAGCATTTATTTATTTATAACTTCAGCTTTGATTATTGCCTATTTTTTCAATAAATATTTCAGGCAACAAAGACAAAACAGGATTTCAGAATGTCATTCTCCGTGCATCTTTTTACAGACTCAATATATTTTAAAATGTCTTGAGCATGCTCCAGCTTTGTACATTAAAGTAGTCCTGCATCCTTAATACAAGCAGTAAAACTGTTTTAGTCTTCATCCCTACCTTCTCCTCTCTGCCCGCCTCCCGCGTTGGAGCCCGTCTGCGTGACACGAGGTCGTCCTCCGTTGACCTGAGTGTTGGTCGTCACCTGTGGCCCCTCACGGCAGTCGTCTCCTGAGTAACCATGGCAACACTTCCACTCCATTTCTGTCACCATCTTGTAAGCTACCTTGTACCTCGGCCTCCTGTATGTCCGGTAGCTGAGGATAAAACGGTTGAAAAATGACATATTTTAGTTTTTATTTGTTCTGAGTTGACAAGAACTGCTTTTCTATAATAATCGATGAGACGTGACTTAAGATTTAACCCTCACAACAAGGACTTGACTTGGACTTGAGCTGGTATTTGACTTTATGTAGTATTATCTACACCACTTATCCTTTAAGGTGTACAGGAGGGACTGAAGCCAATCCCAGCTGTCATTGGGCGAGAGGCAGGGTCCACACTGGACAGGTCGCCAGTAAGTCACAAGGCCAACATAGTGCTTTACAAACAATAGAAATATTATTGAAATTGCAATATGTTTAAGTGCAACCTCCAAATCGCAGGAGCTACTATTTTTTGATAGAGGTACAATTTCTGTAAAATACCATTGTAAAGCATTATAAAGCACTGTGGAGCTACAGAAGTAAATGGTCTGTATTAATTTAGAGTTTTCCATTCTTGATGATCACTCAAAGGGCTTTACAGTACATTTTTTCCGTAATAATCATAATACCATTTCAACACTCCATGAGATTTTGTATAAGTCTTTCATGGTCCTCATATGATAAATCCTCCTGAATGTAGTCAGCCCATGTTTCTTCATCTGTTTGAAATTTTAAAATATATGTTTTGGATTTTTACCAAATTCCAACAAAAACATATTTTGTGTGGCTACCCAGCCAACATTAGAAAAAGTAGCACACCAAACTAAGATGGTGAACACAAAAGGACATTGTACCGTCGCCATGTTAACAAAGCAAAGGTCTGCTGTGCATAAATACAACCTTTCGGAGCTGCTAGCTTTGATTTATATCTTTGAGCTACAGTCACACTTGGGGTTTGAGCAAAGTTAACTTGTGCCAAGACGCAAAACTATGAGATTTAAAATTTGTGGTGTGATCCTGATAAACATGTCAGTGACCGGTAGCCCTTGAACCCGGTGCTGTCATCTCTTTATATTAATGTGTGAGTCATTTAATGTCTGGAAATAATTTCTAATCATCAGATGATGATGGATGAGGTCGCGAATTCTTTGTCAACTTAAAATGTTATTTCTGTCCCGGTTTCCAAAAGAATCAACTGCTCACAGACGAGGCCTCTGTAAAACAATATGAATGTTTTATTTGGAAAGCTGTTTTGAATTTAGTAGTTTTATCACTTTAATGCCATTCAACTCTGCCACTGAACTGACTCCCTGTTACCGTAACAATGCAATAAATAGACCAGAATTGTCCGGAACTCTCAGTAAAGATTTATGGCAGCGTCACAGGCACGTTAACAAGCCCCAGACTGTGGGACTTTAGCAGGTTGTACCCCTTTATGCCAACCCACAAACGTCACTGTAGGTATCGCTGAGCTGTTACTGTGCCCTTAAAAGTTTTCATCTGCCAGCACCCTGCTCGGAGAGCGTGAGAAAAAGGAATCTAACGTACTCTCGGAGGAAAAACAAAAACACGCGGCTTGGAGAGACGGAGGGAGCTGGAGTCGGGTAGAGTTAGCATAAGAAAAGAGTCATGCAAAGAAAGACAGACGGCGTAAGAAGACGAGAATGTTTTCAAAGGGAAGGATACTGGACTGTGGTTCCTGGAATCCCTGTCGGCTTCATTCTTAGCATAGCCCAGGTTTAGGCCCTGGTCCCGGGCAGACATGGGGATTAGGCAGCAGGGCCAGGGTCAAACTCTTTCGCAAACTTCAAAAGAGGAAAAACATCAGGAGCACTTGACGGATGTTGTCTTGCAACACCACATCTGGAATGATTTCACAATCAAACTCACCAATCCTAAATTCGATCCAGCATTCATAATATAGGATATCCCCAGGTCTGTTGAATGCAAACCAGAGGTCCGCCACGTCATGTATGTTTGTTTGAGACCAGTACTTCATTAATAAAGCTTGGATCAAAACTTTCTCTACGTCTCATTCATCCAAACTTGTCTTTTACTCTCCCTGCCTCTTCTTATTAGCTGACAGCGGGCTGGTAATCCTATTAGATTTTTCCATGACCTCTATCAGCCAATCATGTCATTGCCTCGTCCTCATTCACCTCCAGTCTTTGAGGCCAGCAAAGTCCACTCATCAGATCCACAGTATTTTCGAGATCCTATCACTCCACCACCACCACTGTCAAGACCCTGGGGCCAGTTTCAACCCTGATGACATCTCAAGGGGTTTCAGTGCCAAATAGTCTCTTATTTATATATATCAAATCATTTTCATTACTTATTCTGCATGGCAACACATTTTGTTGATTCTTCAGACCCGGTCTCTCCTTTTTTGAACTGAGATTAAGAATTCAAACACTGAGCTATAATAATGTGATTCTCTGGCTTCACAGCGGCCATACTGCTGAAACTGTCTTGAGAAAAACATGGACAGAAAATGAAAAGTGTCCCCGGAAAGGACAGAGGGAGAGGAGATGTATGGTTAGAGGATGCAAAAATGTTTTCTGCGGAACTGATGACAGGAAATTGGACGAGCAAGTCTGAATACAGATGAGATTCCAGCAGCAGAGAGAGAATCAGAGCAGAATATGAGATATTGAGATACTCACGCAACTCTAGGACACTGTCCCCAGGTACAGCGCTGGTAGTCTGGTTTGATGTACGTCTCCACCCCGTCCTCCATCACACAGCTAACAGTGCGTGTCACCACATAAGCGCACCAGTTCCTGTGAAATCACACACACAAGCCAAAAGGAAATGATAAATAAATAACTGTGCAATGACTGGCAGCTTTATCATGGGTTCAGAGTCTGGAGTTGACACAAACATAGCAGTCATCTTAAACACATGCACACATGGCTTACACTCAGCAGCTGTTTTTTGTTTTCCAGGAAGAGAAAATAAATAAATATATCTCAAATCCAAAATAATTTGGAAAAAATAATAATTACAAATCTGGTCATTTGCTGAATGTGAGGCTCCAGAGGGCTTCTGAGATCAATATCTCAAAACCCTGTTTGATTATTATTCTGTACAACATTCACCAGAAATTATCCTCTAGTGCAGATGTCAGATAAGATATGATTTCAACAATGGTTCACATTGTACGCCTCCCCCAACCCCCAACTACACATCAACCAACCCACACAAAGACACACACACAACCCACACATATCCTTGTAGTGTTCAACTGTGCATCCACATGAGAAACATTCATTCCACAGACATATTAATAATAAATATGTTTGGGCAACCCTGGTCAACATTTCTGTTTATAGCTGTGAACAGCTAAGTGAGCAACTTGATTTCCACAAGGCATAAAGTTAAAGATGTTGCATTTCTTTATTACACAAGATTACATTTTTAAGTTTTTGTTTCTGTTTCACAATTGTGAGGAAAAGAGACCTCCATCCCTCCAGCCATGGTCCTATCCGGGCTCTGGTTGCTTGAAGCTAGCTGGTCGCAGCTCAGCCGCTTGCTGATTTGGGTATCCTAGACGTCCCTCTCCCTAGCCATGCTTTCCAGTTTTTCATGAGGGATCCTGAGGCATCCCCAGGCCAGATGGGATACATAATCCCTGCAGTGAGCTCTGGGTCTTCACCAGGGTCTCCTTCCGGTTGGGCGTGACCGGCAAACCTCCAAAGGAAGGGGCAGAAGAGGCATCCTAAATTTATGCCTGAACCATTTAAACTGTTCCCTTTCAACGTGAAGCAGCCGCAGTTCTACTCCAAGCTCCCTCGGGGATGTCGGAGCTCCTCGCCCTGTCTCTAAGGCTGAGGCAGGCCGATGGAAGGAAAAGAGCCTTAAACTAAATTGTAACAGCTTGTAAACACTTTTTTAAATCAGCTGAGAGTCGTTTAATTCTCTTGGACTCTGGACACTGCTCTTTTGAGGTCTATTGACATATTTTCAATGATGTTTAGGTCCAGGGACTGTGAGAATCCTCAGCTTGTGGCTCTTAAGGTGTGTTTAGGATTCTTACACTGATGTAAAATCTGTTCTCTTTTCATCTTCAGCCAGTTGCCTGCCACTCAGTGTGATATCTGTTCACAGAATTTACTGCTATTTAATTGAATCCATTCTTCCTTCTACCAATGTAATGTTCCCCGTGCCACTGGCTGCAACACAAGTCC
Organism: Limanda limanda; assembly: GCF_963576545.1. Classification (NCBI taxonomy): domain Eukaryota; kingdom Metazoa; phylum Chordata; class Actinopteri; order Pleuronectiformes; family Pleuronectidae; genus Limanda; species Limanda limanda. The sequence goes on from NC_083653.1 coordinate 18,379,003, forward strand.
AAAGCACTGGTGTTCCACCCCTTGCTTAACAGTTTGGAAAAGTGTACTTTTCATGATATTCTGCCCCCTTTTTACTCCAAACACACCTTTTCTCATTGCTGCCAAAAAGTGTTTTAACTTCTTCACTCCAGAGAACTTTCTTACAAACTACATCAGTCTTGTTTAGATGTTCCTTTGTAAACCTCTGGTCTGACGCCTCTGCCATATCTGTGCAGGTGTGGCCGCACAATAAAACCATGCACCACCACTTCAAAGGCTGCCTCTCTCCTGTGAGCAGTTCTCTCTCTCAGACTGGTTTCCTGAACTTCCCGACCTTAAATTGATCTCATCTGTTCCTTTTACCTGCCATCTCTTTGGAAATGCATTACTAACGGAGGAAACAGCAACGTGGAAACACTTTGCTGTCTTGTATTTGAACTCTCAGGGTGCAATAGGCACCTGCTTAGAGGAGCCCGTGTCTGATTGTTGGGACATGGTTTGGAGTCAGTGTTTATGAAGATTTTTAATTTGCATCATTTGGCATTTTCTAAAGATGACTGGGAACACGCCATCGTGTTAACATCTGAGACCTTGCAAAAGGTTTTAAAATCACTTGTGGTATCCAAACTTTTATGGCGCCAAACCTTGTTTTTCACTAGAACTTCGATATTTTCTATTGTATCTAGAATCAGCCACTGAGATAAAGGAATAGTTCAACATTAATTTTCTTGGAAGAATGAAAAACCCACAGACCTAACTCAGTGCAATGCATTTTATATATATATATATATATATATATATATATATATATATATATATATATATGGATCTTAAGCAGTTTGCTAGAATTATGAACCAAAGCATTAGTTAGTGTGTTTCTTTGTTAAATGACTAAGTACTTTCAATGCAGAAGTTGGCAACAATAACAAAGAGCATCAGTAACAGGAAGTGGAATCAGGACTTGACTGGGGGCCTCTGTCCAAAAACAGATACCTATTGTATAGATTTTTCGACATATGGCCCTAGTCCGTCATAGTCATCAAGACCATAAAGTCTTTGTAGATGAAAAATACAAAAAAATATATATTAACATTGGGCTTTTTTAAGGTTTTACTCCATTAATGCGGAAAGTTTCAAACTTTAACGCTAACTAATTGAGATGGAAGTGGGGATTAAATAGATTTTGTGGAAAAAAGTTTATACACAAAACCAGTTATGTGAGTGGTCACTTTCTGACCAATTTGCAAATAGTAAGTGTAATATTAACTCTCATTTTGTTGACCCTTTTAGTGCAATCTTCAAACTATGTTCCAATATGTTTAGGGCTAGTCGCTAACCTTTTTATCTGCCTGCTGTAGCTGAAATAACAGTGATTTATTCACTGCAACCGACTTTTCACATTACACTGGGTTCATGAAAATGTATTGATATAGCAGCTTTTAAGTTAATTCAAGTTTGGACTTAATCCCTTTTTTAACCCTAAATCAAACACTTGTTCTAAAATAGTCCCAAGGTCAAGGTGACTTCACATAACAAAATATTCTCAAAAATGTGTATTTTTACACAGGAACACATGAAACACACACAGACTCCTCCCTAGTATGCATGCTATTCAATGTGTCCCCATCACCCTGACCTCTGTTGACCCTCAGATATCTCTGGGATAACACTGCAGATAGTTTCAAGACACTGACGTCCTTTCTATCATCATTTTCATATTACTCAGAATCCTCTTTCCACTCCTATTTCCCTGGTGGTTATTATGGTCAATTAGTGTCACTCTCAGATTCATCTGAACAGAACTAAGGGTTTATGGATAAAAGTTGGAGCGCACAAGGAGTTCCTTCATGCTGGTGAGTCAATCAGCAGCTTTGGTCTCTCTGACTTCACGTCTGTCAGTCCGTCTCTCTAAGTCTCTTTCGTTTTTCTGTCTGTCTTCATCTGCCACTCTTACTCTCCTGCTCGACGAGCCTCGCTGTGTAACAAAATTTGCCCCCCCCGCCCCCATCCCTACACTTTTATCACTTTTTTCTGTTTCACTTCATCCCTGTCCACCACCGTCTCTCCTAGTCCATCTGTTTATCTCTCTCTAGTCCCTTTCTATCCATCATTGGCTCTACCTCTTTCCAGTTTCCCTAATCCTCCCCTTCATTCCAGAGTTTGTCTGAACAAGGGAGAGTTCATCATGGTGCCATCCTCCCCATCCCCTCCTGACTGCTGCTCTTGTTGCTTCCGTACGTGGGAAAGTAAAAATGACTAATTATCTGACAGATTCTTATGTTAAGCATTTTCTCAAGTAGCCTGGTCAGATGAGTCTGGACTTCTGCTGAGGCTGCAACTGGTCAGAATGTGGAGTCAACAGCATGAATCCATGGACAAAATCTGCCTCATGTCAACAGCTGCTGCTGGTTTTGGTGAATAAGCGTGGGGGCTATTTCCTAGACTTTAAATACCAATCAATTATTGTTTGAATACCAATCTATCAGAGTATTGCTGCTGCATGTTCATCCCTTTATGTGCAGAAGCAAAGGTTAGGAGTTCAGTAAATGGAAAAATTAACTGTATTTATACAGAGCTTTTCTTGGTCTTATCAACTACACAACCACTTTCCAGTACAGGTCACATTCCCACAGTGCTCCTCAAAGAAGCACTTTTTCTATCAGCAGAGCCCAAGGAACTTCAGAAAGCCACCTGGAGGAGCCTGGGTTTGAACCACTGACCATCTGTAAGTGAACTGCACTAATTTTGGGGCCACAGCTGGCCAAGTGAACTTCAGTGACCTCCACACTCAACAGATGTGAATCCATCAGAACTGTTGTGAGGTGATGGAACAGGAGTTTGGCATAAGTGACACGAAGAACTGAGGACATTCAGAGAGCAAATGGAGGAACTATAAGTTCCTATAGATGCTTGGTGAGTGTATATAATATATATCCTCTGTATATGAACTTTTACATGTGCTTTTGGCTTTAAAGTATTTGTTTTCACAATAACCTAACAATTACAATTACTCTTGGAAGTTGTTTGTGTGGTTTCTCCACAACATACTTTGAACATGTAACACTCAATTCTAATAATGCTTTTCAAAAATAATATTCATTGCATATATATTTAAAAAATATCTTTATATCAGTATCAGATTTGCTTTACACGGCCACCGATGCTTTCTAAATATCTGTTATCCATTAGTAATATACGTACATATATAAAACATTTTACTGACTAAATCTCATTGGGATTTCATAATCTTATCGTAATAAATCCTCATGCTGTTTATGTTCATCTCCGGTCTCATCTCCATGCTGAGATTTAAAGTTTTTACCTAAAGCCAGAACCGTGTGGGAGTTTTTAAACAGAAACCTAATAAAATGCTGCTCTGCACTTATGGTAAAACTGAGGTAGTCTGCCACAGCAGCACAATGGCTACACGAGAACATCACAAAAGAAAGCATCCTGCGGCTCTACATTGTGATGCTTTGAACTGATCTGATATGAATCTTAATTTTTGAGGGGATTCCGCTCAGACTGAGGTCACCAAACTTGATCATTAGACAATGTCCTGAGGCTAAAACCATCCAGTGTCCAAGCATCAAGACAGTGCTGTACCTCCCTGTGTGTATTTCCGCAGAATTACGGTTCTCCGAAGTGATCCACCTGACATCCTCAAGCTATGCATCCGATTGAATTACACTGTGCTTTACTATCCCGTGGTTTGTTATAGTATATTCAATATCTCCATCAGAGCCTGGAGCAAAACTCAGCCCCAGTATATCTAAAATCAGTCAGTGCTTCCAAAACACAGCTGCTTCACCACTTGTGTTTTTCCAGAGTCTTGCGGTTCATCCAGTGATCCTTACTGCATTAAGTCAGGCCTTCCTGGGTTATCTTGTTCTGTGGTTTGTTGTACTTTGTGTGTTAGACTCAAAGTTTGGGAGAAACCGGGAATCCAGCATCTCCATCGGGAGCTGAAGCAGTGCAGATGGAAGAGGTTAGTATCTGAAAGCAGACAGCAGTGATAAATAAAAACAGCTCTGTGTCTTCCCGCGTTGGAGTGCATGGTGTTGCTTTTCGTCCCTGTGATTCAGGGAACCCGCTCTGCTGATCTGTTATCCCGATTTACTCACGCTCAGGGCCACAGACAGCAGATAAAGCATACATTTGGCAGCGTTCACACCCTATCTGCTGTGATGGAGAACAGGCGCTGAGTCTCATAAATAAACCTAACCTCCTCTCTCGTTTTTTTTTCATCCACCACAGAGCAGACCCACATGTGGTGCACGCTCACACGTATGCGCACATATACAACACACGCACCCCCGACTCCCACCATCCCAGCAGCTTCCAAACACCCACACTTGCAGCACTGTACCCACCGACCTCTCCGCCAGTTCATTTTCCATCGTTCCATTTCTGACTTTTCACTCCAGTGGAATACATAAGAGGAGCCTTTATATTTGTGGGAGGATGACTAAGTGTTAGCACTGAGAGGTTTCTGTATGTGGGTGTGCCTGCCGGTGCCTAGACATATGCCCTTGACAAAAAAGGGCAGTAAATTTGTATATTTACGTCCTGTATTCCTACAAGCATTTTGTCTGTTGCATTGGTAACACCTGAGCTCAGCTCTAAACCCAGTGGCCTCTCTCTCCCTCTCTCTCTTTCTCTCTCTCTCTCTCTAACCAGTATGAAGTTAAGCATTCCAAACAGTAATCCAATAAAGTCCCATTAGTCCAAATGGCTGCGGAGAAATCCCTGAGATGAAAGTCCACTAACTTAACTTGGCATCTTTTCCATAAGAGTAAAATACAATTACAAGCGCACACACACACATGGTCACACACACACATACACACACAGAAAGAGAGAGAAATGCATTTACCAAGAGTACCACACATCCAGCCAAGGACACTCACACAGGCAGTGGTACGTACACACACATAAAGAGGCAAAGACTTAATGTCTTATGTGCTTAATTTTCCACTGCCCAACACGTATGTACCTTTATTCCAGGCATAAAGATTCAAATTCCAGTCTACAATCTCAGCCAGTCAACATGGGGTTTAATGTAATAAGTGAGACAGAGAATAGGTGTTTGGCATGTTCAGCAGTTGATCGCCCTGTTTCCTCTGACAGCAACACAGGGATATAAACAGCCCAGTCCATGCATACAATAATGAATGTTTCATAACTACAATACGCATTTGCACAATTTCCATTAGATAGCAGTCTATAAAGTCTTGAGACCACATTACAATGCTGTCTTTCAAGTGGTTTAAGCCCTCAAACTTCAAATGGCCTCTGGTGGAAAAGTCATTACAGGCTCATGCTGCACGGCCAAACATTGTTGAAGCCTTTGGAACATTAAACAAAACTCTGGTGGAGAAGTTTTCAAACATAACAAATATTTAAAGCTAATTTTGTGGCAGTGTTTACTGCCATTAGGGACTGTCTCATGCTTCTTTTAGAGGTGGCTGTGTACTGCTCAGTGGGGGGGAAGTTAACCAGATGAGGATTTGGCAAACCAATTTACCATTATCTTAAAAAAACATAGCACGGTGTTAGAATTTCCACAGGAAGGGTTTTCTAACATCATGTTTTGGTTTTTCCAAGTGGATGACTTGATTTGGCAAAACCACATCTGGTTAACTTCCTCGTTATAATGACGTGCAGCTGGGGCTCGGGTAACGTCTACAAAATGATGAACAAGATGAAGAAGACATCAAGATTATTTATTTTTTAAGGGAATAGCTGACTCTATATTCAACTCTAGACACAACTAGTAAACACAACACTGGCACATTACATTAAATTGCTGGCGTTGCTTATTTAAACAACCAGCACACAAGGAGCATCATTAGCATTCAGTTTGAGTTGTGTTTGTGTCCGAATGTTCTCTTGTTTTGGTCTCCCCCAACTCATGAGAAAAATACTCCACCATGCTAACCAGCTAGTGTTAGTCTGAACATAATGATGACAGTGGTTAAAGTTTAACACAACAGTAAAGTTAAAGTGAAACTAGTGCAATATGGTGAGAGATGTGAAGAGGCTTAGTAGAGGTGAGCTAGTTTTGTCACTTTCTGTTTTCAGACACTAACTACAGAAAATGTCCGCAAAGACATTTCCAGGCAGACTTTTTCTGGAGTTGGCCTTTCACACATGAAGATCGCAGCAGGAGATTGTGCGGGTCATATACGTTCACAACAACAGGAAATGTCCAGGCCAATCAAGAGGGGGGTCAAGCCTGGGCCTCATTCTCTTAGAAAGTGGACATCTTTAAACTTCTACGTGTGTGGGACCTCTTTTCATTCATCTGAACGCCGCCTGAAGCAACTACTTTTTTCAAATCATTGATTAGAGCAGCATGAACACAGACCAGTTATAAAATTTGTTAGCCACAAATGGTCCCAGATCACAGTTCAGGGACTATTTAAGAAGAAACAGAAAAAACTGTGTCCCCTCCATCTCCTTATTCAAGGAATCTCTGTGTGTCTGTCGGTCTGTCTGTTTATCTCAAGAATTGTTCATCTTATCAGCGTCACCCTTATATGTGTATTGTTAAGGGCCCAAGGAAGCACAGGGTCGAAAAAGCTCTGCACACAACTTCCAGCACACAACCAACTGATTCTCCTATTTGGGTTCCTGTGTGCTGAGTCGAGCTTCACTGACCTTTGTGTAAACAGGTGAACAGCTCTTTGTGCAGCAGTGGTGGCTTCAGGGTTCTGTGGACAGAGTCCTGCAGCAGATCATTACTCTTTACGTGTCGTGGCTCACTTCCAGCAGATCAACTTTACAGTTGCAGAATGAAAACTGCAACCATCATTACCACAGGCCATGTAAACAGCTACTTCCAAACAGACAGGTTGGCACTAGTCTCTAAATGTTAATGTGTTAATAAACTGTGTATACAGTAAATGATAAAATAGGTTTATTCTAGGAGACAGGGTGCAAATCCATCCATCCCATAAAAAAACAAAAGTGTGACCCTCTCAAACAATAACAGGAAACGAGCCACGACACATTTACATGCATGTGATTTAACACACATACACTTTGTTCTCCTGCAGACACATACAAAGCTCTTCATTAACTCTCTGCCAGGCTTTGAGCAGTGAAACTACACATCCTGTCTTATTTATGGAGCCATAACACAGCAGGAGTGGAACTCTTGCACCTGTCTCAGCATTTCTTTATTCCCTAATAAATTTCATTACTCTTATAAAACCGCAGACAGACAACTCAGGGCCGAGTAAGAAGTCGCATTTTCGACATCTCCACCCGCACACACCAGGTTCATTGTATTCAAAAGCACCTTTGCATGAGCCCTACAGAGGAGGATTGTGGGTAGAATTGGGAATATTCGGTGACAAAAGTGTCATTAATGGCTAAGTGGGAGGGAGAAAGGAATGAAAGACAGAAGAAGAGGAGGCTGAAGTATAATGCTTAAACAAAGAAATCACTTTGCGACGCCCATTGTTGCAGGATCTTTCATTTGGCTTCAAGGGAAGGCTTTGACAGCGACCTGAATGAGTGGATGAAAAGGGGAGTGTCCTGGCGTCTGAACTGTGACCCAGAGGTCAAGCACCCCTACAACTTCCTTGTAAAGGTATACCCCCTGTACACACAGTGCCGACGACAATATACACACTCTAGCTCACTCACTCGTGCTTGAGTGATCGCATGGCGACAGACAAACACACATAACGGCAGACACACACACATTCTTCCAGGTACTTCTGTTCTCTCTTAAAATGAAGTTTTACTTGGCCACGCACGCACACACACACACACACACACACACACACACACACACACACACACACACACACACACAGACACACACACACACACACACACACACACACACACACACAAGTCTCCTGCTGGACGTGTTCCAACATCAAGGGACCGCGTGACTGTGTAAACTTCTCTGTCTCTGATTGTTTAGCCTGGCGGTCATGAAGATATATAGAGAATGTTCATGATACTGCTATTTGCTTTAACATTGCTGCTCACATACATGGGCCCGTGCTTTTGCAGTTTTTTTCTTGACCTACTTGAATTTTAGCCATTTATGGAGGCAGGTGCATTCGAAACAGAAGCCTCCTCAAAGCCTTGAAATAGCAGTTGCCCAGAATAGTGTAGACTATTTATTTGTAAGTTAAACTGAATAAGCTCCTCCAACAGGCAAAAAAGAGTCTTGTCATGTTGTTCAATTGGTTCTTTGGCTTGTCAGATTTAAAGTTTCAGTTGCTTGTGTGTGGTGAGATGGGATGAGTATCTCTTTTGTGGAACTTCACCCTGTCTAAACATTGGAAAGAAGACCCTCTCGAATGCTATGCATGCTGGGAAGTACGGCTAATTAGGTCACAAAGGCTGTGACTGGCAAGGATCCCTTTTCCCACATTTTTCATTAACATACGTAAGGAGATTTGTTTTTTCTGGCCTAATTAGCAGAAAGCAGAAAATCACACCGATGAAGTGAATCTGGACTCGATCCAAGAGCTGGTCAAGAAGAGGACAGTCCGGTTACAGCCTGACAACACAGGGTGCGTTTTGGTATGTTGTTACTGTCTTCATTGTATTACTGAGCATTGTGGGAAATGCATTCTTCTCTGAAGATGCTGTACAGTTGCATCTTGAGATTCACATGCATGCTAACATAATTACAATGACGATGGTAACATGATGATGTTTAGCAGGTGTTATGTTTTTACCATGTTCATAGTTAAAGGTCAGGGTAAGTAAGTTGTCTCGGAAAAGTTGTCTTGGGGAAAAAAGACAAAAATCCTGTGATTGTGGCCCTCACAGGACTGTAATAACCACAAACCAATCATTTAATTCGGATCAAATGATTGGTCGGTATACCTGTCCGTCACTAATTGCCCTTTCTTGTTGAACTTACCCTGTCTCCACAGGACCAGAGACCTAGTCCGCTGAAGCAGAGATGATAGCCAGAAGTTAGCCAGCGTGTCACGACTTCTAATAGCTAGGGTTACCAACTCTAGATTTAAGATGGTCCCATGCATACATATACAGCTGAGGTTCATAGGAATGCCACAGTTAAGCAGGAACTGTCATAAACTAAACAACTGGACAAATTAAAATGTTGACAGATCATGCAGATACATGAAATGTTAAGGGATCATCAAAGTTTGAACCACAAATCAAAACAAGCCCAAACCGCACAACTTAACTTCATGGTGGTCCCAAAGAAAAAAATCTGCCCAACAGTGGTTGAAATATTTCAGTGTTTATATGTCAAAAAACTAGACAAAAAATGGAGGTGAAATTAGAATCAGTGCAGACAGAGTGTTCGGTCATGAACTGTAATGGGGACAGTTCAGTGAGGACTTCATAGGCAGCACAAATGAAAAGATAAAATCACAAGCTTGTAATTGACAGTTGGCAGTCTGGGTCTCGAGCTGACGGTTAGATGCAACTATTTTCATATTGATGGGTACTGGGCACATTTAGCATGCAAGCCAAGTTTCTGAGCAGCCACAGACAACCACAGTCTTCTTCTTCTGCGCTAGAGGCGATTCTGGGCGATTATTAAAGAAGCTAAATTACTGAGAGTTATTCAGTTATATAGTTGTTTTTTATTAAATTTCAGTCTCTGTCCTCAGATAGCCTATAGTCTGATTAATGGTGTGTTCCAGGAATTATTTTGTTGAACTGCCGCATTTCCCGCAACCCAGATGACAACAGAGGAGTTATAAATTAAGTGTCATTAGCCCTGTACTGTACTGTAAGTATAATAACATGAACATTAATCTATAACAGACATATAACAGCCTCCACTTTTTTTTCACAGTATGTTAAAACATAGCAGCAGGGATTTGCTCCCATTACACACCATGGGCACAGACCAGATCAAGGATCATAAATCATGTATCACTTTCCTACATGGATATCTTCACAAACTTGTTGATAACAGGAAATCTCAGGGAATTTGAATTTGGTCCATATATGGCTGGACTCTTTCCGCTGTCTGCACTCGCACTCATACTGTAAGGAGAAGGAGTCATATAGGCCATCTTTGATTTTACCTGCCTTTAATATGAAAAGCCCTTTCTCATTCCTCCTTTGGGAATAAATAATATATCTCTGTAACTTTACAGCCACTTGATGACATGTTTTCCAAGAGGATCTCTAAGAACATTGTCCAGCATCTTCGGATTTTTTATTGTCAACATTCTTGGTGTAATGACTTTTATGAACGGATACAAGACTTGATGTGCTGGGAGATATCCATACAGCACCGCAATAATTAGTTTACACTAGTTAGTCTGACACTGACCTTCAGCGATACAGTCATCGCAAATGTCTTGAGTGAGATCAAATGTTTCAAGTTCATCCTCAACCAATAGGAAAAACTTCATGAACCAATGGCTTTAAAAAAGTAGGAACAAACAAAGCACTCCATTATCTATAATTATACTTGAAGTATAAAGGATTATTTCATGAAAAACCTCAAATCATCAAAAAAAGATTCATGTGGGTTGACCAGAGACATCAAGCTAATAATTTGACGTGCATTACCAGGTTAAATGTCTACTAGGCCATTTATCTATTTATCTTTACAGAATTTTGTCATCCAAACTCGTGTCAGCGCAACATCGGGACATCTTCAGACTAACTAAAGAAGAGAACATCAGTCATCTGTCTTCCTTTAAAAACCCCGTAGGGAGAACCCTAATGTAAAAAACAAAGGAGGAGGATAAGTGGGATAAATCAGAGACAGCGATGATAATGTTCATGATGATGATGATGAAACTGATGAGAAAACATCAGCTCCTTGTCCCCCTCCATTGGTGATCTAATGGTTTGTCCTTTGAAATGAACATGAGCCACAACAGATCGGCAGTCCACCTGCGTCTGCATGGATACACCAACACACGGCTCCTTCCCTCCCCCCTCCGTGTCTGTCCACAGCAGATACGATAAGATGGTTTGTAGCTCTGACATTTTGGCAGAGGATGTGTCGGACGGCTCTGGATCCTCCTGAGCCCCCCCCCCCCATAAGACCCCTGCTGGATGTCTTCAGTTCGTTCGGCTGCCTTTACCACTTATGGAATACTTCACACATCTGTCAAAACAGATCACTTGAGTTCAAACAGATGTCAGGGGGGCAAACCGCATTGCCACGGGCCAGCGCATTCTTTTCCCCGAAGCTTCACTTTGACAGCGTGTGTGTGTGGTTTTGTATGTGTGTTTATACATCACACACCAGCCACGCTGACTCCTACTTGGCTTCAGCAGGAACAAGGTATCTCGGACACAGGCCCTCTACTTATCCCATGTCATTCTGTCTTGTTGTATCACAGCTCCCAGTCTTTTCTCACGCTTTCATCCTCTCTTGTGACACCCGCTCGGGGTTTTCTTTTCGTTGCAGCAGCCGCAACATCGGCAGATTCAAATTGTGCTGTGATGTGGACAGAGACTGGATCGACGCTCATATTGCAGGAGCTCAACTCCCAGAAGCCTGGGCTGCCCTGCGTACACACACTCACTAAGTGCAAACACATGCAGGCATGCAGGCAGACACATGCCACATAAGAGAGCTCTGTCATTCATTCACTCCTTCTGTTTTAACCTCTTTTATTCATACATACACACACACTTGCATAATCAGATGAGGAAATTGCCAAAAACTTTAGACATTCATTCACTTACATGTACACAAACAAGTAACACACACACACACACACACACACACACACACACACACACACACACACACACACACACACACACACACACACATACACATACACATACACACACACATACACAAACACATCTGTCCACATAGGTGAGAGGGTTGTCAAAACGCAGGCCCCCTCAGGCATAAGTTCAATTACATGCTAATAACACACTTTGTGGCTGCAGCACAATAAAACATGCATGTATTGGCGGACAGTTACTGACAGTAATAACAGCTTTATAAGCGGCCACAGATTTATGAGTGACTTTTAATCAACAGTCACTACGATCTAAATGTTTTCCTTATACTGTCCCATAAAAGAGGGCAAGGTGCCAGTAAATCTGAATGACTCAGGTGAAAATCCAAAGACTTGATTTTGTGGGAAAAATCCATTTTAACACTGTGTTAGTCAAAGTTCACTATCCCTGCACATTAACCCCCACCCGGACTGCATAATACTTTCTGGCAGAAGGATAAATTCTCCTCCAACAAGGCTGACACTGGAGGCACCGCTAGAGACTCTGGGCCCCCCGAAAACTTTTCACTTGGGGTCCCGGAAACAGTAAATATCTATAAATCCCTGTAAGCCCCTGACGAGCCCGGGGGCCCCTGAACCATCACAGGCCATCACTCACTCTGTCCCTGCTGAGTAAAGGACCCACTCACAAATAAGACATTTCCTCTAAAGAAGGACAATTCACACCATGTGTAGAGAATGGACTCGAAAGGAGGATACACATTAGAGAAATAAGATGGAGTTTGTCCAATTGCTATACAAAGGGAATGTTTTTTTTGTCAGTGCTAACTTTGTCACTCTAATTAAGAATGCAAATCAAATCAACTACTTGAGGTAATCTAGGGCAACAACTAACAATTATTATCATAATCGATTAATCTATTGATAATTTAACTTAATGATTTATCAATAAATTGTTTCAAATATATCAAAAATTTGAGAAAATGCTCATAATTTGACAAATAGCGATGGATTAACTATAAATTGTACTTTTATCAAATGGCCTTTACTCAATTGGTTTTTTTATATTACGAAGGTTTCTTTTTCCTTTTCTTTTGCCATTGGCACTTTTAAATGCTGTTAAAGCATATCATTTATTGTCTTTGGTTTTATAGGCATCTATTAGTTTGCTTATTGTCTTTGGTGTTTTGTATTATTGTTTTTATTTGACCTTATCAGCTGTTTTGAAAGGTGCTATGTCAATATAGGTAATTAATAATAATAATGATCAAAATTGCTGTTGACCAAGTTGGACTTCAGCAGTTCGACACCATCAAAGTCGTTAAATAAGCACTTTTATCCAACTGAGAACTGCAGCCACTGTAAAAACAAGCCACCCCTGAACGCACCACAGGTCATTGACACTTTTCAAACGCACATGAGATTCCGCTCAGGTCGATGGATCCTACCTGTGTCTGCTCGCTGCTCTCTGTCCACTCTGCACACTGGACTCCGAATATCCCAGACCCGAGCAGACCCGAGCGATCACCAGGGCGAGCAGGTAAAACGAGGTCTCCATCATCCTCAGGTCCGCTGTGACTCAAAGGCAAACAAATGTCACGAAGTCCCAAAGCCACAGTCCTCCTCCTCCTCCCTACAGACAGCCTCCCTCCTGCTTCTCCTCCTCCTCCTCCTCAGTGACGTGCAGGCGGCCGATGAAGATGGAGAGCCATGACTTCAGCCACTGTCCAGTCAAGTGCATGTCAGACGGCGAGGAACGAGAAGAAGAAGTGTGAGCGAGCAGCGGAGCAACACGAGGAAAAGTTTCCTGTCAGAGCTCCAGGAGCAGTCATGCCAGCTCAGGCTCTCGCTCTCTCCCTCTCCCTGTGAGTGAGTGTGTGTGTGTGTGTGTGTGTGTGTGTGTGTGTGTGTGTGTGTGTGCACACCCCTAACCCCCCTCCCCTCTCTCGCTGCCCTCACTTATTTTCTGTTTCAGCTCAACCCACTTTTCCGTTCATTCAACTGAATCCACTTCATTGTCACTGTAAGACCCTGGTAATCCAATTATAATGCCATGACAGGTAATAACAATGCAGATAAAGACTATTAAAGAAAATCTTTAAACTACATTCAATTTTAAAATGCTGCATTATACAGTTAAAAACAGGTGCAACTTTTTATGGAGTAAAGTCATGGTCAGATCTGTTTATTTGATAATAATTATAATAATACGCCTTATTTGTTGAACACTTTTCTTCACAAAGTTACATATTGTTTCTCAAAAGGAGAAATGAACAATAAAATTCGATAAAAATTCATTCATCCATTTTCTATGCCTCTTTTCCTTTGAGGGTCCCAGCTGACATCGGGCAAAAAGCGTGGTACCCCCTGGACAGGTCGCCAGCAAATCACCGGGCCGACATACAGACACAAACAAGCATTCACACTCACCCTCACACCTATGGCCAGTTTATAGAGTCTCAAATTGACCTAACCCCAATCTGCATGTGTTTGGACTGTGGGTGGGGGGTTGGAGTACCCAGAGAAATCCCACACAGACACAGGAAGACATACAAACTCCACGTAGAAAGACCCCAGCTGAACCGGGATTCAAACCGGAAACAATTTTGGTGTGAGGCTAATCACCGCACCATGCTGCCCATTATTTAATTAAATAAAAAATAAAAAGAAACAGATCAGAAAGTCCCTTTATTCCACAAGCTGTGGAATTTTCCAAGCTGGTCGGTATTAAATGTCTACCTCAATCTAGGGCTGCTTAAAGGAGCAATGTAGTGGTTAATTCCTTTGATGTTTTTATATTGGTGTGTGGAAATTCCCAATGGGGACACCAAAAACTTAATCTTTCTGTCTTGAAAAAGATTAAATAACATAAATTAGTATTTTAAGGAGGTTTTGAGAGGGGAGCAATAACAGATGTAGCATGTCTAATCTCAGCTGGTAAATCATTCCAGAGTTAAGGCCAATTTATGCCTCTACGTCTTTTCTAAAACGGATAGATAAGACCGCCCTATCCGTCATGGAACGCCCTCTCCGAGCGCCTCGGAGAGCTTTTCGTGCACCTTCGTGATTTTTCTAACTGTCCGTGTTTATTTCGGAGACCCAACGGACAGACCTTGGCTGTGATTGGTCCGCGAACGACATAATTTCCGTATGACGTCATTTCCGTATTTCACATTTCCGGACCTCAATCTTCCTGCTTCCTTCCCTGTGTCACAAAAACCCAAACACAACTATGATTCTACGATTAATGTGACGTGTGTGTTAAGCCAGCGGAGTTGTCCGGCTGACGGTGGCTCGTTGAGCACTGACGGCATGTGTGCACGGTCACATACGGTTATAACGAGCTTTCATAACGGCGCTAGCGTGCTAGGCTAGCGGGCTAGCCACCATGCTAACTGCGGTGGTAACGGTGCAAAAACCCGCCGTCACAACTTTAATTCCACTGCTATCATGACACTGTTTCTATAATACCGTGAGGTTAGAAGCAAACACTGGATAGTAGTAATTAGTGTCGGGAGTCCCTGCTGACTGTGTGTGGAAGCTAGCTGGGAGGGGAGCTAGCTAGCTCCGTCTAGCTTCAAGCTACACGGAGCTTCAAGCTGTGGAATCAGCAACACAGTTCGGAAACAAGACCGGAGAACCGCTGCGCTAAGAAACGATAACATCAGCATTTTGACCTGCTGGGTGTCACTTTATTTAGTTCTGTTAGTTGCCATGGTTCAGTGTGTGGGAGGCCAGCCGACAGAGGTAAACAAACACACGTGGACTTCTTCTTCCCAGAAATGGGGTAGGCTTCTCTGAGCTCGTCTTCCGTTGCGCCACCTATGGGTTTGGCGGTGAATTGTTGTCAACGTAAATTCGTCGGAGAAGTAAAAATCCAAAAGACTCTCCGCTCTCCGTGCAACCCTCGAGAAACGGATACGTAGAAGCATAATGGAGCCTTAAAAGGGCCCATCCTGAAAAATCCCAATAGCCTTTAGTCACCAATTGTGCTCTGGGAACTACAGGAACACTATCAGCTGATCTAACATGGCGCCTAAGTTCATATGACTTCACCAATAAAATGTTAAAGTCATGGCAAAAACAGATAGAAAGCCAATACGGGGAGGCTGGAATAGGTGTTATATAGTCACCTTGTATTCTAATCAGCTCGGTTGAGAGTTTTGTCTGTGCAGCTTCATTACATTCTGCACATGAAGGCGTCAATGTGTCCAGGCCGGTTTCTCTACCTCCTTCTTCACAGTCACAGTCAAACTCAGCCTGTCTGCCCTTTTGATCACCATGGCAGATTTCAATCGCAGAAGCAGACGACATCCAACAGCCCGACTCAAAGGACAGACAGACACACACACACACACACACACACACACACACACACACTCAGCACATAGTAGCGACTCCTTATCCTCTGGATAAACAGGCTGTTCTCCATGTGTTTGATGCTGCTGTTCTCTCTCTTGGGGCCAAGAGGGATTTTTGACTCCAGGCCACAATTTTGCGTCACACTTCATTTCCCCCTTCTACCTCATTATCTGTCTCCAAACCTAGGGTACGTGCCAAATGGTTAAAAATAGACGTCTGCAATCTCAGCAGTTCTCTAATAGTTCCTGTACTGGAAGTAACGTCAGTCCAGCTCATTTTCACTGGATGAGGTCCAGTATAAAAACCATTGTCTGAAGTCTGACCAGGTTATAAACTTGGTTTCTCTTTCCTAATGACCGACCCCTGTGAGAACTTTCGTGGGAGGGTTATTTTCTTTTTGGGTTTATCATCACACTTTTCCTCAATGAGAGCTGTGCATCTCTTACGGAGGAATGCCCAGATCTGCACTCCTCCCATCGGCCCTCTAATTTGGCTCTCCCAGCTGCTCTGTCACAGACACTGCGACTCCCCAACGAGAGCGTAGCCAGGCATGCTGAGCGGAATGGGACCATGATGGAAACACACAGCCACTGCTTGTGCTTGTAAATCAGACAGCTGGTAACTTGGTATCAAATACAGCACCAACCAGGGCATGGATTAAATGAATTGTCTGTCAACTGTAGATATAGTGGCAGTGTTCAGGGGTTAAATTGTGGCACATTTGTTTCACGTTTGTTTTTTGGGTTGTGTGCCTTTAGCTGCTAAGTCATCATCACTACACAGAGAATGTAGTTGACAGTTAAAGGAGTATCAGGGGGACATGACCCGCTAATACTCTGATAAAAGGGATTTCCATCAACATAAACCTCTGAACCTTTGGGGTCCATTTAAAGCAATATATTAAAATGCTTGCCAAGCAAAAGTTGGAGCACTATAAGGAGGAGATGGGGGGGAGTGCTGACCTCTGTTTGGTGATGGGAGACTCACTGTACTTTTCCCCTCCTGGCCCATTAACTGTAGCTGCAGGGCTGCAACTTGGCTCCTCTCCTTCTCATTCTTGAACTGCGGCCGGTGGGAGACGCTGGCCAGGCAGCAGCGCAAGTGATAAGACCGGGAGTAGATGAGAGGCCTGTGACGTGTGACAAAAACCAGACCCACTGTAAGGCAACTCAGACCGTGGGCAAGAAACGGCGTTGATCATATCAGAACGCACAAATTATCACCCACACCCCCCCTCCCCCGTTGTTAACTATAAATCGTAAGAACGCCATGAATCTGGAGACGCACGCAGAGAGTCACACCCTGTTACATTTCAGCCAAATTCCTTCTTAAAATTACTTCCTCCTCCGAAGCCAGAGCCTGCTGAGATTAATCTGTAACATTTCCAGAATCACATGTGGAAATTAGTTCACGTTGGAATTTAAGAGGGTTATGAGCTTGTGTGTGATATCAACAGGTATCGGCAGCTTATTCACTGCATATTTCACATGAACTGAGGTTTAGTTCGGCTGTGTGTTGTGACCGGCATAACAATTTTTTCCCCTTAATAGTGTACTTTCTGAGGCCACTGTATTTTTCCACTCAATCAATACAAATTCCCTGAAACAGGAACTAGATGATCCTGTCACAGGATTGCTTGAGAGTCTGCTGTTGAAATCACACATCATAAAATAACTAAAAGTCCACGTGAATATATGCAGGAACACAACACTCTGAATCGTCTGAATCCCTCATCATTCCATGTGCTACATGTGTTAACAGGACTACACTGTGCATTTCTCAGTCATCTGTCACAAGCACGTTTGACGGAACAGAAACTTTTCACCTGTATACACATCACAAAACAAATTTACACTCCAAGTCTAACTACTTGTACCAGAAATCTCTGTATGTCTGTACGTTTAAAACATATCTTAGATCCACGTGATTTACACCTGTAATGTGTTTTGTTAAGAAATGCAGTGTTGAATTTGATGCAACTTGGATATAACAATATTTGATATTAATAAACTTTGAATAAACAGTCGATCATGACAACGAAATCTGATTCACCAGAGTCAAGCAAGTAAATAATAAGGTGAACAGCTCTTTGTGCTGCAGTGATGGAGCAGCTTCAGGAATTTGTCGGTATTTACTTGCTGCCTCTCAATGAGGTCACTTTTACAGTTTTAGAAAGAAAAGCTGCAACCAGCATCACCACAGGCCAAACAAACAAGCCCTTTCAAACAGGCAGGTTTAGCAGTTCATTACAAATGGTCCCAGTACTAATTATCATCACAGTTCATTTAGTATTTGTTAAGGCATTTCACAAAGATCTACCACGAAAGGAAAAAGTCAGAGAATAAGCTCATGGTGCAATTTTGATTCATCCTCTGGGCACCATGAATAAACCACATGTCATGGAATTTCATCCAAGTGGTGTTATTCTTGATCCACACTTGAATGATTCATACAAATAAGACCTATAGAGTGTTTTAAGTGTGTTTTTTTTCCAAAGAATCCTCGTGTCTGTGCTGCTCGTTCACTTCATGTCACTCAGGGCCCACACAGTGAGACCCTCCTCTGGTCCCTCAACCATTATAAAGTGTCCGGAGGGACCTCTACACTATTTGACAGCTATTTCTCTTACTTTATGTACAGTTAACTTGACTTACTCCTGCCGATGCTACAGGGAGAAACTTGCTGATGGGTCTTTTCTGCTTTCCTTCCTCGCAGTTCAGCTCATTTCACTGGAATCTCTGGCGCTCTTTTTCGGTTTATGTGGTCGCACTATGAGGCTATCTCTAAAAAATGCGACAGGATTGTATTTCTTTCCTTTTCCTGTGGCTTTAGATTAATTGCATCTTCCTCAAAGAGCCAGCTTGCACTCGGGATGTGCTTGGATCGACCCTGTCAACTGTGTGGCGTTCGCTGGCGGGGCCACCGGACTCTTGACCAAAGCTCTTTGGAAGATTAACATTCCTGTGGGTGGACCACTGTATCTCTGCCATTATAAATAGGCAGGATTAGGCCGTACACAACCAAACAAACAACAAGGCTTTCTGTTGCAGTGACATACAGTATGTGTTGATAAGGGTGCCAGACCTCTAAACAGTTAGTGTACAAGTCTGAATCTTGTTTACTTTGAACAACTTCAATTCTGTGGCTTTCTATTGTTCCTATTGTGCCCAGTTTCTTTTATATCTACTCCCACCGCTTCCTCCGTGGCTTTATCTCGACTCTGTGTGTGTGTGTCTTTGTGGGCTGCCATGTTGACATTCTTCAAGACTTGGCCTGCATTTCACATTTGTGCAGGTCAGGGTCTTTTGTTTGCTTTAACTATTATGGGAGACCCCCAGTTGTTATTTCGCACTTTGGAGGAACCTTTAAAATGCCTCCGCTGGTGTGTTGTGCTCTTGTGCTCCGCTGCACTAAAAAGGCCGGAGCCTCGGGGGAGGTGTCTTTTAAGTTTATTTCTGTCGGCTTCCGCCAAGCCCTGGATTGACTGACTGACTGATTTTTCTTTATTTTGAGGCACTAGGTGTCCAGACCGCAAGTACTTCCAAGAAAGGATGCATTCGTACTTCACACTGTAGGTTGTGTGTGCAGCAAACATGCAGTGGTCCTGACCAAACTCAAGTTCCTTACACACAAAGTACCCTCATGCTTTTCCAGAATTTAAACACACCGCAGGAGCCACTGATTATGAATCATATCTTGACTCAGTCCTCACACAAAAGCCACCTTATGTTTAAAGGCTGCTTCTCGTCAAAATAACAAGATTTAAAAAAAAAAATGTGACTGTATGGTGAGTCTGTTATGACTGAGAAGGTGCTTTTTGTGGTAATCATCAGTATCATGAGTCAAAAGCTTCGGTTTCGTAGTAAATCATTAGCCACGGCATGTCCACATTCCCAAAAAGGTAAAGTAAATACGTTTAATCCTGCTGTTACCCTGCCTCTCAGAACACTAGTTCATAAACCTCTGTTATGGGAAGCTTGAACTCTGGGGCTCCACGGATTCACATGAACACAACCTAGGTTGTGAGACATGGAGGATAATGGAAGCCTTATTTATATCAACCACATTATAATCCGTAAGTGTTCTTGGGCCATGTTCAAGGTATCATAGATCTATTATGATGATAAATGCAATGTTTCGTTTCTTTAACCCTTTTAAAATCAGCTGTAGTGGTCAGCTGAGGTTTTCCTAGTAGCACTTAGCAATAAAACAAATGCTAACTGCTAACCACAGCAACCACTGTTCTTTCAACTTAGCTATTTGGGACTTTTCCTATAAGTGGTGCGAGACCACATGACACAAAAAATGACGATTTATTGGTCCGTTCAGCCACTTGGGGGCAGTGCGACAAGCTTTAAACACAAAGTTAATATGTTGATGTGAATAACATGCGAGCAAACAGTTGACTTTTCACACATAGAGCAACCTCATGCCTTTTTTTACATTGTTTACATTTGATCTGGTTATTTTTGCTTTCACATTACGCTTTACAGAGCCGTCTAAGGAATCTTGTATGACATATGTACGTCCTGTCATCATCACATATGTGAGTTGCGTCTAGATATAGTGGACATTGGTTTTGTAGACCTTGTGTCTGATGTGGGTGTGTTGTCAATTCAGTGGTATATTGTTTTTCTTTGAATGGACAAAATTAATAAACAGATTCGTTGCTAATGTTATATCTTAATGGCATCACGACACAGGCAAAGCTCAACACGAGTTTGAATGCACCAAATCAATATATGTTCAAACATTATGTTGTCTGAGGCGATTTGGTGTGAGCCAAAGACTACTTGCAATCCTGCAATCCTTCTTTTTCATTGGTTCTTCCGTTTCAACATTCTGCAATTGTTCAGAAAGTCTGAACCATCCACAAAAGTGTTTTCACTCCATGGGTCAGTTTGATTCGGAACGTGAGACAAACTTTTTTTGCTCGGACAAAAATTTGGTCCATGGTCCGGGGCACCATTCACACCTGTTGTTTTGGTTTGGTCTAACCTGAAAAGGTCCGGACCAAATTGCGTGGGCATAAAAGCGCCCTTAGAAACCAAGGTTACCACAAATTAAATGAGCTAGTTCTGCTATGTTGAAACAAGTGAAACAAGATATAAGGAGATAAGCTGTTGAATTAACTAAACTTTGTGTTCAGATATCAGTTAAATGCAACTGATTGTAGCTTTGCAACCGTTTTGCGACAGCTTTTATGCCACCTTTGTTCTTTTCATCAAAAGTAAGACATAATCTCTCATGAATTTCAAATATCTACGACTTGGAATTGCAACTTGGGGGCCAACATGTTTTCCCAATGAGCTACTTGCAATTACAGTTACTTGTAATTATGCTCACCAGCTAATTGCTAACTCTGTGAGCTCATTGATGGTGGTGAAGTTAGTGTATGGAGGGTTTATCAGACATTTTTCTCTGAAGGCAAATGAAAATAGCACCAGTGAGAACAGTGAAACCGAACAGTAAAGTTGTTGGCAATAAAATGAAACTAATAAGCTGAAATGATGCTAAGGGGCTCTGTAAAGCTGAGGGGGTACAGTAGAGTAATTATTGCCTCCACCAAGGAGATTGGTTGTTAGATTACACAAAAACTACTTAACCGATGGCCTTTTGTGGATGGGTGGGCAAATAAAAACATCCAGATCCAGTGAATTTAAATGTAATTTCACAAGCGGACTGTTGGGCCTTGCCGGAGGTTAGCTCTCTGCTGAGTGGCATTCTAGTTCTCTCTAAATCTGTGATGTCAAGTCCTGCCTTTCAGATGACCCATCGTCATCTTATTATCATACAAAAATAATTGGAGAGCCGCATTCAACCACATACAAATTATTTTTACAACCTACCTAATTCAACAAAGGAGTCCATGTTGTACCATCACTTACTAGATTTGTCAAATCTGATCCCTTTAACACTAACACAGGCACGCTGCTGTTTATTTTCTCAACATAATGTCTCATCGCTATTACATGTGGAAACAAATACCCAGCCCGGGGTCTTGGCCCTTTCTATCTCCTCGGCTCCGTTGAAGCTGTGGTGCTGGGTGGGGCCAGGGGGAAACAATTTCTCCGTCATTATAGTCATTACCCCAGTGCTTATCGTCACGGATGTTTGTCCAAGAAGCCCTGCATTGGCACAGCTCGTGTGAGGATGATGGTACCATCCCTCACAGAGATGAAGATAAATTGGACCGGATCAGTCTCTGAAACTTAGTAAGCTGAACTGTATTTTCGATCATTGTAACGTAGACCTTCAATGTGCATTACACAGCTTCATAGATCATACAAATTGTCTTGTATTGTCCTAGTATGACGGAAGGCAGAGGATTATTAGGGACATTATGCAGTGTGAGGGGATAGTAGATGCAGGGTGTGAGCTACCAATTTATTCATAAGTGCATCATTGCAAACACTAATGTTGCATTTTATATTCCAGTCTCCCGTTTTATGTAATTGCTTATGTGTTGTGTTTCTTTGTAAGCTACTTAATAGCAGCCAGTGGTTCCCTGTGTGAATGATGTGAGTGTGATTCTCCTGTCGTCATACAAGATGAAACCGACCTCCTGTGTGGGCTTTGTTTAAAGAGGCTGAGCTCATAAACAAACCACGAGGGAGTTTCAGCAGGATGTTTATGGTGATGTGAGGTAGAATGAATTAGAAACCACAGCACTTTAAGCACCAGGGCCTTTGCCACACACACAATCACACATATATATATACAAGATACACTATACCTTCTTGAGTTCTGCACATCTGGAGCAGACACAGTCCTGTAGAAACCACTACCAAGCTTTAACTTCACCAAAACCACATTTATATTGAGTAAAATAACCTTAACAGGTTTTGTTTAAATTCGGGGCGCTCTGCAACCGGGCCGTAAAAGTCATTTTCTCACACTATCTGCAGGATATGCCAGAACGGGAGGTATTTGCACGTGAGAAACGAACAGAGAGAGACAGACTGAAAGGAAGGAAGAGAGGAGAAGAGTGATGGTCCATCTGTCCGGTGCCCATCTGCAAGGTTACAAACCTGAATTCAAACCAGAAGTTCAGCGCCATAACACACACACATGGTTAAAATAAGTGATATAAAACTATAGATTTGCACATTTTCCTCCATTTATAAGTGTTCCACTCGCTACGTAATGTTTACCATGTGTCCACAGCAATTGCACACATCTTGCGGTGGTTGCTTTGTTGTTGTGTTGCTCTCCCTTGGGAAAAAAGACCTGAGCCTCGCTCTTGTTTAAAACGGAGCACTTTTTTAATTACTGTGCTTACTTTTACCATTTTGGTGCATTTTGAGTGCATCAGCCCCAGATTTGAACTTTCAATGTGAGGCTGGTTCTCCTGGGAAAACATTATTCTGACCTCAGAATAACTGTGAGATCTTGGCTGAATAGCAGCGTGTTCTGACATTTGCACTGCGCACTACTTACCAAAGAGTGTTTATTTGTGCTTTGTGCAGATGAATGGAGATGGAAAGGTCAAATGTTCGGGTGATGAACAAACGAAAACAAATATGACTTGCCATCCACTGCTTCCCAGTTTTGCATTTAACTATTGGTGCCTGACACAAGAGGGAGGTGGGACAAACTGAAAGCTCGTTCCTCAACCAGATGATGAACATCTGTCTTGCAGAAGTGTCCCTGAGCAAAGAAGCTTTGCTGAGGTCAGGGGTGATTGGGTTTACTGCAAGGGATAAAAAACAATATTTTGGTTATAGTTTTAACCATCAATAAAATCTGTGACATTTTATTCTGAGTTTATTCTGCTCTTTGGCACCAGCTTAACACTGCTGCCTCAGGGGCAGGTCTAAGAGTGGGGCCAGGGGACCAACAATTCTAACAATAAATATGACAAATGTGTCATACGAATATATGATATATATATATATATATATATATATACATATGATTGCAACATTTGTTGTGGATTGTTTATTTTCTGAGCTTTTTTAAAACACAATATGCTTGAATAAGGAACAATTATCAAAATATTTTTAATGATGTAAGGCTTTGCTCAAAGCTATAGAACTGTAAACAAGTAATGACTTAAATTTGCACCTAATTGAATCAGGAACTGTGCATGGAAGTTGGATCTATAAATGCCCCCCTTTAAATTGTGGCTCCTTTATGGCTTTTTGATTCAGACAAACCGACAGTACCTACAGTAGATTCAGTTCATGACAAATTCACAATATTACTTCCAAATTCGTGGGAAGTCATACAGTATAATGAGTCTAACAGAAACAGGGGTAATTTGAGGGATAGTAATCGTTGTTATGGCTACGATGGCGGCAAAAAAGAGAGAGAAAAAGAAAATAGGAAAAGAACAAAGATATCCAAGAAAATAGCATATGATATCCAAGACTCACTGTGTCAAAACACCAAAGAGTAAGTAAATTATTCTGGCATAATCCCCTTTAAAAATGTCAAAATTGATTACTGAGGTGAAACCCCAGCCCCTGGCATTGCTCTCAAACTCCCTAGAAGGGAATGTCCAACCTGGAGAATTTAGGGTCTTCTGGGGTCAGGTTTATGCTCGACTGCACATGGGACCAACCTGACCGCTCAACTGATTCCTTGTGTCCCACAGAGCCAGTGTGCAGCAGCAGCAGCAAGAGCTTTAATGAGAGTAAGAGTTAAAAAAGCAAAAGACCACAGTGAAGAAAGCCGTCCTTTATGCGTGAGTGTGTATGCAGTATGTGTGTGAGTGAAAGAATGAAAAACTGAGGAGAAAATAAGGTGAAACGTGTTGGTTCTTTCTGTGCATGCATGTTTGTGTTTGTGGGAGTCGACCATCCTATAAACCACCACCTACACCACCCGTCGCCTTCAGCAGCAGGTTGAGCTCCCGGGCGGCGGCAAAACAGTGAAACTCCATCCAAAGCAAACACCACACTGCCTCTGTTTCGCTTTGGATTCCCGCTCCTTGGAATTTTGTGTTTTCTAAAAGGCGCTCTTTGTCCCGGCTGATGTGTGCGGATCTTGTGAGGCACGCGGGACTTCGCCCTCACTTAAAACCGGCCCAGGTGGGTTGTTTAGCTGAAACAGATACAAAGTTGGTTGTTGGTGCTCGCAGACCTTCCAGTGAGAACCTTCTGTGTTCCCCCAACCTCCTCCTCTACCTTCCTTCCTGCACATTTTTCCTGAAAGTGAGAGGCCCAAGGCTTTGGCTGGCACGTCGCTAGTTTCTGCTGTTGCTTGTGCTGCACTTATTTTTTATTTAAGCTAGAACTTTCCCCAGCTCCTCCCTGTTCTTTGATGTGTCGAGCTCAGTAAGACCAGTTTCTCTTTTAAAATTCACAAGCCCCAGTCTGGATTTCCCTATTAAAAATAAACCTTTAATATAGAAGTAGTAGACAACTGTTTTTCCCTCTTATGTCTCCACCTAAATGGTAACACTAGAGGTGATCGCAGCCCACACATGCCAGCATACAAAGCCCAGCATTCATACATTGGTCCACCATGCTCGACGCCCACAGCTCTGACAGCATACAGAGAGCAGCAGCCAACAGGATGGAGAGAAACCTCAAGCTGATATTTCATGGGAAGGAAAAAAATGAATAGTACTGAATGAACAGGGCCTTCAACGCAGCATTTTCAGCTTTGGATTCTAAAGGGCCAGTGTGTGAGAACAACACACCAGTGTTTAAAGCTTGACCACTTTTCATTTTTAAGAAAAGCAAAGGTGTAACTGCTACTCCTGTACATCCTGACGGTGAAAAATGATGTTATTAGAGAATAGTGTAAAAAAAAAAAAAAAACTTTCTGTGGGTTTGCTGTTGAGTTATTTATACGTTGGGTTTTCACTGCTCATTACTGAACCACTGTTGAGTGAGAAGCCCCTTAAAGGCTCTATAAGAACTGTATACTATAATATATATGTTAGATTCAGCCTCTGCCTACTGCACCCGGCTGCTTCACCTCTCACCTGAATAATGCAGAGGATATGTTGCTTGAAATTTGGGTTTTCAGACAGAGTTTTCAGCTCATGTCTGAAAAGGTCTTCAGATGCCCCTTCCACATTTAGACCAACTCTGGCCACACAAAAATCGTTCTGGTCCTCAGCCAACACTGATGGATAACAGCTGGAATCAGTCCAGATGTGGGCATAGGCCAGAAAGGTCAGAGGAGATGTTGGGCTGACTCTCTCCGGCAATCTGTTTCCTCAGGTCATCACTGTGTCAGTAGTCAGCGACTGGATAATTTCAAGGGACTGTTTTTCTATTATTATCAAAATTAAATACAAAGTCCATCCTGGGTAATAAAAGTAGTTTTTAAAATAAAAAATGTTTTGGCAGAAAGATGGCATGAGGTCTCACCTGGGAGTTCCCAAACATGGTGTTGTTACCGTCTCCTGTTCCTGCCAGATCATAGAATTTAAAGGGTTTATCACAAAATTGTTGTTTCTGTGGACATATGTAATAAGTCGTTCTTGGGGGTGGGCTCTTCTCAGCTCAAGGCCACAGGCTAGAGTCCTGTACCATGTCAGGTAACCTACAAAGAAGTTGTGTTAACGGGTAAGAATATATTATATAAAATTCAGAGGCATGGGTTAAAATTAAATAAACACAAGCAGGCAATGGTTGATAGCTAAAATATTATTTTTGTCTGGAGAAATCAGAAATAAAATCGTTATAATATTTTTTTATATATAAATCAGCTTATGTGAAGCCCAGTCAACCGCAAGTGTTTGTTTTATTGTGAAAGTCTAGAGAATCAGCTTTGATCCCTTCACCTCGCTCGAGTAACTGTAACAATGCCAAAAATGAACTAGCTTAGAACATGTTCTCGGTGACTTTGCTGCTAGTAAAAGGTGCAACAATGTATTAGCTTCAGATAACTGTATGCTAGGCACGTCGTGGCTAAGGAAACACATTTTGCATAAATGGACCCGTGCTGGTCTTGCCCGATGCAATTGCCTGCTTTGCCTTTTCTGTTGGAACACCCGTGGTCAAGGATACAAACTTGGGTTTGAGTTTTGCCATGTTTCACATACTTGGTCGACCAGGCCTTGATACTACCAGCATTTTCCTTTAATCAGTGTGCCAGGAAGTTGGTCCAGTGCAGAGAGTTGTGTGTGCGAGCTTTGTGGGAATGACAACCACCTTGACCTCAGCAACAAGCCGGAGATAGGCTCGGTTCACTGATCTATGAACAAGATTTTCTTTTTATCTCTTGAGAACTGGCAGGCAGAGTGGATGGACTTATCAAAGACTGTTCTGATGCTTCATGCCGTAACATCCCCCCTCTAGATCAAACACCGGGTGCATTTCAAATAAGTTTGTCTGATGGGGTTCAAGCAAAAGATAAAATCGACTTTAAATCGTGATTTAAAACCTTTTCACTTAAAATAGTTCATCAATGCAAAGTAATTAACTTGAATGTCTATGCCCTAATTTGTCTGTCGCTGTCGAGCTCTTCACTTATCTTTATGCTTCAGTGGATTGTGGGAAATATACACACTGAGTCATCCCCTCCCTCCACAGGCCCAGTGTTATGGTAAAACATTCTTCCGACATTACCTTATTTCTTAGTTTCACCCTCCACTCAGGGAATCTTTCTTTTCACAGGCGGCAGCCTAATGAATGTCTGCCAAGGTCCCAGCGATGGAGTGTGAGTGTGTGTGTGTGTGTTTGTGTGTTGGTGTGTGAGCATAGGTCTATATGAATTTGGTAGATTGTGTATGCCAAACATTTTGAAAACATCTTTGTGCAACTTATCACTAAAGAGGAATTAAAAAAAAATTATGTGTTGATGCTGTATGAGCAGGTTGTCCAACACACAATTCTGTAGGCAGGCCTCAATCAATTGGGATTTTGCATATATAGTGTGAGTGACAGACACTATTATGATTCAGGAGGCCCAGAAGCCAACCACCGAGTGTCTGGGGAGCTGAGGCGATCCCCCTAACTTGTTTACTTTAACTTGGACCGCAATTAATTGCTCCTGACCCACAGTGAGAAGGTTTGCAGAGGAATTTAATCGGTGCATGATCATTATTAGCTCCTGCCACCACTGTTGATTCTGAAAATAATGTGGGGTCATAAAAAGTGGTGCGGTCTACAGCATTCAGCTCTCCTCCTGAGTACTTTCAATTCATGCTTCTGCGTCGAAGCCACGCCGCAGCCTATGCATAGACGTGTACCCTACGCAGAGCTCTACGCTTGAACAAAAATGTGACTACCTGTCGAGGCGACATAGGCCGCAAGAGCTGTGATTAGTCCGCTTGGTAGCATCACATCTCTGGCAGACTCGCAGCCATTTTTTTATTGAGTTCAAGGGTCAAACATGGACGAAGTCTTTCTTTTCTTCATTGCAGTTCTTTGAGAAAACGTAATTGCTCTAAAAAGATATGCCAGAGAATTAGTAAATAAGCGGGCCAGAAACTGGAAGACCCTTAACACCAGCATAGAAACTCTACTGCCACTAGGGTTTTGGCGGTGTAATTGCAGCACGATTCACACACACCTACGCACAACTATGAATGCTCGGCTACATTCATAGGCTACATGCGTACCTACGGCGAGGCTTCGACGCAGAAGCATGAATCAGCCTTTACATTGTATTAAATGCTGAGATAAGTTGAGTGCAATCACAGAGTCCGCTAGTGCTCTCAAATACAACTGCTGAAAATAGTAATGTAACTCTAATGAGGAGGCAGCAAACCTTATCTGCCAATAAAGACTGTGAGATGCAGCTGAAAGTTCAAGAAACAACGAGTAAAGTTTTCTTTTGGTCAAATTACTGAATTGTTCTTCTGAGAGAATGTTTAAACCTGTAGGATTAGATCATTCCAACAATTTTCTGTGATCTTAGTCAGTGATAAACTTAACTTCACCCTGACTTCAGTGCCATTACATAATCATATAATGGCTTTTTGGCCACTGAGGGCAGAACAACTGTAAACTGACACTGACATCAAGTCTGTATTACGATTTATGTAATATTATGTTTAGTGGTTTCCATTGTACTTTTGCATTTTATTATTTATTTTATTGAAATAGTAATATTGATACAGAAAACCCTTTTTTTGCACAAATTTAAAAAAAACTCAATGGAAAGGTGTGTCAATGTATTTATACACAAGAATATGTCTGACAGGGATGAAGGGAGCAGCAATGACAAATTAATTGAGGAGTTATTGTCAGTAATGGTAGAATACGTGAGGAGGCATATTGTACATCAAGCAGTCTTGTTGTAATCATAGTCCACGATCAGTTGTCACTTCGATGCACAATCCATCATTCTGATCCACCACCACTATCGGGATCCAACATCATGATCCATGATCAGCTGCCAACACAATCTCGATCCATGATCCACCATCACAATCTATGGTCCATAATGATCATGAACCAAGGCAGAGATCCAGCGATAAAACACAAGTACTCCGGGAAGAAGTCAAATAGTAATATTTGTGTCTGTTTTCTGTCTAGTGCAGGGCAGGTACAGCAGAGAAGAATTAGGGCTTGGGAAGCATTAGGATATTATGGTACAACATGGTATTTAGAAATCTCATTCCTTTGCCTTTCAGTATCTTGGAAAATAACTCTCCCTTTTCTGTTACCGGACAGAAATGTTTTATTAAGGTGATAGACTGCAGAGGACAGCCTGCAACACAGGAGGTCAATTATAAAGTCCACTGGCGGAACAGACAGGCAGCTGAGCTGAGAAAGATGGAGATCTAGGACTCCCTGTGTGGTAATTATTGGAGCTCAGCGGAGCCATAACACGAGTGTAGGGTTTTTGCAAGATTTCCTCCACAGTTGTGGCAAATGCAGGTTACTCATAAAACCATTATCGTCCAGACTGGCCCACGAATCCCTCTGGAGCACAGCAGGGAACACTGTCATCCCGCTGCGCTCCAACGTTAACCCACACACAGTAAATATGCTCGTCTTCTTGGACAAAATAAAGCTAGATGAATAAATTCCATGGACTCAATGCATGTGTCTAGTAAATTTCATTCTTGTCATTTCGTGCTAGTATAGTATGGTATCTAACTTAATTCACAGAGCTGCAACATAATATACTGTAGGTCCAAAAAGTATTTAATCTGCCTAAGTGACTGGTATTAGATGAGACTACAGCATATGTGTATGACAATTATTTTAGCTTTTTAAACAATGAACATCATTATACTCCATTAAACCCTTGATGAATCTCAGGAAGATATTGAAGTATAAAAATTTGATGAGATCCATTGCTGTAAAATAATTTTGACTAGAGCAGATAAGAATAGCTTAAATGTCAGTTCTTGTTAACGTGCCCATTTCTCTGCAGTTCCTGTTTGGCAGCAGTTGGCTTCTTGTATCTCCTTCCACAGGAGAGTCACTAACTGAGTCACTCATAACCTCCTCTGGTGATGTGTGGTTGTATTTATTGGAAGTAGTCCTGTCTACAGACATGGCAACAGCATCCCAGCCGTGACAGGGGACACCTCATGATGGGCTTTTTTCTTTTCTTTATTTTTTTTTTTAATTCTTTTTTTTGCTGAACATGATAAAGTCACTTAGAAGAGCAGCGTAGTATGTATCACATTTCAATTGCAGGCATAATCACAGTTAATGTGTTGAGAAAAAATAAAAATAAATAATAATAACATGATTTTTCCAATTTATAAAATTGCAAATCTGTGGATATTGGAATTGTCACATTATACAGCAGGCAAATTGTCTCTTTCTTTTCTTTTTTTTGAGTCACTGTCTGTTTTGTCTACGTTTTGTCTTCATAACTCTCTGTCTCTGATGCTACAGCTGTGGGCAATTTCACTCCAGTGCAGCGTCTCTCATCCTACAGTCTGACCCTGTCATAACACTGAAGGGGCTCATTTACAAACTGTAATGTTTAACACCTGTCTGCAGAGCTACTGTCAGACTGTTTGTCATTGTGTCCTCTTCAGGGGATCGCTCGCTGGAGATGAGCCTCGGACTCCGTCCAAACCCTGGGCCGCCATGACCGGTTTCACTCACTTGTGTGGGGATCGTACACAGGAAGACGTGGAGGGGGACAGAGGTATCAGGTGATGGCTGAAGTAAACAGATGGAGATGAGTTTAGGGAGAATTGTGTGGTAGTCTGTGGAGGGGGAAATTACATTTTCAAAAAACAACAGGCTGGGGTTTCAAAATTCTGGCAGGAACTTTGGACATGTGATGCAGTGGATGTAATGTTGACGTGTCATGATCGGGCTAGGCTCTGTAAAATGTAAACAGCAATATGAATTGAATATGTGTTAAATTAACACATATTATATTATATTATATTATACTGCATTACGTTGCATATTGCAATTTGAAACTGACATATTTTTATATAGATTTGTTTATGTCTAAATAAATGTTACTTTGTATAAATATTAGAAAAAGTGAGTAAATAAGAAGTAAATAGTGAGTAAATATATATTGTTTTTTATTGTTTTTCTTATGTGGGTTGTATTTATTGTGTTTTTATGTTTCTATGTTCATTGTATGCACAAATAACCAGAGCAAATTCCAGGTAAGTGTAAACCTACTTGGCAATAAATACCTTCTGATTCTGATTCTGATATTATATTATGTAAACACCATAAACAAAATAATGTCTTTTTCAGAATAAGGTCAATAGTCACATTATTGGTCCATGTAAAGGTAATCAGTGTCACACAAATCCTGTGAGAAGTGAACTTTAAAATTTGGAGCGACAGAGGCTCAACCTCTTAATCTCAGGCCTCCAGCACAGTTTGACCATTAAAGTGTGTGACTGCAGCGTCAGGAGCTGCTGCTGCCCGCTGCGCTGAGAAAAGGAATCCTGCTGGTCGGGAATAACAAGCTAGAGGCTGTTGGCTGTTTGGCTGTGTAGGTCAGCAGCTACACTGATGGGCTGTCACGTACGTTTAGGCCAAAGGACAAATGGAGAGAGACAGAAGTTAATTTTCTGCTCGTGCACACACACACGTACACATAAAGCATAGCTCGCAGATCGTAACGGACCTGACAGACAAGGTACAGCACACTTTAATGCACATGTCACACACACACACACACGCGCCAACGAATTTCACACTGTCGTCCCCCAGTGAACAAACTCCCTATAGAGCTGTATAATCCTTCCTCACTTCCTCTGAGCTGCCGTGGTGACAGTTTGAAAAACAGCCCCATTCCTGTTTTTCGGACAGTGGTCACTTGATAGTTATGGTCGCTGTGAGAGGAAAACATTGAATCTCCAATAAGTCACTTTTTCAGAGTCTAAGAACAGAAGCATTGTCTGTAGCGGCCCGTGATGTTACTGAAGGGTTATTTTTCACCTAATGGTTAAAGTTCATCACATATTACATCAGCATCTGTGGTTCGGTTGTAGCTGGTGACCTTTGTTACATGTTGTACTTTTTTTGTTTTAACATGATTCATTTATCTCTCTATACTGTTGAATGAAGGCCATTTGGTCCATTTTAGGCTTCACTAAAGCTGCTTTGAGGCATCTACCTCAGGATAATCTCCTGACATTCGCCAGAGGTGCTGTGTGTAAGAACATAAATGTCGGAGTGAAAGCCTCCGAACTTTCTCCAAAATGTATCCAGACAATGTCCCAATGAGCCCATGTGAGAACACAGCTGGAGATACAGTCTATACCTGAAGCCAGACTGGATGACAGGTTAATCTCTAGCATTAGATTAACCAGTGAAAAAACACATTTTAAAAATCAAATGATGATGAGTTTATGTGTAAATAATTTACCGTAAAAGAAATTAGTGTTCTCCATAGCACACTGTTAATGTACTTATGTACTTGAGGGGGATTTCTGCCACACGTGTAACAATTTGTTCAGAACATAATTCATGTGTTTTACATCCAACAATCACACCGTGGTCCAAATGTTCTGATTTATGAATTATCCCTTAAGCTGGATATTCACTGTACAGTATGAGCCTTTTTCTGACCTAATTATTTTTTTTATTTTGGGAGTTTCACAGGATGGAACATATGATCAAGGCCCAGTTTCAAATTCTCTTACATTATTATTCCCTAAATTCTACTTAATGGGAAGACAGATTTGTGCTTTAGGCTAACATCGAAGTCTAAAAGCACTGAAAGGTGACGAAGATACTGGCCTATGTGAATTATAATGTCATACCTTTCCATGATAAGTTCTTTGTTATGCAGCATGTGGGTCACAAACTAAAGGTAAATTAAATTAAATAGATTTAGAGTTTGACCTTTTGGTGCCACTAGATGGAAGTCAAGGAATCACTCATGTCTAATGTGCACAATACATCATCTGGAGCATCTGCACCACATTTCATGGACATTTTTGACACTTTTCAAGTGAACTAGTGTCCAACAAGAGACCACCTGAGCAAAATGGAAAAAAAGATATGATACACTCCATATGTGTAAAAACAGCACTGTGTAGGTCACAATTTTATTTTAACTTCTTATTCTTTATAATTGCTGATTTAGGTCACTTACTGTTGCAATATGTTCTCACCTTGTTCAAATCATCTGTTCTGCTGCTGCTTTTAGGTTAGAAGCAAACCATCTAAAACTGTCAGTGGTGTTTCATGTCTGCACACTTTTACACCTTTCACATTACACCAGGTGTCTTTGCTTAATCCACACACACACATGCACACACATGCACACACAGACACAGACACACACACGCACACTACGCACCTAGTCCTATCCAAAGTGTTGCTTCTGTCCTAACTGATTCCCCATTCTGCCCTTGAAACATTTAACTACCTGTTGAAAGGAAGCAACAAGTGCAAATGCAATTATCAGCCTTTAAAAACAAAAGCGGTGAGGCAGTTATGATAAGACTCGCTTATCATAACTGGAGGAAGAGGCCGTGGTGTGTTCTCGGAGGTGATTCAAACCAGACGTGGGACAAACAGCATTTGCCAATAACTCTCACAGTTTTTCTTGCGCTCCAGATGTGAAGGCTTATCACCACAATTCAGATGATTCTCGGAAAATCATCAATCATATTATTTAAAAACGTTTTGGAGCTTGTTGGTTTATCACATCAAACATAATTGTTCTGGATTGTTATTACGTTAAAAAAAACAAACATCTGCAAACACCAACCACGCTCCATCTGTTTAACAGCTTTCAACTTTGAAACAATTACTTGAACTTTCCAGGCCTTAAGATGTCATATAGCTTTACTGAAACTCTAGAAATATCGCCGAGGGATTGTTTGAGAGGACGACGGGCTCCCTGCACGTGTCCGACTCAGAGGGGGTGTACATTAGTTCAGGGTATCCACCCATCCATCCTTCATCCATTTATTCATCTGTGTCTGTACCGCCTCAGCTCCCAGCAGCCCCCCCCCTGCACCGAGCAGCACTGTCACAGTCTTTCATGCATGTCAGAGCTGCGAGTTTTATGTTCCCCTATGCCCCCTGCAGGTCCTGCCGCTGTGATTTAGAGCGGCTTCGGAAAGAGGCCAGGGACCGAAAGAGCAGGAGACCCTGAGTGGAAGAATGCCTCCATCCTTCCTGCTTTTAAACGATACCGCTGAGGGAACGCCGGGACGGGACCTGTGGGACCTGTGAGGGTAAGATCTGAGATGTTGAGAGACACACACCAGGGACTTTTACTGAGAAAGTCAAAGTGGGGTCATGTTTTTTAAAGGTATTCTCACTGCTCATATTAAATGTTGACTTTATTGTTCGTTGTAAAGCTTCAAGTATACACAGTCTTGTCGTCTCTTACTTATTCAAACCTTCAATGTTCTCTCTTTCGGCTTTGGTCACATGGGAGCAGATTCAGGGGCTGCAATTCAGGGGCTGCATCCTTCCAAGGTCGCATTTGAAGACCAATCGTGTCCCAGTGGAGCGACTTGACGCTCCCACAAATGCAGCCGACAAATGTGTCCGTCCATCTCCAAGAAACGAAGGCTCAAATGGGTGGATCCCTCCCAGAACAACCTATCCCAGGATTCACTGGGTAACCAACCGTTTTTCAAAGAGGTAATGGCACTGGCAAGTGACGAGATGTCCAATGCTTCAGTATCACTCTTGGACTCACTGAAATGCATTGTACACATGTTAAAAAACCAAGGGGCATTGAAACATGTCCAATTTCAGCTTTACTGCGAGGCAACAGCAATAAGGGCTAGAGGAGCTTGTGACGCCGATCAGAGACAGCCTCTGTAAACATGACTGTCTCCTTTCAGTTTAGCCTTGGTGGTCTACAGGCCCAACCTACTCAGGTTATGTTTCTATATGACGCAATATTCCGTCACAGTAGCACGTAATTGGAAGAAGGAATGAATTAGTAACTACAATGAAACACAGTAGAACACTTTCTTCCTCCAAGGCCCAATACTCCTTTAAATTAAATCAATCAAAACTGATTTCTCATACAAATCAGTTCCCTAAATGTGCCTGATTTTTTGGTCAGCATTCATTTATTATTCCCAGGAAGAACAGTGAAAATTATGATAAATATAATCTCACAATGTTAAATAAAGTAAAAGAAAAAAATACTGGATCTGCAATCTGATCCAGATTGACACCAACATTTAATTGCTTCTTTCACCCATACCACATCCTTCCACCAATTTTCGTGGAAATCCATTTGGTTGTTTTTGTATAATCTTGCTTACAAACAAACAAACAAACAAACAAACAAACAGTGATTATCTTGTCGTGGTTGTGGGGAGACGCAGCTCGGGGGAAAGGAGGTGGTCCAGAGCTGGTTCCGGACAAAGCAGGAGAAGGATGGAAGTAAAAGTCGAGTTGATCCAGGGCGGGTTCCATGCAGAGTAAGGGGGGCGGAAGCAGGAGTACGGTCAGGAAATGCTGCTAGAAGACTGGAGAATTAGCAATAAGCTTAAACAAACAATGGGATCAAAATGCTGGGAATGTCACTGAAAAGGCGAGTTGAAGGACAGTATTGAAAAGCATAGGAGATGATTTTCACATGAAAACATGTAAATGTTGCCTTTCCTGTAATTAGAAGGCCGGCGCATGCTTCTGCGTTTTCACGGGAGCGGAGACGCATGAGCCCTTCCGGGCCCCTCACGGCCCTTCCTACGTCCTTACGTGCGTCGGACAATTTTTCTAACTAGACGGCAATGCCCCGCAAGCGTCACCCGGCCGCGAGGGCTGTGATTGGTCTGCTGACTACATCATTTCCGGAGTCGCATTAGCGTATATTATAGAGAAAAACTGAAAACTCACAAAACCTGCATAACTAACAAAAGTGTAACGATTGGACTCTGATAGAGGAACACAGGAGCTGAGTCTCGACTGGAGCTTTAAGTGATCCAGAATGAACTGGGCTGAGACGGTTGGCCGAGCGTGGCAGAATACAACAAAGAGGTTGGCTGATAAAAAGAAACATCAATGGTGTCGAGGTTAACAAGAAGAAGAGCAGAGGGGTTGGCCAAAGCAAATTTGGCAGAGTCAGTTCTTACACTGCAGTGTCCCCCACTGCTTTCATACACGCACTGAGCGCAAATGTTTGAGTAAGTTGCTCCAGACATTTAAGGGAACTTTTCCTGAGTTGGAATATTGATGATGTTTCCAACACACAACAGACACAAAACAGAAAAAGAAAAAAAACAAATATCTCACTGTGAAAAAGAGGTACCATATACGTAGAAGATGTTGACATAGATGTTGGATGGAACAAGGAGATTTGAGAGCTTTCAAAGACGCTGGTGTTGATGCGCTAGAAACAAAAACACTGTGGAATTTAAACATCATGTCCCTCCTCCTGAATGTTCTGGATATTTCCTTGTTGTTTTGTATGAGTCTGACAATCTCATGCTTCGTTCATCATATGTAAAAGGAAAAACTTCAGAAAAAGTCTGGGCTACATTTTTCGGGACATCTTTATAAAGGTGAACTCTAGAGTTCATGTCTGAAAATTGCTTTCATGCCAGAGGCACATGGAAATATGAACCAGATACGAGAACGGGACAAAGCAGAGCACACAGGCAGGAACTCCAAGAAGTTAAACATTTCCAAAATGTCAAAAAACTAATAAAAACCTGGAATTCATCGTCCTAACACAAAACTACAACAGTTTTCATAAATTATCTCCTTATTCAGATGTGAATGTGATAAAATGTTATCAGAACCCCCACTCGGTTTCTGGGAATTCTCCAGACATGTTCCTGTTGTATTCTCACCTGTCCTCAGTCATTTTCCAGACATTTAACTTGGGGGCTGGCAGGAAAACTCCAGAGAATGTCCAGAGCAGCTGACTGGGACGTTTACCTTCTCATATATGGCCCCTCCGTATAACTTCAGCAGTTCAGTGCAGGTCTGAAAGCAGCATACCAGATTGGCATAGATGAGTGAAGGGATGATTCTCTATGGGTTTGTAACCATGAGCGACTCCTTTCACATCACAATGTTATTTGATCCGTTTCTAGTATAAAAATAATGAGTAGTGCAATAAAACTGAAATTATCAAATTAAGCTGTAACGAGAGCAATTTCTTCAGCCATCTTTTGAGTATATTTCTCATGTAAATGGTGTTTAGACAACTGCAGTTTTGCCCGTGTCCTGTTCCATGCTGCATTAGAAACAGACAGGTCACTATTTGTCTGAAAGCTAACCTTCTTTTCCGAAGCCGACACTTTGTGTGTAACACAATGCTTTTGTGTTTTTGAAGGAGCTCCTTCCATGATGGAGTGCACAAGGAATGCAGCGGATCATCAGGTCCCCGAGCGCCCCTTTAAAGTGGTGAGGAATGTGGAGTAGTCCTCCACGAGGTGTAAGGTGATCAAAGGCGTGGCAAAGGTCTGGACTTGGTTTATTGGTGAGCGGTGGTCAGCCGACGGGCTCCGGGATCAAAGAATTCACTTTACTCAAGGGGCACATCTGTCTCTCGGGCCAATCAATGGCCAGAACTTACTTAGAATGGGCTGTTCACCCAACTCCTATGATAGATGATGTTACACATAATATTATTTAGCCCGATTTCCTTTCTGGAGCCAAAAATCCGATGACAGTTGGTTAGACTTCAACATTATGAAACAATGTGGGATGTTTTTGTTCCCTGACATTATAGGTTGTCATGTTGCATTTAGCCATGAGCTGCAGGAGCATGATTAAGTCAAATCACATGGTTAAACCGCAAGGAAATTTCAGCGCATGTATGAGAAGTCGGACGTGTTGATTCTGGCAAAATTACAAAATGAGGTATAGAATTTAACCGACTTTGATTAATTTGATGAGAATATGATTATAAGTCAAAACAAACTAACGACCCGTAACTGACAGGGTGGAGGAGGTGGAGGAGTTACAGAAAATTGAAATTGAGCTGGAACCACTTGAGAGCGCAATAACTTTTTTAACACAGACTGCAGAATAAAGAGAGAAGAAACACAGACACATGGGGAATTGTTTTGTCTCTTTTTATCTTTTCATGCTATGTGTTTTCAACTCTAAACAGACTGAACTTTTATGCTCTAAATTAACATTTTTCATTTAGATAGTGAACAGTGTTACTGCTAAAATTGTGCGGTATCCCGTCCCACATCAACCAGGGTCTGATTTTAATTTTCTACCACTTTTCCTAATTTGCTGAAAGCAGCATTGATTGATGTTTAGAACACTTGCAGCTGTGATGATCAGAAGAACATATAAAACACAAAAGCCAGACTCATAACAACTAAAAACACGTATTTTAACTGAGATTATTAAAGACATTCCAACAATAGCGACAGGATACATAGAACTGAGGCTACATCCATACTACTATTAACTAAAATGATCTCTGTCCACACGGTTGTTTTTGCTTTGTATCAGTTTTAATCCCCGTCCATACTAACACACCTGAATACGCATATCACGTGACCACCAACGTACACTAGACGATGTAAACACTTGTATCATTGCAAAACCTTGTTAGCCAAGCCGACAAGGTCAGCAACGCTTGTAATTGATTATCCATGTTGCGTTCAACACTGGTAGCCATGTAGAGTTTTCAAACTAAAACAGAGCCAGCAGCCTTTCCAAACTTCTCCGTTTCAGTGGCTCCAAAACTCCAGAGTATTTCAGACGCCAGGCCAGGCCACAGAGCGCTCTTGCACAAAAGACTAGTCCCAGTGGATTTCACAGTGATAATAGCAAGTCAAGGCAAATGGAATCATTAACTCTGCCATAAAAGCAGACATATGGCAGACAGAGCAACGTTGCAGTAGAAGTTAAGTAGTTTTCTGCATTTGTTTGTTTGTTTGTTTGTAGATTACTTGCTGGCTGCTGACCAGAGACTATGCTTGTGTGACGGTCTGTGCTTGTACTGCTGCTCTTTTCACTCATCTCTCATGACTCAGGCTTGGTAGAACAATTAAACTTTATTCTCTGTAACCACAAATGGAACACAATCATTCGGTGTAGTGGAAACTGCATCTCTCTGACACGTGATCGTATAGATTTGCCTTAAACTACTATAAACAAACATACCTGTAACCACAAATGGAACACAATCATCTATAAAAGAAAAGTTACAAAAAAATGCATATTATTAAACACTAAATTAACCATAATTAACTAAAACACTGACAGACAGAAGGGACACAACTTACTCGGTGTAGTGGAAACTGCATCTGAAGGAAAAAAGAGGTTTTCTCCCGCTAATCCCCACTAATCCCTGGAAGTTCCTGTTGTGGCCCTTCAAAATAAAATAAACACGGCAAAATAAAAGAAATACACAAAAAACAATGACTGCAGTTCCAAGTTTAACAGGATTTTAACAATTAACATATTTACCCCGTTACACTTGCAGCAGGACTGCTTCACATATAGTATTGAAAAATGTTTACCCTCATCGATGCTGCTAAAAACTTTAATCCTAATGATGTTTTCTTACACTTGACATCTATTGCACTTCTGTCCGTCCTGGGAGAGGGATCCCTCACATGTGGCTCTCTCTGAGGTTTCTACATATTTTTACCTGTTAAAAAGGTTTTTAGTAGTTTTTCCTTACTCTTGTTGAGGGTTAAGGACAGAGGATGTCACACCATGTTAAAGCCCTATGAGACGAATTGTGATTTGTGAATGTGGGCTATACAAATAAAACTTGATTGATTGATTGATTGAAACACCTACCCAACCGATTCCAATGACATATTTCTGGAGGGTTGGGTTATGACCTAAGAAAGCCCCGGTTACATTTTCAATCAGAGAATTCTTCTACATTTAGGGGACTGGCATGAAATTTATGTGAATGTTTGTGCAGTTGATTGAATTCAGATGGACTGTTGGAAGAGATTTGAACTCTACTCACATTTTAGTTTGGAGTTGTGTTTCTTGCAATTTTTCTTTTTTAAGTCAAATATTTATTCCCCTTTCAGCTCTGTTTTGATCAATGAGTTCTGAAGGAAAAAGTCATCTAGTGGCCAAATGCGGCACCATGTTCACCAGCTGGTTGCCAACTTTAGTGCAGGACACTAAGCTGCAATAGGTTTATGAAAGTGTTTTCACTGAAAACAGCTGGAAATGAATGTAATGAGAGCGGTGAGACTAAACAGTAAAGCTGCCATGAAGCCACTGACACTGAATTGCTCCCAGGAGCTGAAGGGGAAATGTTGAGCTTGGCAATAATTCTTTGTCACATTGCACATATAATCGATCAGAACAGCTTTTATATACTTGAATACACCAGAGTCTGACACTAAAATAAGAAATACATTCACCGACGTGACGCTGCCATGCAAATCCCCAAATCTCTTTCTTCATTGTTAACGAGTAAAAAGTCAACAAAGTTCACAGCTGAGGCCTGACACCATGATTCTCTCACTGAAGTCACCGGGCAGGAGGTCAACAGTAGTCATAAACGGAGGGTAAATTTCGCTAAATGAGCCATGACAGTAGCCCCCCAAAAACACATGCTCAGCCCCGAGAAGAAAAGACCCCGTGCATCCCCTGGAGAAAAAGTTAAACCTATTTGCCAGAGTGGGTCAAAGGTCGCCCCCAGTGTGACCCGCACTCTTTGTTTATTCAGTGGGTCACCACCTGGATCTGTTTCTAATTGTGGACGCGGGCCTAAAATATGCCTTTGTTACAGTAGGGGGAGGCTGGAGTCATTTTTTAAACAGGTGGGAGGGAAACAAGTTGACAGACCAGTTCGGTTTGTTTGATAGTGGAATGATTAGTATATGTGTGTGTGTGTGTGTGTGTGTGTGTGTGTGTGTGTGTGTGTGTGTGTGTGTGTGTGTGTGTGTGTGTGTGTGTGTGACATTTTACTACAACTTAAATCACTTTTGCTTCTCTTTTTGTCTCCCATTGTTTCATTTGTCAGCTTCTCTTTCTCCATCCTGTCTTTCTCTCCCTCTCCCTCTTCATTGTTCTCGTCTCACTCCCCTGCTGCTCTGAGGTCACTCGTCCCAGTCACTTCTCTCTTGGTAGAAAAAGCAGAGGACGCACATGAAAGCGTCTCGGTGGGGAGGTGTCCGTCTTTTAGCTTTTCACCAAATGGCTCGCTGTGCGTCTTTAAAAACACATCACACCCCATTGAGTCCCTCATTAGACACACACACACACCCACAGCACACACACACACACACACACACACACACACACACACACACACACACACACACACACACACACACACACACACACACACACACACACAATCTGAAGGGCTATTATCTTACTAACTGAACAGCCGGGTCCATTAACCTACAATACGCATGAAGTTGTAAAAAAAACAACCAACACCCTCCTCGGGTTGATGACACTTACAATGACAGATCAATTCACAAAGATCTCAATAGCAGGTTTTGAAAGGGTCAACCCTTTGCACACTGTTCCCATGCATCACTGAGCAGTAAACAGAGAAGATTGAACTGATTTTGAACTCGAACATGATCTCTTGAAAATATCTGATAAATTGGGTTTGGGGTATTTCCAGAGATTGTCTTTCACATATGACAAATGCAGCAGGAGATTGTCCGAGTCAGACACTTCACAGCAGCAGGATAATGTCCGTAACATTCAGGCGAGGGGAGATGTCTAGGTAGAACATGTTGGTTGGAGTTGGGACATGATGCAGGAATTCCACTTCGGACATCACATATTTTTGTTTACATCTCAATGGCTTTGGTGTCTGCCATTTTCAACTTGCAAAAGCTACACATGTTGTTGTCATTCCAAATTGACATCTTGGTCGTCAATAAACAAAATAAAAATTTTCTTTATTTATGTCGCACTTCAAAAAAGCTTCACAAATTAAAGACACACAAGTAAAAGTACATATAGATGAATAAAAACATCATTATGAAAGAATAAATAAAAAAGTGTGGGAAAGTTTGATGTAAAGAAAATATGGCACCTCTTCTTCATCCTGAGATATTTGTATTCTTCCAGTTTGTTAGAAATGTCATCAACACGCACACCCGCTGTGAATTTTCTGGACATTGTCGTGCTGTGTTCTCACATGGGCTGGAAATGTAAAAAGGGGTCTGGAAGGAAAAGTCCTGGAAGACGCAACTGACTGGGACATTTGCCTGAAAGCAGCTGGTCAACACACAGTAGCTCTGTTGCCTCCGTCTCATTTCTCCCACTTTGAAGTTGCTGTACAGTTCATGGAGGTGTTGTAGCTGTAGGTGTAGAAGTTAAAAGTTGACTGATCCAACCTGCTGAGCCTATTAAATGTTAGTTTACTTTGATGAAGCAAATAATTAGAGTAGAACGCAGGGTAGGAAAAGATGAGGTGTCGCACAGGAGAAAAACATTTCACCCACCACACATCTGGATCTGATTTCCAGCTGTGGTGCCTCTGGCTTGGAAACCACTGGCAATGTGAGCGAGTGGGAAGCCTGCGAGGGATTATGTCCTCGTCACTGTAAGCTACTCATGCTGGCAGGTGAAAAGAAGCTACGCGAGTCTTTCAGGATTTTCCCAATTGTTTATGGCTTTGGATACATTTTGATCGTCTTTTTTTTCTTTCTAATAAAAACTGAATTTCATGTGTTACTCTTCAAATACTTGTAGAAAGGAGGATTCACATCTGGTTATAAATAGATCCGCCTTGCTGTCTTGCTCCAGAGGGGGACTATAATGCTTGATTTATTTGTGAATACTTAAGAGAGCCTGACTGCGTATGGTGTCCATATGGATCTGATGGTTAACTGATGTTAGAGGGCAGGGAAGAGGGTCAATCGTCTTTTACTCATTCACCACAGCTACATACTGAAAACAGTGGCCCGCAAACTTTTCTTGAGGACATGACTTGAAAGCCGTTGAGGACAACTTGGTTTGGTTTAATTCAACAAGCCATATTTGCATTTTGTGTTTTATAAAGTTCTCTTCAGATTAATCAAAAGCACTCGGAGAAGAATACTATCCTCTGTGTTCATCTGCATTTGATTGTTTGATTGTTTGTTTGCAGGATTTTGCAAAAACAACTGGACGGATTAACACAAAACTTGGTGGAATGATGTGTTATGGGTCAGGGAAGCACCCTATAAATACAAAGTTGGTGGAGGGATGTATTATGGGTCAGGGAAGCACCCAATAAATATAAAGTTAGTGGAAGGATGTGTTATGGGTCAGGGAAGCACCCAATAAATATAAAGTTAGTGGAAGGATGTGTTATGGGTCAGGGAAGAATAAAATAAATATTGGTACAGGCCTAGATCAGGGGGCAGATCCAGGAATTCATTTCACTTCCCTTAACGTTGTGAGATTTGTGCATTTGTCAACATCTTCCGTGATTTTTCAAGGAACTTTTCATGGATCTTGATGAAAAAACAGGCATGTTTAAGGGACTGGCAGTGCAGATCCAAGTAAAAATCTGGATCATGTGAGTTTAAATGTGGTTTAATTAGGGAGTAGGCTTTTTACAGCGACCCTATGGTAGCAAATAAGTCCAGAAACCTCTTACTACCAAAATGTGTAGCTGAGAAATATAATACAGTCTTAGATACAAGGCCTTTCTTCCATTTAAGGAGATTGTTGGGCCATGGCAGAGATGTGCTAGTGAGTGCCATTAAGATAATGTGGAAAATGTTAAACGTTTCTTATTGAAGTACTTAAGGATGACATTTTAACTATAATAACAGAGGCTGATACATTTACACACAACTGCAGGTTATATGTGTGTGTGTGTGTGTGTGTGTGTGTGTGTGTGTGTGTGTGTGTGTGTGTGTGTGTGTGTGTGTGTGTGTGTGTGTGTGTGTGCGTGTGTGCGTGTGTGTGTGTGTGTGTGTGTGTGCGTGTGCGTGTGCGTGTCTGTGTGTGTGTATAACTTTAAATGGGGTCATTCCCACTATGACTTCTAAACAGCATCATATGCATCCTCATTTGTTCTTCATCAGCACATTTTAACACAACTTTATTAAAAACTCATCACGAGTCATGTTGACACTCTCCTAGGAAATGCTATTTGTTTTACAGAACCTTCTGCATCATCAGGTTATTTTATTATCATATCTTTAAAATGATTTTGACTGAGTCA
This sequence comes from Limanda limanda, assembly GCF_963576545.1. Classification (NCBI taxonomy): domain Eukaryota; kingdom Metazoa; phylum Chordata; class Actinopteri; order Pleuronectiformes; family Pleuronectidae; genus Limanda; species Limanda limanda. The sequence goes on from NC_083653.1 coordinate 18,423,441, forward strand.
CACCCATTTACAGAAATCCAATGACTAAAAAAAATGTTGACTGAATATTTTCATCAGCAGTGGATGCTGTAACTACGGAGCGAAAGGTCAGATCTCTGCCTTCATAATGAAGTGAGCCGTGGCAGAGAAAACAAAACACAAGAGTCATCCATTTTCCAGACAGCAGAGGGAGACAAAGCACCGAACCCATAAAACTGTACTTCAGTACTGTGCTTATGAAAACACAGGTGGAAGCAGGACAAGGTCAGTTGTTGTAGAGCTGTTTTTGTTTCTCCCATAATTTCTCTGTCTCTCTTTTCTCTTTATTATTATTCTTAGTAGTAGTAGTATTAGCTAGTAGTACTAGTAGTACTTGTAGTAGTAACTGGTGCTGCTATCATTAATATCATCAATATGATGGTTACACAACTGTCTCTCTCTCTCTCTCTCTCTCTCTCTCTCTCTCTCTCTCTCTCTCTCTCTCTCTCTCTCTCTCTCTCTCTCTCTCTCTCTTTCCTCAACCAGTTTAGGGAGATGGCCTCCCACATTGAGTTGATTCTCTGAGAGGTTTCTTCCTGAGAGAAATGTATTTGCTACTTTTGCTTGTTAGGTTCTTATACTATTGAAAGGTCTCAACCTTGCTATATAAAGGGTATATCAAATTGCGATATAAAATACAATTTTCATTTAATTGTCAGAGTGAAACTATGAAGTCTCTCTTTGTCTGCTCCTGTCCCCACTCCCCACTAATACGGACACACGTCTTCTGCTCTAACTGTCCTGCGGCTGAGTGACGGACGGTTACACCTTCATTCTCTGAACACCATGAAATCAACGCCGTCTCTGGCTCCCTTCCACGTGACGATCATTCCAGCAGACACAGCAGTTACATTAGTCAGGCTTCAGTGCGTCCCCACATTATTTATCACATTGAATGGAAACACACAGAAGACATATAAACTCTGTCTCTTTACATGATAATCACCGGAGTGAGACACAGCCAGGCCCCGGTGAGAGTGACGGCCGAGTGTTTGTCACGCTCACAGGAAACCATTAAGTCAACGTTGTCTTTGAGGAATGCCTCATCCTCGCTGACCTGTACATCACGTCCATCACACAGGAGAGCCATAACCATAATACTGTCAACGCTGGAAAGCTCTTGTCTTACACCTTTGACCTCCACTGCTCTGGAACACAGGTCTTTTTATACCCGTGCATGCATACACCCTGATATTTGGCATCTGCAGAGAGGGAATAGAAATCCAATAAAAGCATCAAAGAAGATAAAGTGTAACTGGTACGCCTCCCTGCCGACCCCAGGACCCTCTGCACCCAGGGCGGTGGCTGAGGGAAACAAAAGAAAGAAGCAGAGTGCAGATATCATATGTATTCAACCGCTGAGGGTCAGGGCCGTGGTGTCCAGCTACTGGGGACAGCCACTGATCTCATGATGGAATGTTTTGTGTCATCGGTGGTTACAGTTTGTACTGACAGTTAAATGACTGTGATCGGCCAGAAGAGGGCACCACCGCTGGACTGCATTGTGCCACTCTCCTGTGATTAATGAGTGAGGAAATGTTTTTTTTTAAAGTTTTACCTCATGAATTGTGTAATTTAAAATTGTATAATTTTTGGACTGAAGATATTAATTTATTGCTTGACTACTAAACTGCTCACAATGTTAAATGTTTGCTTGCATTGGGAACTATTGAGTTTCTCTAGATTAGTATATGTTGTGATATAACAGCTTTTCTAGACTTGATGACCACTCTCAGTGTTTTACAGTACAGTTTTGCCTTTCCCCCATTTACCCACATAATCTATGTGCAGCACAGCTGTCAGGGATTCAGTATCTTGCCCAAGGACACTTTGGCACATGGAGCTGCAGAGACGACCCCATCTATCTCCTGAGCCACAGCCAGCCCTTCAACATTGAAAATTAAATTAAATTTACATTAAATGTAAGGGTGTTTAAGTTTCCATGCTGCTATCATCAGGCTTTTGTTCCTGAAAAAATGCAGGTTTAATATAAGACTGACTGGATTTTTACAGTATAGACGATTTAACATTTTTGTTTTTACCTTCGTGGAAACCTTCACTGCCTCTTAGGAAATTTGTTTTGCATGATGTCTCACGGGAGCTTTGACTTCAAATCATGATCAACTCTAGACACTTATTAATCTGAGAGCATAAACAAAGCACATTTTGAACTGTGCCAAATCAAACAAGAAGACACAGTACAGAATATTCTGCCTCTTGTCCAGCCACAGACTGCATTGTATATTTGCTCATTGGGCTGAGATGTATGACTTATTAACTCAACGCAAACCATCGCATGTAAACTAAATATGACTTTATCAACCCAGAATAATATATAATACTATATATAATAATATATATAAGAACATACTGTGTGTAGGTAAAATATGAAACCCCTCAAAGTATTAAGTATTTATGAGGTATACTGAATGTCTGAATGATACAATCCAATGATGTTCTTGTTATAAAACAAAACTGCAGGATATGAGGCTCTGCTGGGTATTAACTGTGGCTGCCACTATAGACCAAAATAAAAAAATGAAGTCTCACTTTCATACTCCAGTGCAGACATACCCTTTCTCTGGCTGTTGTTCACTTCCCCGCTGTACTTGTCTGTCAGTTCCTTGTTCCCATGGCAACAGACTGATCCAGACAGTCTGTCCTCTAAGACGTGTAACACACAGAAACTGAAACCAGGAAATGGGGTCAAGACAACCTTACTTTATTCTTGCAACGGCAAAATAATAAAAAAATATTTGTACATAATTTTTGGGGGATTATCAAACTGTGTTTAATCTATTTGAGCTGAATATGATGATTTTGCACTGAATCTAAAACTTGCTGTTTTGTCTCTCGTGCTTTCTGTGGATGCTGCAGCGATACTGAAATACAGACTTCATTTTGAAGTTGTTGTCTCATCAGAGACTTCAACCCCTTATTCCAGATACTTTTAGCTGAGCCGCATACAATTCAATCCAACCTCTGTTCAGGAGAAAAGGGATTACTCTTCTCTCAGAAGTGGGGGTGGTCCCGCTTTGCTCCCCCTTATTAAACCATAGCCTCTCCTGTCAAAATCAATGCTGATAAAACCCCTTCAGCTTCGATTAGATCAGCCTGCGGAGAAGTTCACCTGTAATCAGATTGTCCTGCAGTGGACACGTGGACACACGTTTGTTCACAGAAACTTATGCACAGCCCATTTTTTTATACACACGCTCTAAGTGGAATGAGTAAGACCAGTAGCTATAAGTGGTGATCTCATCCTGAGACACAGAGAGATGATGTCAGACTTGAGATCAAGAAGCTGGTGCTGCCTCAGAGCTGCTGGAACTGTTTGTGTTTTTACAGGCCACGAGGGCACTGGTGCAGGAGTGGGTGTGTGCATGTGTGTGCGTGTGTGCGTTTGTGAGTGTGTGTGTGTGTGTATGTGTGTGTGCGTGCGTGTGGGAGTGTGTGGAGCTGGTATTACTTATGTTGTGGGGACCTAAATCTGTTTGCACAGGCACATCATTGGGACTTGTCTTCCTCATGGGGACAAAAAGTCCTTATAGCGCAAATCATTAAATAAAGGTGAAGAAATATTTAAGGTTAGATTCAGGATAAGATCAAGTTAGGGTTATGTTTAGGCAAGTGGTACGGTTAAGTTTAGAGTAAGCTTCTAAATCAATGTCGTCTGAAGTCATGGAAACACGACTGTGTGTGTGTATTATGTGTGTGTGTGTGTGCGCCTGTGTGTGTTTAGATGCAGGTTGAGTGATTAAACAGAAAACATAAATATGGACCTTGGTTAAAAGGTTAAAAGGTATTATGAGATAGAGAGTCAAACCAGGGCATCAGATCAATTTCAGCCTTTAAATTTATTTTAAAAATCTATACCAACTTCATCCCTCTGTTCTGTGGCTCTGCTGAGATTTTGGGAGCTGATTAGTGCGTCTCTCTTTCATCCCAATAATCAGATGCTTTCATGTTCTGTGGACCTGCATCCCCTGTGGCCAGCTTTATTTTGGGTGTTAGATTGTTATATGGATACTTTATTTATCCTGAGGGGGAATTTAGGGCCTGCACCATCAATACGCTCAACTGTTTTTAATGTGGTCTTCCCTCCTCACTCTCCTCTGCTCTCGTCCTCCTTCTTATCTCTGTTCTCCCAGAATCACTGAAAAAATCTGTTTGATCGTATTTCCTCCTCACCCCCTCCCTCCTCCTCCACCGCCTCCTCCACTCTCTTTCCCCTCTTCTCTTTTTTTTCTATCTCTGGTGATCTCATTTCCAGGATGTGTGCAATGCTTAATGTCACACGTGCATTTACCATCACGGAGAGGAGAGGAGGAGAGGAGAGGAGAGGAGGAGAGGAGAGGAGAGGAGACACACCCTAATGTGACCTCATGCATATCTCTCTCCCTGCTCCGGTGCTGTTGGCTCTTTCATGTCGTGTGCCCGTGGACGGCGTGGTGACATCATGTTTCGCCGTGTGAGCTGAATACATGATCAAAGGGCGGCGACAACAGATGCCTTTCTCCAGTGTTTGCCCTCCGTCCTCCAGCAAAGTCTTTCTCTCCCTCCCCTGTGACATTAAGAGCCGTGACTGAGGCATGGAAGTCACCAGATAGAGATAAGAAATATTCTGGTTGAGAGTTTCTTTTTTTTAATGGGTGCTTGAGTAGTCAGAAAAAAGAACAGGGGTGCATAAATGTGTCATTTCAAATGGTCTTCCAGAAAACACTGGTGGCTGAGGTAGAGCGGCCATGCATTGATAGATGTTCAGACCTAAATCTGTAAAACCTGAGCTATCACAACACAGGGATTTGCATCGGTGGGTGTGTGCTGCTACAGCAGTGGTGGATCTAGGATTTTAATAAAACAGGGGCCATAAAGTGGCCACCATTTACACAGAGGGGCCAATTATATGTCCAACACACAGGCTCAACTCCTGAATCAGTATGGTGCACATTTACGTAATTTCTTGTTTACTGTGAGCTCTATAGCTTAGAGCAAAGCCACAGATCATTGAATATATTTGGAGTTGTTTATGAGTATCCTTCTTTTTTTTTTAAGCCTAACGACAGGACAGAGGCCAATCAGATGTCAGCTTGGGCCAGTGCCCTGCCCCTGCCATGTGAGAGCTGATCTGTCACTAAACCAGTCCATGCATCATGAAGATGACAGTTGTCTCGTGTGCATGTTGTTTGTCTCTGGTGAGCCAAACATTTAGGATCTGTCCACATTTGTTGGTGTTCAGACCTGTGTAGTGTTGTGTGCACTCACCTGGGATGCTGATAATCAAGCTCTTGGTGGTCAGCAAACACATCCAAAACACAGGCTGGATGTTCACATATCAAATTTAAATACATACACATATATAAGAATATGTGACAGGGTCTGTATTTCTTCAAAGGCACCCAATGTGTACTGAGCTTTTATACACGTATACTTGAGGATAAAACTGTTACTCGTTAAATAATGTGGAATTAGAAGTTTATTAAAAAAAAAATTATTACTTGTCAACACTACTGGTGACACAATTAAAGTTGTGCAGTTGTAAATAAACTACGTGGATGTTACTGTAAGTTTTAGTAATATTACATGGACCAAAGAACATGCATGAACTTGAATCTGGACTGGGCTTGTTCTGTTAACTTTACAGCAAAGAGATTATCAGAATAAGGTTGAATTATGAGAAGTAGTGGCTGACACAGTTGCAATGACTTTCATGAAAAAAACATCCACTAAAAACAATGAACTAAAAATTGTAATTTATAAGTCATTCTTTTGCCCTTCAATTAAATAATGACTTTAATGACATTCATGTTTTTCCAAAACTTAAATATATTCAAGTACAATGTCAGGAAATGGATGGAAATTAGCATATTTGAGAAACAGAGGATGAATTTTCTTTTTTTCCTCTAAAAAAGTTGTAAGAAATTTTTGAACATATAGATTTATCATTCAGCAAAAACCCAGTCAGCTTTATTTTAGCGAGAATTGTAGATTGAAAACAGACACATCTGAAAGGGACATGGATATTTATATTCACATTCACCCATTTACGATATTTATAAGGCACTTTTCTATCAAACATCATTCACTTAATGGGATTCAGTGTCTTGACCCATCAGCTCGTGGACAAACCGCTCTACCTCCTGAGCCACATATTAATCTGAAAAATTGTTAAATCTGTTTAAAATGTATGTGAAGAATTTTTTTATTTTTGTAATAGTTGTAAGTTGAAGGTGCTCAGCAGTTGTAACAGTAACAAATTGTAAGGATGATAAAGTGCATGTGCTTCACAGTGGAAAAGCTTCCTACTTCTTTTATTTACAGTTTAGAACTAAATAATTGAGTGTCCTGCGTGCCATCTTGCCGGGCCCCCTGCTGAGATGTGCACACACACACACAATACTCTTTCCAATGCATACTGTACACACACACACACACACACACACACACATAATCACACACTCCTGCGCCATATAATGAAACGGTGATTCCACCACCCACCCTGCAGCCAAGCACAAAGAGCTGACGACCCTCCCTCATCCTCGCTCTGCCTTCTCATTGGCCGGCAGCCTCCAGTGCTGGCAGTGTCCCGGACCAATAAGACGTCTCCAAGGTGATGTCATGGAGGCAGCATTGATGCTGTTGCTGATGCTGTTGCCCGGCGCCTGTATCCGTGCAGCCAAACGGGGGTAACCGTAGCCACTGGTCCAGCAGCAGCAGCAGCAGCAGCAGCAGCAGCAGCAGAGAAGACAGGGACAGAAGTGGGGGTAAGTGTGCACATCACAAAACACACAACTGCATTCACCTTCTGTCACTACGGCTCGTCCAGGTAAAGTCTCATTGCATCACTGCATGATGCCTGCATGTGTGTGTGCGAGCGTGTCAGTGTGGGGTGTATTGGGGCGAGGGTGAGGATACTGGTGATCAGGGCCGGGTCTAGACAGGCATGTATGAGGGGGCAGCCACAAATCTTAAGGGGGCATTGTGCTTTATTATATTATTATTATTATAAATTGGGATTTAGTTTGAGGGGGCACAACATTTATTTGAGGGGGCCAGGCCCCCTCTTGCCCCTGCCTAGACCCGGCCCTGCTGGTGATGATGCAGTCGTTCCTGCTGAGAGGAGAAGGAGGATAAAGGAGAGATGGAGAGAACTCGATGTACCCACAAATGGCATGATGTGTAGTGTCTGTCATTTATTATTGATCCCCCATATGTGCAGATGCAGCTTTGTGTCTGCACAACTTCACTTTGGGGGAGAGAGAGTGGGGGAGGAAAATTGGGATGTGGCAAAAGGGTGTGTGTGTGTGAGAGAGAGGGTGAGGTGGGCACGAGAGAGACATGGGGGGGAAAAGAAGTGATAAATAGTTTATAAAAGTTTGACCTATTTATTTTGTTGTTTTTAATCAGTGTCTTGTTTATAGTCTACAATTAGTTCCATCTTTAGCTGTGTAACATGGCAGAGTTATTATTGTTTGTGTAGAGTTTAAAAATACAGGCAAATTATAGGCTGTCTGCAAACTTTTGTCAAAAAACGTTACATCCACAGAAATCAAAATAGAATTAGAAATCAGAAGTGTTTCTGGATCTGTGTTTTTAATGCAAAAATAAAAACATATGCGTATTATATTAAATACTGCTCTCGTTAAGAAAAAAATTCTCCTACTTCTTGGAAACTCAAGTTTTATTGAGGACGTTGACATTATCAGTTCTCTGTTTTGTATGTGAGAAACGAAAACCAGACATTCACTTAAATTAATATCGGCTTAAAATTGTAATATCGGCTCAAGCAAAATGGCTGTGAGGACTAATTAGAACCAAACTACCGAGGGCATAGAACCATATTTACGTCTTATTCCTGGTTCTTTTAAACTTTTTCTGACCACGCAGATCAGTAGATTTTACAGCACATATGCCCTAAAAAAAAGAAAACAGAAAAAAATAGTTTAAACACTTGGGTACAACCAATTTACACATGATGGCTTAGCTCAAAGCAGGGAAACAGCTGTGATGGAGGTATACAGTATAATGCAAGGCCAGTTGATTTTCACAGCGCAGTTCAACAACTAGGTCATTCAAAATACTTTACACAGATCAAGAAAACTAGAAAGTGTTACATAGAGAATGAATAAATAGGATAAATAAAACAAAAAATTGACAATTTGTGTCTGAAACTCCCCATACAACACACACTTTTATTTTAGTGGAGATATAAACATGAAAAAGGTGGAGAATTGCATTGTGGGATTGTCAGCACAGGCTATTCATGCACAGACAGTAAATGAGACACTAGGCAGCAGTTACATGTGTTTTTAAAGCTCAAAACAAATGCCAGACGGTAAATGTGCTATGATATGAATACGGAGTGATGTTAGACACGCCCTTTTCTTTAGCCTCAACCAGAAACAAGCCTCATCTAGTCGCCTGGCAACTGGCTTAACAATAAATCAGGATTCAGCCCATATTAAATGACACTTTGTACACTTTGTTTTTTGTGCAACTGAAACAAACAAGATTAATTAGAAATTCTGTGTGTTTTATTCCTTTTAGGCAAATCAAGGCCAAAGACAGAGTGTGATGCTTGATGCTAAGCTAACAAGCTACTGGATGTAGCTACACGTTCAGCATGCAGATCATCAATCGCATGTATTTGTCATCCAAAAAGGCTTATTATCAAGGTGTTCTACAATGAGATTTATAAATCGTTTGAAATGCGTTTTATGATTTTGATAAACGAGTTATTATTATTGACTTAAAATAAATATATATTACCTTCAGCAGACCCTAAAGGGACCAACATTGCATACATAGCAGGAAACAGCGAGATACACATGGATGACATTACTTTCTTTAAGATTTCCATCAACATGACCCAAATGTTCCCACTGAGGAATGGGAGCTTTACAAAGCTGATCTCTCTGTCTTATCATTTGTAAATAAGGAAGAATGGAGCTGCAGCTCCTGCAGGATGGAACGCATTGATCTGCAGCCTGGGTGGTTTCTTGAGATGAGAAGCAGCTCTCTCTGTGTGTGTGTATGTGTGTGTGCGTGTGTGTGTGCGTGTGTGTGTGTGTGCGTGTGGGTGTGTGTGTGTGCGTGTGTGTGTGTGTGTGTGTGTGTGTGTGTGTGAGTGTGTGTGGCTATTTTAGTGTCTGGACATGTGCTTTGCACTTTGTACATGTTTGCACATATGTGTCTCTGGAGGGATGGATGGATGGATGGATGGATTGATGGATGGATGAATGGATGGATGGATAAATGGGTTGATATAGTTAATTTAGGACAGTCACAGCTCCAGGTGATGTTTGGATGAACTCCTGTGTGGAATCTCTGCTTGGCAGATGAATGGGGAGGTGACAGGGTGCATTTGGGACATTTGAGCACTCATCCCATCACAGATGCCTGATTAAATTGGGCCCACAACAGGTAACACCCTCTCCCACACTGTGGTGGAGAAAAGTCTTCCTCAATGGTGTGAGTCTATGTATGGTGGTTAAATCCACATAATGAAAGTGCTCATGTAACTGGATCCCAGAATTAAAGCAAACCTTAATTAGTGTGTGCACTGGGCTGTGAAAAGGTCAACACGTGCACAGGGATCTGCAGATTCTTACATGACAAAGTGATGAAGTTAGCTGAGAGCACGTGTTCAACTTTAAAGACCTCTGAGAATTTGATTAAACGTTGATTTTTTATCTCATAATCTTATCAGTCGATATCCATATCTCTGATCATGTGACGTGTCCCACTCTCTTTTCACACCCTCCCAAAGTGACAGTCTATTTAAGCGGCCAAGATTTCCCATCTCTGTGATAGCGTTTAAAAAGAACACCCGAATGCAGGCCCTGCAGCTTGGTAGGTGAATGGATAATTCATTAGGAAAAACCGCAACGAAACATTCTTAGAGAGGCAGAAATCATTGCTGGCAATGCATCAGTGAAGAAACAAAAATTTAATTCTTCGATGAAAGCAAAACAGAAACACGAGGATTGGCAAGTGTCAACCGACCAAGACGAAGGGAAACACAGAGCCAAAAGAGGCGGGGATGATTGAACACAAGAGAAACCCATTAGGAACAGGTGCAGACCATCACATGGGCGGGAAAACAGCACAAAGACAGAAAATAAAGCTAGTAACACACAAGGGGCCAAATTTCAAAATAAACGAGGAAATGGATAACTCAGGGGGAACCACCAAACACAAAACAAATCCAAACACAAGGTAGATGTCAATAAACTAAAAGGCCATTCTAATGAAAACCCAAAACAGTCTTTCTAATAGTTAACAGAGTTCAGGGCCCAGAATCAGGATAATCTCTCCATTTGCTTGTCAGCAGTCGTGTCAGCAGCCACCAGCAGGCTCTGTCAGGGGGGGCTCAAGATATTTGCTTATGACTTTCCATTAAATCTACGTAATCATATCTGGGAAAGTCAGAGCCCAGGAGACAAACTCTACCTATGTTCTGCTGCCGCAATAAACATTTCAAATGTGTGAAGATGATTTGCGGAAATCCCTGTGGTTCAGTTTATCTGCATCAAACCCCGACAGTTTATCTCCTCAGTTTGGAGGTTTCAAGGGTCTACTTAGCTAGAGAGTGAGAAATTCTTTGCATCCTTCAGATGTCCATCAATTCAGTGTTGATGAGGCCATCTGACAGACAGGGGAGAGACAGACAGAGATGGAGTGATAGCAGGTGGTGAAAAGTCTGTTGCTGCTTCTGAACCCCAAACCGTTTTTTTTTTTAAATGAATCCAAATGTTACTAGAATTGTAGTTGAATTCTTATATGATTTATTGTGATTAGCGGGACACAGCTACTGTATCACACAAACATCTTTGCTCTGATCACAACATATTGCGGCACAAACATTTCCCGCAGGTGGTGGAGCAGGCTGTTGTCGATGCTTTGTTATTTACACCGTCGCTTCCCCTCTTGCATCTTCTCAGAGATTTACAGCCGCTCCTCCCACTTCAGTCACGGCTCTGATTCACTGCAACACAGACGACTGCGCCAAAAACCACATTTAAGTCCCCCCTCCACTGTAAAACCTGTTCTACTTATTGCTACTTCACCTGGATATTTGAGAACGATGCACAGGTTGACACTGGAAGGTTTTCAGGTCCTGTGGAAGGCCAACTCTTTCTTAGTTCTTTGTTGGTTTTGACCATAGAATGTATATAAAGATGGCTGACACGTCTCCACTTCCTCCCACTATCCAGAAATGAAGCCAAGATATCCCACCAATGCTGCCATCTTGTGCCGTTGACATTATTTTGAGTTGGGGGTCACGCCAAATACACCTACACTGACAGACACCATCTTGAGAAAAAAATTTGGCGTGTACTTTAACTTTTTTTTACCCGTGTCCTATCTGCTAACATAGGGGATGCAGGGTATATGAGCCACACTGAAGCCAGCCTCCAAGGGGTTACTTTGGGGGGCCGTCATGTCGTCCATTGTTATATATCGTGACGCGAGTAGTGTACAAGGGGTAGCTCAAGTAGTGCTGCAAGAGTACACAGCATCGGGAGTTTTTTCTAATTACAAAAAAGAACAGAGAAAGACAATAACCTATCAGAACAAACCCAAAGCCTACCCCCCTAAAAAAACAATGAAATTACAACGCCCTCTTCTAGTCACACTCTGACAAAGGGAACACCACAAATGAGAGTGTTGTTTTTTAAAATCTTAGCTGAGTAAAACATTTTGCTTTATCACTGTCCACTATAGAACTATTATGTGGAAACTTGAAACATCCAGTGGTCGTTCATTGAAAATTTTATTTTCAGTGCATCTCCATTCAACAGCACATTCTAATTTGCACATAAAACATGGAAATAATCAGTGTATCTGTAAAAGTAAAGTGTGGAAAATGCAGTGATGGAAATAAAAAGGCCACTGATGAGAATAAGCGAAACTGTTTATCTTGCTGAATCAACAATATTCACATCGTAACAGAGGATACAAATTCTTCTTTTTTTAGTTTCTAATTAGATTTGGTTGGTTTGGTCTCCCAGCTCTCCCAGGTATTTTTGCCCTCTACTTTCAGCCAATGTTTATTATTTGATGCAGCACTGCTTTCTCATTTAGGAATTAAACCTTAATGGCATGGTACACACGTGCGCTGCAGTTTGCTGTCATGCTAACTCTCTTTTCAGCCTCTTCTTTGAAGCGTATTCATTGACCTATGTGTGTGTGTCTGTGTGTCTTTGACAGAGTGAGAAGGACAGTCAGCATCTCTGGGGAATTACAAACACACACAGTGAGAAGATGACTCTGGCAGGTAAATGCAGCCGCAGCGGAAACTCGTCCACCTCACACCTCCCTCTCCCTCTACTGTATACTGCTAATGGTAGCGATAGTAACAATAGTGCAAATGTATTATATGGATCATATATATTGTTATTATTTTTAGGGCTGTTGTTATAAGAGAGACCAGTCACTGTCTGACATTGCAGAGAGGATTACATCATCAGTGCCGAAATGATTGTTCATCATTTCATCATGATGTTAAGCAAATGTGTGTGTGTGTGTGTGTGTGTGTGTGTGTGTGTGTGTGTGTGTGTGTGTGTGTGTGTGTGTGTGTGTGTGTGTGTGTGTCCTCAGCGTACAGGGAGAAGGTCAAAGAGCTCCCCCTGGTGTCTCTGTTCTGCGCCTGCCTGAATCCACAGACCTTGGACAAACCCATATATAAGGCAGAAGGTAAAATATATGCAGAATTGTGTAAACACACCACAAAACACTCGATGCATGCATCAAATATTACTGACTGATGATCTGTACATGCATCCTTGTATTAATCTGGCACACTCCAACACCACAGATGCAGTGGACCTGGGCTGGTGCGCCATCAAAGATGTGGAGGTGATCGAATTGAATAAGCGAGCATCGGGCCAGGCCTTCGAGGTCATTCTCAAGCCCCCGTCCTTTGACGGCGTGCCAGATCTGAACACCTCCATGCCGCAGCGTCGTGACCCGTCCCTGGAGGAAATCCAGAAGAAACTCGAGGCTGCCGAGGACAGGCGAAAGGTGAAGAGAGGGAGAAGTGGCTTTTCTAAATCTGTGTTTGTGCATCATGACGCTCAAGAGTAACCCAGCTGGACTCGCTCTGACCCGAAACCGTGACCCTGTGGGTATTTGTAGCCACATTCAGGGATTGTCAAACGTCTGACAACACTCTTTGTGTGCGACGTGATTTATCAGCTCAGGGAGAAAAGGGTGGAAATGGATGACAGGAAAGCGGGAGGTAGCGCTGGAGAGGATGGAAAGGATGGAAGGAAACATGAGCATGAGGAGTGAGGAAAGACGAAAGGAGGGACATGAATGTACAAGGGCAATCGTGCAAGGACACAAACACAATGGCTCATATTCATCAAGCCAAGAGGATGGTGCAGAGAGGAGGGGAAAGGTGTGGAGAGATAGAATGTAGCTGAGCTAGAGTTTAGGGGGTGTGCCAAGGCAAGGATCTACTGCGCAAGGTGTATGCACCTATATGGGCCACACCATCAAACCATAGGTCGTCCCATTTAGTTGTATTTTTAAACACTAAAAGTAAATGGTAAATGGTTTTGTATAGTGCTTTTCTCGTCTGATGATGACCACTCAAAGCTGTTTAGTACAGTTTTACATTCACACATTCACACACACATTCATACAGTGCATCTATTAGCACCACTTTGTTGTTCAGTGGGCAACTCAGGGTTCAGCATCTTGCCAAAGGACACTTGGGCATGCAGATGGGGAATACTGGGGATCGAACTGCCAACCTTCAGGTTGGAGGACGACCATTCCACCCCTCAGCCACAGCCGCCCGAAAGTGTCTGTATCCTCTTCATAATTGAGAAACAGGTCTTCAGGACCCAGACTCAATCCCACTCAGAGACAATACAACAAGAACCCTAAAGGCTATATAAGATTTAAAATAATAATATTGAAGCCAATGTAAAGATATGGTTGAGTAATGGCGTTCTGAGCAGAGAATCACAGAATGAAGTCACACTCCCCGTGCGTGTGGTTGTGATCCAAGCTCCGAGCTTGTGGTCCAGCCTCATCTTTATTGTTTTTGCTTGGGAGTTATGAAATAGCTGCAGCACGCTTATTTCCCCTACTGTCACCTTACCTTCCTGGGGTGCTGTTAAACCAGAAACACTGTGGGTGCACTTCATCATCATACAGTCCGTCAGTGACACTCAGCATGCTAACAGTGGAAGCCAGGCTATCAAGCTGCTGGCCTGCTGAATGTGTGCTGTGCTGTGCTCAGGGCTCGATGAGTGTCCTTGAAGTAAGTTGTTAAACAATCAAATCCACCTTGCCAGTCTGCACAACAGCTGACTGGACTGATCTTTGTTGGCTCTCTTCAGTTCACCCTCTGGTTGTTAGCTTAGGGACCGCTATCACTGGGTTTGCAGCACCTATAAACTGTATAGACAAGACCTTGCTGTGAACACAGAGGGAGGCTAAAGGTGTGGATGACAAAGCATTTAATGTGGCGTGGGATTCTGGTGCTAGAGCGCCATCCACTGGCAATGGATATCACATGTATAACCTTCAATCCTAAACACCCCTCTGTTATAGTGGTGCGACCTTTGAGTGGCTGTGCTTTAACCTCCGCCAAAGTCGTTTTGTTTTCGTCTGCGTTAGTGTGTTAGTGGGATTGCGCCAAAAAAGATTTCCATGGAATTTCGTGGAGGGGCATGACCCAAAAGTAGAAGCCAATAAATGTTGGTGCATATCCAGATCAGGGGCTGAATCCTGGAAAAAACATTTATCTTTCTTCAACATTGCGAGCTAGGGTGTGTTTCTTGATTTCTCATAGAATAACTGATGGATGTTGATGGAACAAATAAGCCATGTTTAGGGGACTGATATATAGGAATTTGGTACAGATCCGAATACAATTCTGGATTTAGTGAATTTAATTAGGGTTACATAAGGGGACCGTAAGGCTTTATTGGAGGTATGTGCTCTACTTACTGCTTTTTTAATGCTTGATATTTGCAGGCTAAAGATACAAAAGACTTCAGCGTCTAAGCTAAAGTCTCAGGTGTCTTTCTCCTTCTGCCTATTGTAATAACAATGCCCTTAAACTTTCTTAAACTTTCTTAAAAACACTTAATCATTTGTATTTTTTTCGTTTTTTGTAAATAAGATCGAGTTTATCATTAATGATTTGTGTCTCCCTCCAGTGCCAGGAGGCCGAGCTGCTGAAGCACCTGGCGGAGAAGAGGGAGCACGAGCGCGAGGTGATCCAGAAGGCCTTTGAGGAGAACAACAACTTCATCAAGAACGCAAAGGAGAAGCTGGCCCAGAAGATGGAGGCCAACAAGGAGAACAGGGAGGCCCTGCTGGCCGCCATGCTGGAGAGGCTGCAGGAGAAGGTACGGTCTCCATAAGATTATATCCCTTAAATCCAGTGTGATGAATGTTCTCTAACTCAGCCGCTCACATCTTAAGAAACACAATCCTTTGGTATTGTTAAGGTCTATTTGAACATTATTCACAAGCTTGATCTGTAATCATGAATATTATATGAGTTGGAAAAGTTCTTAGTTCTCCCCACTCTGCATCATTCCTAATCTGAGCTTTTCCCTTGTTCCGCTGACACCTCCCTCATTAATGCTAACTTATTCACGAATAACGATTCTAATGCTGCGGTGTCTCTGTGTTTGTCTGGCAGGACAAGCACGCGGAAGAAGTGAGGAAGAACAAAGAGATGAAGGAGGAAGCCTGCCGGTAGACGAGTGGAGCGAGGGAGTCGAGAGAGAGAGAGAGAGAGAGAGAGGGTGGAAACTTGGAGCTTTTTGAGTTGATTTAAAAAAAGGAAATTAAAAAACAGTGCAGGAAAAAAAGCAAGAACTCCAAAACAACTCGAACAAAGGGAAAAGGCAAGTTTTCATATTTGATGTATGCTGTAACGATTCTGAACAAGCTGTACAAAGTTTAGCCGACACTTGATGTTGAAATTCACAAAGAAATCCGGCGCTTCTTTTCTAACGAGGGGATGGGAGGGTGGGGTGGCATCGAAACAAACATTTCACATAATCAATTAGGGACTGTTGAGGTTGTTTGGTTTGGAATGAAAACTGCATGAAAGCAGGAGGAGGTAAAAAAAGATCTGTCATTTCTGGAGTCAGAAAGTAGGTTATTAGGATTCCCTGCTTTGTTTACTGAGCTGTGTTTTAGTTGTTTTATATCAAAGATAATCACTTGATGTCACCAGTTTGGCTGCAACACTGCAAATGAGGCAAATCCTTTTACAATTAGACTGTAATGAGAAAAAAGCAAGTTGTAATCTAAATTCTTACCTTAAGGATAAAACAATGATAGCTGTGTCTGAAATCACCCACTCATTCACGACCCCCCTCTTTCTATCCAGGCACTATCTAAGGGGCGATGAAAAAAAAAGCTAGTCAGGTCTTTTCCTCTGCGACGGTAATTACGCATTGTCGCAGGATTATGTCATACAACAAAAACAACAACAACAACAACAACAACAACAACAACAACAAGGTTGGCCAATGCAAATAATAAAGTTTGTTTTAATCTTAGCATTAGTAATATTAGGTAAAAAGTGTGTTTAATGACCATGGTTAAATGTAGAAGTAAACCTGTTTGTGGAAACAAATACGCCAACAGACGATTTTAAAATCTGTATTCAAATATAACCCTGTCTGTCTTTATCCTCATGATGATTCAGCAGTTTTTGGAGAAGTGGAATCACCAGAAAGAGAAGGCTGAGTTGTTCTGCCTTTTCTCCTCTGGTCTCTTTGCCAATTTTCTTCCTGTGGGCAAAATACATGACGGTATACATTTCTCTTTTATTGATCGATTGCAAAATACCTTTATTGATGCACTGAGGGATACAGTGAGTGCATTATAAAGGGTGTAAAATAATTCACTAAACATTACAAAATGGAAAACTCACTGTAAAGTGGACTTTAGTAGGTGATTAAGGACACAGACACACAGATGTGGTTTAAGAGCCATATGCTCAAAACCAGCCCAAGTCAAAATCACGAGGCTCCTTCACTCTTTGATTATCAGAGTACTTACCTGCAGTGCAGAGAAACAGGACATAAAACTCAAGCTTCTGCTGATCCTGATTTTAAAATAAAAACGGATTTCCCTTGTTTCCTCCGTTCTTGTGCTAATTCTTTGCTGCACCATTTTTTTGGAGCTTCGGCCTCTCTGGGGACGTCTGTGTGGAATCTCACAAAATGGCTCATGAATATCGAATGGAAGAATCTGGCTTCTGTTTCTCTCTGCAGTGCTCCAGGGGAGTGATAGGAAAAGAAAAAAAAAAATAAATGCTTGAAAAGTGAAAAGAATGAGGACGCTCTGCTGTTTCCTGCCATTCTCCGACTTTGTAAAAACCTTTGTGTGATTGTAGATCAGGAACATGCATTTGAGTCTCTTAGATTTAGAGCACTGATTGCACTCTTATTTCATTAAGCACAACTCAAAAGCACATATGCATACAAGAAGAAGACAGTGTGAAAACAACAGCAGCAGCATCACAGGGAGGCAAAGTGACAGTAGGGACGGATTTGGACAAATTTGCTTTTAAAGTACAAGTTTGGGGGTTTTCCGGCTAAACAGTAATGTCTGTTTGCTTTGGCATGTGTCACTGTGCTCTGAATGTTAGTTTATGATTTTCATGGGGATTTGAAAACCTAAAAGAGTAAAACAGAAAGATGAAATTTGCTCGACTTGTTGAGTCATACTGACTTGATTGAAATGTCCAAAGTGTTTGCACTGGGAGTCGTGACCTAGGGTTTGTACTTGCTGTAACTTTGTGTCGCTGTATATCTTCGAGGCTGGATTGTTTGTATCTATTTGGCATGGTCAGTAAAAACAGCTTGACTGAACTCAGGCTTTGCTCTTGTGCTCGTCCTTCCTTGCACTTGTACACACACACACACACACACACACAGACACACACACACACACACCCACACACTCTCTCACACACACACACAGGTTTGTGCAGCTATGCTTTTTAGGGCTTTGCATTGACTTCCATTCATTCAAACACTATACCCCTAACCTTAACCAGGACATCAGAAATTATATTTGGCCTTGTCCTTAAGAGGAATCAAAAACGAGAAAACACAAACGCACACACTCGTCTTTCTATTCGGACACTCATTAACATAACGTACTCCCTAGCCCCTCGGCCTATACCTTCAAAATTAAATTCCTAAAACCAAGACTTAACCCTCAAACCCTTTGAATTGATGTATTGACCCAAAATTGGTCCCCATAACTACAGAAAGACAAGCACACACATGTTGTAAAATCAATTTGACTGAAACTTTGACAAGTTAGAATATAAAACTTTAATAAAGAATTTTACATTTAAATAAGAATAGGGTTATAATAAAATTTGAGAAAAAACTGGTGCAAAACGTTGACAAAAGACAAAATAAGATTAAAACACACACAACCCAACAACAAATTATATTAAAATAGATTAAATATACATTTGCTATACCCCTTTCATGATTAATTCAGCCTATACAGAATTAAAGCTGCATGAGGTGTTTTTCTACCACTAGGGGGCAGAAAGAAACACAGCTCTACGCAGTTCTGTGCTATTATCAAGTTGCACAGTGGTATTCATTTATCCATCTTCATGAAACAAATTCTGCCAGAGGCCTTTTGACACAGGGACATGGCTTGTTTGTACTGCTGCAGCTAACAGCTAACAGCTAACATTAAGAGGGTCAGGAACATGACAGCACTTATTATTCATTAGTTAAAAAAGACATTTCACATTGTACAGTCATTTGAAGCAGTGATAACTCGAAGGTATCACTAGATTTAAGTTACACACTTGTGAAAACATCATCAGCATACTGGAAGAACTGCTCCAGAGTGTTAGCGCTGTGACACGACACTGGGCCTCACACACGTACAACCCACTGAGACCACTTCCGTCCCCAGTCTGAATAGATACCTGTGGTTTGCTTTCCTTCCTTTTTTGTTTTTTCTCTTTTGCGGCCTTGGGACTCTGGAGTGGGTTGGAAAAAGAAAGGACAACAGTAAATTATGTTTTGTTGAATTTGACTGCAATGTCTATTAAAGTCTACTTCAGTTCTGTGTATTTATATTCAGTTCTAAACAATAAACGCAACATGCATTCACTTTTTATTCAAATATGGGATGTTCATCGGAGAGAGATGCCACCACAGAAACGAATATTTCAAATTTTATGATGTTTTTGTCGGGTTGGGGGAAAGTGCACTTTGAAGACTTGAGGCTGTGCAGAGTCTAACCTCACAGTCTGACACTGGAAGATAAATATCATCAAATATCATGGTTTCTATATTATCACTACATCAAGCAACATTGAAAAATTTCAAATTACATTTCCACACTTTACATACTTAGTCTCATTCACCGTCAAATGCCAAATTTATCTAAATTTCTCAGTTCTTGTAATGTCAGTCAATTTAATTTGTTTACAAGGGCAAACTCCATGAACTTTATGTGTTTTTAAGTAAGCACACAAGGATGATAGTAGCATCGGACACAAACCCACAAAAACCTCATCAGCAGTTGCTGTAGACTGCAGTGGCTCACCTGTGGAGGACCAGGACCTGGTAGTGGATGGGTTTGGCCTCCAGGTCGGCATCCTCACCTCCTCCCTGCAGGGTCAGGCAGCCCGAGGTCAGGCACTGAGCATGGGAAATCCTCCTGGGCACCCGAGATTCTACATAGGAGTCCCTGCGAGACGTGGAAAAATAGGAAGAGGAGAAAAAATGTATAAGAATACACAATAATATTATTTTTCGTATATTTGTATAAGAATGAAAAATAACATTACGGTCCCACAGACTTATTGCAAGGCCTCACCTGTACGTCCACGGTGACAGAGACATGTTGGCGATGGACGAGTCGAAGGTGCTGACAATCTGGGGCAGCACTGATGGATCCAGGATCAGTCTCGCCCGCTTGCCCTTCAGTCCAGTATCCCTTCCAAAATTAACAGAGACGCGCCGGCCTTTTCTGGAGGCGAGCAGCAGCGTGGCCAGGCTCAGCATCAAGAAAGCTCTCAGCAACTGAATACAAGACAGTGGGTAAGAGCTTTTATTTCTGCTTATAAGTTAGAAAAAACATGAAATGCAGCAGCCAAAGACAAATCTAGGAAGCATTCAAATGATCATAGATGAGAGCTAAATGAAAGAAATTGGTGCAACTCACCAGCCGCATGGTCGTGTCGTCTGGCTTTTCCAGCCCAGTTTGAAAACTATGTGTGAGCCGCTCCTCTGCTGTTCTGTTGTGTCTACACTCTCTCTGGGTGTGTTTATATGCAGGCAGATGTGTTGGTGTGTGCTGCCAAGATGCGCAAAGCATTTCCGCTTATGACTGTCACTGACTTGAAAGACACCCATGTTGACCTTTGCACACGATTCAGTTTAGTATCTTTCTATCTTTGTCCATCTAACGCCTTCCTCACTTTTCATTCTCTTTGTGTAAAATAAGATAAGATAAGATAAGATAAGATAAGATAAGATAAGATAATTCTTTATTAGTAGGAATATATTCAACATACCTACTGTTTTGGATTCTGATATTAAATATATTATATATTTATATATTTTTTGCATTTTGTTTCTTCTGGGCCGAGCCAGGGTATGTTTTTCCCCTTGGTCTCATTCTTTGTGCTATGCTAAGCTAAAAAAGCTGGCCTCATATTTAAAAGAGCACAGGCAAACTTCCAAAGAACAATGTAACGAGAAGGCCCCTTCATAACAATAGCTTGTGCTTCCTTTAATGATCAAAGTGTGTGTTCTCTTGAACTCATTTTGATCTTCCATTCTCGAGACCCAGTACGGGAGTGACGAGCCACCTGCATCCTGTCAAACGGTGTGAAAACATTCCTTCACCCTGACACCTTTAATGTGACTGTGAAAGCAGCGCACTCTCATTCAGCGCACAAATATATATACGTTTGGAGCAACAAGAAACAAAAACAGCACTGTGAAATGTGAGGACTTGAAACACAAACTATTTAAACTTTTCCATATAATTATTAAATGGAAAAGTTTTTTAAAAAATTTGTCAATTTATGTTTTTTCTCCCAGTGTCTAAGCCAAAGCAGAGCGAATTTTATCAATCCAAATTAACAAATTATTTATCTGCGATATCCTTCCAAATTCTGGCCTGGATCTCGTTAAAAAATGTTTCATCCTGAATACAGAAACTAAAAGAAAATTTCATTCATGCATTTTTATTGCATAACAGTTTTTTTCGTTAACACTAAAATCAAAAGTATTACACAATTATCAAAACCTTACACTCAAGGAGCAAAACATAAGCCCAGATCTGCACCACTATAGTAAGCACAATGTCAGCTTCACCATTTTTGCAAAACAATACACACAGTGATCTGCAAAACATTAAACACACTTGTATACATTAGACACAGAAGTATATCAAGATGTCAGATATCAGATCCTTGCAATTCCAAAGCACTGACTGTCAAATGACCCCCCTATGAGCCAATTGGTTCAACACAGCCATCAGGTGCACAAACACATGATTGCTTGATTGTATACACACCAATCAGGTTTAAGCACTATACAAATGCAGCAGGTGAGTTCACCTGACTTCAACCGAAATGGAAGCAGTCAGAAGAAGAAGAAGAGTGAGGGTGAAAGGGGGAATCCACGGAGGAGGAGAAGGCTGCGGCATTAGGTGTGCATTGTTCACTTTAGCACTGTGATGTTGCTTGTTGCATACTGCACACTTAACCATTATAATGTAAATGTACTGTATTCCAGACCTTTGCTGAACTACACAATCTTGTCTTTCACTGTATTTCGGAGAGTTTTACAGATGGATGCTGAGGAAATCCTGCACTAATTCATATAAATAGATGAGGAAGGGTTCAACCTGACAAAAGCAAGAAGAAGAGGCAGAGATATCATTGGCCACGGGGCTATAATCAATGTCCCAGGGCAACGTGGGGGTAACATCACCCTTTGCGCTGCCATTACACAGAATGGGGTCCTCCTCCGTCACACCAGTATGGGCCCTTACAACACACCTCACATTCTCACATTTTTGGACCGATTGCACAACATCACCACAGCAGTGAACCACATGCACCAGATGCAACATAATGTCATCTGGGACAATGTGTCATTCCACCGCTCTGCTCTGGTCCAGAACTGGTTTCAACACCATCCACAGTTTACAGCACTATACCTTCCACCATACTATCAGTTTCTAAACCTAATCAAAAAGTTTTTCTCGGCATGGCGGTGGAGGGTTTACGATCTCTGGCCTCAGGCTCAGGTACCCCTCGGTGAAACCTGTATTGGAAACAGAATTTACTGTTTGTCTGACATTTTCTGAGCTTACAGTGTTATGCACACTACTGTAGTAGCATGAAACCGGGACATGTTTTGTTTTGATTCTCAATGTTGACTGATTTGGGTATATGGAGAGAAATAAATCATATTTTCATCAGTCTGCAGCATTGGTCTTGTGTAGGGTTTGGTGAATTTATTATATATTTGCACTTTCTCTGTGTACTTCACTTACAGGGCTCTAACCATTGATAAGTAGAATTGCTAAAAGTGTTTTAGGTTAGCAACAGCATTGTGTAACTGGTTCAAACTGAATTAAGTCATATGAAACGTGCGTGTTTCATATGGTTACAAAATATGGTTTTGATAAATTAGTGTATAGTTCTTACAAGTGTTTCATTTTGCAAAGGATCTGACGTGTTCTGCTGATTGGGTGTGTGGTCGTGCTTATTGTGCGTAGTGTTTTGAAACACGGGGCCCTGTTTTAAAAATTGTGTTTAAGCAATCAAGAAAAACTGTAACAGATTAAAAAATCTTCAAAGACATATTTTCGAACAGTGACTCCTATTTTTTTTTTTGTATGTTATATAAATCACCATCACACTGACGGCCCACTCTAAACAATGTAGGTCAAGGAAATGCTGACTGGGGTTCTGGTAATTGATCAGCATAACTATTCTGCAAAGCCAAACCGTGATAAGATCTTCTCCTCATGCATCATATGAGCAAAGAGCTGAATAACTGGAGCACAGCTGTGTAATCTCCAGTGTAGTGAAAGAAAATGGTTTGAGAGGCACTGTGACGCCAGTAATCCTCCAATTTATACCTCAACCAGAATCAGGCCAATAGATGTATAAAACGAACGGATAACAAAATGACTAAAATAACTGATTATAATGATTTATTTTTTATATAATGGTAAAATCTTGCTCTCATATAAAGGGTGCAGCCTATGAAAAGCATTTATTTAAAGTTGTATTATAATTATTGAATGATTAAGTCGCAAAATAAATGTTACTTTTTCATAATTTTATTATTCCATTTACAATAGATTTACATAACTGTAATTTACAGTAACAGTTTGAAATTTGGCAATGCAAATAATTAAATCTATTTTTTGAAGACCACTTGTTGAAAGACCTGTCAGCAGTGGGTCACATAAAAGGTAAAACAAGTCCAGTTGACTAAGGAGGACCAACTACCTGTGATAACAATTTCTTTTCTTTTATTCCAGCAGCAGATATCCATCCATGCAGGTTGTACATGCTGGAGGTATTATAGAGTATCAATATGATAATTCACTTGTATACACTTTGGGATAATTGAGCATATGATTGCATAAGTTCTTTCCTTCTGTCATTTCTCTTTCTCCAAATACCACTTCTTCTCCTTCACGTAAATTCCCAGTGAAGTGCTCAAACTACAAGCCAGCCATCTTAACAGTGTGTGACATAACAGTTGGCAGCTTTATTTCCCAAAGGTTCAGTTTGACATGAGTCATGTCCCAGATCATTCATTTATATGGTCTCTCATTACGAGCACGGCTTAGAGGCTTTTACATCAAACTTATCCATAATCAGTCACGAGTTTGAAACCATGCTGCATAATGCAACAAATAAACACGACAGACAAAAACGTAGCAGAGGACGGGGAAAGTCCGTTAGAGACTACAAATGCAGAACAGATGAAATGTCCTGTCAGGAACTTGCACAAACATTTTCAATTTGAGTTTTCATTGTTTGACATTTTGGGAAACAGAAGTGCAAAAGTGTTTATGTGTTCAATATATACAGTAAGAAGCCAGAAACAACTAGCCTGGCCCTGTCTTATAGCAAAATCAAGATGTTGAATATCCCTTATACGTTTGTAGGTCTTCTGCAACTCTCATTAGATGGTAGCAGTTGTTAGAAGCCACCACTTGTGCTGTCTTGCAATCAATCTTGAGGGTTCACTGAGGCTAGAGGTTCCTGGCTTGTGTGGCCGTACTATGACAGTCATGTGGCCGCTGACTAGAACAGAAAAATATACCTCTATCCCTTTTTAAACTAAACGCGTTCCTATTTTAGAACATAGGACAAGATGCAATGAAACCCCTGCAGCTAACCTCCACAGGGCAAATAGCAATGTTTTAAAAAAACACAAGGTGGTCACTTTGCGAGCGCAACCGTCTGATTGGTCACTTGATGACCTAGTTGTTGATGTGTGTATTGAGATCTGATATAAATTCCATGTTCACAGACATTGAACAGCCAACATTACAATTTCAGGTGTTCATATTAGCACCTGCTAATTGATTTTTTTTATAAAGATATCTGCGTTATTTGTGGAGATATACTCCAAAATGAGTTAAACACATGATCCCACTGTGCTTAAGAATATGCCTGCATCTGCCATAACTCGCTCCAAAAGTTCCCAAGCTCCTCAGCAGCCAATAGCCCACCCTTCCACCAAGTTTCAAGAAGATCTCTCTATTAGTGTTTTAACGCAATCCTGCTGAGTGACAGTCAAGTAATGAGACAATGATCTAAATCTCGACTTCTCAAGGTTTTCCTCTGGTTTTGATTAAAGAAACTTTTTTATGTATTTCACATTTTTGAGACTTCAGAGGTTCTCACAGTAACAGAACAATATTTGACCACTCAAAATAGTTTCTATAATCATCTTGTGACCCTGGCTATAAAAAAAAAATCAGAGCTGAACTTAATGTGGTGACAGAGACGTAAGTCTTTTCGATATGAGTCAGCCGTGGGTGTTCCAAGCTTGAGGCTGGATGGCAGCAGCGGTTTCTAGGAGCCGTTTCTGCACAATGTGAGTGATGTTGATCATACCTACCCACTGATCGGAGCTACAGTAGATTTAGATTGTGGAGCCAAAGATCAGATAAAGAAGGTTTTCAATGTGTGGGTGCAAAGATGCTGTGTTCCCCAACCACCTGAAATATCTGACTCAGTGTAAAGTTGCTCTACTTATTTACACTTCCGTTCAGAGTAAAGAAGTGTGAGAAGGAAGGTGGTGTTTGAACAGTGAAGTACTAACCAGTCAAGAGGTGTATCACTATGGGGCTTACCTCCCACACACCGAGGTCCGGATATATTGCAGGTTTGATATAAAGTACTTCTTGTAAACACACCGATGCACATACAGGAAGAGGTCAGATCATTTGAGTGTGATGGGAAATCTAAAAAAAGTTCCGGGCAGATCCAGCATCCAAACAAATTTACGGTTACATGATTAATTGGTAAACAAGAATGCAGCCAGGGTCTGAGAAACCTTGGAGAGCACAGAACAAACTTAGCAGCACTAGACAAGCGGTGATTTCTCCTGCATGTTTGTAATGTTTTCTTGTGTTTATGCTCTGGACTCCAGAATATTTCCTGGTCATTAGGGAGTCCTCCTCAAACAGTTCACTTCTTAATGTTTGAGTGATGGATGTTGTGTGCAGAGCTTTTTATAACCTGTCCAGTTGCAGAGTGAGGTTGTAAAATGTGTTTATCCAAACTGGTTTATCTGCAGTGAAGCTTTTATAGTCAATTTTCATGAAGGGAAACTGAATAAGCTTTATCATTTTCATGTGTTTACATATTATTTTGAATTATTTACTAACTGTGATTAGTTTTCATACGTTGCATGTCAACTATCTCAGAGGTCTGTTAAGCAACCAACACAATTTTTAGACCTAACTTCAAAACTTTACAAAATAAAAGCTCTGTAGTAGAGTTCGGTATAAAGCATTGCAGCAACTAAAGGAATGCTGCTTTCATTTTGTTAAAATATTGACTGATTCTATGTTGTTGCCATGACAGATATTAGCACTTGTGAATGTCAGTCAGACGAATATGGTTGAATAAAACAAATCTAATTATCAAAATGACGTGGTGGTGTGAACGAGCTGCCAACTGCTGCTGTGGTTTATCAGAGGACGTAGAAAAAGTTCAACTTTGTCCACAGACTGAAAGCTTACTGGACCCCTCCCCCACCACAGAGCACTGGTTTTATAAATACTGAACATATCACAAGTCCAAATCTCTGGCCCTGCACTTCCTCTGGCAAATTAAAATACACATGCCAAGTTTGAAGCCAATAAGATAAACAGTTCTTGAGATATGCGTTCCACATACAGAAAGACGTTTGTGGAATTAGAAGGTGGATCAAGTGACATTATTAAAACATTAATCTAATAATCCAAGCCCATTTCCAAAGCATGACATTTAATTTTTTTTGATTAACAAATACAGTCAATTAACAATTTGACTACTTTTCTTCAACTATATACAAACCCAGCCAACAGGAGTGTTGGTAAAACTACTTAATAACGTGATTATTATGCCTTCTTCTCATGAACTGAAATACAGTTACAGTAATCTGTGACAATAACGACATTATAAAGTAACATTACCTGGAAGGAAACAAGTGCGTACAAGAATAAAACTTGACTTGATAGATTAAGCTGCATCTTATGCGATCCAAATTCCTTATATTATTTTTACCCGATGTGAAATTACAGAATGCAGGTCAGGTGTCTGACTGGTCTTGAATTCAACAGTAGACTGCATTTTAGGAAAATGAGTAGAAAACACAGCATAAAAGCAACGAGATGTCCAAAACCAGGTGAAACAAACAAAATGTACATGGTAATATGAATCACTGTTTCTTTCAAAGTTCATGTTATCCATTTCAGAAACAGTCATCCTCCTCCTACTCCTCGTCGCTCAGATGAGGAAGATGATGTCATCAGCCATCATGACCTGGTTGTCGTCCTGCATGCGAGCCAAAGCGGCGCGGACCTCGGGCTCCGTGAAAAGTTTCTGCCGCTCCTTGTTGATGCCGTCCATCAGGCTCTGCATCTTCACCGACTGAGCGTGAGCCGACTGGAACACGGCGAACAGGGACGACTTGAATTCTTTCAGTCTAGAGAGAAAAAGGAAAATAAGTTCATGTTTAACATATATTTAAGTATGAATCAACAAACATACTTATAATTCTGGCATGAATCAGGCACCCACCTCTCTGCAGACAGCTCAGCGCCTTCGGCCTGTGATTTGGCGTCCATAGGCTCCGCCTCCTCTCGCTGTGGCTTGGCTGGTTTCGGGGTTCCTGCCTGAACTACAGACCAAAGGGAACAACGTGAGAACTCTTTCATACAGAAAGTCAGACATAACCTGTATATGACAATGATGTGAAGATGTAAAGCATCCTCAAGTATTTCTCAATAATATAATATTAAGTAATATTCTGTGAAATATTATCATTTGCAATGTTACTTTGAGCCATTGAATATGCATATTTATCTGTTTTAGTGTTATACGTTTACTTATAAAAACATCTATGGACTTTCTTGCAGTGCTTCAAGTTCTCAGATCATTTACTATAGTAGAAAAAACACAACTATACTTTAATATAAATATACGGTAAAAAAAATTCCCTGTATCACACACTTAAGTTACAATCATGGTAATTTTAACAACTTACTGTTAAGTGGGTTCATCTATCATTCATAACCCATTATATTTAACTTGCTGACAATGTAAAAAAGTTTATAAAGATGTCAAATAAATGAAGTGGTATAAAAAAAAGTATATAGTAGCAAAAATGGCAATACTCCAGTAGAAGTACCTCAAAATTATACTTATTCAGCAATTCCCAACCTGACCTTCAGAATTAGTTTGTATTACATTTGTAGCTTACACACTATTAAAAAGTTTTAAAAAGGACAAAACAAGTTGTTTTATCCTGCACGTCACTCCTGTTTATATTAGTTCTATTTTAAATTGTTTTTCAGTCAGCTTGGTTTATTTATAGACCGTTACCACATGGTGCAACCAAGGGCATTGTGGGTAGGATAAACAATGAGTAAACCATTTGATCAATTGTACAATTTCACAAATCTAAGCAGTGAAATAAAATGTCACAAGATCATATACAAAAGTATTATTTTGCTTTAATAAAGATTCATCTTTATAAAAACACAAGAATGGAAAAAAACTGTCCCATGGTAAAAAAATAAATAAATACAAAACAAAACACTTACTCTCAGGGACATTCTGCTCTTCACTGAAGTCATATGGGCTGTACCCCTCAGTGCCCTCAGAACCCTGGCGCCCCCTGCAGGACAAAGGATATTATCACACATTAGCAACAGCG
Source organism: Limanda limanda (assembly GCF_963576545.1). NCBI lineage: Eukaryota > Metazoa > Chordata > Actinopteri > Pleuronectiformes > Pleuronectidae > Limanda > Limanda limanda. The sequence goes on from NC_083653.1 coordinate 18,451,916, forward strand.
ATAGAAGAGGAAGTAAAGCCAGGAGAAAGATTTCTATGCTTGAAGAGTGTAAGAGGATTGTTCAGCTGTGCTTCACCGACTGTTTACCTCTTCTTCTGAGTTCTCTGGGAAGGCTGAGTGGACGTCTCCTCCTCCTCCTCCTCTGAGCCGGAGTCTACCTCCTTCCTCGAACGCTTCTTCTCCTTCTCCAGAACCTGAACACAAGGCAAAACAGAGAGGTGTTCACTGACATGTTCCTGCAGAAATCTTCAGTCCCCTTGTGCCGTGTAAAAACTGATATTGCTGCATTGTTGAGGTCCACGGAGCAGTACACACCTTTTTAAAGTAGGCAAACTGGACGAGCTGAACAGCCACTTCAGAGTCCTCCATCTCCACCGCTTTGCTCATGCGGGCCTTGGCGTGAGCTGTGGACAGACGGATCAGCGTCTCCAGGGTTCGGGCCGTCACCGGAGAAGTCTGAGGAGGAAAGGGACCGAGATCAGAGGCAGTTCATTCATACATGCAAACACATCACGGTCTGTACATGTGATGTTACACTTGCTTCTTATGAGTTAAGCTGCCACAAGTTGTTTGCATGACTTTAAAAAGGCAAAAGGACAATATTTAAGTACAAATAGTGGCAAACAATGAACTACTTCACCCTAAGTACTGTATGGTACAGACCGGGGGTCAAACACTACATGTTTTTGACAGGAGAAACTCCCGACTGGTCCTCAACTAGATTTAAATCACGCTGACATTTTCACTCAGTTACAAAAGAAGTAAATACGTTTCTGGCCACATTAATATTGGCTTTGTTATTTCTTTGTCTCAGTTATCCTGGCCTCAGACTGTAAGATGTTATTGTCTGTTAAATTGGTCACCGTGTTAGATTATAATTAAGTCATGAAGTATTGCCGTGCCGTTGGTGAGAGACACGATGGACTACACGTTGCTATTAGCCAACCAAACAAAAATGGCCATGTTTTATGAAGTGTGAGACAACTTTCAGAGACAAGAACAGAAACAAACTTGCCATCCAAAGCAATGCGTATGATACCAGCTCTCTTGTGCCAAGAAAAACCTTAAAAAAAACACCTTTCATCTGAGACTCCACAGTGGTGCCTCCTCAACGACCAGTACACATCACGCAACTCAGAGAAAGAGTCTCACTGATTATAACCCAGTGGGGAACATTTAAGAGTAGCAATCCTGCTCCGCTCACCCTGGCGATATCTGCAGCCATCTGCTCCTGGCTCCTCAGTCTGGTGTACTCCTCTGCGATGTGTTTGGCGGCCTCCTCCGTCAGCACCGGGCTCACACCCTTAGCGATGTGGATGTACTTCCTCATGAACTCCTTACTCACAATCTTATCCCTGGAACAAAAGAAAGATTCATTTAACCGGATATGCAAAAAGCTCATAACAACTACAGAGGAAATATTTTGGGGATGTATATATATATAAAAGTATAAATATTAAAAGTAAAAATATTTTCCATCATTCCAGGACTGAGGTGTGTGTGTGTGTGTGTGTGTGTGTGTGTGTGTGTGTGTGCGTACTTCTTCTTCTTGCTCCCATGCAACAGGTTGTTGTGCTTCTCATAGATCTGCAGCTCCTCGTGCTCCTCTACGATAGCGTCTGGGTCCTCTGTGGCCAGGACGTCTACGCTCCCGCCCATTGCCATGGCTAAAAACAGCAAACACAAGGAAATGCATAATTCGACAATTTTTAAATAAGTATCAACTTGTTATACAGAAAAGCCCAGATCCACGGTACCTGTTCCCTCCTGCTCTCGGGGGTTGCGGTAGCGGTGCATCCTCAGCACGTGGTCGGAGATCTCGCGGTCCTGCTCGGCGTCCATCTGATCCAGCATGATGAAGAGGAGGTCGAAACGGGACAGCAGGGAGTCCTGCAGGCCGATGTTGTCCATGGGGGTTTTGTACTGGTCGTACTGGGAACGAGGAGGAGGAGGGGAGAGTTTTACATGAGGAAAAAACCACAGAGCAGCTGCTGCCTCACACATTAGCCGTCATGTGGTTACTCACCCTGCCGTAGACCGGGTTGGCAGCTGCCAGCACCGAGCAGCGAGCGTTGAGGCGGGCGTGGATCCCGGCCTTGGCGATGGTGACGCGGCCCTGCTCCATCACCTCGTGGATGGCCGTGCGGTCCATGTCGGACATCTTGTCGAACTCGTCGATGCACACCACGCCCCGGTCAGCCAGCACCATGGCGCCTGCCTCCAGACGGCGCTCACCTGATGGAGAGAGGATGAGGACACACGCTCTGATCAGAACAGCAGCTTAAAGAGCACTGATACTGATATATTTCTACAGTGACAATCCTGAAATGATCTATTCCACAGTAAAAAAGTTGGACTTTACTTTGAAAAATCTCCAAATCTATTCAGTAAATATGCTTGATATTCGGTATGTAGGTAGTCAGAGGTCCTGAACACAGGCATATAAGTCTCTCTCTGAACTTATTGAGCAAAGTGTTTTTACAGTACTTTGAAGTATCCTGAAATGATCCATTTTCTAGAGTGAAAATCCTGAAATGATCTATTCCACGGTGAAAATGTTGGACTTTACTTTGAAAAATCTCTCAATCTATCCAGTAAAAATGTTTGATATTCAGTATGTAGGTAGTCAGAGAGGTCCTGAACACAGGCATATCAGTCTCTCTATGAACATATTGAGCAAAGTGTTTTTACAGTACTTTGAAGTATCCTGAAATTAACTATTTTCTACAGTGAAAATCAGTATCAGTATATTTGTGTGCCAGTGGATGCATTTGTGTGCGTGTCCTACCGGTCTCCTGGTCGGTGGTGACGGCCGCGGTCAGACCCACACCAGAGGAACCCCGCCCAGTGGTGGGGATGGCTCTGGGAGCCGTGTGGAGAACGTAACGCAGCAGCTGGGACTTGGCCACCGATGGATCACCTGATCGAAACAAAAGACAACGCACGACGACATTAGTCTGACCTCCAACTCGAGCTTCCTGAGTGAATGAGAACATTAGCAGGGGAGGCGCTGGTACCAATGAGGAGGACGTTGATGTCTCCTCGGATGCGCGAGCCGTTTTCCAGCACCTTCTCCACGCCGCCGAGCAGCAGGCAGAGGATGGCCTTCTTGATGTACTCGTGCCCGTGGATACTGGGAGCCAGGGAGCGAGACAGCTTATCGAACACATCCTGGGGGAAAGAAGAAAAAGGGGGTTTCAATCTTCCCACATGAGACTCAGTTGCTTTTCCAAGCGTGTCCAAATGGGAGAATGAGGTCTTACTATGGAGCGACTCTGGCTGAAGTTTCGGATTTTGGCCACATCGTCCGCAGAGAAGGACGGAGACATCTCCTTGCTCATCTGTTTGATGTGGCAGGCGATCATGATGGTCCTGAGGAGGGAAGGGTTGGAAATAGGGTTGGTAATGAATATTCAAATATTCGTCATTAAGAATTTATTCGAATAAAAATCCAAGCCTAATGAATAATCGTTCTAGTCCCGCGCATTATGAGAACAACATCTTCCGGTATCTTGCGGACTGACGGTGAATCGACTGAGCACACGTCTTACCCCAGAACATGTGAATATGATGTTTGTTAGCCATGTCTCAGAGCCTACAGTAGGCTAGCCTGTAAGGTAGCTATAGCCATGACTGTCAGTTTAAAACAATGATCTAATTTGGCATTAAGCCATGTTTTGTTATTATTCTTGTGTATTTGTGTCCAGTCTGATGACCAGTCAACTTCCCTCATAGTTTTACGTTAAGTAGCGTAGGCTAAGTTAAAACTCAATTGTCAAATAATTAGGCTGCCGCGAGCGTTGGGAAGCCTGACGTTTAAAAGGATGGATGTAAGTCATTAGACCGTGTTAATTTCTTTTTCAAATTATTTTCCAATGTTATTACTATTTATTCATTTTTCAAAGGTCTATGCTGTAGCCAGGCAGGGATGCGTTAAAATCAAAAATGGCGTATTTCCTTAAAGCTATTTTTGAGAAATATCAGTCCTGTTGTGTGCATGTTTGACCTTAATGCGTGTGGGGGTGATGGGTGGGAGAAAAAACATGGGGGGGTGGTCATGAATATTCGAATAATTGTTCAATAACGTTATGAATATTCGAACATGAAAACTCCTGTAAGGTCCCATCCCTAGTTGGAAAATTAGTGAGAACGCAGGGAGATAAAAATCTGCAGCTCAACAGTCAACACACGAGGTGGTGTCTCACCGGAACGTGCCGGAAGTGAACCCTCCCTTCTTTCCTGGCAGACAGCGGTACGTCCCGATCACCTGCACCCGGTCTCCTGGTTTGACCACGTCCACCAGGTCGTTGTCCAGGATGATGTCCACGGAGCGGGGGAGCTGGCCGGCGGGCGCCTTCTCTGGCATCTCCTGCACCGTGATGGTCTGGTGGTCCTTGTAGATGGACAGACCGAACTCTGTCTCCAGCGGGTTGTTCTCCTCATCCTATCAGGAGAGGGAAACAAGTGAGCATGGACCCTGGGACCAGTTGTCAGAACCTTTTCTTCTGATTGACACCACAGGGATCAGCCTGTATTTTGGCCACGTTACCTTGGTGGGGTAGATGGCGCTGGAAGGGAAAGCGTCCAGGGAGGTCATGTCGGTGTACTTCCTCTCCATCGTCTTCTTCGTGGCCGGGCAGTAGTGGACGCTGCGCACCACTTTGGGACGCACCAGAGAACCTGAAGAGAAAGAAGGAAATTAATCTAAGAATCTCGTTACACAACTATTATTATGAAGCCAGGAGGGGATAATGATAGTATTTAACTTTTATGCAAAAGAAGGGGGACAGAAACAATAACTTTCCTATGAACACCTAAAATACAAACATTTAAAGCTCTGAGGGAAAATGTTTGCATGATAAGAAAAGGACAAAGTTGGAGATCAATTGATTTAGTTTATAAGTTAGTTGTGAACAAGTGATTGAAAACACTTTGTGTGATTATTTCTTAGTTTCACAGTCTGAGTTACCATCTGTTTTAAGTTGGCTCTTCAGTTAAAGAAAAAACTGAAGCCCCACACTTGTGGTGACATATTCATAACTGGAGAGTCACAGTATCACTTCAGATGATGTTAAAGAGGGTAGACCGTAGATCCCAAAAGAGGAGTGGGGGGTGGGTCGATCGATACAGAACTTACACTTGGTGATGATGCCCTCCACACAGACCATGCTGCCCAGCAGGCGTGCGGTGAGGGTGCGGGGGGTGACGTGCATGGAGCCGAAGCTGCCCTCCAGGGCGATGAAGAACTCCTCATACTGCTTGGCGTAGGTGGCGTCCACCGAGGCCACCACGTCCTTCAGCGCCCGCTGGAAAGCCAGCAGCTCCTCGAAGGCGCTTTTCATCAGTCTGGTGGAGGACAAAGAAGATTTGGGTGATGACTCAAGAGAGAAAGGTTTGATGACAGCAAAACACAGAAATCTGTCTCTATGGCTTCTATGGTGAACACTTTATATATTAACTAGGTTCTATGTAAGGCCCACCTGGGGCCCCAAAGTCCCTAGAAACGCTCCTGTGTGCAACAAATTATAAAGTGTGGGGACTCACAAAAAAACAACTGAGAATATGGATCCATGTATGACATAATGCAAGACTCTACTCTTCTAATCTCATCTCATCATATATCAACCCACTGTCCATCCCTTTACTGGCTATACCAGCCCCATGCACAGACTTGACCACTTATATACATTTTTTGTTTTAATATATATTATTTTGTACTATCCACTCCAGCAACACAAGAACACTTTCCTACTGGACACCGACACAATCATTGCATTCAGTACCATAGGGTCAGACCCATTCCTGTATCTATAGTATGTTCTTCCTATGTATATGTGATTTATGTATGTATGTCGGTGAGGTGTATAAGTGTATAAACTACTGGATGACCTACATTTCCCACGGGATTAATAAAGTATCCATCTATCTATCTATCTATCTCCCCCCCACACACACACACTCATTGACTCACTTTGCAGCTCGGACCTCGTTGCGTCTCCTCAGGTCGTTGATGTTGACGACGAGTCGAGCTTTATTCTCGCTGATCATGTCCCGGACTTTACTCTGGTAAACGCCCTGGTCTTGCTGCAGGATGGAGAAAAGAAAAAACAGACAGATGCTTGACGTTCGTTCACTTTGGATCAAACTCTTTTCGGAGACAATGGTTCTCTGATCTCAGGGAGACGAGACGCCTCGAATCAGACACAACATCAAGACTCAAACCGAATCAGAACAACGAGCAGCATCTGGAAACAGTTTCCAAACCATCAGTGAAACATGTGATTCAATGAGATCTTCTTCTTTTGTGGAGCCCGCATGGTTCCTCGACACTTCTATTAAAGTCAGACTTACGTCATCATCCAGGAAGTCCAGGTAATCCCTCTGAGCCTCCCTCATCTCCAGGTCATCTACCACGTCGGTCGCCATTATGTTCGATTATTGATTCCGCTTGTAAACTCACTAATATGTTGTTCAGAGTTCGATGCTGTTTCCTCCGCCGCCGTCAACCGAACAACTGATCAGGGTTTCGCGCCACGGCGTGCCGGCCACCAGCAAAACGTAAAGCCTGATTGGTCAACTCCACCAGCGCTGGTTTGCATAGTCGGCGCGGAAACGTGCAGCTGTCCAATAGAATCTTCAGTGACACCATGTGGCCCCGCCTACTTAGAGAACTCCCGCGAAAACAGAGCAGGAAGAGGAGGGCTGTAAAAACACAACGTAGGAAAGACGATGATATAAAGCGTTTGTGCATTTGTCCACAGGATGGCGACATTTCTAAGAAGCCTCAAATATCGCATGTGTACATACAATAGAATTTCCAAAACCATTATCTCCCACAGCAATAATACACATTCACTCCGGATCATCTGTCAGTATTTGCCAAAACTGTATTTCTTCTTATGCAAACTATTATAGTTTTCAAGCAATGCCTAAATAATAAACTGCCCTCAACTGCCAGTTTATTAAAATAATGATAAAATACTGTATAATCAATGATAATGATGAGGAAGAGATAGATAACATACTGATCTCATATGCGTAAATTCACCTGTTACAGCAGCCGATTGTCAGATTGAGGTAGAAAAGAGAACATGTAACAGTATAAAAATTAAATTAAAAATAAAAACACAGTGAAACAACGTGATTGACTCGTATTGGTGGAATCACAAACCTGTGGTTGCACAGACTCTGGCGTTCATTTTTGGTCAGTGGGAGAAGCAGAGGTCCTCCGTCAATCTTAATATACTTGTCTTATGTTTGACCATGTTCATGCCTAAAAAGTAATGATAAGGATCTTAATAAAGTTACTGTCTCTCTGATGCTTTTTCCTATTCAATTTTTCTTCCTCTTTGACCATCGCCGACTCTTCCCTGCGTATCTGCCTAATTTTTCCACCTCAGTATTTCAATGAGCCATTAAAGGGGTGTGTTATGTATTGTTATCCAATTAAGTTTGTTCCCTCGGGGCCTCCGTTATGCCCCACTGTTTACCCCATTGAATGCTGGGTATTCTCTGTCCTGTGAAACACAGAGTAAAGGATGCATGTTTAAATCATCACGGTCTCCTGACTATCATTCCTTAGTTGTATTAGTATCGAGTGTGCAAACTTAATTGAATAACAATACATAACAGGGTGGATGATGGCTGCAGGAGGAGCTCTGCAGCGTCACCTGCCATGATGACAACCGGTAGTCCCAAATGACATTACTTAGCGGAGGATGTCATCCGTCATATCAAGTTTTCACCAAATGAACTTGAGCCAGAACAAGAGGAAAAAAACAAAAAGGAAACTGAAATTTGGAGCATGTCTGTTTTCCGTTTCCCTACTGTTTGGTGGGACAAATAGAAATGCGGTTTTCCATTTTGCAGCCCGTCCCTCTGTGTCCAGTCTCTGCTGTGGTTGGTTCATCATGTCTCGTGCTTTGTGGACCTCTTCTCTAACAGGGGCCGCAGGAATAGGGTGTGACCGGCAAAAATAAGTGTCTGCATAAAAGTGAAACTGTGCATAGAGAAAACGTGACACTGTCACTGATCCCTTTGTTTTAACAGCACGCTGCCACAAATTATTTAACATCCTTTGTGAGTTTCCAATGCGAACAGCGTGGAAAGAGTTAAACGAAGCCAGGAATTGGAGCAGAGCAGCAGGGGAGGGGCCCTCACCAGCGTCATCATGCTGAAATGAAACTCAACAAGGAAAGTAACAGTTTACTCGTCACTTCAAGCTGCTGCTTTTAAACCTCGCAAACTTCACAGGTAAATTAAAATCTTCCATTAAATCTAACAGATTATTCAGCACAGAAATAAGTCATAACTGCCTACCATGTTTTTGTCCAGATATGGCATCGGCCAGCTCTCTGCTGTCAGAGGAGAGGTTACTGTGTTCCATCTGTCTGGACGTGTTCACAGACCCAGTCACGATCCCGTGCGGACACAACTTCTGCAGTAAATGTATCAACCCGTACTGGGACAGCGGGGACACTTGCCAGTGTCCGATGTGCAAACAGAAATTCTCCACAAGACCTGAACTCCGAGTCAACACTGTCATGTCAGAGTTAGCTAATGAGTTTAAGAAGTTGGTTCAAGTCAAAGCCTCGACTCCAGGCCCACAGCTTCTGGAGGTTGACGTTCCTTGTTACATCTGCTCTGAGATCAAAGAAAAGGCCGTTAAATCTTGCCTGACATGTCTGATTTCTTTCTGTGAGTCACACCTGGAGCCGCATCGGAGAGTTGCTGGGCTCAAAGGTCACACGTTATTAGAGCCAGTGAAGAATCTCGACGACAGGATGTGCAAGACACACAACAAGATGACAGAGCTGTACTGCTTGAAGGAGCAGGCCTTCATTTGCGTCCTGTGTTTGAAAGCCGATCACAAGAGTCACAACGCCGTCCCCCTGGAGGAGCAATATGAAAAATTGATGGCAACAAATGACGAGGCACAAGCAAACATCCAGAAGTTGATACAAACACGGATTGAGAAGATAGCTGAGGTCGAAGAATTACTCGATGTCAGCCAGGTAGATTCTGAAAAAGAGGAACAAGCCGCCGTGCAGGTGTTCACCGAGTTGATCCAGTTCATTCAGGCGAGCCAGGCCGAGCTCGTTGAGGCGATCGAAGAGAGGCACAGTGCAATAAAGCAAAAGGGTGAAGAGTTTCTCAAAGAACTGAGGAGCGAAGTTACTGAGCTCAAGAGCCGAAGCAGTCAGCTGGAACATCTGTCACAGTCAGAGGATCACTATCATTTCCTCCAGAGCTTCCCGACCTTGTCCAAACCTCCACACAAGAGCTGCCCCGACACAGATCTCGGGCCTGACCTGTCTTTCCAGGCAACGCGAGGAGACCTGACTCGGCTGAAACAATCGAGGAAATAATGGAAGAGATTCCTGAGATCAGAATGAAAAGAATGAGAGAGCACGCGGTCGACTTGACCCTTGACCCCGACACTGCATTTAAGACACTTTTCATAAGCGAAGACGGAAAACAAGTTACAGAAGAAGACATAAAGTGCAAAGTTACTGACAATCCAAAGAGATTTCTAAGATGTTGTGAGGTTTTGGCAATAGAGGGATTCACAACAGGGAAGTTTTACTTTGAGGTGCAGGTTAAAGGAAAGACAGAATGGGGCGTTGGCGTGGTCAGGGAGTCGGTGGATAAAACGGATATGGCAAACCTATCAGTAGGAAATGGATTTTGGATCTTTTCATTGGATAAGGGCAAATATAAAACATCTGCACTCTCAAAATATGAAATATTGAAAGAAGACCTTCAGAAGTTGGGCGTCTTTGTAGACTACAACAAAGGTGAGGTGTCTTTTTACAATGTAGACTCTAAATCATGCATCGGTTGTATCACGGGCTGCTGTTTTACAGAGAAACTTTATCCGTACTTCTGCCCTCAGTCAAATTATAATGGAAGAAACTCCGCCCCTCTCATTATTACACCTGTACCTCAAACGCACCAGTTTTTATCCCAGTGGCAGGAAACATTATGTTTTCGGGTTGTCTATCCATCTGTCCCATTCTCGAGAACATTGTATCGCATGAACGCCAAGTTGAGAATTTTTTCAAATTCGGTAGAAACATTCACTCAAAGAGGAGCTGGTATATAAAAATGTATGTACACAGTTCATGTTTCTAGTTATTGTTATTGTCTGATCCTTTTATATTCGAATGGTAAAGTTTACTGTCATAATGTGGTGTTGGTTTTAATTCAAGTATTTTACCAAGTGTTTCAATCGTTGAAATATTGACATAATAAACTGCATATATACAGATTCTGTTGTGTCATTCTTTCATGTCACAGCTCAGCTGGATTTATATATTAAAGACTAAAGAAGTTCCTCTACACATCAGACTACTCGAAGGATTACAGTCCAAGGCCCCCACTGTTTGGAGCAGATCACAGGTTCAGTATTTTTGCACTGAGGTAAATGTTAAGGGGCCTAAACTACATCTTATTACAAGAGATCTGTCTCAATGATTCCTGGTTCTTTACAGTTTCTAACACTAGTTTAGTTTTACTGTACAGGTGAATTCAACAGGGTAGTTTCTCACATCTTTGTCTTTGTATCAGATTTATCAATCAATGGTCGTCTGCCCACTTCTTTCACTCCTGACTCCTGCCTCTGTGCTCCTGCCCCCACACTGGTGTGTGTGAGTGGGTGAGTGTGTGTTTGTGAGAATGACATACAGTCCCTGACAAAAGTCTTGTCACTTATCCATTTTGTAGAAACAACAGCCTATAACCTGACTTCTAATTCATCAATTGGTTTTAGAAATGGCTCATATGAAAGCTTAAACCCTCCCAAATTATGTTTAATATACTAAAATAAATTTGCTTCACTGAAGAAAGATTGATCATTTAATGAACACAGAAAGGTCAGATTTTGGCAAGACAAAAGTTTTGTCGCCTACAGAGAGTAATGTGAAAATTTAACAAATAATTTACTTCAAATACGAAAATATGTTGCAAAACATCAGTGAATTAAGTAGTGGTGCTGTGAGATCCATATTTAATATCTTGTATGACTTCCATGAGCTTGAAGGACTGCATCCATGCGGTTCGACAATGATTCATAATTTATTGATGAAGTCATCAGGAATAGCAAAGAAAGCAGTCTCACATGCCTCCCAGAGTTCATCAAGGTTCTTTGGTTTCGTCTTCCATGCTTCCTCTTTCATTCTACCCCAGACATGCTCAATGATGTTCATGTCTGGTGACTGGGCTGGCCAGTCCTGGAGCACTTGATCTTCTTTGCCTTGAGGAACTTTGAGGTAGAGATGGAAGTATGCGATGGAGCACCATCCTGCTGCAAAATTTGACCCCTTGTATGGTTGGGAAGGTAAGAGGTAGCTAATACTTCTTGATATTTTAGGCTATTGATATTGCCTTCCACCCTGCAAATCTCTCGCACACCCCTATACTGGATGTAACCCCAGACCATGATTTTTCCGCCACCAAACTTAATTGTTTTCTGGGTGAATCTCGGATCCATGTGGGCTCCAGTAGGTCTCCTGCAATATTTGCAGCGGCTGTGATGTAATTCAACCGAAGATTCATCTGAGAAATCCACCTTCTGACACTTTTCCAGCATCCATCCTTTTAGCAGGCTGTGGGCCACACGTTTCTTTAATTGCCTTTTGTTTCGTGCTGGTTTCTGGGAATTGATTCGACCATGAAGGCCATTTCGAGACAGTATTCTACAAACTGTCCTGGTTGACACGGGGACTTGAGGTGACCAGGCCTGGTGGAGCTCTGCTGCAGTGGAAAAGGGGCTGGCCTTGGATTTCCGAGCAGTTGTCTTGCGGGGTCTGCCGGACCTGGGCTTGTCAAAAACATCTCCAGTCTCTTCAAATCTTGTTCTTATTCTTTGTACTTGATGCTGAGAAACATTGAAGGTGTCAGCCACCTCAGCAGTGGATCTGATCTTCAGCCTCTTGATAATCAATGCTTTGGTCTCAGGGTGAATCTTAGGCATGTTGTCAGAGGTCAAGTTGCAGTTGATGTGACGGTCTGGTGTGCTGGGGTTCTTTTTATACACACCCACTAATTGATTGATCAATTATCGATCAAAGGTGAGGCTGTAATCTAGGATTGGGTGCATCATATGACAAGGCGACAAGACTTTTGTCTTTGCAAAAACTGACTCAGTGGGCTTTACCAAGCTGTGAACGTTAGAATGCTTTTCAGCAGTTCCGTTTGGCACCAAAACATTATTTCAAAAACTGTTGGGATTGAAATTAGCCATTTCTTGTAAAAAAAATTTGATTACAAATATATTTGAGGGGCACTTAAGGTCAACTTGTACCCAAGCGACAAGACTTTTGTCAGGGACTGTATAAGATGCACACATTATCATTGGGAGTGATAATTTAAAAAACACTTCACTAATTTTCATGAAATTATCTGTCAGGGTGGGGAATTACTGAAGGAAGAAGCCAGTCAATCATTGTGCAGATCCGGATCTGGGGTAGGATCATCTATTTCTCAGAGAATATGGATCTCAAAGGAAAAATAATAATAATAATAATAATAATAATAATAATTGAAAATTCCTTCAGAATACGTTTCACCACTTTCTAACTTTCTGCAAATTTTGGTAAGAAGTTGAGCATGTTAAAGCCCTCAAAAAGCCAATTCATTTGCCTGAATAATAATAATAATAATAATAATAATAATAATAATAATAATAATAATAATAATAATAATAATAATAATAATAATAATAATAATAATAATAATAATAATAATAATAATAAATAGAAATAAGAAATAAATATGCTAAAATATATGAAAATATAACATTTTTAGGGCTGGGTGGCGTTTTTCCAATTGCACCTGAGACTTTTTTGTTTGTCTGATCATGATACACCTGGGTATCGATTTTTGTGAAGATCGGTCAATGTGAGCACATTCCCGGGGTCTCGGGGGGCACCGTTGAGCCATTTTGCGACGCCCATTGAAAATTCCTCCAGAATACGTAAATTTTCAACACTTCAATCATTGTGCAGATCCGGATCTGGGGTATGAATCAATGATTTAATTTTCACTGTATTAAAATTTTGTTTTACATTTTCATCTATTTCTCAGAGAATATGGATCTCAAAGGAAAAATAATAATAATAATAATAATGAAGGCCATTTCGAGACAGTATTCTACAAACTGTCCTGGTTGACACGGGGACTTGAGGTGACCAGGCCTGGTGGAGCTCTGCTGCAGTGGAAAAGGGGCTGGCCTTGGATTTCCGAGCAGTTGTCTTGCGGGGTCTGCCGGACCTGGGCTTGTCAAAAACATCTCCAGTCTCTTCAAATCTTGTTCTTATTCTTTGTACTTGATGCTGAGAAACATTGAAGGTGTCAGCCACCTCAGCAGTGGATCTGATCTTCAGCCTCTTGATAATCAATGCTTTGGTCTCAGGGTGAATCTTAGGCATGTTGTCAGAGGTCAAGTTGCAGTTGATGTGACGGTCTGGTGTGCTGGGGTTCTTTTTATACACACCCACTAATTGATTGATCAATTATCGATCAAAGGTGAGGCTGTAATCTAGGATTGGGTGCATCATATGACAAGGCGACAAGACTTTTGTCTTTGCAAAAACTGACTCAGTGGGCTTTACCAAGCTGTGAACGTTAGAATGCTTTTCAGCAGTTCCGTTTGGCACCAAAACATTATTTCAAAAACTGTTGGGATTGAAATTAGCCATTTCTTGTAAAAAAAATTTGATTACAAATATATTTGAGGGGCACTTAAGGTCAACTTGTACCCAAGCGACAAGACTTTTGTCAGGGACTGTATAAGATGCACACATTATCATTGGGAGTGATAATTTAAAAAACACTTCACTAATTTTCATGAAATTATCTGTCAGGGTGGGGAATTACTGAAGGAAGAAGCCAGTCAATCATTGTGCAGATCCGGATCTGGGGTAGGATCATCTATTTCTCAGAGAATATGGATCTCAAAGGAAAAATAATAATAATAATAATAATAATAATAATAATTGAAAATTCCTTCAGAATACGTTTCACCACTTTCTAACTTTCTGCAAATTTTGGTAAGAAGTTGAGCATGTTAAAGCCCTCAAAAAGCCAATTCATTTGCCTGAATAATAATAATAATAATAATAATAATAATAATAATAATAATAATAAATAGAAATAAGAAATAAATATGCTAAAATATATGAAAATATAACATTTTTAGGGCTGGGTGGCGTTTTTCCAATTGCACCTGAGACTTTTTTGTTTGTCTGATCATGATACACCTGGGTATCGATTTTTGTGAAGATCGGTCAATGTGAGCACATTCCCGGGGTCTCGGGGGGCACCGTTGAGCCATTTTGCGACGCCCATTGAAAATTCCTCCAGAATACGTAAATTTTCAACACTTCAATCATTGTGCAGATCCGGATCTGGGGTATGAATCAATGATTTAATTTTCACTGTATTAAAATTTTGTTTTACATTTTCATCTATTTCTCAGAGAATATGGATCTCAAAGGAAAAATAATAATAATAATAATAATAATAATTGAAAATTCCTTCAGAATACGTTTCACCACTTTCTAACTTTCTGCAAATTTTGGTAAGAAGTTGAGCATGTTAAAGCCCTCAAAAAGCCAATTCATTTGCCTGAATAATAATAATAATAATAATAATAATAATAATAATAATAATAATAAATAGAAATAAGAAATAAATATGCTAAAATATATGAAAATATAACATTTTTAGGGCTGCAAAGCAGCACTGGGTGGGCCCGAGCACATCCATTTTGAAGCGTTGCATGCTTTTTGTCTGAAAAAACAAAAATAACCAGTTCTGAGAGAGAGAGAGACGTAACCTTTGCAAGACATAAAGTTTCCTTTGATCTAGGAAGACTGAAATCAAAGGATTCATGGTCCATGTATGTCCGCGTTACAGAACATCATGTTTTAATGGCGTGTAATAAAACTTTGACGCCACGCCACGGTCACACTGTGTGATTAAAAAAAAATCCGTCAGTCAGTTTTTATCTCCATCTTGTCGTGATGACACTCATCTCAATTTGAAGTTGATCCGATGAAAACCCTGGTACAAGTGTATCAAAGAAAAAATGTGGAATATGGCCAAAATGGCCACTAAATGCAATATAGCAGGCTTCCTGTTGTGTTTTTCCAATTGCACCCAGAGACTTTTTTGTTTGTCTGGTCATGATACACCTGTATATCGATTTTTGTGAAGATAGGTCAATGGGAACACCTTCCGGGGGTCTCGGGCTGTCTCGGGGGGCACCGTTGAGCCATTTTGCGACGCCCATTGAAAATTCCTTCAGAATACGTAAATTTTCACCACTTTCTAACTTTCTGCAAATTTTGGTAAGAAGTTGAGCATGTTAAAGCCCTCAAAAAGCCAATTCATTTGCCTGAATAATAATAATAATAATAAAGATAGTTTCTCTTTCGTTAACAGCCTGGACAGTGCTAGTACAGAGAAGAACAAATCACTGGACACAGTCTAGTTTTGCTGACAAATTTCAGACTGAACAAGGAAATAAATAATTGAAGACCAATGTTTTTTGAATGCTAAATTACATCTACAAAATACATCCAATTGAATATCTTAAGGTGCAAATTTGGTTACAGTATTTTGGTGACTTTATTTTGAAGTTTATAAATGATCAGTGTCTTGCTTGATGGCACTTAAAAACTAACCTTTTGTGTCTATTAGCTGTATTTTGTTACTGCCTGGATGTTTACCTGCCTGTATACCTGCCCGCCAGCTTGTCCACGCATCTACATGTAAGCCTGTTTAATTATATTATAATTATAATGAAAATCGGTTATGTGGAAACCTAGCGGCTGGGTTCCAGGGGGCGCTGTTGAGCCATTTTGCCACGCCCATTTCCAAATACTCCAGAATACTGTCATTTTCACCACGTTCTAATATACTGCAAAGTTTAGCAACTTTTTGAGCATGGGAAAGCCCTCAAAAAGCAAATTCCGCATAGTCACAATAATAATAATAATAATCCTTACAATTTCAATAGGGCCTCTCACCATTCGGTGCTCGGGCCCTAATAATAAGAAAATACGAAGTGAATGTGATTATTGTGAATCGCAAATGAAGCGTTGCATGCGTTTTGCCTGAAAATAATAATAAAAATAATAAATAAATATGCTAAAATATATGAAAATATAACATTTTTAGGGCTGCAAGGCAGCACTGGGTGGGCCCGAGCACATCCATTTTGAAGCGTTGCATGCTTTTTGTCTGAAAAAACAAAAATAACCAGTTCTGAGAGAGAGAGAGAGGTAACCTTTGCAAGACATAAAGTTTCCTTTGATCTAGGAAGACTGAAATTAAAGGATTCATGGTCCATGTATGTCCGCGTTACAGAACATCATGTTTTAATGGCGTGTAATCAAACTTTGACGCCACGCCACGGTCACACTGTGTGATTAAAAAAAAATCCGTCAGTCAGTTTTTATCTCCATCTTGTCGTGATGACACTCATCTCAATTTGACGTTGATCCGATGAAAACCCTGGTACAAGTGTATCAAAGAAAAAATGTGGAATATGGCCAAAATGGCCACTAAATGCAATATAGCAGGCTTCCTGTTGTGTTTTTCCAATTGCACCCAGAGACTTTTTGTTTGTCTGGTCATGATACACCTGTATATCGATTTTTGTGAAGATAGGTCAATGGGAACACCTTCCGGGGGTCTCGGGCTGTCTCGGGGGGCACCGTTGAGCCATTTTGCGACGCCCATTGAAAATTCCTTCAGAATACGTAAATTTTCACCACTTTCTAACTTTCTGCAAATTTTGGTAAGAAGTTGAGCATGTTAAAGCCCTCAAAAAGCCAATTCATTTGCCTGAATAATAATAATAATAATAATAATCCTTACAATTTCAATAGGGTCTCACCAGACACCTTTGATGTCTGTGCTCGGGCCCTAAATAATTGAAAATTCCTTCAGAATACGTTTCACCACTTTCTAACTTTCTGCAAATTTTGGTAAGAAGTTGAGCATGTTAAAGCCCTCAAAAAGCCAATTCATTTGCCTGAATAATAATAATAATAATAATAATAATAATAATAATAATAATAATAAATAGAAATAAGAAATAAATATGCTAAAATATATGAAAATATAACATTTTTAGGGCTGCAAAGCAGCACTGGGTGGGCCCGAGCACATCCATTTTGAAGCGTTGCATGCTTTTTGTCTGAAAAAACAAAAATAACCAGTTCTGAGAGAGAGAGAGACGTAACCTTTGCAAGACATAAAGTTTCCTTTGATCTAGGAAGACTGAAATCAAAGGATTCATGGTCCATGTATGTCCGCGTTACAGAACATCATGTTTTAATGGCGTGTAATAAAACTTTGACGCCACGCCACGGTCACACTGTGTGATTAAAAAAAAATCCGTCAGTCAGTTTTTATCTCCATCTTGTCGTGATGACACTCATCTCAATTTGAAGTTGATCCGATGAAAACCCTGGTACAAGTGTATCAAAGAAAAAATGTGGAATATGGCCAAAATGGCCACTAAATGCAATATAGCAGGCTTCCTGTTGTGTTTTTCCAATTGCACCCAGAGACTTTTTTGTTTGTCTGGTCATGATACACCTGTATATCGATTTTTGTGAAGATAGGTCAATGGGAACACCTTCCGGGGGTCTCGGGCTGTCTCGGGGGGCACCGTTGAGCCATTTTGCGACGCCCATTGAAAATTCCTTCAGAATACGTAAATTTTCACCACTTTCTAACTTTCTGCAAATTTTGGTAAGAAGTTGAGCATGTTAAAGCCCTCAAAAAGCCAATTCATTTGCCTGAATAATAATAATAATAAAAATAATAATAATCCTTACAATTTCAATAGGGTCTCACCAGACACCTTTGATGTCTGTGCTCGGGCCCTAATAATAATAACTAAAATTTCTAGGGCTGCAAAGCAGCAGTAGGCGGGCCCGAGCACATACATTTTGAAGCGCTGCATGCTTTTTGCCTGAAAAAAATAAATAATGACTGAGGACATATTGACACATAGAGCTGTTCAGGCTTGGACTCTGATTTTGAGTTTGGCGGTGATAGGACAATGCACAGTGGAGTTATGCCAATATCGTCTCCTTTGGCGAAGGATGAACCTTCGCCGTTGACACGGTGTGAGGAAATGTCCCAATTCTGAGCGAGAAAGAGACGTGACCTTTGCAAGACTTAAAGTTTCCTTTGATCTAGGAAGACTGACACTGCAGGAGTGGAGTTGTTTGTTTGCGGCTCAGCATCAAAGGATTCATTGTCCATGTATGTCCGCGTTACCGAACATCGTGTTTTAATGGCGTGTAATCAAACTTTAACGCCACGCCATGGTCACACCGTTTGACGAAAAATCAATCCCTCAATCAGTTTTTATCTCCATCTTGTTGTGATGACACTCATCTCAATTTGAAGTTGATCCGATGAAAGCCCTTGTAAAAGTACATCAAAGAAAAATTTTGGAATATGGCCAAAATGGCCACTAAATGCAAAATAGCAGGCTTCCTGTGGCGTTTTTCCAATTGCACCTGAGACTTTTTTGTTTGTCTGATCATGATACACCTGGGTATCGATTTTTGTGAAGATCGGTCAATGTGAGCACATTCCCGGGGTCTCGGGGGGCACCGTTGAGCCATTTTGCGACGCCCATTGAAAATTCCTCCAGAATACGTAAATTTTCAACACTTTCTAACTAACTCAATACTAATCCTCACAATTTCAATAGGGCCTCACCTGTCAGGTCAGTGCTCAGGCCCTAAATATAAAATAAAATGAAATTTAAAAATACAGAGAATAGGTACATCCATACACCTTTCATCCCCTACCCAGACGGTCGGTAGTTTAAGCCCAGTCTCCCCCATTCTGCGTATCCAAGTGTCCTTGGGGAGGTACTGAGACCCAGAAAGTGAACTGATAGTGTGTGAATGATGTGTGATAGAGAAAGTGCTGCCCATAGATGTTCAGTATGAATGTGTGTAAACAGCTGTGTGTCATCATCAAGATGAGAAAAGCTGTATTTAAGTAGCAGCTATTTACAGCTTTAATCTAAAATACCACCCTGCAGTAAATCTGTCATGAGGATGAACTGTATCAAATACTTCAGAATCAGAATAAGAATCAAAATTGTGTTTATTTGGCCAAATAAAGTACTATATGTATTCATAATTTTAAAAAATACCATCAAAAGGCTCCAATGGATTTGATATTTATTCTCATCTCATATATTTTGTGGCCTATAAGATTATTTGTTTGAAAAAAAATAAAAAGGCAAAACCTTCAGTTTCAACTCATACTTGCCAACAATGTGTTTTCAAACTACACATGCTGCTCAATTCCTACCTAATGTTCAAATCAATAACCTCTGGAACCTCCATTAATACAAACAAAATCTATTGTTAACCAGCCAGTCCGTCTCTCTCTCTCTGTGTCTCTTTCTCTGTGTCTCATTCTCTGGGTGTCTCTGTATGTCTCTCCCTCTCTGTGTCTTTCTGTCTCTGAGGCCGAGATGAGCTGGAGCAGAGAGGAGGAGGTGGAGAAGGAGAACAAGGCTCTGAAGGAGCAGGTCAACCTGCTAAAGGTTAGACAGAGGAGGCTGGAGGATGAGCTCATAAACGAGAGCCAGCTCATGAGTAAAACTAAGAAGAAGAAAACTCGTCCCAATGCCTTCTTCGGCTGCCTGGCCGTGCTCACTGCCAAAGAGAAGGTGCAGAGACAACGGAGGTGAAGCTGCTCTATAGAAGACTACTCCAACTGAGAGACTGAACTACAGGAACGTGAAGGACCAAGACAAACTTCTGAGCCAGCAGATAATCATTGCTCAAAGAAAAGAAGGATGATGAGACTTCTGTCCTGAAACCTCTCTTTGCCTTTTCCCTTCACCCATTCTAACCTCACCCACCCTCTTTCCGCTTGCCCCTGTCTCCCTCACCCTTTTACTACTCCTCAAAACAAAAACCCTCACCCATCCCCCTTTGAACAATGTTTTAAATATTTTAATGATGTGAATGTTATAAATATGTTATATTCTGTGAATAATATAAGTAGTACAGTAACATCTACCTCTGTCTTTCTGAATTTAGATACAGGATTCATGGCTCTGATCAATTAACACAGTGTTGGAGTTAAGCAGTGATTCATTTAGTGTGCTACTATTCACAACAACACAGCCACAGAAGACAAACAAAGTCTTATTATTATTTTATTAATTTGGTCTTGTTTGTATATTAATTATGACAACAATACTTATAATAATAAATAACCTTGTCATCAGTTAGTTTTCATATTTATTTGAACAGTTTGCTGATGATTAATGTCAAAATCACGACATTAGGCCACCAACCGTTTTGTAAATCTTGAAGATTTCACAGCATCTTTTGTGAAACAATGTTTATTTAAACTTTAACCATTTGAAAGTGGAGCTGAAATCACTATGATGGAATGACCAGAGGTAATAGAATCAAACTGCTCAGCTTTCTGAGTGGACTTCAATCTGACACACAACTGCAGGTGTCAGGAGGGAAATCCTTGTGGTCTCTGGAAAATCTGTGAGTCCAGGATAAAAACGTTTAGACAAAAAGTGTACTTTTAATGAGGCAGAGTTTTTAACAAAACAAAATCCAAAAAGCCCACAGCTCTCAAAAAACACAAAAGAGAAAAACAGAAAGAGCAAGGGAACCCAAGAAGACACTAACAAGTGAGGGATGATGGAGGAGATACGGCAACGGGTGCAGAGACGACAATGTACTACGACAAAGGTAAGCACAGACACTTCTACACAGGGGAGGGAGGGGTAATTGGACACAGGTGAAACACGTCTGCAGACAACACAACACAAGGTCGGGAAACAGGACACAGACAGGAAGTAAAAGGTGGAAACACACAAGAACCCACAAAAATAAACAGGAAACAGAACGCAGGGAGAAAACATAAATCCAAACACAAGGAAATCTCAGGTACAGGCAAAAACCAACAAAGAATCTATAATCAAAATGATTTATTAAAGCTACTACTAACAATTACGTTCGTCAACTGATGTAATGATTTATTTACTAATACTTTAACAGTTCAAGTTGATGATTTTTTATGCCCTGAGTCTCATTTGATTAGAAAGCATATTTTATTTCATGTGGCATGTAAATCTGAATATTAGTAGAAATTTCAATAGATTAGTAAAAAGCAGTTCCTAAATAAACACTTTGAGATTCAGTCCTTCTCCATTATTCTTCAGTTGGTTTTGTTGTGTTGTTTGGGACTGGTTTTCCTGACACATTATGAAAACATTATGGTTACATAGTTACGTTGTAGAATGGTAGTAAACACTACTGGAGTTTTAGAGCAGCTAAAATAGAAAAGCTTGAAAATGCTGCTTGGCCTGTTTAGCCTTTTAAAACCGGACGGGTAGGAACGGAGACATTTGCTTGCTGATCTTTTTTCCGGTCACCTTTGCTGTTTCCACAAGCTCCTCTCAAAGGACCCCCTGCAGAAGAAGAGGAAACAGAATCGGCCTCAGCTACTTGTAGAACAACATGGATCGAATAATTACAGGTGTTTTTTCAATCTGTTGTTAGTGCCAACAGCTGTTGTGCAAGTGAATTAGGCATCTTAAAAACGAAACCACTTCTACATGTGTAGATGAGGAGCTGTTATACAAGCAATCTGCGGTGGGTATACGTGTTGCTTTTACTCTGTTACATGTACTAGGTTAGTTATTTAACTAAATTGTTCTTCTGTGAGCAGTTGTTTTGCCGAATTTGCTGATTTACTTATTTGTGCTCCTCTCCTGTTTATCTTATGACCTAGTTTGGAAGAATTATATTATATTATATATATATTTTTGTTATTATTTATTGTGAATATTATTTTTATTTTCTATTGTCCGCATCGTCCTAGCTTGTGTTAATTAACATTTTTAAGTTAAACTTCAGGTTGTGTTGAAAACTGAGTATCTGCTCACACAATCCTGGCTGCAACCAAGCCTTGAGGATTCAGTGAAGGTTTGAAAGCAAACAATGCTTTACAGCCTGTATTTAGGCATTAGTTTTGAATGTGTCACTTTATTAATTTACATCAATTTGACTTTACTTTGTTATTACCTCATAATATCCTGTTTGACACCAATACATTCTAATGAAGCTACTCACTACTTGAGCAGTTTTTTAGTCTTACTCAAGTACATATTTGTCATACTTCTACTTGAGTCATTATAATTATAATCTCTCTGTTTATTCTGCTCACCACTGCAGAATGCGCGTGCCCAGTGTACGTGATGTGATATAGGTTTTCAGGTGTGTTTGTACTGATGGGGACTAGAACTCATATGGAGCCAAAACACTTGTGTGGACTCAGATTGTTTTAGTTTGAAAACACAGTAGTTTGTAGCCACATCCATACTACTACGTGGGCTTGTTGCAGTGTGTCAGAACAGTTCTTGTTCATTAATCTGTCTGTAGATAATGTTACAGCATGTTTCTATCTGCTTTGTGTGGAGTTTTATTACTTTTTGTCTCCAGTTTTAATTTCCCTCACCTTGTATTAATATACATATCCTCCTTCTCTGCCACTCCCATCACTCAGTTATGTCTGGCGATATTCTGCAACGGGTCAAGACCCTTACCTTGAACATCCCTCGGCCATGTGACATCGTGCCTACCTCCCTGCAGTTACCGAGCCCCACGGTCCAGGCCTCCCAGGTCCCCAGCCTGTTCCGGGAGCCCTACATCCTGTCAGGCTACCGTCCGGTGGAACAGAACTGGCGCTGCTACCTTCTCAGTCTATTCCAGAGACACAATGAGTCACTGAATGTCTGGAGTCATTTGCTCGCAGGTCCCGTGCTGCTGATCCGCTGGTGTGCCAATGCTGGTGCCCTGGGGTACACCTTTGATGCAGCCTCTCTACCTCTGTGCCTCTTCATGGTGTCTTGTCTCATCTGTCTGTTCGGCAGTGCAACAGCTCACCTCATGCAGTCTCACTCTGAACATGCACACTACTTCTTCTTCTGCATGGACTATGTTGGCATAGCCATGTATCAGTACGGGTTCTCACTTGGACATTATTTCTACGCTTCAGAGACAACGTGGAGAGAGAGCTTCGTTGGGCCGTTGTATCTCCCCGGAGCTGCTTTCTGTGCATGGCTCTTCTGTGCCTGCTGCTGTTTCGCCAAGTTCAGGTACAGGCGTCCATATCCGCTGCAGCGCAAAATCTACCAGGTGGTCCCTGCCGCATTGGCATACCTGCTGGACATCAGTCCCGTAGTCCACCGCCTGGTGACCGTCCCCTGGACACAAGAGTACTCGCAGCTCTTCCACGCCCTCCAGATCGCCTCCTTCCTGCTGGCTGCACTCTTTTTCTCCTGTCCAATCCCTGAGCGCTTCTTCCCAGGCCACTGCGACTTTGGGGTCCAAGGTCACCAGATCTTCCACCTGTGTCTGGCCCTGTGCACAATGTTCCAGCTGGAGGCACTGTTCCAGGATTATGCCAGGCGGAAGGATACGTTGGTGGAGGTATTTGGAGAAAGGCAGCTGTGGTGGGCTTGTGTATCCTTCCCCTGCCTGTTTCTGTGTTGTGTCCTGACAGCAGTCATCACAATGAAGCATGTCAATGAGCGACTGGGTATAAATAAATCTATTGATAATAA
This sequence comes from Limanda limanda, assembly GCF_963576545.1. Taxonomy (NCBI): domain Eukaryota; kingdom Metazoa; phylum Chordata; class Actinopteri; order Pleuronectiformes; family Pleuronectidae; genus Limanda; species Limanda limanda. The sequence goes on from NC_083653.1 coordinate 18,475,569, forward strand.
TGATAAGGATAATACTCATAAAAAGCCATATTAGGGTAAACAACCTGTTTATCTGTGAAGAATGTAATAATTATTTGAATTACTTGTATGATAATCACATATTATGTGGTCTGGTTATGGTCTGAATCGCACTTTTTTCTTTACACGTGGTGTTGGTGGCGGAAGCGTAAAGTATGTCACCTGTTCTCTGGTTAGTTGTTAATGAATGGAGAGGAAGTGATGGGGGAAGCCTTACTGTTTACTGTCCGCTGTTAAAGAGTCAGTTTAGCCGTCTATATGCTTTTAAAGACTTGGATCTATTCGGTGAGTCCCTAGATTTACAAAAACAAAATCACTAAATGCATATTAGATCTCCCTTTTATGATTATTTAACCAGCCGGCACATCAAGCTAGTTAGTAGTTTTTGAAAGTTTTTCTTTTTTCAAGCAAAGGCTGAATAACATGATTTATTTGTTGTTATTTACTCTCAGTTTTGGACAAACGTTTACAAGCCAAACCGTATTTGACCTCTTTATTGGCCACAGAGTACACAGTACGGCCTGAGGTAAGCAGCAGTGTCACTATAGAGAAAGAGAGAGAGAGAGAGAGAGAGAGAGAGAGAGAGAGAGAGAGAGAGAGAGAGAGAGAGAGAGAGTGCAGCTCTGTTTTATTGCGTTCACTGAGGTTGACGAGCCAAATTGTGGGATTTACATGAGGTGAACAAATAGGTCAGTTTAACACTGAGGCAGAAGGAGAGACCGCATGCAAACAAGTTGGCAAATGGATAAAGTCCCTCAAAAAATCCAGTTACAGTACAGTGTGTGTGTGTGTGTGTGTGTGTGTGTGTGTGTGTGTGTGTGTGTGTGTGTGTGTGTGTGTGTGTGTGTGTGTGTGTGTGTGTGTGTATTATTGTGCGCACCAGTTTGAGCGTAAAACTTATGGAGGACATTTTGACGGGGTCCTCACTGTTTTAAAGTCTGAGGGTTAAGCTGTGCTTTTTCAGTGATGTGTAATTTGCAAACGATCCGATTCTTTTGAACAGCTCTTTGGTAAGAACCAAGGGAACTGAGATTTTTTGCCCACTTCAGCTGTTCCTTTAATAAAGGTGCCCAAACCTTGCTGCCCTAAAGCCACGACACTCCCTCTCATGTGAAGAGTGAGAACACCAGATTTAGCTGAAAAGAGAAAAGAGGAGGTGGAACTTTTCATTAAAATGATATCGCCCTGTGCTATATTAACAATAATTCACATTAGGTGAAGGATGTCCTTTTGTGCTGTTAAACCTAATCAGCACATGCAAAAAGATATTGGTGGGATATCGAACATCTCTATACAACAAAATTAGCTGGTATATGCTGTTTACTTAAATGCAGGTAAATCCACACAAAAAGGGGATTTCCTGCTCTGTTGTCAGTAGAGGAGATGGGAATAAGATCCGTTAATTCCCATCTCTAGTTCTTTTAGGGTTAGTCTGGAAGGACACGTGAGGTGCACTGTCCTTGTCTCAGGATGCTCCCCTTGGTCCAGGTTATGTATTATTGAGTGTTATATGCACGTGGTGTCTCATGTTACATATGAATAAAACTAATGATGAATTTGTTTTTCTAATGTTTTTAAAATGAACTTTATTAAAAACCTACCTCTACCCCCAGAGCAGTGTGTGTGTGTGTGTGTGTGTGTGTGTGTGTGTGGTTTTTTGTGACAACATTGCCCTGCAGGGGCAAAAGGCAACAGCTACAGGCCGGACAGGATCAGTGGTGAGTAGATGATTCACTCACAATGATATCATTTTCATTATAATGGTTCATAAAAGAAAAAATCCTGTTCGTGCCTAATTTAAAGTATTGAATGATTTTGATAGAGCAGATGAAAAACTGGTTTATCTTGGCGAAATGAGCACTTTGTTACTCGTGACATGTCGGCACAGACGCAGAGTATTTAAACAGACTCTAAATCAAATACATGGTCAACAACATATTAGTCCAAAAAAGAGGAAAACCGATATTTGTGAGAGTGTTTCCTGTTTGCCCTGCATTATTTGTATCTCAGTCTCAATCTTATTCAGCTGGTGGCCACACCTGTAGACTTTTTAAAGTGTGAATTCCCACAGGATGACTCTCAGGATGGACCGGTATCACCGAGTGACTCAGAGCTCAGGCCTCCTTTGAAAGGACAAATGCGACATGAGAGCTTTGTTAACCAACCAGAGGGAAACAGAGAGGTTAGAAAATACACCTGCCAGAATCTCTTGAGATTATTAATTGATATGTTTCCACATGTTTCTTTCACCTTTTAGAAAAAATAGTCCTTTAAAAATTAAAAAGTGGTTTTATATATAGCTATGTTCTCGAGCAGCGTTTGTTGTTTGTGGTATCATGTTAAATAGTGAGTTTATTTTCTGTTTGGCTTTAATTATTTATTGAACATTAATTCAACTGTTGGCCTTTTTGTGAAGTCTGTATTTATGAACTATGTTTAGCCAGCCAGCCAGCATTAGCACCATGTGTGGTAATAAGCCTGTTTGTGCTTATTTTCAACTGTCTCAGGGATTATCTCCTTCCTCTTTCCTCTTATCTCTGTGTAGGAAGTGCATCCATAACAAAAATACAAATTATTATTATTTCTCGGAGATAGCACATCTATTGATTTTGTGCCACCAAGTAAAACTGATAACTCCGTTTGACAGAGGGAGTGAGTCAAATGGCTCCAGAGAGCTATAGACGACCTGTTCTGCAGGGCATCAGAAGATGATTATGACAGTATAGGGTTGGTCAACAAGTAGTAGGTGTGGGTGAGGGTGTGGGTGTTGGTGTAGACTTTGAGTTGATACCATTGCAAACAAAGAGGAGTTTATTGTGGTTGTGTGGGTGTGTGTATGAGATTCTGAATGTATTAATTATCTCTAGACTCTGTATCTACATCATAGCAAGTATTGGCATAATTTCAATCTATTTAATATATAAATAATCAGCACAAGCTAAGTGCTGAAAGGTATGTAGATTATGTCATACCTTCAGGGAGCAAAGACTGAACTAAGTGGTTTGAATGAAATGTCAACACAAATCATTGTTTGTCACTGCATGAGGGCAGAGTTATATCTCGGTGGGGGTAATTCCCTTAAAGTCTGATAAGAATGTCTGACAGGATCGAGAACAGGGAACTTCTTTCACTGGTATGCCACCATTCCACACACATATACAAAAAGACTTTCTGTAAACTCTCTTATATGTGCAACCATCTCTCCAAATTTGAGACGTCAGCAACTGCAAGGCAAACTTTAATCATTACCATGATCACATTATCCCTAAAGTTCATGACTCCAGCCCAGACATTGTCTCAGTGATCCACCACAGTGTCTTCTCTTCCATGTGAACAACCCAAACTAAACCTCGAAAGCACAATAATACGAGTCATCCAAACCCTGTTCCGCAATAGAACAATGATCATTTTTTCCGGTAATACCTCCCTTGTTAGTACGATCTCAGAAGTTCCAGCCCATCAGCTCACTGTACAGAATTCAGGAAACAGAGACTAACGAAATTATTGAAAGACTAGTGTGTCTTGTTCTAGGTATTTACAGCAGATCTATAGAAGCCGAGGCAATTAATAACCATAAATACATATGGCAACTTGGGACCATAGAAGCTACGCTATATCAAAAGTTTAGGTGAGAAATATGATGTAAAAATGGAAATATGTGAATATAACATAACAAAGATGATGGCATATTTAAAATGTGAAAAGAACGGAGTATAAAACTGACTCTGTAGTAATGAAAACTGTTGACAGAGTGTGTGTGCATGTGTTTGTGTGTATGTGTTTATGGGTATGTATACACTATTTTATGTAACCTCATTAGTACCTTTTCCAGCATCAACACTGTCCTCATCAGGAGTAATAGACCGTATAGGGACAAGAGCCTGGTCCTCCTCATGCAAAATGTTATTTCTGAGGTCATGGTTGAAGGTTCAGTGTGTAGAATGATATCTAGTGGAGAAGTTACATATTGCAGCTGAAGACCCCTCACCTCACCCTTCCCCTCCAAACATGAAAGAGAATCTGTGGTAGCCTTCAGTTGACATTAAAACTCAAAAGGTGTTTAGTTTGTCCAGTCTGAGCTTCCCTAAAAAACATGGCGGCCTCCACAGTGAAGACTCGTTACTGATGTAAATATAAAGTACATAAATAACAAGGGCCCATTCTAGGGTAAAGAAAAAAACAATTGGTACAATTTAGGTGAAACACACGAGTAAAAACATCCCTAGGATTCTTTTATATAAAATTTCTGCCAATAGATCCCTTTCACCTAAATCTTACACACTGGACCTTTAAGGTTCGAGGTAAGATGTGCATTGTAGTCTGTTTAAGGTTAGTTTAAGGCATTAATTGGTCATGGTTAAGTTATGGGATAATGTTTTGGTTTGGCTGTACACAATGATTGGAACATATTGCAAAGCCTAATAAGGATAGCTGCGCATCCCTGGGTGTGTGTATGTGTGGTCCAGGTATTACTCATATTGAGGACCTCAAATCTGTTCACCCAATCACATTATAGGGAATTGTCATCCTTAAGGGGGGCCCCCTATTGTTGTTTTTTCAACTTTTAAAGTGAGGAAATGTTTAAAGGTTAGGTTCAGGTTATTATACAGACATTTCCTCATGTCTGTATGTAGCCACCATTAGATAATATCTATATGTTTATTGTTAAGCTTCTCTATAATTTCAGGATAGTTGAAGTCTCTATAGCTTTGACTTGAACAGACAGATGTGAGAGTTGTACCAGTCTTCTTATGTAACTCTCGAGTTCCCCCCTCATCCACACAGGCCTGCATGTGGCATGTCAAGCTGCTCGGGTGCGGATGTGGTTTAGTGAGGAATAGCACACACACACACACACACACACACACACACACACACACACACACACACACACACACACACACACACACACACACACACACACACAGGGAAACACACAGACATACTTTAATGGTATAATGGTCTTTTGTCAGCACCTCCTTCTCAACAAAGAGAAAGAGTCCCTCCCTAAGTCACCTGTCTATTGTTAGTCATATAAAGCGGAGGCAGCTGAATGACTGGGAGCAGTTGGTGGCAGAGCTCCATTGGAATCACACACTATCACAAGTAAGTTATAAACTCTGTTGTTTGATGTTTTACGTAGATTAAGACTCCCTGTGGTTCATGATAAAGAATCTGTTTACCTGCTGGATCTCAACATGTGAGATGCTGTAATGTTTACAAGACATCATGGAGACACGGATTTGATCCAAATTCATACGGCTCATTCCAAAAACTACTGTGATTGCTCATGAACTTTGGTCTCGCCACTCTCCACAGAGAACCAGGACAATGGCTCCAGTTGGTATGATTGGCACGGTGGGTTGGGTTTTATCCCCAGAGGTGGGAATCATCTCGCTTGTCGCCTTCCTCGTCCTCAGCGCTACTCTCCTCGTCCTTTGTGCCAGGTGTTTCAGGTGAGGGAAACGTGACATTGATCTAAGTATATTTGAGTCATGTGCTCCAGTTTTCCGTAAAATATGAGCTTAACGCTGTCACTAAAATGGAGTTAAAGGAAATCACCTGTGTCACCTAATGTATGAGTGACCGTGACTAAGTCAGTTTAAAATAAGTCTGTTGCAATGGGTGTTCACAATATGCTGGGTTATTAATTTTTCTCTCTGCACTTTTGAGGATTTAATTCCTATTCATCACTTTCCAGCACTGGAACAGAGACTTGTTTGACTTGATAGTTTTTTTGTGAAGGGTGTTGCCTGGTTGAGGAGGAAGCAGGAGTCAAAAATCTTTTCAAGGTAGCTGAGCCAAATGGGCTGGGCTTGGGTCATTAAGCGTTATTAACATGAGAAATTCATGTGTGCTTGGGTGTTGGTGTGTCTGGCCGTCACCACTCCCACCTGTGCGTGCATGTGTGTTTTTGTACGCCAATTACTGCAGTTGTCATGCCAAACACAGCAGTGACATGGTACAAAAGTCTTATCTTGGACACTGTGTCTGTACATTCCATAACATGTTTGTCACCCAATGGAATGAGATCAGAATGGCACCATAGTGATAGATTGGAGTCATCAACTCTGAAGATTGTGTATTTAATGCAGCCACTAGAGCCAACGTGTGTTGATTGAGACAACGAGCAGACACGGTGCATTGTTGCATTAAGGAATGCTGTGACTAAGAGAGACTTTGATAGAACTGCAGACTGATGAAAACTTTTTACTAGATCATTGGATGTAGCAGTGAAGCAGGACATGAGAGGGAAGGTTGATGACCATTATAGACACAAAGACTGTGACCTCTAGACCCAATTCACTTGCCTGAGATGATAAGAAAGTAAAACATGGAGTAAACTGGCAGAGTTTTAAATCTTTAGAGCCATTAATCAAACCCACATGTAAACAGGACTGTAACATAAACAGATACATGTATGACGGACACCATCAAGACATTTTTTAATCATTCATTTTCTTTGTTCTCATCTGCAGGAAACCTACCAATGGATACGATGTGAATGGAACGATGGTATGAGCCGCCTCTCTGTCACATTTTATTTTTCTCCCCCTTCTCTTGCTTTCTGTCACTCTGTCACTAAACACCTCATTCCTTTCACGCAGAAGAATCTTTAATATTTAAATGTAGTGTGTAGTATCTATTTCAGCTCATTAGCTGCCTATCCGGAGCAATAAGTGAATATTAGCAACCAGCAGGAGGATGGTAGAGGCTGTGTAGCTGCTGTAAATTAGACTTATCAATAAAAATGTCTTATTGGGCCGCTTTGCTCAGAGGGTATTGTGAATCATTCATCAGGATGTTATAAGTGCTTCATGACCAGGATAAAATTATTTGTTTATGGAGTACTGAACCTGTAATAATTCCATTTAGTAATTTTCAATGCTTCGTCCCACAATCCATATCAATCAAAATGACGAGCTTAATAACACACTGACACTTAAACTATATTACACCTAATGCATTTTAATAAGTTAAAGCAACACAATCTGCTGAGCATCAGTGGCCTCTGCTGCCACAAGTGGGAGCTGATTCTGCTGGGCTCAGAGTCCAAGCAGGAAACAAAGCCCATGAATCGCTTGACCTCATTGAGCAGTAACGTGACTGAAACATATATTTTCCTCATTATTCTTAATACTTTAAAACCTTTCTTCCTGAATGTAGAAGATGAATGCTGTTTTTTCAGTGAATTGTTTGACCTGATCTACACTAGAGCTCGGCTTCAGTTTCATGTTTCTTTTATTGAGCCAAAAAAACTTATTCAGACTTAACCTACGGGTTAAATCTGGAGAATTGACTACGGAGTTAACCCATCGTCTCCCAATCACACATGCACAAAACAGCGGGAGGTTCTCTGCACATACACATTCACAACAGTAATAAATCCTCCGCAGTATTCAGGTGAAAGCAGGAGTAGCTGGGTGCAGAAGGCAGAGGCAGGAAGTGATATATTAAGTGACTCATTAACTGAGTTTTATGGATGAAGACTGACAACATAACACATCATAAGAATAGGATAAGTGTTTCTATTGTGAAGGAATGTTTTTGCATGCTTTGATGCAGTAAGAACATTTTGCTACGCCATAGCTTACAATACAGTTTAAGTCAAGCATTAAAAGTGGTATTTGCTAGTGGTACATAGCCAAAAATAGCATTACCAGTTGCTTAGTTTATGGTGTAGAATAAACTTTACACTAAAGTACTTGCATAGGGCACATTTTAGGATACGGTTTATAGTATAAAGAACAAATTCACCAATACAGGATGGGTTCAGGTAAACAAGCATCTACCACTGGTATAGAAGAAGAAAAAAAAAACCATGTTGAACAGTGTTGATAATAAGTTCTTTTGTTCCACTCAAACCGCTCTGTCTTCCCCGTGTTGCGTACATTGAGAGTTTCGATGGGTGTTGCCACATACCTGGCACAAAGCAAGTTCCAAAACACAGTCTTGATAAGCTTCTTTCAGCGTTGCATGGAATACAATACATCATCAGCTGAAAGCAGCAGTGACAATAGCGCTCCCAGCAGGCTTAAAAGAAACTAAATCATATTGTTACAATGTTAAAAGAACGCACTTTCAGCAACTAGCCACATTTCTAAGCATGTGAAAAAAGCCTCCTGCCATTGTGTTGCATACAGTATTTACTGATATTGGCATATTAGGTGTGTTTGCATGAAGTCTTAGTTACAACTTTATATAGTATTATAGCTTATTAGCCCCTAACAAAGTGAAATACCTCCCTAAAAACATGCATACAACTGCGGATTTTGATGGCTTTAGACTCTGTGATGAGCCTGAGAGAAAAGTATAAACCTATGTTTATTCAGGCACCTGGCCAGAAAGTTACTTGTCAGACACAACCTCCACTGATTCCATTGTCAGGACGGTTCCACACAAGTCTACAAGCATTTATTTTTTATATTTATCTTAAGTTGCTTGTCTGTTACTGACATTTTAAATGTAAAAAAGAGGACCAGTTATTGTGCTGCTGACTTTTACCATGACACTAAATGAGTGGTGAACTTAAAAATTAATGAATTAGGCAGGATAATATAATGACATCTTGCACTGACATAAAAGTCCACAAACTACTATGAATAAGAATATGTGCACCAGATACAGTTTGCACCATTTTTGACATCTTTGCATTGGTTAAATCCAATTTACTCATACACAATCATCAGTAAAGAGCAAGAGTCGTCTTAGCCTTAGAGATGGGGTGAAGAGTTCAGACTTCCAGTGGGAGCTTGGGGTATACTGCTCCTTCACAACAAAAGGAACCAGTTGAGGTGGTCTGGTCATCCTGGTGGGGGTCTTACCATAGCCCCTTACATTTGACAATTGCTGGGCTAAGTGATAGCTGCCTGTCAAAGAAGAACGGGAAGAAAAAACACTTACCTCTTATGATTAACTTTTATATAGACCTTTATGAACAGCTACAAAGAAACTCCCAACTTTTTCATACAAAATGATACACAATAGTGTTGAGCACATTGGAAATGGAGATCCCAGGAAATGACTGCACATGGCCAAACTAGTCCAGCACTCAATCCCTTGTAAAAGTATTTTACACTAACGTTTTGTATGGATTACACAAGTAGGTGATCAGTGTTGGTGGTCAGAATTGGTTTCCTCCTGTTTCCAGCCTAAATAATTTTAACTAAGTTAACCAGCAGCTGCAGCTTCAAATTTTAAACATGATGTAATTCATACATACTGTTCATACATAGATGTTTTGATATTTTCTCTTTTTCTCCACAGAAGGTTAAAGGAGGGGGACCCAGCGGGGTTGCCACCCCAAACGTGGGGGGGAACACCAGTGAGTTCTCTATAAATTGGACAACAGTTATCATTATATTATATATTATATTATATTGTATTATATTATATTATATTATATTATATTATATTATATTATATTATATTATATTATATTATATTATATTATATTATATTATATTATATTATATTATATTATATTATATTATATTATTAAATGTTCATTTCACTTACTTTTTCTTTTCTACCTTTCCAGACCAAGACACCTCATGGAGAGACCACAAAGCCATGCCTGCCAACACTCTAGAAAGATAACTAACTAACCAGACAGTTCCAGTCCTGAACACTAACCCCACAGCAACATGACAAGCACACTACAGAAAACGAAAAGAAGAAGGAAGAGCAAACCACCATCGACATGCCGTTGAACCCCACTTTTCCACCATTGACAGTGTGTCCCAAATGGACAAATGGACAGAAAAAGAGATGAATGAGGGGAAGTTGGCCTCGTCCTCTGCCAGCTCCAGCCGCCATCCGCAACTTGTCTTCATCATGTCAGGCCATCCCTCATTTGGATGGAATTCATTTTATATATCATCTCTCAATTATGGACTCTATATTTCATCAAAAGACTTTCTGTCGACTGTTGTTGACTCCTCTGACTTTGTATTCTGTGTTTTTAATTGTGTCTTTCTATCATTACCTACACAGCTCCCATATGATCACAAAATAGACACAATCGTCTTTGTTGATTTTACTCTGAATGTAATACTCAACAGTTATAATTAAAGAAAACTGTTGCAATCCCAAATTGTTGCTTACTTACCAGAGTTAATCTGTGTAGTTTTTTTTCAATCCAACAGATTGAGGTGTTGATTTATGATTTATTGGCTTTAATATCTCATAGGCGCTTATCTATTCTGTACTGTGGTTGTAGCGTCTCCTGTGTTTATGCTAAACCGAGCTGTCTGCTGGCTTTATCTTGATATTTAACAAGTATGGCGGTGGCATTGATATTCTCATCTAGTAACTCTTTGCATTTAAATCAAATCTACGTCAAATGACATAATGTCAAAGTATTGCTTTAACTTTATAAAGTAGCTTTATGATCTTTGGATGTATCACTCCTAGCAGCCAATGGAATTACTCATATCTGTATTGTATGACAATTAGTGAGCAGACTCTTGGTGTTTGTACAGAAGGAGAGTTTAGTGTATTGGGATAAAACATGCTAAAACACTGGCTTGTCTCGTGGATCTTATATTTTACCAACACTGTTTCCTCTGCTGGGCAGGATAGGGTTCCGGAAAACCACGAGGGGGTTTCTCAACATGTACTGCATGTGATGATACTGATTAATTGTGGTAAAAGGGGATTATTTTTTTTAACGTTAGTCATTAAAAATGAAGGGATCCACTCTCTGTCTGTGTCTGGCTATTTGTATTCCTCTCTGTCTCCTCTTCCAGTTTCTCGGTCAGCTGGTGATGAGTCCCTGGATCTGCTCATGCAAGTCCAAGCTGTAGAATTATCTTCACTGTGAGCATTGAATGATATTTGTGGTCCTTGTGGTTCTGATTGTACCGGAAACAAAGACAATTTCAGTGCCACCTGCCTTGATGATAGCGTTGAGATAGGAGTGGCAACTGAGGGGACTGAGAATTCAAAGTAAACCAAAGAGTCCTCAAGGCAGGGTGGAGCTGTTGTTCTTGTCACACCAGTTGTCATGCCATGCATTGCCAATTTAGTCTGTCAAACTGTCCAAATAAAACACACCCAAGTGGGAGTTCACAGATGAAGTGATACTGCTTCTCTAGTCACTGTACTTTGAGGGCCCTGAAAACGTTCTGATTGGCCGGGATCCCATGTGAACACAAAATTTAGCTGGTTTCAAGTATAGAGTGTAAATTGAAATTATAGCTTTTGCTCCCTCTATTTTATTTTTCTGAAGTTAAGCCCTTCATTTGAACATGCACTATTCTCACGTTTTATTTATTTTCTCTTATTTTGAAATGCAGCCCTACTTTTATTCAGTTAATGAGAGAACATTATACATATCTGCAATCATACATATATGTTCAGTTCTACGTTATGTGACAATAAATATTGTCAAAAAGTTTTGAATCGTACTGAAATAATTTGATTTGACAGTCAGGTAGTGAGTACATGCAGATGTTGATACAACTACTAGGCTACTTAAATATATATCACACTAAATAGTTAGACATTATGATCTTTCAGACCTTTGCTTCAAGACATTTTCTCTAACTGGACCTCTTTACATTTTAGTTGAATACCCCTGAACTATTGGATGGAGTGCTTTGAAATTTGTCAAGACATTTGTGTCTTCTATCTTTGAAGGCCCCCTGACTCATCCCTTCTTTGAGGTTGACCTGTTTGTTTTTTCTTTGTAAATGTCTCAGAAATGCCTTGATAGACTGAATTGAAAGTTGGTGATTTGTGGTGCCAAGAAGATGAATCCTGAGGCCAAGAGATAGCTGTAAACTTCAAATTTATATTTGTCTAGTGATTTATTTCAGCATAGGATGGAATGGCACAAAGTTGCAAGGTGATATGAAATAAATCAATTGTCAAATACTTAGTTTCATGACCAAATATGTGGATCATCTGATCAGAACCAGCTATTCTGTGTGTCTAATGCTAGTTAGCAGGGGCGTTTCTAGGATTGAAAGAAAGGGGGGGCTTAGCCCCTAAGGAAGCTGAATGTTAGCGCGCGCAGCGCGCCAATTTTTTTTGGGTTCATTTGGGGCTGAGGATATCCATTGTTTCAGACAGTTCATAGATTGGTTCAATCAGAAAGAGTGAGATTTTTCTCTGTATCTTTGCTTGCATTCATTCAGTATAAGATAACAGAAGAGACAGAATTTTAGGGTCATTGTGAAACTTGACAACACAAATATGAACTTTTCTCAAATAGAGAGAAATAATTTTCCTGCTTGTAAAGGAAAGACGGATATACTAGTTTTCATATCCGCGTCACTCCCAAATCCTAATTCTTAAAGGAACCACACACAATGGATGGAGAATGGACCTGCCAGTGTCAACTTCTGAGTTGTTTATTTGTTTGGTATGAGCAGAAGGGAATAAGATAGAATAGAGAGCTGTCGATAGTTATTTCTTACATTTCAAATTTGCTCGCTCACACTCTTGCTCACTGGAGACAATTTCTAACAAAATAGCTAGCTAGCTAGCTTAGTGTTAACATAACTCATTACAATATTCCCTTTCATTTGCCTCAAGTAAACCTAAATTTAAGCAGGTAACAATCGTTCACAACTACAGATAGCCACATTCTGTAACTACCTGTACTTACAATTTCACTCCATGCGTCATTAACTATGAGCTAAACTCCTTGGCTGTAATCCTGCTGTCTTGATGAGAGACGTTGGCAGAAAGCCAGCGCAGCAGCGATGCAGACTCCCCAAGGTCCTAGTGCCCGGTCTTTTCATTGTTAAGTATGATGAGAGGCTATTGGATTGTAATTTGAAGGGAGAGAAAACATACAAACCAGAAACGCACTTACATATGTAGCATGTTAGAGTTATAAATAACTTGTCCATGTGTAAAACAAAAGTTTAATTAAAAAAAAAAAAAATTATTATTATTTTTTTTTAAATCCCAATAATTATTTGGGGGGGCTGAAGAACATTTTAGGGGGCTTCAGCCCCCCTAAAACAGGCCTAACGACGCCCCTGCTAGTTAGCAAATGCTAGAATTATCATTTGCTGATTTGGTTCTAAACTCCAAGTGTTGTTTAAAAACTATGTTTCAACTAAAACAGCAGGTACATGCAGGTTCTTGAATGCATGGGAACCTGCTAAAAAGGCTTTTGACTCCTTTCCCATTGCAAGAAGAGGGTTTTTCCTTTTTTGTAGCTAGTCTTTTTTTATAAAACAAATGCTCAAAATGATTGCATTAACCTGAGTGTCATGATTCCATCACTGCTGATCGGAGCCAGAACTGATTAAAACCTGTGTCATTTGACACAGGAGTGAATGCCGACTTTATCCATTCCCATGCAGACGAAAGCCAGATGTTGGTGGGTTTTTTGACTAGCGGTAGAGGGGCTTAAGAGAAGATGCAGGGGTTTCAAATGGAGGATATCTAATGTTATAATGACCTAAAACCCAGGCTGTCGAAGCTTTACCCACAGACCATTGCCCTTTAAATCATTATTCCTATTGCACAACGACACCTATCGTCCTTCTAAAAACAACTGCATTCTATTTTCTATAAAGGTTTACCTCCTGCTATGTAAATCCCTTATCTGTTCATGGCATCAATCTCAATCTGTCGAACCAGTCCGGGCAGTTGGGTTGTCCGGGTCACATGACATGTCATCAGTAAAGGAAGAAGAGAGGGCAGGAATTTGGTCTGCTTTAGGAACAAGATTGGGACTAGGATTGAGTTTCTGTGTGTGTGTGTGTGTGTGTGTGTGTGTGTGTGTGTGTGTGTGTGTGTGTGTGTGTGTGTGTGTGTGTGTGTGTGTGTGTGTGTGTGTGTCCCTCTCTCCCTCTCCCTCTCTGTGACTGTGTCGGGGCTCAGACCCTAAAATCCCTGCTGACTGGATGTCTGGTGGAAAGGGTGCAGACAGTCAACACTAATCCGTCTGTGAAACACACACATAAAAGTCGTCTTTCATCTCAGTGTGGGTAATGTTGCATGTGATGTGGGGGGTTGCTGTGGAATGAGCAGTTTTATTAGAGTTATTTGCATTTGATCATAACAATAAATGGAGCCTGAATGGGTCCAATCACTGATCTGCATTTTATTTTTGTAATAAATTTACAGTTTATGTTCCTGTCTCAGATTATTATTCAGGTTCAGATAAGATTTATAAAACTGTGGTTTGATGCTATTACATCTATAATGCATATTAAACAGTATATTTGCATTGATATGTGTTACCTCCACCAAGGTTATGTTTTTGCCTGCATTTGTTTGTTACTGAGTATGATTATGCAAAAACTACTCAACCAATTTCCAATAAATTTTGTGGAGGGATGGGTCATGCCCCAAGGAAGACCCCATAAAAATGTTTGTGCAGATCTAGATCAGGGGCTGGAACTGATTTCAACCTTGATTTCTCACAGAATGATTTATGGATCTTGGTAAAAGACGTGTTTAGGGGAGTCACATTTATGAGAGTGTGCAGTTTGATAAAAATCTGAATCCAGTGAATTTTAATGTGGTTCCATAAGGGGACTGTTGGGCCTTTACTTGGTGGAGGTCTGCAATTGAACAAATTGAAATTTTGAAATTAAACGACTCTAAGCGAAAGGTTAAGGCTCCAGCAAAGGTATTGCTACTTCTAAATTGATCAACAAAAAAATAATAATGATAACTTCTCAGAAGCTGTTGGATAATATAAAGACCAGAAGTGCTTAATTCAACAATGAAAATACGCTGCAAATACTCTTTATACCTAAAGGCCGGAGCATGCTTCTAGTCCCTATCCTAGTCCCATGCTTGTATCCTAGCATGGGGATATCCTAGTATCCTAGTCCCATGCTTTGCTTAGTCATATTGTTACTTTTATTTCAATTACATATTACTATCTATTACATAAGTGCATATTTTCTCATTTGAGTTTTGGCAATTTGTTCCTATAATAATGTTTATAATGTGTCTTTACATAAACAACAACTCTTATTCAGTTGTTCATAATATCCATCATCATGACGTAGCAGCTAATGAACAACTTTTGCAGGTTTGCATCACTGCATGTGCTCCTTAGTGTCATTGTAGTTTGTGTGATAACGTGAAAAGAAAAACAAAAAAAAACATATGATAATAATAAAGTTAATTTTCATGGCACTTTTCAAAAAACATGTTAAAGGTCTTCACTCAGAAATAGTATAAGTTGAAGCAGAACAACGGGTTAAATAAAGTAACAAAATAAACACAATTCAAATCAGTTTTATAAAAATTAGCTTTTAAAAGAGTTTTAAAAGAGTATAGTACGGTGATGTAGTATTACACATACTGCATATTATTCCACTAATTAGCATTGATTGACATGTGAATTAAACAATATAGAAAACAATATGTGTTTATGTTATCTCAAAAGCAACCACAACACCTTCTGATGTCCTCGTGACTCGGATGAATAATCATGCAGATGTGAGTAACAGACAGACAGACAGACAGATACAGACAGACAGATGCAGACAGACAGATGCAGACAGACAGACATATACAGAGGATGCTGTTGCTGCTGCTGCTGCTCTGGTAACCTTTCACCTACATCATCCTCTTGCGCACGGCGGACGCGCTGCAGCCTGATATCCGTGCGCGCTCGCTGCTCTGCCCAGCTGTCACCCCCGGCATTGGTCCAGCGAGCAGACACACGTAAGCGCGTAACCGACCCAGCGACCAACCCCCTTCTTCTTCCCCCCCCACCCGGCGGCAGACTGAGGAGCCGGCGAGCGGAGCGGAGCGGCGGGACGGGACAGAGCCTCAGCTCGGACGGGACAGGAGCAGGGAGGAGGAGGTCTCCGCCGATCGAGTGAGTCACAGGAGAAAAAACGCAGGTTGCTTGTTTTGTTGTTGTTGTGCTTAGCGTGTGCATGTGTGTGTGTGTGCAGGGAGAGAAATGTTGTTTTCCTTCAGCTGAAGGGGGAGGGAGGAGGGGGGGTGTTCCTTCTGGTCTCTATCTGCGTTGCCGGGTGGAGATCACTGACAGACTCCATCAGCACTGACCCATCCATAGTTATATTATTACCACTATGAATTTACACATAAACAACAAGGGTTATAGATGGATCTGAAGGCGCGTGCCCGGCTTCACCTGCGTGTAAGAAACAATCCACTGTGCACGCGCTTTTATTTATAAGGACTGAAATCCATGTTATCACCTTGTGTTGAAATGCGTGTGTGTCCGTGCACAGACGTGTGGACGTGACGGTCTCTGTTCTGCAGCTCGGCTCCGGCAGTGGGTGGATGACGTTATCGTTGTTGTGACTCGTATCTGTAAAGCTTGTGTCCCCGCTGTGTGATCCCTCTACAGTGGGTTTTCCTGCTTGTGTTTTCATGCTCGATCCGTCGTGTGTGTCGTTGGACCGCGGTGTAAACATCGGCTTGTTTTCTGCAGCTCCCCCCCCCCACCCACACCCCCCCTCGGCCGGCTCGCTCCCTCCCGGCTAGACTCGTGCCCGAACACGTTGTCGGGAGGGAGGTGTGTACTTGAAAAATAAGGGCTCGGCCAATCGGCGGTGGCGCCCCGCCCACTCCGCGCCGCTTGTTTACTACCGATCCGAGCCGCCGATTGGTGGAGAGGTGGGTAAATCTGGTTTTGCGCTGCGTTCACGTTAGCAGGAGAGAGTCGGAGATTACACCTCAAGAAGTAGGCGCGTCGAGAATTGGGCACTGGACTCCCATTTGACTCCAGTAATACAAGTTATTTACTTTGATAATACCTTATGCATTTTGTGTGTTTAGTCCTGATTCGTGTGACACATCAGCATATTTTGTGTGCTGTTGTTTTGAGATAAATTAAGATTATATTTTATTTTTGTAATGTTGTTAACAATAATTAGGAGAATACAGAATATTTTCTATCTATCTATCTATCTATCTATCTATCTATCTATCTATCTATCTATCTATCTATCTATCTATCTATCTATCTATCTATCTATCTATTTTCTTCTGAAAAAATAAAAAAGTGCCTCTCACAAAAATGTTTTTTACCCTAATACCAGTCTAGAAAGTGTCCATAACAAATTAAAAGCTTTCCTCAAATTTGAGAATCTGACCACTAAACGTTTTTGTTTGTATTTTTGCCTCCCTCCAACCCCCTCAATTTTTTGTTGAAAGTGAAAGTGTTTGTTTTGCTGTAATGTGAACTCGAATGTAATCATTCAGTTCATGTGACTCATTTGATCATGCAGATTCAGTTTGAATCAGCTGATCAGAGCAGAGACGATTCTTCTGGAACATCTCTTAAATGGGACCGACAGCCTTTTTTTACTTCACGTGGGCGGTGAAAGCTAGAAAATCCCTGCTGCGCAATTTCATCAGGATTATTCCCACGCGCCCTGAAAGCAGCCTTGCCCCCATTTTACCTCTGTGGGTGACAGGCCACAGTGAATCCACCCAAACGTCAGATTACGTCTGCGGGACACGTTATCAGCCTGAACAGAGGAGGATCGTCAGAACTACAGCCTCAGTTTAAATCCACACTGGTGGAGCTCACTTCAGATTCCTGCAGTAAATCTCCTGTGTGGTGTTTGTGTGTCACACAGAGGGATGTCACATGCAGCGAGTGAAAGAATGAACATATAAACATATTTATACATCCTAGCAAGCATTGGATTCATTTGATGCCAATGTATATTCAAGGAATATTCTCTCTATATAAATTACCAGTTAACTTTGTAAAATTAACTTTACTTAAGACAGTTATGAGTTGATTTTCCCAAATGAAGGTCAGGTGACTCAACATGAATACTGTGAGAACAACCCAGATGATGTCATCAGGGTTTATTTTAACTAATCTCAATGATATTTTTAGGTTTATCCCGGTTTTAGCTTAAAACTTTTATTTTTAACAGGAAGCGTGTGTTGAACTTTGTTTGTGAAGTTTGCTGAGTAAGTGTTTAGGCTGCAGAAAGAGTCGGACAGACACCGTTAAATTGCATTGTGGGAAATGTAGGTACATACCAGAGGCTAAATGCAAGATAACTTGTCGTTGGTTGTTTTTATTTTAATTTGATAAAAGCTCAACTACCAAAATCGCCGGGGTCTCCCCTTCGTGGGCCATCTTGGGAACATTCCATTGTCGCAAAAAGGACAGTCTGGATTGGTTAGGTCCTAATGATATCCTCGCTGTGCTTCCCTCAGGGAGGTGTGACACTGTGCTGAGTCCCCTCACTGTGTGCAGCAGCACCATGGCAGCTATGGGACCTGAGTTTGGAGCTGGAGCAGGCACAGCAGGGACAGCATCACGTCTGCCGGGGCCACAGGCCGGCATCTCGACGACAGCACGCAACATCACCGGGCCTGGCATGCGGCAGACTCTGGTGAGATGACCGAGAGGGACGAGTCTGCTATTCACCCAACATGTATTTGTTAAATGTAGCCTTCCATCTATTCATTAATGTACTGATTCATTTATTAAAAACTTGTGTATACACCTTCCACTGGTCATTGGAGGTTGGCAGCCACTTCTTTCTCATCTTGATTCAATAGCAGATTGTGCTGTCGCCAGGCAGGACTCCACAGATCGACTGGGACTATTTTTGTATTTTTTAAGTGTTTTAATTGTGTCTGTGCACGTCAACCTCCACTGATCTACTGGCTCTAAGGCCCCTGCTGAAGTGAACCCAGAGCAAGGCACCAAAAACATACATTTAGCTAATTTTGACCAGAGGCTCATTATTTTACTTCTTCCGTTTATAGATAAGCACACAGAGCTGTGTCCAGGCGGAGAAAGCGTTCATAGAGCGCGGCCATCACAAGAACAAAACATCAGCCCACCTGCAGAGGGAGGGTGAACGAGGCTGGAGCAACCAGACCACTCCCCTTCAAACTGTTGGACACACAACGCAACTGAAGAACTTGTCGTCTCCTAGAGAGGCACCTTACAGGTGAGGGGGTGTTCACAGTTTAGGAGTGTGTGTGTGGATAAGATCACTTCAGTCTAATGGTGTTTATGTTGTTTGTTGTCTCCAGCTTCCGCAGCCCAGAGTCAGTGGAGATGGACGAGATCATGGCCGCCATGGTTCTGACCAGCTTGTCCTGCAGCCCTGCGGTCCAGAGTCCTCCACCGATGGATCCTGGACCAGGTATGTCTCCTCCCGCTGTCTCTGCTGTTTTCAGTACCACGTAACATCCATTACAAAGAGCGTATAAGTTGTGATTAATGGGTTAATTTATGGTTAAACCAACATTTACCACTGCTTTATAGATCCTTTTAACAAAATTATTCCTAATTAACCTCAGAGAGAGTAGTTGTAAATGTTTATAGTCATTATAAATATATTTTTAACATTAAATCTGCAGTTTTAATGGTTTAAAACTTATTGATGCGTATATTCATTTCAGGAAGTGGTCAGTCGTCTTACTAGTCAAAGTTTTCCTAATCATAAAAGTTGATCACTTTAATGCCTATCTATGAATATTTTGAAAATGATTAAGTACCGATCTATAAGGCTGAAGTTTCAAATTAAACCCATGTATTAAGGGTCTCCTGTTAGAATCTCATTTTCAGTCTTCTGTAGTCTCTTTTTTTATTGAGTAGTCAGAAGCTCTTATTGCCAAGTCGGTCAAAAATCTATATTTAATCAATCATTACAGTTCTATCCACATGTAATTACAATAACATTCCTCCTTTAACTCTATTAAAAATAGATAATTTGCAAAGGGAAGATATTATTAAATTTTTTCGGAGAGGTGATAAGGAACGGAGCATTAAGGCAGTAAAAAGAGGCTAAAGTGATGGTCTCAGAAAATAGAAAACATCACAGGCTCTGGCACCGGTGTGGAACACCTGCTGTTCTCTTTAGGATGGGCAGAGAGCAGTCCCCAATGCACGGGCGCTATTTCCATCACAAAGTAACAGGGAATGTTTGAATCTAAACTATAAGGTATATTATCGCAGCTCAACTCCAGTGGGTGAGTTTGTGTGTGACCCAGCATCACCAACTCCTTGCTAAGTTTCCTATCAGGGGGAAATAGCAGCATGATTATATTTTAACAATATTGAGAGAAAAAGGCAAACAGGACAAGAGTCAATTTAAAAAACAACTATCGGTGAATCCCGTCTTCCAGCTGGCTCGTCATCGTCTGCGGACATGGAGTGTGGCGGCGGCGAGCTCTCTGACAGCGGCAGCAGCGGCTACTGGAGCTGGGACCACGGCAACTCCAGCCCCACCCCGTCGCCGTTTGTCACAGAGATGGAGAGCAGCCCGGACGAAGGCCTGCACATGGAGCTGGAGCAAGGAGAGGAGCTTAACGCCAAAAAGCCAAAGGTGCCCATCAGTACATGTTTCCTTAAAAAGTTTTTACTGACTAGCTTGTAGCACCAGACGGTGGAAGCTGTTGCCCCTCCAAGCAGCAAAGCTAGTCAGCTGTAATGTCTTCATTGACTGATGCTGCTTTCTGCTTTCTCTGTTTCGCTCCTGTACTAAACTTCTGCCCTGTTCTCTCCGTCACACAGAGCTCTTTCCAAGGTGTGTACAAGTGTCTGTGGCCCAGTTGTGGCAAGGTGCTCACGTCTTCAGTCGGAATAAAGCGACACATCCGGGTGCTGCATCTGGGGTGAGCTGTCGTCTTTGTTTCATGCTTCTTAAGGATATGTAAACATACAAAAAATTTTGCATGAATGGGTTTATACTAGTGTTGCAATTGTTTTAGGTGTAAATATCACAATATAACTTTCTATATACTTACAGTCATTTCTCCAGGCCGCTAAACAGGCTAAGCTTATAATTGAACTGATAATTGAACCACAGTCCCTCTTTAATATAGAATTATTAAGACATTTTACCATTATTAACTAAAAGGAGAAAACAAGGAAATTTAAATTCACCAGATCTGGATTTGTATTTGGCTCTGCATCAAATTGCAAACACAAACCAAAGAAAACCTTATATTGTTAAGGGAAGTGAGCAAAAATCCTGGATCCGCCCCTAGATCTGGTTCAGCACTAAAAATTGAATGATGACTTCTTTTGTGACCCAGATTGCATTCCTCCACAAGTTTTGTGGAAATCTGTCCAGTCGATTTTTTGTAATCCTGTTAACAAAAAAACCCAGATGAAAACCCAACCTTCTTGATAGAGCCGATCAGAAGTTATCCAATTATTGGTACACATTAAAAACTGTGTGTGTCCTGTTTATTATAGCTATGAAATCTACGGCTACCAAATATCTGTCTTTGGGTTTACACAATGCAAGGAAGATATATATTTTATATCTTCAAAATACCACATTTATTCCTTATAGTCTATATTTTGTTTTTTTCTGTCATATGATATAATTTAACAGCTTTATTAAAAAGAAGGAAAGTTAAATAAATATATCAATAGATTGTTTGTGGAATCATATCAAGCGATCACTCAGGGGACATGTTGTTTTATAACATTGTAAGTTTTCAGCTTCATGCTGACATTGTTTCGCCACATCTCCATTGTAGTGGAGGGTGAAGTGGAAACCAGACAGTTTAGTGCTGTCGGAATGTCCTGAGCATGAAAGCAGCATTAAATAATCAAGAGGGAATGAAATTTTTACCTCTCTTAGTTAGAGTGAAGAGATCTTTGAGATTTTATATCTGGGCCACAGTGAAGTGCTACTTTCAGTAACACACCCAGACAAGCAAGTCACTCTTTCTGTCTCTGTCCATTGGTCTGTCCCCATCTCTCTCACACACACACACACACACACACACACACACACACACACACACACACACACACACACACACACACACACACACACACAGGAGTGGATCGGATCAGTCCCAGAGAGAGGAGGACTTCTACTACACCAAGATCTCCTGTGAGAGCATGGATGCCAGCGCCGCTCCACCTCCTTCCCAGCAGCCTGTGGGCCAGACCCCGTCCCCTCATCTCAGCTGGGCCTCCTGTGGTTCTCCTCCGTGCTCCGAGCTCCAGTTCCCCCCGGCTCACAGGCCCAGGTCCAACTCCAGCTCTGGGGTGGTCCCGAGCAGGCCCAGCCCCCTCAGCCAGTCGGCACCGAGCAGCTTCTGGCAGATCCACTCCGAGCATCTCTATCAGGTGGGTAACACAGCATTGCTACAATCACCCAATGTTTTCTTTTAGGGGAATTTCAGATGTTTCTGTTTTGAATGGGCTGTTTGTTTAGCCTCTGGGAAGGCTGGTTGCATCTTTCTTTCTGGAATTGTACAAGAGACCTGCAGTCATTGAGCTGCGGAAAGTAAAGACTAAATAACTTTATTCAGAGTTCGGTGAGGCTAGACTCAGTACGCAGAAATCCGAACTGGAGAATCAGTTGTTATGAACAAGAGTTATTAATATTGAAGGTATCACATGGCCACTGCACTTCCTTGGGCCCTGAACAAAACACTCGCAAAGTATGAAGTTGATAAGACGATTGGTTCTCGAGATATTTCGAGCCACATACAGACAGACAGATAATCGATAATAGGATAAAATAAATTGTTTAATATTATTGGGGAAATGTGCTAATTCACTGTCTCGCTCAGGATTAGACAAGAAGGTTGATAGCACTCTCGTAAAGATACACTCTAGTTGCCATCCTGATGTGATTCAGGCCCAAAGGAAATAATGCCACACAATCACCTCCTCAGAACCACAAGGTGAACCATGGAAATGAACAAAACCCGTTTTCTGCTGTTAGACAAATTGATTATTTAACTTTTAAAGTATTTTATGCTAAACTATTCAGCTAATGGTAAGGCTTATGTTTTGATGAACAGATTTAAGAATAACATAATTTCAAGTTTTCATTATTCCATTATTATTAGAATAGTTTCATTATTATTACTTTCAGTTTCATATGACTGACCCAGGTGATTAGTTAGTGTGTGTGTGTGGGTGGATGTACATGTGTTCAACCAGCTGGAAAAGCTCAAATGACACTCGCCCACCTAAAATAGTTTCATCTGTCCCACTTTGAATGAATTTGTTTTCCTGTGCTTTGTCACTGTCTGGATGTTGTATTCAGTCTGTTCGGAAAAGACCCTCAATCTGTCATTTGACATTAAATTTAAATTAACAAACGTTTACTCCCCCGAATTCAAGATCTCGTGAAGATGTGGTTCGGGAATGTTTTTTGGGACTGACACTTTTTTTTTAAGAGAGATGAAAGGAGACAGTGCAGTCCTTGTTCGCATGAATTATTAAATGTCCGGCGTAGACCTTTTGCGTGTGACTGCTGGAATTTATCTCCCAAGCACCAGTGTTTCCAATTACCCAGACTTAATCATATTTTCCATGAAATCAGGCTGTAAATGAAAACAAAAACAACACAGAGAAGAAATAGAAAAAAGGGTTTCATTTTCTTTTCACGGGGGTTTCTGTGCGGGAGACTGGTGTCACACGGCCGAGGTGGCGTTCCAGAAGGTCCTCCCTACCCAGCGCACCCCATGCAGATACCCCTCCAACAGGCCAATGAGCTACAACTTTGTTTATGCATCACGAAGCAGCACATTTAACTGGTGACCTGCATTTACCCTGTACCACTGAGCATGTAAATGGATGCTTTGTGACAGTGAGAGACGAAGCTGGCGGCCTGCTCGCTCCCCCAAGGAGACGGGAAAGCAGCCGGTAAAAGGCAGAATAACACTGCATGAGCTTTCACAGCAGTCAGGACACAATGTACATGTATCCATGCACACTTAGGACCAATTTATCCTACACATAAAACCATAAATATATGATATAATTACATGTAGTATGTATATTATGCATATTTCTTACATCTTTTTAATATATTGAACATAACATCTGTGTCGTGCGGTGCAGATTTGAGAAAATAAGACATTTCAAGTCTTATATTTCCTCATGCATGCAGAAATGTGTTTGGGTTGAATTGTGGGTCACCGCCTCTGCTTGTTGGTGTGTGTGTGTCATGGCTGCTTCAGGCTTTTGGCTTGAAAGGCTTGGCCACAGTGTGAAACTCAATTTTTTTTGCCCTCTGACATTTCTCGACAGACTCGCTGTTACTTCCAGGGTTAACACAGTGCGCACCTAGCTTTATCGTGTTTTGTTTTGTGGACATTACATTGTACTTTCGACAGATATTCTCCATCCACCTCTGTCTGCGCTGTGGTGTGGGGGGGTGTTAGGTGTGAAGACATGTGCCGTGTTGAGTGAGCTCAGGGTTGCACAGGGAGCAGAACTAGGGCAGAGTGAACATGAAGAGATATGATGTGTACAATATTTACTACAGCAGACAGATGGAATCACAAACCATGAATTGATCATTTGTAACCGTGTGATATGGGTTTATCGTGCAGAACAGATGTATGTAACAAAATATTGTTGTATTAACAATGTGCCGCCCGTACACAAACCCACATCATCCCTATTCATTAAAAATTCATCAGGTTCCCTCTGCTCTATATCGCATTTTAGCATCTTTCAGCCTTTTCCGGGTTGGTTTAACATCAACGTTCAGCCATCGCTGTCATTTTCAGCAGCATCAATAACTGTTAAAGTGAAAAAGTTATTTAA
This sequence comes from Limanda limanda, assembly GCF_963576545.1. Lineage (NCBI taxonomy): Eukaryota > Metazoa > Chordata > Actinopteri > Pleuronectiformes > Pleuronectidae > Limanda > Limanda limanda. The sequence continues at coordinate 18,500,071 of NC_083653.1, forward strand.
AGATACTTTTCAGGGTCATGCAGACACTAAGAGTCATGTGTTGTCTCCTTTTCATGTTCCATTCAGGCCTGCAGCCCCGTCCAGGTACTTGTGGCCCCCAGGAACACCGCCTGCCAGGGGTGGACGCCCATTGCCCCTGTCTCTGGCCACAGTAACACTCCAGTAAGTCCAGTGATATAAATCTGCTTTATGTGTTAAATTTCCTTAACCAATATTTTATTTATTTTAACTTAATTCTCTGATATTCCCATGGCAACATCTAATTATCAGTCTGTTTCTGACCAGTCTTTTTGATTTTCTTTAAATCCAGAAGTTTCATAGTAAAAAAAAAAAAAAACTGATTAACTGTTGATACAGTTAGATTAGAGATAGTGACCTAGTCTCCCACTGATATATGTATGACTATGTGGTGGTGTGTCTCCTCAGATGGTGAAACCTCGCTGCCGGTCTGTGAGCGTTGGGGAACAGTGGCTCCAACAGAACAGGCTGCAGCCGATGAGCGCGTCGCCCTCCCGCACTCACTGCTCCTTCAGGTGACACAACACAAAGTGATGAGTGATGGTTAACTAGCAGAGGTGGTTAACGTACACAAGTTCTTTACTCAAGTAGAAAAGTACAGATACGTGTGCTAAAAACAACTAAATTGAATGTATAGGTACTGATTTAGCCTATTTTATTCATGTAAAAGTATCAAAGTACAGGCTCTAAAATGTTCTCAAAGTATATGTATAAAAGTTTTCATCTGGCTGTACCTGTGCAAAGCAGACAGAGACTCAGGTCGAATTAATATAGTTCTAAAACTTAAACCACTCTTACCTCAATAAAACAATTTACTAAAACAGGGTAAAAGCAAGAAAAGATATGTGAACATGAAAAACTGTCCAGAAAGAAATGTACACAATGCGTTGAATGAAGGCCAGGGATGGTACTTTAGTTTGTTCCATGTTGTGACTCCTCAAAAATAAATACTCAAGGCCAGTACAGATACCTGAAAAATCTACCTGAGTACTGTAACAAAGTATTTGTACTTCTTCGCTTTCCACCTCTGCTAACTAGTAATAGAAACAACGGACAACCAGGTAAGGGATCACCAATAGTATTTTGATTCATTATTCTATCAATATAAAATATGTTAACCCATCCTGTGACTGATTTAAAGACGTAAAAATCCTAAAGGTATCATGTAAATATATACTACCACTACAATCTAAACTCAAGTCTTATTGATACTTTCATTTCTATGATGTCAGTGGGCATTTCAAACATTATTTGAAGTTTTGCATATTTATTCTCTCATTAATGTTCACAATTCCTTCACATACATCCCATTAATAAATGCATTTAGCTTCAGTTTATGAAACCACAACGACTCAGGAAACGACTCTACTCTTAATCATAGATAAAAATAGAAAAACATAGTTTATTGTATAATAATATTATATAGATGGTTGTAGCTAATGAAGATATTTTGCTGTTTTTTATCATCAGATACTAACGTTTTCATAAAAACATAATTAGTCTGACTCGTAGACTATAACCTTCTTGCCTACTCCTGTTTTCAAAATGGGATTGATCAGATGAAGATTTGAGTAAGTTAGTAAGTTGTTCTCTCTAAGGTTTTAAGTTTGGTCATGAGGAGACGCTGGCCTCATAGATTTATCATCAGAAAAGTATCATATCATTTTTAACAATGAATGTAAATTAGGCTTTACGAATGAAGCTTTATTTATTTGAATTCACGCATTTTATTCTGTTTCTTCCAGCTTTTCATTCTTTGTGAGTGTAAAATCACATTTTCATGCTCTCAACCAGGGGATATACAAATTGATTCGACCCTCTCTTTGTCTGTTATCAGTATATGTTCTATCACTTTCTTCTTTTATCAAGATTAGTTCCCTTTCCTTTCCTGATCTCTCAGCCTCACGCTTTGTGTCTCTCTCTCTGCAGGAAGGGTCGCGGCGAGGCCAAAAAGTGCCGCAAGGTGTACGGAGTGGAGCGGAAGGATCAGTGGTGCACGGCCTGCCGCTGGAAAAAAGCCTGCCAGCGCTTCCCCGACTAAAAACGGATCTGCTTGATGAAGAGGGAGGGTGAGAGACAGAGTGGTGGACGGACGGATGAGTGAAAGAGAGACTTTTATCAAAGAGGAAACAAATCCGGGCCTGAGAGCCATCGAGAAAAACAACTCTTCTTTTATTACATGTTTTCTGATTTTTTTTTTACTTTCAGCCTCTTTTGTTTGTTTCCTAAAAGAATGCAAATCCAGTTTTATGTATCTTTGTAAGTTGATCCTGAGACGTGAAGTCTGGCGCTAACTGTTGACTGACTTTGACCATGTGATGTGCTAAGCGTACAGTACTTTATCCAAAGGTCATATTACTGCCCCCTTTAGCTCCACCTTGTTAGCCGCTACTACGGCTGTTTTCTTCGTTCCAACCCTCTCTTCCAGTGGTTACACAGTGGTTATGCTGTACATTATATTGTATGCTTTGAGTTACATACAAGTATTTTATACATTTTTTTTAATTGTCTTGTTCAGCCCGTGTATTGGGCGAATTTTTTGGCACTTTGTTGGTATATAAACTCACAGGAATAAGCTACATTTGGTTTGACTCAACCAAGCTCCTTCCATGAAATGGATTTCCTTCCTGCCCGTGTTGTTGGCACATAACCAGTGTTGTGAGGTTTTACCATAGACTGTATATATGGGTTTTACCCGTGAAGCTATGGAGTCAGGGGGTAATGGAACTAGCATTAGGAGAACGAGTTTGTAATAGCAATAAAAGAAAAAAAAAGAAAATATCTTGTCAAACACATTAAAAAGCACTGAGAATTTGAAACTTCTGTTGTTTTTCTTCTGCATGACAGTCCACAAGAGAAATAGCAAACTATTTTATTGTAGTTTTCTCTATACACACTTTGTATGAAGACTCAGAACAATGGTCAATGTTATAAATGTGGTCTGAAATGTACACGGTATTCACAAAGTCAGTTTCTGTATGTGGAGTTTGACAGAGAGCCAGCGCATACATGCACGTGCACACTCGCACACTCACACACACACTCTCTGCACTCACCCACACACACACATACATTATTACATCTCTTAATCCAACACAAGTAAACACTATTAAGATGCAAAAGAATGGATGTGACTTGCTTGTGGAGGAAAAACATCTTGATGGCAGAACAAGACCATTTTTTTTTTTTAATCACCCGAGCAGAAAACAATCTTTTTCTGAATAATAATGATCATCGTTGACATGCACAGTTCATCCTGCTCCTCTGTTGTTAAATGGTACATTAAGATGGTGCTTGTCATTTAGACGAACCTTTCCCATCCTGCGCTGCAGTGCACAGCCAATGACCCCGGAAGTTTACAAGAACAAAGTGACAATAAGAGCTCGTCAAAAAGCCCCAGGAGGAGGAATGTTTGAGGACTGACTGGAAATTTGTTTGTTTTTCCTCCCAAATTTAAATTATTGCTCCTTCATTTCCATAATTACAGAGTAACTTAGGGACATTGTGGAAATTATTAGAAGGGAAGTCAGGAATTGTCTATTGAATTTGGTTTTTTGTGCCAATATTTGCCAGTTTCACGTAATTTTACAAAACAAAAGAGATCAAACTTCTGCTAATGCTTTCTTTATTTCAATTATTAGCAGTTAGCTAAATTGTAGCAATTTATATTTATTAATAATTATTTGTATTATTTGTCTGTGAATGTTGTTGTTTCCTTAAGGGGAGGGTCCAAATAAAATATAATTAACACAGGGAAGGGTATTCCTATTTAAAAATAAAGAAAAAGTAAAACATAAAGTTCAACACCCCTCCCCTCCTGAATAATGTCTGTACAGTTCCTTCGATGGTAAATTTGATATATCAACCACGAATCAGCCTCATTTTTGCATTTGTTATAATTTATGGTTTCACCCAAACAGTAGAACGAGGGAGTCTATCCAATCCAAAGGATTCAATAAAATATCACTGAGGACATTGACAGAAATTTATCCAAGAACATGTTTGCCCCTCGAACACTAGAGGTCAGTATTGCTCCACTGACAGGAAGCCTGCGAACCTACAGCTCATCTCCTCGGCTTGACGACCAAAATCAGAAACAGGAGAACGACATGTTGGAAGTAAACAATGGCAGCCAGATTTTTTTTTTAATAGGATGCAGAGTTCAGTGTTATTTTTTACATCCATTGTTTTCAATAAATTAAGTTCCTTCAGCAGAATATTGGACTCATACCATAAATAACAGTTTGTGCTGCAGCAATCTCACTGTCTGACCATATTTACAACCGCCTTAAGCTGGTCCAGCTCCAGTTTTCTGATTTGCTGCTTCTATCTGAGTCTGCTGAACATGATTTGTTTGGTGCCAGATTGTAAACCCTTGCCATATTAAAAATGGAAAACCTATATATTGAAACACAAGTCCATTTAATGTGAGCTGGACATCAGTTTATAGTTCCCATAACCACAGAGTGCAAAGACACGGCCCATCCACACATGCATGAAAGTGCATTCAACATGATTTAAAATGTCACATCTGATAAACCTTGCACCGAACCAGTTTTCCAATCTCATTTGGGCCCTTTTATTATACAAACACACAAAAATATATTCAATTGCACTTCTCTTATTCTTTTATTTGACAGGATGTGAATACGCTCAATAAGAAGGACACCACGGGCAAAACATTCCTCGTTATTTAGAGACACAAAAAGAGGTGGAGCGAGATGGCGAAGTCTGTTCTTCTTCTGATGATGATGATGAGGGTGGTGGTGGTGATGTCACAGTTCAAACTGGAGGGAGCTGCTGGAAACATGATTGATTGGTTGAGGTAACTGGGGCCCGGATCCTGTGAGAGCAACAGAAACCCATCACAGTTTGTTTTGCCTCCAGACCCGAGTTACAGGGACGCTGTTGAACCTGCCGCTGCGGCTGCTCCTCATGCCCAGGTACTGTCTGAGCAGCTGGTTCACTCGCTTCTGACTGTTCCATTTGCGGGCAGATTTCCGGACGCCTATGAACCCGCCGTAGCGCTTTTGTAAGGGCCTTATGGGTGAGCCAACGAGCTTCCTGTATCCGTGGCGGCCTCTCTGAAAGCCACCAAAGCGCTTGGATAAGGTGACGGCCGCCTCTGAGCTGTCATCCTCATCCTCATCCACCTCCAGCTGGCTGTCGCTCTCCACGTTCCTCTCCTCCCTCAACTTCATCTCTTCATCCACCAGACGGAGACCCAACCCCTGCAGGCCCTCGCCGTCCTCAGAGGATTCCAGCAGGGATGAGTCATAGTGGACACTGCGCTGCTCCAGTGGTATCTCGTCCTGCAGCAGCTCCCTGTCAGAGTTCAGGTCAAGAGGGGTCAACTCCAGCTCCTCCCCTGTTCTCTTGAACAGAGCGCCCGCCTCAGGAAACAGAGGATGCTGTGACAGCTTGACAGCACGTTTGCACACCTCCCATGTGAACGAGGAGGAGACGTGACCCTCACACTCCAACAAACACATCTGCAGGCAGATAAGAGAGAGTGATGTCTTAATGAGGAGCATGTGACAGTTAATGGATTATTTCAACCAAGGAATAATTTGAAATTCTAAATCCTGCCCATAGGTTGAGTTTGCTTGGGGTGATGTTGACACAGTAGCAAACTGAGATAAGTAGCAAATTAATGGATGGACGGATGGATTGATAGACGGATGGATATGCTGTTTGATTGGAAACTGAAAAAACATCCTAATTGTTACAGTTAATCAGAAATCATATTTACAAATTTAACCACCACAAATACAGATTCTAATAGTTTCACGCTAGTAGCTGCATGTTAGCAGCCGGGTAGCCACATGAAAATGATGGTTAAATACGTAGTAGATGCTTAACACTGCATAAGTAATTTTTTATGGCCACTGACATACAGATTTGACTGATTATGGACACAGAACATTAGCATTAGCTTTCATTTTAGAGTCATGTTTCTGTCAGCCTGATGAACGTGAGTCAATCATTTATTCTCTTTTTAGCTTTGTTTTGGTCTTCACCATCTCTTGGGAGCTGTATTGTTAAAGGCTCCACTGTGTTCAGCATCTAGTTGCAAACGTTTTTACTGACACCAGCTGCCTGCTACAGCTGTGAACAAGGTCGCTACTGACAGCGAGAGGGAATCTTAATGATGAAAGTTTATTATGTTCTGTGGCTTTATTACAATGAACGACTCCTGTTACATTACTTTAAGTCATTTGACCCATTACACTTTAAAAAATACTTCCGCACCATGGGTAGGGAAAGGAAACAACTGAGTCACAGTGGTTCCAGATGTAAGGATAAAATATGACTGCATCAAGAATTGGAGTGCCTGTTTAATAATACAAATGTATATATTGCCCACGGTCAGCATAAAAGTTAAGGTGCTCAATCACACTTTTATTTTTTTTAAACCAGACCCGGGCTGATAAAGTCTGTTGACCTGGAGGGCATGTGTGTCATGGAAGTTAATGGGACTTGTTCCTGCTGTGTTCAGCGTATATAGAAGGTTTTGTGCCGATATGAAATGTCCATCATTTGATACATTTGACATCCACTTCGGCAAAATGACTGACAGCACCAAATTGGAAGAAATTACGAATCAGTTTGAGGGATAGCAGGTAAATTAGGTCCTTGAAAATATGATTTAAAACTTTGAACTTGCGGTGAATGATGTCTTTGCTGTTAAATTGATATTGATTGATTGGTAGTGTTTTGGAAAATTAGTTTAGTGCAGCTTTAATGGCCTTCTTTTCTTATTATCATCACACCTGACGGCTTCACCTCACGCCTGAACACTGACTGACGAGCCCCAACTTGATTATTATAAGACATATAAGGATTATACATTTTGGTATGGAGGTAAGCACGTAATAGTATGGATCTAAGAACATACTAGTATGGAGGTAAGGAGGTAAGGACATATTATTGTGGAGGTGAGGAGGTAAGGACATATTAGTGTAGAGGTAAGGAGGTAAGGACATATTAATATAGAGGTAAGGAGGTAAGGACATATTAGTTTAGAGGTAAGAAGGTAAGGACATATTAGTATAGAGGTAAGGACTTATTAGTATGGAGGTAAAGAGGTAAGGACATATTCGTATAGAGGCATTGAGGTAAGGACATATTAGTATAGAGGTAAGGACATATTAGTATGGAGGTAAAGAGGTAAGAACATATTCGTATAGAGGCATTGAGGTAAGGACATATTAGTATAGAGGCAAGGACATATTCATATAGGTAATGAGGTAGGAACATATTGGTATAGAGGTAATGGGTTAAGGACATGTTAGTATAGAGGCAAGGACATATTCATATAGGTAATGAGGTAGGGACATATTAGTATAGAGGTAAGGAGGCAAGGACATAGTAGTATTTCCCTGTGTATTTCCAGTCAGTCATCACAGATAAATATATTACATATTATCATTTGTACCCTCAAATGCAAGAACTTCAATACATTCTTTTTCCTCTGACATAGTACTGTATATGTGTAAAAGAAGGCGACATTTGCCACGCTATACAAATGTATGCCTCCATACCTCTCATTTTCCCTCCTTCTTCAACTCCGGAGCCCTATAAGTGAGATTTTAGTTTGAGGTAAGAAGCAAATCCCATTTACTCGTTAAATCCCGCTCAAATAAGATAAATTGCATTGTTATCGGAAAACCTGCTCACATCAAAGGGATGAGCGGAGAGGGAGCGCTGCTGCTAATTTATCAGCGGAAATTAATTATCCATCGTAAATGAAATGAGCACATTAGGGAATTCTCCACGTCCGATCAATGGAGCAATCTAAAGGAGTTTATGAGTGAGAGGAGACGTGTGTGTATGGGTGTGCGTGTGTGTGTGTGTGTGTGTGTGTGTAGGAAAGTATGCACTCACACGCAGTCATGTATTTATATACTGATGAGGACCACAGCATAAAAAGGTTATGTAAATCCTCTAAAGTAAAGTTGCTTGTAAAGCTCTATTTTTTTATATAGAAAAGAGGAAGTTTGGGTTTGGCCTTTAAATAAAACGTTAGGGTTTGAATTAGTTTGAGCTTGTTGTTTGGTGGAGGTCAGGAATACTTCTCACTTTTATATTTGTATATTAACTGATCAGGGGAGTTAATGATTACCACTGGAATCTATCAAGCAACTGTTAATGTATTTTATAATGATGTGGGCAGATATAGAATAAACCAGGAATGACAATGTTGATACAATGCAGAACTTACAGCATGGAGGCATTTCAAGGAAAGTTGATGAAAGGATGCAGTATGGATCAGGGAAGAACCCATTACCCACAGATCACAAACTCCCCCCCATCCCCCTGTCTTTAATACTGCAAGGAAGTGTATTTTATGATTTTGTTGTTTTTGCAGGGAATAATTCACTGATCTAGGGACACTGTTATCTATGAGTGTGTACAATTTGGTGCACCTTGATTGAGGCTATTCTAAATCATAGTATTCTTACTTTCAGTACTAGGAAGAGCACTAGAGGTAAGACTTGATCTATATGAAAAATGCCCTGAGATATCTTTTTATGATACGGTGAAATATAAATAAAATTTACCTGACTTTACTTCCAAACATCATCCAAGAATAACATTATGTCGTGAATGTAGTCAGAGGATGGTGTGCTTTATTTGTGTACGTGTGTGGATGCATGCTCACATATACAAAATCTGTAAGCCTTGCATGAATAAAATCAATGGGTCCTGACATTATAGCAAACACCGGCGGTTCCACACACACTCTTTCACTCTAGAGTGGCAACAATGGAATTGCTCAGTGGATTCCATCTGTGGCTCAATGGGAAGGCGGCTAACACAATGAGGAGCTGATAAAATGTGTCAGTCACCGGTGTAAGCCGCGGCTGATGATACTGAGCAGCAGTCAATTACAGAGTTCTATTACAACTTCCCAAAAGGTCCCAGCTGCCTTTCTCTGCATCATTATCAGCTAAATTAGCCGTCCTGCAGTTATTCATGGACGCCCATGGACTATTTTTACCCACTGATGTGTCTCGGTCTGTTTGGAAATGAGATTGTGTGTGCTGTGCTGAAATTTTGAATTCGGGGAGCAATTCCTTCATATTACATGTTGGTCATGAAGCATTTCGCACACAGATACATGTACCTGCAAATATTCCCCAGAATGAGGCAGAAACAAAACTACTTATGTCTAGTTATCGCATGTCACCTGTTGAGGAACTCATAGAAAGCTCTATACTTGTAATTTTCATGTTGCTTAGCTCAAATTCCTTAAGCCGTTAAGGGTAATACCAAATGTGTACATTTCCCCCCCACCTTCTTATAACCATCTTAAGACAGATGTGACTTACTAGAAGGGTCGCAGCTTCATTTGTTTGTGGTCTTATATCATTTTATGTCCAATTTCAACGAAAAATTAAAAGAAAATAAAAAGACATAAAGACACCTAAAATGGTGGAGTGTAGCATTGTACATTAAATATCTTAATTGATTTGAGAGAAACAATGTATTATTATGAATAAGGTGAATAATCTGAATACTATAGCCAGCAACAAGCAAGCAAGCCCATAGGGCTGTTGCTGAGTCGGTCTATGGTTATATTAATTTCTCTTTAGGAATAATAATCAATGCCTTTGAGCCAAGTCAACTAAAAACTAGTCAACACATTTGGTTGTCGTGGAATAATGAACAAACATTCATTGTTCCCAAGTGGATGTAACTCCCCTCTGACTATTCGCTCTAATTTTAGCTTTTAAGTAAAATATCTCAACATTCATGAGATGGATTTGCACGAAGAGACCTTTCTTCTACGACATCAACTGGTCAGTTTTAATTTGTCTTGTAAACAAATGTTAGCTTGTTATTTGGCTTAACCGAGATGGTGAACAGTGTTAGCATCACACCTGATACCACTGTGTTAGCATTACAACTGTTTGCATATCAGCTTGACGACATTGGCATTTAGCTCAAAGCCCCTCTGTACAGCCTCAACTGTTTGCTAATATAAGTCTGCGATCAACATGCATTATGTACCACAGTACATTTTTGTGGTTCCAGGGGGGGAAATGGAGCCAACATTTCCATTGTATCTCTTTTTTTGTTTAAATTTGATCTTTTAATGTTTTCTCTTCCTCAGTTTAGAATTAAAAAATTGAAAAGTATTTTCTCGAGAGGTGCACAGATTGGATTTACTCTGTGGCCATTAGACTACCATGGTGCCCCAAAATAATTTGTAAAAGCTTTTGGGAGAAAAGCAGGAGAAATATACAAAATCACATTGCCCTCCAACTAGTCTGAACCTATATACATAACCGGGGAAAGAGTGGACACAACACTATCCCGCTGAACCCAACACAATACATAGATGCTCTTATCCAGCTTGAAAACAACCTATTCACAAAATCACAGTCGCACTGCTATAAAGGTGTTGAAAGCTTATTGCATCTGAGCCCACACTGACACACACTCTCCAGCATTGACAAGGCATTTAGCAGGTGCTCTTATCAACGGTGGGTCGTGACGACTCAGCAGTGAGACACACACACACACCCACACACACACACACACACACACACAAACACACACACACACGCACACACTCACTCACCATGGTGTTGAAGGCTTGTTGCAGCTGTTGGTGCTGCTGCAGGAGCAGACTGCAGGCTGCACATTGGCCCTGGCAGTCACTGCGTCCAGGGGTGAAGAGACATGCCAGCAGCACTACCAGGCACCACAGAGGAATCTTCATCGCTCAGCACACCCAGACAAGAAGCGGCAAACAGAAGCCCAGCAGGTAGAAAACTGGAGTCGGGGTTCAACAGTGGGAGAATCTAAGAAATGAAGCCTACGGGACTTGGTTCCAGTCTACAGGGAGAAAGCAGATAGAGTGACAGGAATATTGCGTCAATCTCAATGTTTAAGGATCATTAGCTGGATTCAGGCGGTCAGTCAACGCGTTGGTGGTAGAGTGTTCAGCCAACACCAGGAGATGGACAGCGTGGGTGGCACGGAGCGAGAGCACAACCTGAGGCAATAAAAGGAAAAAAATGGGCATTTTCCAGTGGGCAGGAAGCGGCCACTGTAGGCCTCTGGCTAGAATCACTGATGAAATCATACAGCAAGAGGAGAGATTTGTAAAAATTGATCTGTGGTTGTAGAGATTAGCTTTAACCATTACACGGGTATTGGCCTGTGGCAGCAAGAATCCACAAGCAACAATTTTAAACAGGAAAAGGAGAAAAACTAATGTGAGAAGGCAGAAGCATTGGTGTAAGAGAGCTGAATTGAAACACATGTTGTGATCTGAACATCTGGACATGTAAGAAATATGTGTTTGTGTGTGTGAGCTTAAGGAAGATAAACTGGAGGAATGAATCAACTCCAGAGGATGCTGGTGCCTCTGGCTCCAGCATCCAGATTGTGAGCCAGGTGCACAGTGTTTGTTGCTTGACCTCCACTCCCTGACCCCATCTATCCTGTCACCCACCACTGTATCATCCAATAACAGAGATAACAAAGAAAAAACAGCTACTCACAACATCATAGATTGCTTCTGCTTATAGGCTGCCGCCACGCCAGACACATTATCTGCGGCTCCCCAAGGTGTCTTAACCGAGACCAAGGTCACCTGGCTCCTTAGCAGCAAAATGCTGCACAGTGTTCACCTGCTTTGTCTGGCTTCTGTTTCGTGCTGGTAAACATATGATGTGTCTGAAGAGTGACGTTGCAGGACATAAATGTAAAACAATTAGCAGAACAAGGCTTTAATGCTCTGTATAGCTGAAGAGGACAGTCGATTTGAGTGGAAATTCACTATAAATTCCACCTTCCAATTATTAATATGAATATAATCATGGTCCAGATTCTCAACCCCTAATAGCCCCTGATGGCTGCCTGCAGTGTATGAGCAATGCGTGGGAGAGAAAGTAAAGAGCCTTGAGTTTTCATCAAGACTAGAAAGTCCCTATATAAATACAAAGCATTTACCATGTATTGATATAATGAAAGTTTGATGGAAGTGTAGTATATTCAGCTAATAGATCCCTTTAACATGGGCATAAGAATCACATGATTTAAGCATGCGGCCCTCGTCTTCGGATTCTCAGAAATTCCTCGATGTATTTCTTGTTAGTTCTCTCCCTCTAGGGAATAATCTCTGACCTGTTAATGGATGAGTGTAGAGCATGTCTTCATCTTTAGGAAGCACGAGGCATGTCCTTACTAAATTATGAATTCATAATTTCATTTACATTATACGCTCAGACACATGTAGTCATGTCGTTCTAAACCACGGCATGTGGGACGCTGTTTTGCCTCGGGTCGCAACCTCTCTATATAATGTGTGTTCGACTCCTGCAGGTCAGACTTCACTTTTGGCTCGTGGTTTCTCCGGGTCTCTGGAGCTCGTCCTGACCTGTAGAACTTCTTTGTAATAAACTTCACTTTGCAAGCAAATTCTGGGTCCACGGAGAATTCTTCCTTTACCATCATCGACATCTCTGCTGCTCAGAATATACCATAATAGCAGCCTTAAAGAGTTCCACAACAGAACCTTCTCTAACAGCATACACTAGTACAATGTTTTGCACGAACATAGCCATTCCCATTCATGGTGAAAATAATATTGTATTCCAGGAGCAGCATTTGTCTCAAAGACTCATCTGGTTTATGTTTTTGCTGTTAGTTGTATTGATGATTTAATGACTTGCTCTGAGGAGTTGATGCAGGAAACTATGTTCCAGGTTTCCCCATTTGGTAACACTACCTGTTACTAGAAAGGAACTAAAAAAGGTCAGTGTTCAGTAGCTACACTTCCAAATAATAAACGAATAATCAGTGTAACCTGGAGTCTTCGGACGTTGTACAAGGGGACGTAGGCAACTGGACTTGGTTGACTTACTTCACAAGCAAGTCCAGTTGCCTATGTCCACGTGTTCAACGTCTGAAGATACCAGGACCTGGAAGACTGCCAATCTTCACAGATGACCGTGCACAGCATTTCAGATGAGCAAAGATAATATGAACCGGTATCTGCAATTATCAATAGTTCACAGAGTTAAATCGACCGTAAAATTTCCCAGCGGCTGATTTCTGAAGAAGCTGTCACTGGAATTAACCAATCAGCTTAACTCTATGAGACCATTGTCTCCATTGTTCCTGTGATTAGCACCAAATGACAAAAGGCCCCTAAGTTCTTTACAAGAAACTTACAGAGATATTATTATGGAATAATGGGACCCATAAAACAAAGGAGGGACTTTTACACTTTGTATGCAGCTGATGGATCAGCACTGTTGGGGCGTTGTGTAGTGAACATACTGCATGTTACTGTATGCTACTGCTCATGTTTATTATTGAAGCTGTTTTAATTTTGAATGGTTTACATTTGTCTATGAAATGTTATAATTTACTAAAGCAAATATATTTATTATTTTTCAATCTTTTTGATTGTGAACCTGTTGAGATGAGCTGCCAAACTACACGATATGCTATCAACAGCAGATTGCAGATAAAAAATTCTCTCAGTGCCTTGTTGACTCACTCTTGGTCTAAGTGGAATTCACATCACGATGTTCACACAGGTTTCATGAAGACAGAGGCGATAGGCAGAAGTCACAGCTCGGTAACGACACAACAATAAAAACCACAATGAGGACGTCACACTTGATGGAAGTCAATAGAAATCTTTGAACATACAAGGAGTGGGAGTCGTACTGACGGGTGCACTGGAGTAGAAAAATAAATGAATACGCGAAAAACTGGCACATTGTGACCATTCCCTCGTTGGCACATTACCGCTCGCAGTCAATAGCATATGGTTCAAGTCGAGTGTGACTCTGGCCCATTGAAAAGTATATAAATGGCTTTATTGGAAATCATTAAAGGGGACATGTTTGTTTGCTTCACTGAGATGTTTTGTACCATGATCGTTTGCTAGCCTGCTGACTAAGCCCATTTGATATTGTTATGTTCTCCCTTAAGTGGCCCTCACTACGTAAGTTGAACAAATGAGTGAGCTGGCAGCGTGTAATGGCGTGGTAGGCCCGTGGATACGCTCCAGTATCACAGAAATGTGGCTTTCACACATTAATAATGTGCTTTAATATAAACATGCTTTTGGAGCCATTATGATTAATGCTCCATGTTTTGCAATCTCATGTTTTCAGAGATTTATTTTGGGGCAACGAACGTCCATTTATTCACTTTGACACATTCAGATGTTTTGTGAATATTGTGATTCAGGCTTTTAGCTGAACAACATTGAGCCAGTATCAGGTCATCTGAGGTAAAGCATTTTAAGGCTTCCACAACAGGCTTTGTAAAGTTTGTATTTTTATTTCCCATCATTTCAAAACTTTAAATCTGAAATATAAATAATGTATTTTCTATTGTGACAACCATACATCAGAAAAAGCTGCCTCTGAGTGCAATTCTTCATTCTTTTTAAGGCCATGGCTCATTTAAATTGATCCTGGAAATGTTTAACTATCACCAAATATTCCATGGCCAGTTGATTTATTCATTCATTCATTCATTGGCTTTAATTAGCCTGTTGATTTGCCGAACAGAGACGTGTGGAGCTGCCGCCGACAGTTGATGAAGTGTATAAATAGCAATTTATATCTGTCTGAATGCTCGGGGAATGAGTTGCAATGAGCGGAAGCCATTACAGTCGGAAAGGAACAATTGACAAGGATATTACAGGTTAATGGGCTACGTTGTCATCAGTCTGCAGCCTGGAGATGTTTATAGAGGGTATGATAGTGAGCTGGTTGTAATGATTTGCATTGATCAGCCCATTGACATGGGATGGGTTGATGTGTCTCCAGTCGCTCATTGGTTATTTATTACATACCCACTCACATCTGTTTGCACAGCTCGTGTCCCCACACAGCACCGCACACTTAACCCTTTAGAGCCTGGTAATTTACCCCATTAACCAGAGCGCTGCCTGCTGTGGCTTCACTACACTGAACATGTATGTAGAGCAATGTATGGGGTTATTTTGTTGGGAGCTCATGTTGTTAGTAGCGAGGTCTGTAGCTGTCATCAGGACAGTGCAGGTGAGGGGATGTCAGTTTCTGTGTCAGCCATGGAATTGAAAATCCATAGAGATCAACCAAAGATCAGTGTAGGTGAAAGAATAATTTTTCCACAGAGAATAAATTACATTTTAGATGTTAAAGGGACACTGCAGTGATTTAACACATTAAAGTTAGTTTATTCATTTTGAGAAGCACTACTGAACCTGTGAAAGCAGATAATATGGTCTTTGACACTGGAGGAGCTTTTCAAAAGTTTGAAGCAAACAAAAAACTGCTGATGTGACCAGGGTTATCTCAGCTTGGGCTTGACACTCGAGAGAGAAAGCCTACGTCACAAACCTGGGGTTGTGGGTTTTGAAAGAAGTGCTTTAGACAGGGAGCATCTTTTTAATGGATGCTTTCTAGTTGCATCATGGGAATTATAGGATTTTGTGTTTTTAAAGCTTTACCAATACGCAGAAACAAGAATCTAAATATCTCACCCTCTGCTGCTTCAGTTTTTAAAGCTCCTTATCCAACCTGTTCTTTTCGATTCCCCAAACCCTTTGTTTTATCAGTAAATTGCAACTTTGATTGTGTTGGAGTGGATGTTTTTTATCTATGATGGGCTTGAATAATAATATCAGGGGAGGTAATATTGGAGTCGGTGCAATAGCGATTTAGGGATGGAGCCATATCATCAAATATCTAATTGAAAACAAACTTATCTGAAACATTTGATATAAATCTGTGTGATAAGGATTACCAAAAACAACAGAAACCATCTTCAAGAAATGTTAATTTGATGTGTTCTTTGACTTTTTAGTCTGGTCCATGTCGCAAACAATAACATGGAGGAGACCGGATTTATGACCTATACTGTGGCCAGCCACCAGGAGGCGATCAGGACACTATGGCTTCGTTTCTGTGGGGCAATCATGTCTTCCATCTTTATATAGAGTCTAGGGATGACAGCAGGGGCGTTTCTAGGATTGAAAGAAAGGGGGGGCTTAGCCCCTAAGGAAGCTGAATGTTAGCGCGCTGCGCGCGCCAATTTTTTTTGGGTTCATTTGGGGCTGAGGATATCCATTGTTTCAGACAGTTCATAGATTGGTTCAATCAGAAAGAGTGAGATTTTTCTCTGTATCTTTGCTTGCATTCATTCAGTATAAGATAACAGAAGAGACAGAATTTTAGTTTCATTGTGAAATTTGACAACACAAATATGAACTTTTCTCAAATAGAGAGAAATAATTATCCTGCTTGTAAAGGAAAGACGGATATACTAGTTTTTATATCCGCGTCACTCCCAAATCCTAATTCTTAAAGGAACCACACACAATGGATGGAGAATGGACCTGCCAGTGTCAACTTCTGAGTTGTTTATTTGTTTGGTATGAGCAGAAGGGAATAAGATAGAATAGAGAGCTGTCGATAGTTATTTCTTACATTTCAAATTTGCTCGCTCACACTCTTGCTCACTGGAGACAATTTCTAACAAAATAGCTAGCTAGCTAGCTTAGTGTTAACATAACTCATTACAATATTCCCTTTCATTTGCCTCAAGTAAACCTAAAATTAAGCAGGTAACAATCGTTCACAACTACAGATAGCCACATTCTGTAACTACCTGTACTTACAATTTCACTCCATGCGTCATTAACTATGAGCTAAACTCCTTGGCTGTAATCCTGCTGTCTTGATGAGAGACGTTGGCAGAAAGCCAGCGCAGCAGCGATGCAGACTCCCCAAGGTCCTAGTGCCCGGTCTTTTCATTGTTAAGTATGATGAGAGGCTATTGGATTGTAATTTGAAGGGAGAGAAAACATACAAACCAGAAACGCACTTACATATGTAGCATGTTAGAGTTATAAATAACTTGTCCATGTGTAAAACAAAAGTTTAATTAAAAAAAAAAAAAATTATTATTATTTTTTTTTAAATCCCAATAATTATTTGGGGGGGCTGAAGAACATTTTAGGGGGGGTTCAGCCCCCCTAAAACAGGCCTAACGACGCCCCTGGATGACAGTGTCACTCCACCTCTTGTCTGCACTAACTTTTTTCAAAACCAATAGGATGGATTTCCATGCAATTTTTATACTGGCAGTCATGGTCCCCAGATGAAGTGTCCTAATAGCTTTGGTCATCATCTGACTACTGCCCACCATGAGCTTTGTCTCACTAGCTATTTGATGGACCATCTTAAAATTGGTAACAAACATCCATGTCACACATTAGCACTTAATGAAATAAATGGTAAACATACATGGTTGACATCAGGAAATTAAAACCGTGTACATGTAGCTCAAAGCATAAGTACACAGTCACAAGTGGCTATAGGCTGTCAACTGTTAAAACCAAATACTTTAATAATCCACAATCCTTAAGGACCTCTCTTAATGCTCATGGAAGCAGAATAAAAGAAGAAGCTTTACACAAAACGAAAATTTAACCGGTTTCTGACTTTTTGAAGTAATCAGTGAAGTTACAAGTATAGTGTGAAAATGTTAAAATGTGACTAAACTAAAACATCATGATCCGAAGGGCAGGGACAGATACAAGCTGTTATTTCACCAAAAAAGTTATTCCACAGCCAAGATGAGATGAAGCACATAAGTGGTAGTCTGTAATAGTTGACTTAAAAAAAAGAAAAAGAAAATTGCTTTTATCGGACAAGTGAGCCTGTCACCACTCCCGGGAGCTGTTCACATCCAGGGGCCACACAGAGTCACAACTTTCCCATATCTCAATAACTTTAAATTGAAAGTGTGTGACACTTTGAGTCATGAACTTACACCCTCATCTCTCTGCTTCATTTCAGCAATGATTCCATTCTTGGTCTCCGTATTGCCGCACGGTCCATTTTAGCCACACTTGCCTATGAATTTGCATACCATTGCAGCTATATAAAATGTTTCATATAATTTGAAATAGCAGGCAGTTGACTGGTTGCAGGGGGCTGATATATGATGTACTGTACATGGATAAAATGGTGATTTGGACGCCCCTTCGCACAAGACTTTTCCCCTGGGGCACCAAAACAACATAATTCTTGCAGGAGTCTCTGACGTTATAACAGGAAGAGTGGCCTTTGGAAATATTCATCATCATCTTTATCATCATCTGTAAATAGCTTGCTCCTCAAAATGAACGCTGGCATGAATAGAAAATGGAATAAAGCAAATGCCCTGATGTCCCTCCGTAAATAAGTTTTTCCATCTTACACAGATGAAAGGTTTTACCTTCTTCTTTCCGAAACAAATATACTACTTTGTGCTCCTATAAGACTTAGGTAAGACCCTGACATTTTTTTCAAGGAGACATATTGAAAACAGGAAGCAATCAGAGTATTCATAAAAGAGCCGCTGGTCTCAGGTTTTGCTGAGTACATCTCTTGCCGAGGCCTAAAATACATAAGAGCAGGAAAATCATGAGTATTGTTCCACCTGCTTCCATAAGGGTCTCTATGAAAACTATTAGAGGGGATGAGGGGGGTTCAGAAAAAGTTGAGATTTCTATCTTTTCTTTTTTTCAAAGGGAGGGTAGTCTAAAGCAATATATATTACAAGGAAGAGGTTCTCAATAGAATTCTCTCAATCATGGGTTTTTGTTTACAGTCTTTAGACCGCGTTGGAATAAACAAGTAAGCACAAGTAAACAACAGCTTGGAGGAAAATTATAGTTCCTTGAAAAAAGCTCCTGAGACTAAAAGTTCCTTCGACTTTTGGTTGGATTAAAAAGCTGTAGAGAGCACAGCAGGATTTGAGAACTTGTTCTGAACCTTTCCTTGTTTCAGTCATCTCTTCAGTCTGATCAGATTTACTGCGAAACAAACAGCACTTTATTTGAGAACTATTTTGTCTTAAATATAAGTTATAACATTTTTAGGTATGAAGTGAGGGACTTGTTTGTTCATTGGAGAGACTAAATAGAATATATTAATCGCACAAGTGAGGCTCTTGCTATTTATGAAAATCAAATATTGGATTAGAAGACATTTTGTACGGTCCTTGGGTAAAAAATATTTTTTTGGGTTTTCAAGCAAACAAATGAATGGACGAGAGCGGGATTAGAGAAGCCCGTGCGAAGCTGCAACGTGTATTTATAAAGGTAATGGTGGGATAAATTAGCATTAGTGGCTTTAATGAAGGGTGGAGAACGGGCCAAGGTGTCGTGAATGTGAGCGCGTGAGAAGAAAAGCTCTGTACACGTCTCTGACAAAGCTGTGACTCACTCTGTCTCATCCATTAGTCGTCTGCATGAAGCTGAAAAGCACAAAGGAGTCTGCTAATGCATAGATAACCTAGAGGTCTCTCTCCGTCTATTTCTCTCTGTTTCTTTCTTGGTCCATCTTACGCATCCTCTCTCCCGTTCCTGTTTTTCCATTCTTCGAACACTCAAACCCCTTCCTCCTCTCCTCTCCTCTCCTCTCTCCTCCCTCCATGTTTCTCCCTCTCGCTCCACACATCTGTGAATTATGGCTGAGATCTTTTATCTTTGATGACGTATCACAGAGGTTTCCAGCCGCTTCCAGTGGTGAGTAGATCTTTACTCCCCTTCATTATGGCGGAGCTGGAGCGGTGGAAGCCACCAAAGATGGATGGCAAGAAAATGTGGCCACTTTAGTAGGAGGGAAAGTGATTAAAATTCATATTATACGTATTGAATCTCATGGTGCATTAATAGTCCTTGACTCATTTCTCATAACCTGAGGAGATCATGAGTGTTTCATCACTTAACACTCTGTAATTGCTTGTTTAAAATGCGTTGATCTGGGATAATGGGCCAATAAAGTGTGTTTTAGTGGAGAAAGAAGAAGAGAGGCATCATTATATCCATTCACAATTCAAAGTATTTCCACTCTGTTTCTGTAAAAGAGTTTATTTTCTTTCTTATCTATTCTGGTTTCCAGCCACAAATGCTGCCGGTTATTATCAAGATAACTATGGAAAATGTATATCAGATATTAAATCTGTTAAGTCACAAAACTGTTGATATTAAACATATTCTACTTAATGCTTAATGTTACTGTTGGGTTTCATACATTTTTAAGGTCTTCACCTTCTATGTAAAGTGAATTGAGATAATGTATATTTTGATTTGGTGCTATACAAATTAAATTGAATTGAATTGACTGTTTCCAAAAATTGTTATTGTATATTTATTTGTATCTGTTTGAAGGTCCTCCATTCCACTTTGATCAGAAATTGATATACACCGGCAGATATAAGGGATCACCAGAAGATGCTTGGTACATATCATAAGCTGTGTACTCAGTGTCGTCGGGTGTTTCGGCTTTTGAATCACAAGACACCCTCTGATAATTCTGGCCCACCACTGGCTGATCGGACCTGGGTGTGTCTCCCTTGCATCTTGGGGCCCAGTTGGTCTTGTTCCTCCTGATCCAGAGCCTTTGGCTGCAGCATTCTTTAGTCTGTGATGTTTCCTTTCTGGTCTGGCACAGGGCACGCAACAAAAGCCAAGAAGGTCATTCAGACTATAAAAGCTCTATATACTGTACATACAGACCATTTAGAATAGGTCCATTTACTTGTACGGAGTAATTCAACCATATGTTCCATTAACATCTATTTTCAAAGACACAATCCAGCGTGCTCTGTTTAATATCAAACATAATGGAGACAATGTGCCTGGTGAGGTATGTTTTTTTAAATGTAATTTTTTTTAAATGACAACTGATGAGAATTTGCTCTCTCAGAAGAAATCAATATTATTCTTGATTTGAATCAAACCAGTGATTTGCTCTGTGAACTGAGAAAACTAATTTGTCTGTAGCGTGCAGCAAAATGTGACATTTTGATGAGATTTTTTCAAAAATGACTTTAGCAATAAATCACATTCCTAAAAAGCATCATGTTGGTGCCCATCCATATCTGCTGTACATCCCCATCTTCCACAGGTAACATAATTATCATACTTTTAGCATTGAGGTCCGCTCACATCTTCACCATTAAAGTAAAATAATTGTATTATTTAGATTCTTCTAAAAATCTGTTACAGACTTGCAGCCTGTCTCTCGTCCCTCATCAGAGTTTGTTTAGAGAATCGATGGATGTGTGGACGCATGAATAGTTATTCTGAAAAGTAATTTAGATACAATGGCACAAAGAAGCAAGAATTCAAATCACTGTTATCACTGCGATAATTATTATTATTACTAGAATCAACATTGTAAATGGCTGTTTTTAATTTAGATGAACTATGCACTGAGTGACTCTACTTATGTGTCTTAAACCATAGAGTCTTATAAATCAGGTTCGCTGCTCATCATGTGGTGACTCATCAGACCAGCCACTATATCTCAAAGGTCACTGATTGCCTGCAATCAAACTGTACTCAATACGCTTGTTTAAATTCGAGTTCCAATGGAATTCCTTCTTCTGCATTTGTTATTAAGCTTCTGTAACTGTTTTGAGAACAATTTATGTGTAAAGTGCTAAAATGCCCCATCTGCAACCACATTCTCGAGTTGTGTTGAACAGGTTTTTCCTTTTCACTAGCTTAGTTTTGTTTTTTTTCAATCAAGGGATGATTTGTTTTGTCTACAACATGACGAGAAAAGGACAATTTCCTGAGGCTCAAAGAGGTTTTTAAATTGCTGGTCCAAAAGCTGGAAACCTTGATGTTTAAGAGCCTGACAACAACAAGTGTTTAGAAATCTTGCTTGATAAATGACTTTTACCAAAACTGACGTCACCCCTTGGTTACTTTGTCATTCTATTGGTTCAAAGAAAACCACAAGATTTATCACCACTACTGGAATCTTCACCAAGTAGGACCATGGTTGCCCAGTCAAACCACAGATAACAAGTCACTCCCACAAACACCCTTGGTTTGTGCAGGATTTGCACGCACACAGCCACAGGATCATCTGCCACACAGCAGCTTTAAATCCCGCCTGCACAGCTACAGATAAACGGCATGCGACTCGTGGAAAGTTTAGACGGCCAGGAGCAGCGGAAGGTGCACTAGCAGTGGTCACCTTTCCTTGCAGGAAGGTTCCAGAAATTACAGATTAATCCGATTTCATGATTGCGCCTGTTTACACGCAGCTGCATTCGAGTCCAGTTACCGTCACACACAAGCAGGGCTGATAGATTATGAGGATCATGAGGGGAAAGAGGTCAAGATTAAAGCTGACTGAGGAAAGGGTGACGCTGTGCGAGCATCAGGCGAATTAATACAACTGTGATAACATGCGATTATATAGATTCCTCTTATCATCTTTGCTCTTTTTGTCATAATCTCTGCGTCTCCATATCTATCACAGTAATCTCAATTCCTGCTGCTGTCCTTTTATCTTGCATTGCTTTTTATCTCCTCTTATCTCGTGTAGACCGCAGAGAACACAAATTGAGCGAGAATAAGGTAAAGTGCAGCGCTTCTTATTCTCTCCCCATATCCCGCGTAGACTCACATCATACACACAAATATTGGAGGAGATAGGATCCTCTTTATGTTTGTTTCAAGGCACCATCATATCAGATCAATTGAGCGAATCATTACTATTGTGTTCCTCTATTATATTTGCAGGGTTCCTCTTAATTGGGAACATATTTGTACCTGCAGGCAGAGCTGCTCTGCAATCATCCCCAGCATCAGGTACGTCCTTCAATGGAAAGCACAGCAACAATCGTCTCATTTAGCCCGCACGACACTGCGTTAATTGCCCCCCAAATAATACCCTCACAGCGCACGCCTGTACGTGCTGGTGGCACCAGCAGGAGAGAGAAGAGCAGCGGCACAGACACGTCGGCTGATAAACAGGATTAGGTGTGTGTGAGAGTCTGTGGGAAATGGATGTGTTAGAAGACGGGGAAAATAAAGGGTTGACGCTGAGATTGCAGAGAGGTACATTCATGTGGATCTTTGCATTCCCCCAAAGTTATTGATGGAGTTGAGGTTTATTTAGTTTTTCTTGGAGAACAGAAAGAGGCAGTGAGACACAAAGTAATATCGATACTGAAATAAAACCAACTGTCGATAATGCATCGTAAAAAAGTTTGGTGAAAAATATCATGTATCAAACCCAAATCAGCTCCTCGAAAAAAACTAAATATGGACATTAAGCCCTCAGTCCTGCAGCGTTTCCTCCCGCCAGCCTCAGAGTGTATAGCGCTGAAATTCTGCAGTGTTAGGCAGCTGACGTGGTGTCACCATTGATCTGGTCGCCGTTAAGCTGCGTTGACACCTGCACAAATCCATTGGACATGGAGCCGGGCGAAAGGAATCTAGCACGTCCACACGAGCCACCAACTTTTACACCGGTGAGACCAGAGAGGCTGGAAAAGACGTGACGAACCGATGAAGTGCAGGATCTCTGTGCAGGGAGGGGTGGGTGGGAGAGAAATCCTCCCTTTCTCTCTATAAGGGAACTTTGCTGCTCTTATTCCTCAGTAAACCGTGAATCACTGAAGACTGATCACAAGGACGATACAAAGCAGTCTAAATTAATATTGGCAGAGAGGCCTGTAAACACAGTGTAATCACTTCAGTCAAGCTTTTGTAGCTGATTAGAGAGAGAATACGTGTGATGATCTGGCAAGGAAACATGTTCCTTTTTATTTACAAGACAGAATAAATAAATGTAAATGAAATGTTGTGCCTATAATGCGAGAAACAATTTGATTAAACCTTTTTAGATTAAGAGGGACTGTGGAATTGGATTTACAAAAATTTAATTAATTTAGCATGAGCTTTTTTGTATTTTCAAAACAACCAGATATTGAAAGGCCGAATATATAAATATAGATTTTGATGTATTTTCAATTAGAAAAAAGCAGATGCTCAAACGCAAAAAGGGATTCCTATGTGCATGAATGGACTTTCTCTTATATGCTCTGCATTCTGAATACAAAATCTGTGAAATGAATTTTTGTGAAATTGTTTTTTGTATTTTATTCTCACACTATGCACTTAATTTGACCGCATAGTGTGATAAGCCTCCAAAATATTGCTTCTCACTCATCCTGTAAACATATTCCATTCTTCAGTGCACAGTCCCCCAATATGGAGTCATTTATCTGTGAACGGAACATTAACCACCCATTTTCTCCCCGGTCGGCGCGGGTAACGTCTTTACTGATAATGGGAAAAGATTATGCACATTCATTACCATTATCATTAAAATCATCATCATCGTATGCTTAGCATAATAACGACGTTCAAGCGATTCACTTCACAAGTCTTTTTTCTCAACTTGTTAAGGTTGACATTGGGGTTGCTTTAAAAAGAATACAAAATATTTTGCCAGACTAAAGATTTCAAGATTCCATGTGATACATGACACCATAAATAAGCAGAATTCAGAATAAATACTGAAAACGGTTTAAATTACAACCATGTATATCTGTGTTTACACTGCAGCATTTATAGTGTCATTAATCTACATTCCATTCATCTTAAACTTATTTATACATTTTATATATTCTATATTCTCTATTTTAGCCCAATAAAAAGTAAAGCTTGAGTGACTGACTGCTTGCTCAGCACAATCTTGGACTTTCTCTATTGTAAATATGATAGTGCGATGTGGGTAATGCTGACCGTGACTGTGGTTCCTTTTGAGCCGCAGGGAGACGAGAGAGATGAAAAAAAAAAAAAAAATCTACTCCAGTTGAGGAAAGGGTTATTTACACCTGATCCATTTCTGGAGTCAAAACCCAAAATCAGAGCATCAGAAACAGATATAGCAGAAATTAGAGACTCCGTTAAATGAAAGAGGAAAGCAACAGGAAGAGTCCTAACAGTTGTTGTCTTCAAACAACAACATTCCCCCAGGATCTATTAGTCATTGGTTTGTGCATACAAGAATCCTTTCCTAATTACCTACTTTCTCACCTCTAAGCATTCACATCTTTTCCATACGACCACACAGGCAGGTTCACACTCAGATACAAAAAGGTCATACTTGCTTACCTGTATTGGTGACTTAAAGATATTCTCTCAGAGTTCTCCTCCTGTCAGAGAGTTTGGTGCTTCAGCTCGTATCCTTAGGCTAAGGGTTTCAACAACTGAACACATGCCTCCTCTGAGGCTTCTTATAATTGCACACCCCTTCCCTCCTGGCTCAGCCCTCCACCCCCCTCCTCCCTTCCCCTGTACATCACCATTCACACCAGCAGAGAGGAGAGAGAGAAAGAGAGAGAGAGAGAGAGAGAGAGAGAGAGAGAGAGAGAGAGAGAGAGAGAGAGAGAGAGAGAGAGAGAGAGAGAGAGAGAGAGAGAGAGAGAGAGAGAGAGAGAGAGAGAGAGAGAGGGGTGGATTCCCCCATTCTGTTACGCACAACCCGGGGACAGACACACACAACCCTGTTGCCCCGTGCTGACGTAGGAGGCGTTTGCCTACGCCACTGGTTTCGTCTTCATTGAGCCAACTAATGGGGCTCTAAAAATACGCATCCTCCACCGTGAGATTGATCCAGAAGCCCCGTGTCTAAGGTGTCCATAAAACCCGCAGCCTCAATGCCAACCTGCCGCCAAGGTCATGGAAACAATGGCACACTTCAGGTGGTTAATCCAGAAATGCTATAGTTGAGCGCTGGTGAGAAGAGCGATGCCATGGATATGAAGATGGGTCGATGAGGTTGTTTGTGCTGGAGACAGGGAAAACAACAAGCCCTTTTTTTTGGTGGTGATGGTTAGACTGAGGAGGACACTACATTCTCCCTGTAGGTAGAATAATATACAATACAGGGCAGGGCAGTCAATGGACATATCATGCAGCCAGCCTGGGTCTGCAGACGGAAGCTTTGTATGAGTCATGCAGGAAATTTGGGGATGAAAAAAAATAAAAAACCTGCCCGAAAGGTCCTGTGGGGTTTCACTGTAGGCTACAGCCCATAATACTTGTTGAGTGTTTGGTTTAGGTGATGATGATTTTATCAACCACACGAACAATGGAGCAGAAAAAATGGGAAGACAGAAACAAGCGGGGGTTTAAAATGAGGCTGATGAGGAAGCAGGAGAAGTGAAATGGAGATAAGAAAAACCAGATTAAGCAGGAATATACACTAAAACAGCCTGTGTGGTTTTAACTCAGGTGCTGCAGTGGCTGGACTAATATTTACAAGGTATGGTGAGATAGTGAGATAGGAACCAGGAAGTCCAGTTGGAGGAACAGGTGGCAGAGTGGCATGGTGGTGTAGTGGTTAGCACTGTGGCCGCACAATACACTGTCCACAACCTGTCCAACTGTACCCTGCCTCTCGCCCAATGTCAACTGGGATTGGCTGTATTCCCCCGTGCAACCCTCAAAGATTCAAATGAATCTGAGGCTGTACTGACTGATATCAGCAACATAACAAGCTCGCAGTG
Source organism: Limanda limanda (assembly GCF_963576545.1). Classification (NCBI taxonomy): domain Eukaryota; kingdom Metazoa; phylum Chordata; class Actinopteri; order Pleuronectiformes; family Pleuronectidae; genus Limanda; species Limanda limanda. The sequence continues at coordinate 18,526,435 of NC_083653.1, forward strand.
ACAATACTAATATGCTAATGTTGAGCGGTCAATAATTCAAATTTTTACCATATTAGTTGTAATTTCTTAGCCTGCTAACATTTCAGGGGCAGATCGAGGATTTTGCTAAATCCGGAGCCACAGAGGGGCCGCAATTTAAACAGAGTGTCCAATTATATGTTCAACATCCATACACAATTCCTTATCAAGTTTCAGCCAGGGCCAATGTCCCCCCTGGCCCTTAGCAATAAACAAAGGTAGAGCTGAGGTTGATGAGTATATCATTAGTTTTGCTGATATTTGGTCATAAACTAAACAAATAGAAAATTTGACCTTTTATTGTCACAACAAAGTTGCATAGTTATTACAGGGTTATCCTGTTAGGGATGCGATACTACATTTCATGGTCCATCCAACATTTCTTGAGACATTGTACTCCGAACCATAAATGCCAATCTCATGGTGGTGCTGTAGAAAAGGTCAGGGTATCAGCACCTTCATTAGAATTCATTATCTGGGAACCATGAATGTGTGTTCCACATTTTGTGCCATCGCATCTCGCAGATGTAGAGATAAAGCGGATCAGTTTTTAGGATTCTACCTCTCGGGCTCATGAATGTCTGTACGCTAGTGTGGGTACAAACATCAGTTTCAGTAGCCATTGACTGTATATGTGAAAGAGATAGCAATACTTATGTCTCCAAAAATTACTTTTTTGGTCATGAATTACACTTCAGGATCAACTCCCTTGTGATCAGGAGCTGGCTTGAGCATTTCCCTCCCTGTGAGAGTGTGAACACTGGCCCTGGACCTGTGTGAGGTCTGATAGTGATAGATGAATTGGGTACATAGACAGAGCCCTCGGTGCAGCTGAGATAAGGAGCCCTGAGGAACAAGCAGCCATTGGGAGGCCTGTCTGTCATTGATATCGCTGTTATCCACTGGCTGTCCAGTGTACATAAATGCTTCCAAGAGGCTCAGCAAGAGGCCGAGATTGCCTTGATGACACAGGAAGCCATGCTTAACTTGGCACAACATCACATTAAAACCCCAGAAGTCCAGATTTGGTATTGATGTTTTGTAACATTTCTTGTCAAGCCATAAAATCCTTTGAAACCTTGTGAAATTGGAACTCTCCATGGCGAAACAATGGTCATACTGTACACTTAATTGCAAATAAGTTATGTTCATATTTCACATTTCTCTTTATCATGTTTATAACTTATATATAATGTTCTGCATTTTGTATTTCTATATTTATGCTTATCATGCAAAACCCCTGTACGTGTATATCTACTTAGCAATAAAGCCTCATTTAGATTCTTCATAACTAGCAGTGATATAGTACCCTGCACATGTTTCTCTATTGCATCCGTTGTTAAATATTTTTTCATTTAAAATAATTTCTAAAGTGAACTCAGGAATAATTTTAAACGGGGAATACTATAATTTCTAGGAACAAAACTGCATTTCTGTATTTAAAGAAAGCTCAAGCAGTTCCACTTTTGACAAAAAAGTGTTTCTTATTGGCTGAAGCAGTCTTCATTCACCAATTCTCCACATGGATTAGAAAAGCAAATATCCCTCTTTAGAAATTGGCTTCCAAACAGCCAAACGACAACATCTTACAACACAGAATATCTCAGCAAAGATGTTTAATTAATTCTGATGTTATATAAAGAAAACCTATTGATTTTTAGCAATAGAAAAACGAGTAGTTAAATCAAAGGAAAAACAATCCTTTTTTCAAAAATCTGAAAATGTCGGGTATAAAGCCGTAATAAGAAAGAAATTATTTTACCAGGTATTTATATGCACCATTTGAGAGATGTCAGAGGATGTATAGCTTCTATAAAAGCAGAATGTATTATCCAATCAGACTAAATGTATTATCTGTCCCAAGACAGACGCCTATAATGAACTCAATTTCCAAAGGCACGTAGGCAAATGGGAAATCTGCATTCACTGTACATTCCTCTTTTTTTGATTTACCACCTGATAATATAACTTTATTTCTTGCACTAACAGATGGATTCAGAGGACTTTTAGAGATGCAAAAGATGCTGACTGATGGCTCACCGGCCCCCCCCCGCCAACAGCAGTACATAAAACACACAGGCAGCTGCAACCAAACCCGAGCGGCATTTGGCTTGTGTCGCCGAGCTCCGTGTCCCCTCTCCATCTCACCCAGCTGAGGTGTTTTACCGTTATCCTCCACAATGAAACCCAACGATGTGGAACAGGGGGGAAAGGGAAGGCGGGGGAAGTCTCCGCGGTGGTTTATGGCAGCTCAGGACTTTCACCTGTCAAGACACAATTGATTGTTATTAACAGCAGGGCCGGAAAATGAATTATTGCCGGGAAAAAGGAATACATTTCCCTCCCCAAAGGCCACCTTAATTTAGCTACAGAAGAAGAATTACGCCGCCGCTCAGGAAACCTGCAGCGTCAACCAACCCCCCCCAAAAAGTCAGGGATATTTGATTTCAGAGCCAACATATTGTCCTGGAAGTATTTCATATGTTTGTATATATGTCGATCTTACTGCATAAGTCCCTCAATTGTTGAGAGTGAACAGGATGGAATCAATCCAGGGTATTAATGAAAAGACACCTGGTTTGCACAATATAAAGACACCATGAGTGCAGTTGCAGACAATGTGGAAGAATTACTAATGAAACGTGGACTTACTGAAGAGTGAAATGATCATTTATAGAAGAGTGTCTGCTGTGAAATTGAGTAGGGGATGCTGAGAAGGTGTTTACTGACGTTTACTCTGTGTGTGAGGGGAGCTCAGGAAAGACCTCCGGATTAAATGCAAGGGTTCTGACCTCAATCAGGGAAATAATTACTGTTGCCCCTCCTGTTGGTGGACTCCATAATTAGCAAGCAAAGCCCTGACAGAAAACAAAATTAGTCTGAAAACAGAGGTGATTAAAACTATAATTCTTATTTGAGTCATTGCAATCTTTTGTGTTTGGCTCTATAGCTTTATTGAATTTGTCGGGAAGTTCCACGTGGCTCCTTTTGCGCCGTTTCCACGGAATGTTTCCTAGTAAATTCTCAAGCCAGGAAGCCTTTCATATTATGCCCAATGTCTACACCCAGATATCTGTCAAAGCCAGTGAGGGGGGGATAATTGAATAGAGGACATTTGCTTCCAGATAAAAACAAGTCAAGTGTGACTGACTCCATCTTCCTCAAGTAATGAAGAGTATTCATGATTGGCGCCATTGATAAAAAGCTATGGATCTCAAACACACACAGACACGCACGCACACACACACACACACACACACACACACACACACACACACACACACACACACACACACACACACACACACACACACACGCACACACACAGGCACACACACACGCACACACACACACACACACACACACACGTACACACGTACACACACGTACCCTTCAAAGCTCTTTTCTTTCAGTGGGATTCAATGCAATGAATCGCAATGTTTCCTATTATATTCTCTCAGAAGAACAAACACACACACACAGCTTTTATCTGTCATCACCACTGGAACCACTCCTCCACCAAAAAACAGTCAATACGATACTGATGCAGCACCCACTCATTTTATGTGTGTCTGTGTGTGTGTGTGTCTGTGTGTGTGTGTGTGTGTGTGTGTGTGTGTGTGTGTGTGTGTGTGTGTGTGTGTGTGTGTGTACGTGTGTGTATATGTGTGTGTGTGTGTGTGGGTGTGCTCGCTTTGTTCACACTGTGATTAAACTGGACTGCATACAATGATGGAAGTTTTTTTTCTTTTTCTTTGAAAGACATGTTTACAAAACCTTTTAACAGACCAGGGATTGAGATTAGTATCTGAAGTGAGACACTCTCAGGATCTCTGTCACAATCGCAGTGAATAATAAAGAATCTAACCAAGATATGCAAACATACTTGAGACCAGGTTGTAATATTTGATCCTGTCTCTGAGCAGGTTAATCTATGGATAACTGTGTCTAACTGGCCTTTGCTGGAAGTGTCGATATACCTCCAAATTCTACAAATGTCTTTCTGTCTGACTGTCTGTATGTATGTGAAATTCATATCTCACGGACTGTTTATCTTTTCAGCTTAACACTAGTGCAGTGCCTAATTTGGTGCAATTTGGACTGGTGACATTGGATATTAATACAAATTGAATAAACAGGCAACCAGCACTCTGTAGTGCTCAGTGGGGGCGGAGTTGAATCTTCATCTATGTCATGAATTAACTAAAGCAGTGGTCAGCAACTGGCTGTCAATAATAATAATCCCGGTCGCCAGATAATTTTGATAACCTGATCATTTTCATTTCCCAATATCGTGTCTATTCCTTTTCAGCAAGTTGTCTTCATACTAAAAGCACAATGTGTGTTTTGCTGCTGAAAATCTTTATATCGAGCCATATCAGAGTTTTTATTTTAGAAAATTTGTAAGCGTGGGTCTGAAAATTGTGTCCATCGCTTAACAGGATAGTTCATTCAAAAAGGAAAATTCACTCATTATCTACTCCCCATTTTGCAGATGGAGGGGTTGGTGAAGTGTTTGAGTCCAGTTTCCGGGTTAAACAGACCTCTGAAATAGCCGACACAAAATTAATTACAAAAAATAACAACAGATAAGTAAATACATTTTGAATTTGTAATTGTATGAAAATCAACTGTAACGTCTTAATTGAAGATAACAACCTTTCTTACTTCACTCTGCACCATAGACTGTTTATAACTAAATATCTCCACGCAACATCCACCACAGTAAATAAAAGTATATTGTAGAATTGTTTGAGGGTGACTCCTAAACAGGCCGAGCAATCAGCACTGCACTCGTCTAAATAATGAGAAACATCATTAACTTTGCTAATTGTTACTACGGTTCATATAAATCCAACTGTTAGCATTCAGGTTTAACCACAGACTTTATATAAAGATTATTTCCTATCAGGGTTTAACCTGAGAAAACCTACTGCTTTAGAAAACTGTATCTTTTAGCATTGCAGCTGCCTTAATATTATTATTGTTTATAATAAAAGCTTTATTGGCTATTGTCATTCCTTTTGTTAATCAGTAGAAAGTGTCACTAACTTTAAAACCCTTTCACCTAATTGGCAGCACCTTCCAACTAAACTTCCTCATAAACACCACCAGCCTGGCCTGGCGTCTGTCTGCGAACAACCAATCACAATGCGTGACGCGATTCAATTTAGAGCCAATCACGATGCACGTCTGCCCAGAGCGGGACGTTACAAAAGTAGACCCGGAAGTTTTCCTCTGCCTATTTGTTTGCGTAGTTTAATAACAATTTCAAAACAGCTATATCCGTAGAACATGGCGCCGAGCGGCTCGTCACACGTGTAGATCACAGAGTCACGTCGCTCGTGAAACCAGCCGCAGAATCGTGGGTAAGTTTATTTAAAATAACGAGTTTATCTGAAGCGAGAGGCTTTTTGTTTCTCTTCCCTTTTAAACCAGCGGCTACAGACAGCGCCATGTTGAAGTCATTCCGTAAATAAACAACGAACTAAAGATTGTGTGTTGTAGTTAAAACATTTAAAAATAATTATTTGAGACCTAGCAGTCAGTAACTTTAGCGACGTTAGCTGTAGCTCACACGATAGTTGTGATTATGACTTTGGTGTTGATAATCCCAGATGAGCCTGTCATAACACACTTAAACTCACAAGGACAGTCTGGTTAAGTGTTGTCAGCTGTTTCAATGTTAGTACTCAACACTGACATGGTCTAGTTATCTCACTAACCCGAGTTATTTTCCTCCTCTCAGGTCCAGCTCCTGTAAATCATGGAGGAGCTCTACACTCTAGAGAAGGAGGTAGGACGAGGCAGCTATGGCGTGGTCTTTGAGGGACATATGGTCAAAACAGGACAGAAGGTGGCCATTAAGCGTCTGCCCTGCAGCAACCCGGAGTGCATCGAGCTCTACCTGCAGGAGCTGTGGGCCATGAGAGCCACGGCCAAGAACCACATCAACGTCATCGCCCTCCACAGCTGCCTCCTGCAGACAGGCCCCAGGAGCCTGAAGCCCCTGAGACCAGGGAAACTGCCCCTGCGTCTGGTTGAGAGCGTGTTGAAGGGCAGCGTGGTGGTAGCAGCACAAAGTCAGGAAAGGATCCACGCCCAGTCCACCGCCATGAAGAGGACGTTTTCTCTCTCCAGGCTTCAGGACAGGACCAACACCGTCCAGGTCAGGGCTAAGCTCCAGGACACAACGAAATCAAATGCATCGGAGGCTACAACCCCACAACGGCCTCAAAACCAGGCCAGGAAGAGACGGGCCCAGAGCGAGGGGGAGCAGCCGGGCCCCCTGCAGTGCCTGGCCCTGTGGCTGGTGATGGAGTACTGTGACGGAGGCGACTTGAATCAGTACCTGCTCTCCAGGCCGCCAGATGACCAGCGGAACCACAGTGTGCTGCGACAGCTTTGCCGAGCCGTGGCCTTCCTGCACGGCCTGGGCATCGCCCATCGAGACCTGAAGCCCGACAACGTGCTGGTCTGTGTCACATCCAAAGGCCCGGTCGTCAAGGTAGGCAGATGCTGACCTGTGACCCTTTTTATTGCAAATTAGGTCTGTGATGTCAGTATTATTTAGGTATTTTCTATCAAAATCTAAAAGTAGTACCACACTCTATGTAGGCGATGGAACCTTGACACCACCAACTAATTGCCACCTCTGTAGAGCTCTCATTACTTAACCAATATCACAAAAAAATAATTTATTCAACAATCAACACAAAGACTTGCGTAAATAAAAAGTTTGTTATGCTAATTCAATTCAGAACAAGCTGGGCATTTTGTAAATATCACACATCCCACCCGTTTTATTGTCCTCCAGCTGCATGTGTCATGTGATTATTGAGGGAGCAATCTGGCCTGTCATCAGATTGATTTAGCTCAAGATGGTCGTGCAGATACACACACAGACACATTCACATTAGCATTGGTACATTTTGGTTAAAACATTATGTCTAGGCTATAAATCAACCCATGAATTTGGAGAATTGTTATTTACACATTGTCTGAAACTGATTTAGAAAACATTGTTTTATCAGTGTCACTTTTTTGCTGTATATTTTATCTTCATACCCTAATTTTATAAAGGCCTGGAATTTAAAATACAATATTTACCCCTTATGTCTATATCCATGAACTTCTGCTGTGTCAAGACACTTTTCCCTGTCCAACCTCTAGGTGGCAGACTTTGGTCTGAGCAAGATGAGTGAGGGTCTGGTGGACGGGGTTGAAAACATGCAGCACTTCTCATCCACCTGTGGCTCCGACTTTTACATGGCTCCAGAGGTGTGGGGGGGACTGACCTACACGGCCCAGGCGGACATCTTCTCGCTAGGTGTGATGTTCTGGGCGGTTCTGGAAAGAATCACCTTTCTGCAAGAAGGGACCACACAGGAACAGCTGGGTAAGCAAATGAATCAACAGTGTAGTAGACAAGAGAGGAAGAACACCTGATACTTCTTTTACTGAAACGAAACAGAATGAGAATGCGAACCAACACTACCCCAACAATTATACCAGGACAGTTAAGATATACAGGCAAGTAGTCTCAGACTACTGGACCCAACCTTAGTCTTAAATAAATGAGAATCCAGAATTTGTCAGTTAACATTTAGGGATAGGGCTGTCATGTGATCTGCTGCTCACCAGTAGGAGGACTCTCAGAAAGGTTGTGTGTGTGTGGCCAGGCAGCTTGATGACGCATCGCACCGAATCGAGTTTGACTTAATTAACTGGCACATATTAAAAATGTCACATGCTATACATCATACATTCATCAGCCATGGACAGAACAATCTTGAATCTAAATGGCAAAAGATATGAAGAATAATTTATGCACCATAAGTTTGGATACGGATCCTAGTGGCTCTGTTTCTTATAATAAAATCTGACACTGTGATTAAGCATTCCTTACACCTCGAAGTGTTGTTGTTGGCAGCAGGTGCGATACCAGCTCGTTCAGAATAATAGGTTATTATAAGTGTTTATATATTTATTTTATCGCATTTCCTTTGGTTCCTGATCAAGTTGTATTGATAACCTCAACTTACATTAAGGAAGATCAATCACATTCTCATGGTAAAGCAAAGATGACAATTTGTTGCGTCCTGCTAATTAATTTTCTGTCTTTGTTCTAAATTAAGCTTGTCATCACATAGAAGGTCGGTGGAGGGAAATGAACCCATAAACACGAGCCGGCAGAGGCAATGTGCCCAGCTCTCCGGGAGAGCTTTGGGATTTTAATCTATTTGTTTAATGTCCTTTTTTTCTCCCCTGTCAGAATCCAGAGTGGCCATAAGATGAGGAAGTGTGTTAATGTTCAGGAGTCCAGGGCCCTGTCCTGCACTCCACTATCAGATAGGAATGAAATGGCTGTAATACAGACGTCTCATTTTATCCACAAAAATGTGTCTGATCAGCAGCGACCTGGCGTCAGGGGAATATGAACCATTATCCCAAAGTTTAGTGCGTGAGAAGCTCCCTGAGTCATTGATGCTCCCATTAAGCTGAATGTATTTTTTTTTTGACTGGGGGTGTTTGAGTGGATTTAAGAAACAAAGAAAAACAAAATGGCATTTAGCAGCGCCGATCACAATCCTCTTTGTCAGGGAGAAAATGGGGAGAGGCAGCTGGAGGCTTTTCGCAGACAGATAAAATGGTCTATTATTTTTACCTTATCCCCTCTCAAGACCCATACACCCACACAGTTATTTGACCAGGCGGGGGAGCGGGGAGAAATCGTAAGGGAGGGACACGCACTCTCTGCTGTTTGTCCTCTAGGCCTGAAAGTCTGGAGCTTTCGTTATTTTTTTTTTTTTTTGCTGAGGTATTTGAGGGAATCGTGACTTGCCTTCACCAGGACAGACCTGGACTTGACTACAAACTTCACCCGCAGTGTTTAAATCTGGCTTTACTGATGGGAATCGGCAGAAAGAGTCAACTTGTATGACGGATGTGTTTCTAGCAGGTTTTCATTAAAGTTAATTTGTACTCCAACAAGAGAAGGACTCAAGGAACCTTGAGTTTAATTTGAATGTATGCATTTTTAACCACTTCCATAGATTCTCCTTGTTAATCTTTATGTTTACCACCTTTTAATGGGATTTTCTTTGTCATTAATCTACAAATTCAATTGATCATGTTGTATAGAAAATGTCAAATAAAGACAAATGACCAATTGAGGTTGTTGAGCACAAACTTTTACCTTCCTAATGATTCTGATCAGCAGCCAAGAAATCAAAGGTATTAAAGGAAGAAGAGGAAGTTCATCTTGGTACTTGATCCATTTCAAATGAGTGGTGGGTGATTTACACTAACCTTATGGTTTTATAATTCAATAAATATGTCGTAAAACAATCTTTAAACGGGAAATCAAATGCTGATTGTTGTTAGGTTGAATGGAGTAGGCGTAAATGGGGAATTGCTCCCCATCAAAAGGATGATCACTAGAGATAATGGATAGATGGAAATTGTACTTAAAGAGTTTTGTTGTCTCACATCAAACCATTCAAAACCCCCACCGTTATGTGTCGTTTTCTGACATGGGAATGGAGATGTTTCACCAACTTCTACAGTTTTATTTTTATATTACTTTTCAACTGTGACCAACTCCTCCAATTCTTATTCTGACTGTTTCATGTCGCTCTTCCATTGTTAACACATTCTCAAAACCTGTTAAGTTTAGCGGACGTAATTAGTAGAATATGGAATGAGAACAGTCCTGAGGAGGCACTATAAGTGTGTGTGGGTATGCTAATGGTCTGTCAGGGCTTCAACAGTACTTTGTCAGGGTTTTCTGCATAAAAATTTGCATTTCAAGAAAAGGTTTTCAAACTTGTTAACATTCATGGTTTACTTGCTATCACGCTTCTTCATGTCTGCCACCTGTAGTTCACAGTGTAATAATAGGATTGTGCATCATCATGGCACATGCATATTGTGCTTGAGAATAAGCAAAACAAGGACATACTGATGAATACATTGCTTCATTGTGCTGCTGATTTTTAACCGGTAAAGGAATAGTATATTAACTATTGAAGCACAGAGATGCAGAGTGTCAGTCTGACTGCTGCATCTCTTTGAGTTTAGCTGGTAAAGTGTATTAGACATACTCTATGTGAATCATTTTAACAGTCCCTTTTGCTGCAGCTGATCACAAAACAAAGCACTGTTGCTTATTGTTGCAGCAATGACGAGACAAAACCCTGTTTTACTTCCAAATGTTGTTTTGAAAACATATCTGGTCATTTTGGCTCTTTTCCTTTATAAATATTTAAGTCATAGACTGATATAAAACTACTAGATACATTTAGCCTCTCTTAGCTTTATGTTTGCAGACTCTTTGAGCACTTCATTGTATTTTAATTTGTGTTTAGGCAAGTGATGGCCCTGCAGTCTGTCTTGTTGCTTTCAGCCTGATGACTTACCTCATCATCCTTTTTGTGTTTTCTCCTGTTAGGCGCCTACGTGTGCAAGGGTCGCTCGGGCTGGTTGATGCCGGTGGGGGAAGCCTTGTGGGAGAACGCCGACCTCCAGCTGTGTATCCCAATGAAGTTTAAGAGAGCGCCCCCGCTGCCACCCCCTCCCGGTCCATCTACGTGCACTCTGCTTTTAGACATGCTCGCCTCAAACCCGGATGCCCGGCCCCCGGCCGACCAGCTGGAGGCCAGAGTGCGATCCGCTCTCAAAGAGGACTCCCACTGACACAAAGTGCGCTTAAGCGACCATTATGGCTCTTACCACTGTAACCACTACACAGAAATATTGACCGTGCGCCCCCTGACCACAGTGCTTCCTATGTGTGTCAACAGGAACCACTTTGCTGCCACTGGGAAGTGGGGATAACAAATATGTATGATTATATGGAATTGAAGGTGCTATTTCTGTCACTGAAACGCCAGTGCAGTTTAGAAACCGTGTAGAAAAACCAGAAAAAGGGAAAATGGGGTTGAAATACAAGAGGTCCTTCTGACCCCCGAGAGCCTCTTGAGGAAATCAGTCTATTGGCCTTGGACCCCTGTAATGCACTGCAGACTAAACACGCAATGATACTCAAGCAAGTCTTTCCAGAGATCCAGTGGGACTCGCTGAGTTTCCTGTAAGCACCGTGCTGTTTAGGCACACAGGCGTTTGACAGAGAAAATCAATTTTGGTAAGTATAGAGCAGAAATTAATAAAATGGTTTGATGTCAGTGCTTGTAAACAGACCAGTGTTTGACTGACTCCGCATCCTGCTGTATTTCAGTTACTGTATTTGACTTGGATTTTTGGACATTCGTGTTTTAACTTAATTTGTACTGACCTTCCTGGCCGAGGCATTTCCACATCATACTGATGTAGCATGGATTGAACAGTCCGCTGGGATTCCAGATGTATTAAATACTTAAAGAGATGAACCAAAACAGGAAACAGATGTCCGTCCATTGTAATGCAAGAATAGAGTCCTGTAATAAACCCCATCTGTAACACAACTTATGTAAGTTTTTATAGAGGGTCTTATGTCAACAGTAGTTCAGTCGTGAGGCTGAAGTATTTTTTTTATTGGAATGCATTATATAGTGACATGTTGCTAACATATTTGTTCCAAATACAGTATATGTTAATTAGCTGCTCCCAAACAATACCACCTCAATATAATGAACTTGATCTCTACACAATCTAAAAAAGAAAAGGCACAAGAATAGTTTTAAGTTAGAAAGTTGTGTACGAATTGTATTTATTGCAGGGCTTCAATATTCTTATGTTAATGCTGCCTTCTTTAATTAGCTTAATATTGATTTAAGAATGCTTCTTAAGAGATGTTTGTGTTTGACATATTTTGCTTCATGCAACAGCTGAGCGATAAGGCCAACAATTATTTAAAGTTTACATCAGTCGATATCAAAAATTAGCACAAATGTCACATTTCTTAATTTTAAGGACTTAATTTTGGTCCTGAGTGAAGGTGTTGGTTTCAAACTCTTCCATATGATTATGACAACCACTAGATAAACAACCAAACATTTAAACATCTGTAAACAATCAATTATCTGTTGTACCTCCTCACTGTATCTTCACAATGCATCTGCATTATATCTGTATATTGCTTTTTTACTACTGTTGATAATAAATAATAATTTCATGTCCCAGCCTTACTTTATAAATCATTTTAGGTACAGATTGCAAGGGTCTTATTTAGATTTTTTTTTTTCTTTCACCAGTTTTTCTTTGGTTCAGTAACATTTTCTGCTGCTGCTTTTTAAAAGTAAAAGTTGACTCCAACTGTGTGACTGATATCTGTGACGTGCATGTTTGAAACGTGCGATCAGCGAGAGACTTGACAATGAAAGTCGCTAATATAACATCCTCTCATTAAAGCAGGCATGAGGATTGTTGCTGATCATATTAAAAACATTAATTACTGGACATCAACCTCAGTCTCTGATCGTCCAAATGTTTCTGCTCACGTGTCTGAAGAAATGTATATGATCCCAACATAAATGCTTTATGTCTTAGTGCCATACACTTACACATCGCCCGTCCTGTTCACTTGATCGTGATGTTTCAGAATCATCCCGTGGAAATTTGGCACAAACGATCACTTGCCCTCAAGCACGAAGTGAATTTGGTGGTTAAAGGTCACACACTTTTGGCCATAAATCAGGATTAACATGTTTATTATATCTATAAACCTTCATTATGTAGTATGTTCTACGGAATAGATGCTTTCAGACATGCACTGTTGTAAAAACTCTGTAGAATGTCCAAATAATGCGGTGTGAGAAAACAGCAGGAGATCCTCTGCAATATTTACAGCGAGTGAGAGGGTGCTACAAAAACGTGTCTAACATGGGAAAGATGACAAAACTTAAAAAACTTCTCAGGATGAAAAGGCGGAGCCATACTGGCGGGACACAGATGAAGATATCAAGAGAGTAGAGAAAATGAACAAGAGTAATGAATTTGTTATTCATGTTTTCCAGTCTTGCAGGAAGTCGACCTCCAGGGGACAACGTTGTAGTAAAGAATTGACTAAAAGCAGCAGTGATGTGACAGTAACCTCTCACCTGTTCTATCACTCTGCCTGTGATAAGGCTCCTGAGCTCAATGTCTGTGTAGAGATTTAAACCAGTGAGCCCGGCTTCCTCTCTTCTCCTCTGGCTCAGTGAGGTGGTCTCTGACCCCCCCCCCCCCCCCCCCCCCCCCCTCTGCTGACCTTCCTGCGTCTCAAGTAGGGTTGCAAAGGGGCGGCAACTTTCCATGGGAAGTTAAGCTAGGGAATTTTGAAAAAAAAAAACTACGCAAATTAAACGCTAAGCAATAAAAAAATCATTCAAAACTCTATTTTAACGATGTATGGAATGCAGCACACGCTGCACGTTGAGTTTCAACCCTCCACTGTGCATTCTTCCATCACATGCACAGATAATTCCCAGCATCCTGCACACTACAGCAGGCCTCAATAGCCCTGCTATTGTCAGGTAAGTTTCAATGATATTACTGGGGAAATATATTAGCATGCTGATTGAGGATTGTTCATCTTTTCTTCTAGCCTATTTCCATTCATTTATCCATCAATTGTAAAATATTTTCACAGACGATTCCAATTGTTTGGCTTACTATATCTCTGGCATTGCATTAGTGTTTTTTTACAAACTTTTTTCTCCCAATGTAGAAGGAAAGGCTGTGTACATTTGCAAATACTGTGCAAAGACCTATGTTAAGAATGACAACGATGCAGAAGCATATAGTCAAGTGCTCAAAGTTTCCTGAGGGCTCTCATCAGCCTATAACAAAACAAAATGTTTATATTTATGTCTGTATATGACAAGCTAAATACAGTTAAGTATAAATTATCCACAAAATTTCCAGTTAATTTCCGTTAATTCCCATGGAAAGTTTCCAACTTTGAATATTCCCCGGAATTTTGCAACCCTAGTCCTAAGTCATTTTACTGAACAGGTATGGATGGTTCTTTCTAAGTTTGAGGTACTGGCAGAGGGTCTTTTTCATGTCAGACACATTGTACACAGGACTCAATGAGAGCTGTGGTCCCCCCCATTTCTCAGAATAGGAATACTATTATGAAGGAATCAATTTTGCAGCCAGAGTGGACAGGATGAATGATTGCTGTGATTAAAATGTTCAATGTTCTGATGGACATGTACAATAATGTAGAGTTGTCCTCAAGCACCACCACCAATGCCCGGTGCTTCGAATGGTTCACACGATGGAATTTCAGATCACAATTTTTTTTTAAATCTTTCTTAAAGGTCCAGTGTGTTGGTATGAGGAGGATCTAATTGCAGAGTTGATATAATATTCACAATTATGATTTCATTAGCGTATAAGTACCTGAAACTATCGTTACCTTCGAATGAGCCTTTTATATTAACATCAGGAGCAGATCCACCTCCACAAAATCTGTCAATATGTTTCACTTGAATGTTTTCTTGGTTTAATGTCAATCTATACTCACTACCTAGTCATTTTCAACTTTTTACACTGCTCTGGTCCACTTTAGGTGTAACATTTTAAAAAATAAAATAAAGAAAAAGATAAACAAGGTTTTTCACCGGCAGTTACTACAGTTACGATATTGGATTTATGAATTTGCTGCAGTTATATATAAATTTATAGATATACTATATATACACTAGGTGTTAAGTGTTGGTGCCTGTTAACCTGATTTTAAACTTGGTTTGACTTTTTAACTATTCCTGTGTTAAATGTGTTAGTGATAAGTATTTTTGTGTCAATCAGATTTTAACATTTGGTTTTACTTTTACTCGTCATGGGTTTATTTGTGACATATTGTCATGTGTCTAGCAAGACACCAAAATCGATTATTCCTATTCTTATTATAGCCCTAAAGTTGTCAAACTTTACATTGTATAACTACAGTGAAAAAAACTCCTAATTATGGGCCTTAATGAGCTATTTTGTTATATATAAGGATTAACGAGGCATTTCATACAGTGGGTGGAGAAGTGAAACACAGACATCAGCAGCCCCAGACCCTTTTCCACTCACTTTCCACTTGTAATTGTAGTAAACAAGTTCTGTAACCTTCACTTCAGCAGAGTTTAACTGAACCTGCTACACCTCTGCTCATGTTGCAGTGAAGATTAGACCAAAGTCTGCCTCCTCCTACAGCACCAATCAGCTCAGCACAGACTCAGCGAGTCTGAGCGGGAGGAAAAGTTCTTTCAGATTTCACAGCTGATTGCAGGAGTGAGCAAGCGTGGAGAGCAAGCGTGGAGAGCAAGCCCCCCCCCCCTCAAAAAAATGCCTTATTCCTCACTGCGTCAGGACTGCACGACACAGTGCAGTCACGACACCGCGGCCGCATCCGGGAAATTACGCATGGCCGTTCAGCTTCACTCGCCCCTGTAGTCGGGATCTCTATGAGACATACGTCGGCGCATGAGCCTCTCGTGTTTTACTGGTAGCTATTTTTCAAATGACAAACACTTTACAGTAAGACTGCGGCTGAACGCAGCATTCAGTCAGTGTTCATGAAACAGGCAACGGATGGAAATGTAATTGGAAAGGCTGTGTCAAATGAGCCAGTGAAACCCTCTCATAGGGCAATCATCAGGGGCGCACACCCTTGACACTGGGGAACACATTATAGGCCCCACTCATGATGTGACCTTTCTTTGGAAGCTAAAACCTCTTTTCCCATTAAAGTTTAATTATTATTAAAATGTCTCAGAGACAACGAGCAGGACACAAAATGGTAACTGAAATATACTTTATTCTCTGAGAGCAAAAAAACAAAAAGACGGTCAGGTGATGTTTCAACATCTGGAATTAACCAGAATACATGTAGCCCAAGAACACATGAAAGTAAAAACAAGAAACAGGATTAACTGTGGAGCTTTAAAAAGCTATTTATGTAATATTGAATTTCCTGCCCTATAAATCAAAATTGTGCAATTACACAACGGCTGCCCAGTGAGGACACTGCACTGTTCATTCATCCACTGCCAGCCGTTAATGAACGCTTGACTCATAATGGGTTTTTCATTTAGTTGCAACATAAACATGATTAACTCAAACTGTGATGCTTAACACGTCTCTCGTCCTAAATCAACACCGAAACGTAACATTTCAGTGGCAGTAAAAAAATGCCTCGGCAGCCCCGTTGTCATTTCTCGTCAAAGCGACTCAATGCTGCTCGCTGAAACTGAGGTCATACACGCGACAGTGGCGGCAAAAGTTCATTTCAATGTGTAAACATAGAAATACCAACACTGTTTGTCTTATTTTGGTGCATGTTTAGAAAAAGAAACAGCTTAAATGTAACATTTAAAACGTCAAATGTCCACCTCCACCTAATGGCATCTCAGCCTGAACTCCAAACCCTCATTCCCAAGATGCTCGTGTAACTTTCTTTCACTCCCGACGTCGTCACACTGTCTCCTTATCTAAACAAAACAGGAGACGTGCAACAGCGTTCTCGAGTGTGTCCCAGATAAAAAGCAGATGCCTGAGCTGAGAGGGAAAAAAAAAACACCCAACCACTATCTCCTCTGACGCTTGGGAAACAGAGAACTAGAAATACCACAGGAGGAATATTGTCCTGATAAATAACGTGTACGTGTGTCTGTTTTGTTTGCACTTGTCCAGATAAAAAACGTTGTCCAGCTTCAGTCCATCCCAGGTTCATACAGGTCCTTCACCATGTACGGTCCCTCCAGCTCGTAGCCCATCTTCCTGTAGTAGTTCCTTGTTCCTACGCCTGCAGAACAAACCAGGGACAGAGGACATCAGACAACTTACTGTATAAGCATCACACAAATGAGAGGAAAAACTATTTTCTTGTAGGTTATTGATAAAAATAGTCTGTCCCTTTTTTACTTAGGAGCACAAAGTCGCTGAAGCCAAACCAATACTCTAGCATGGCTTATCTCCTATCTGCATTAGTCTTTAGAGCTGCAATGACAGGACGTTAGAGGACATTATAGAGATACTGCATACATTAATAGTGCTTTTAAATTCCCATTTATTATCAAGTTCCGTTATTTGTAATTCAATGTTGATTCTAAACCCCATTGTCTATTATTAACACACACACACACACACACACACACACACACACACACACACACACACACACACACACACACACACACACACACACACACACACACACACACACACACACACACACACACACACACACACACACACACACACACACACACACACACACACACACACACACGCTGTATGTGCTGCTACTGTAGTCATTGCTCATAGCTAGACAACCTAGATAACTTTGCAATTTGTATGCGTGTGTGTGTGTGTGTGTGTGTGTGTGTGTGTGTGTGTGTGTGTGTGTGTGTGTGTGTGTGTCTTAGCCCCGCATCCCAGCTCAGCGTTCTCAAGAAAATTTTCAATTTCCAGGCGGACAATTCACAATTCATTCCAGGGGTGAAGTTACACTTGAAGGAACATATGCTATTCACGATATAATCCACTATATTCACCTTCCATCATTTAAACAGATAACTGTTAATAATGATGCAAAATGAAAATTGTTTCGTGTGTGTCTGAAATGTCCTTCTATTAAAAAATTTGTTTTGCAATTGGTCTTAATGAATCCAACTGAATTAATTATAAATTGAACCTAACTTTTGAACCTGATATGGAAATATTGTGAAGATTTTGAAAATGCATCTCAAATATTCAACACATCAAGAGAATGCATGAAGGAATTAAAAACCATAAAGCTGCTGTGTGGCATTATACTCACATATTAAAGCCATGTATGGGCTTAGTACTGCAAAAGTTTGTGTCCTGATGTCTTTGGATAAATGATTCCCTGATGTGCTGTTGTGTTTCTTACCGGAGATGACGGCCAGTTTTCCAGAGCCATGTTCATCTTTGGCAATTCTTGCTGCCTCCTCCATCAGCATCATACCGAAGCCCTACACAAGGAGGAGAAATGGCAACAGACACAGAAGAATACATTGTAAAACCAGTATTTCCACGACATCTGACCTACTGATCCATGATTTTGAGCTTAATCTCAGTGTTTAACTTTTCCAGTCCAGCACGGGGAGGGAAAGTACAACCCAGGAGACATGTCTCAGTGTTGGGAAGGAAAACAATCAGATTCACAGCTGGTGTTTGGGGGGGGATCTACTCTGTATGAGGAGTCGGCTGTGAAATGATAACCACCTGATGCTGGAACTTGCTGGGGTCTCGGCTGCTGACGGGGACGACGCTGCCGTAAACATGCAGCTCACGCACGATGGACACGCCTCCTTTCAGCTCGGGACGGAAGGACTGGGGGGAGCAGCGGCGCAGACGCAGCAGGCCAATCAGGATGTCCTGCTCAGGGTCCTCGTAGGAGAGGAAGGTCTCCCAGCTGCCGTTAGCCACGTAGTCCCTCCGCACAAGCTCCACCTTGGAACATGTTTGTGTTTATGTTAATCTTAAAGAGGAATTATGATACCTTTCGACATGGCCCATTTGTTTATAAATGCGGTTGAGTAAATTAATGTTACTTAATTTTTTAGGGGAATCTGCTTAAAAGACTATCTGCGGCAGTGGATGTAATGTAAACTTATGGGGCAACTGCGTCATTTAAACGAAAGTTCTCACCAATACAAGGCTCAATTTGTTATTCTGGGTCTTTGCTATGAGTCTGGCATTATTACAAGTGTCACACAACTAGAAGTCTCACTCGAAACCATGCAGCAGCTCGTTGTCCATCCTGTGCATGTTGCCTCTCTCTCCAAGTACATTTCATAGACTGACACATTTGCCCCATAAGGTTAAATTGTAGCCACTGCTGCTGGGATTGCAGATGCCAGCAGAGGGGATCATCTGGACCGACTCAAAAGTTTTTGTACCATTTATATACGCAACCACACTTGGAAAGAGCCATGGTTATAAATACGTGAATTCCTTTTTAAAGCAGCATACAGAAATCTGTGTGTCATTGGTCATCAGTCTTGAATGATACAACATTGTACTGGTGCTGCCCGTTACCTGGTAAGGTCTGACTTTGTGGTGGATCTCCTGAATGCCCACTTCTCGGGTTCTGACATCCCGACACTGCAAATACAGAAAAATTAAAATGGGTCAAACCAGTTTAAAAGCTCTTTAAAAGACTACGGGACTCGTACATCAGGTTGATTTCACTATAAAAGACCCAAAACTATAAAACATGCACAAATCTAGCTTTATATAATTTTTATATGATACATAAATATCTATATTTTTATATATCTATTGTAATATACGTTTAGATGTGTCAGAAAGTAAACAAGAAAAGTAGAAGCAGTCACAGTGAACCGTTAGATGAAAAGCTGCATGTTAAACTCATCTGACTTCTGAACTCTGCAGCAAGTTAACTAACATGAAATCAGGTTGAGTTACTAAAAAACTGTTAGTAAATTTGGCTGCTCTGTTCTTCAGTTCTGAAGGTGTGTTCGCTGTAGTATTAAAACAATAGTGTCAAATTAACCGAAACTGACATTTTAATGATTATGACCTTTTCAGTTACTTGGATGAGCCTCAATATTTCTACTAATTCAACATTCATCTTTACCTTCACACTTGGCATGTGAATTTTAAAGCCCTACGAAAATGTATTGTCCAATTTGTTGCAATTTGGGCTTGTACAATATTAATAAACTTAGAATAAACAGAAGACCAGCAGCAGAGTACGTGATGTCGTGGGGTTGTGTGTACTAAGTGGACCTTCAATAAACATGGGGTACAGCTCTTTGTGCAGCAGCAGTGGTGAAGCTTCAGGGTCTTTACTTGCTTCGTCTGTTATTGCAGGTCACTTTTTTTAACGATTAGTTTCTGCTCTTTCTATTGACACAGAAAATAAGTTGCATAAAGCTGAAAGCAGATGTCATTTAATTCAAGTTAATTGAAACTAGTCAAAAGTTTTAACTTTTATAGTTGCGGTTATATGTGATGTAAAATGAGCAACTTCTCTGAGTTAGTCACAAACCTGTAAGAAATGATATAATAAATAAAATAAAAATAAATATAAATAATAAAAAAAATAAAATGGTTGACTTAGAGGGGGGTGGAGACCAGAGGTGTGTGGGGTGGTATTCCAGTTTCATGGTCAATAAATGCCCTGGTTGTTTCTAATTGAAGCAAACAGGAAGCTCTTCACCCCACTTAATGGAAGTTAGTGAGGGGTCGTCTGCCTGGTGTGACTAGTTGGCGATTCGGTTAGATGAATCCTGGCCTGGTGTGCTCAACATGAATGAGCTCAACATCTACTAAAGTTGTCAATTCAATAAATGGGCAGGTTGTGATGAGGGGGGTGCTTCAGCTCCATGCTCCAAAAGCTCTAAACTATACCGGAGAGGTTTTTTAATCGGTCAATTTACCCTATAACATCAATGAATGCAAATTACTCCGACAGTCAGCATTTGTCCGTTGGCAACTTCCACCACCCGAGTACGGCTGTGACCGTTTGGATCACATCCCAGCTGGGAAAGTCTATTAGCTCCCTTGCTGAGTATAAGCTGACACCGGCTCTTTCAGTTTAATATGGGAGGCCTTTGCGTCTCACCTCAGTGCCCATGTCCTTCATCCGGGCCAGTGCCAGCTCTCTCAGGTTCCCATGCTCCACTCCGGAGCTCACCAGTGGCATGGGGATGTCCCTGGTGAGGCGTGCGAGAGCAGAGATGATGGGAGTAAAGCTTTAGAATTTGAGATTACAGAAACAGCCACAAAAATACATCTAAACCAGATCATTTATGTACAAAATATGCAGCTAATGTATCTGGTCCCTGATTAAAATTATTATTTGATCTATACTTTGGGATGGTAAGGAGGAAGCCAATTATTATACGGTGAATATAGTGTAAGGAGGTAATGTGTTGCTGTTGGACAAACAATGGACATTGTCAAATGAGACAGTTGTATCAATGTTTATGTCATCAATATTGACTAATGGAGTTTTAAACTATTGTCTCATGTGCATGTCATCAAGCCCATTTATTCTCCTACCTCTGTACCCTGTAGACTCGTGTCCAGGGCGGCACCAGCGCCAGAATTCGGGCCACGAGGTCCACGAGGGCGCTGGGCGTGTAGCTCTTGTAGCGGCCCGTCTTCCACAACTCATACAGCCCCGTGCCCCGGATCACCAGGGTCGGGTACAGCTTCAACCCATCTGGCCTGAAAGCTGGATTCTCAAAAAACTCCTTCAAAGAAACACACAGATGCATGTGGCACATTAAGCATCTACTCTATAAGGCGAAGAAAATGAAAACGTGACGGCTGAATAACACTGAACGATTCTCCAGCTCTCAAAGTCAAAGCCTCCATTACAGCTTGTTTCTCATTAGTCTCCTGAAATTGCCTGTGAATTCAACGCGCTTATGTATTTCAAAATGAATCAACAGTATCTCTTTTACCACAGGTCATCGTGTTGTCATATCACTATGTAATACACTTCATGGACTTAAACTGATTATACACTGCTATATTTGCAGTGTTAACATTCACACCTGGACATATGAGAAATGAGAAAATAAAGTAAGCAAAGAAGAAATACCCACATTTCTTTTCACTTGAATCATCCAGTTTTTTCTACACAGCAAAGAAAAGTTTCTGAACATTCAACAAAGCTGCGACAGCACTGAGGAAACATAAAAGACATCGCCTCAGCGGATAGAAAGCAGATATCACAGAGAACAGCGCAGCGGGGCTCAGTTATTCAATTGAAGGAAACAAATCTCGCTGTACAGTTCAGTGCATTGAGGGGAATCATTGGGATTTCCAGTCATTCTCTTCCCTCTGTACTGACTATCACATGATCACAACCATGAAGATCTGGAATTAAGGCCCATTCTCGAAAAACAGGCCGTGTTATCATCATTTCTCTTGTCACAGCTTTTAATCACACGAGGACCAAAAAAAAAAGAGGAGTCTGGAGACTATTTTAGAGATTTTGCACCTGCTACCATCACAGAAAATCCTGTCGGTCGGTGGAGATGAACAGGGAGCATCTGGGCACAAGAGATAAGTGAGAGAGGATATCAGGCCGGGGGGGCTGTTGTAATCGAATTTAATTATCAGGGAAGTCACAATGACGCAAGGAGGATGCAAAGTTCTCCTACTGCCCTCTGCAGCTCCAGGCTGACACAAGAAACTCAGTGGGTGGTGGTGCGGGAAAAAAAAACATACTTGCACAAGAGCTAGAAAAGGATGAACGCTTGAATGGGAGATCCCTTCTTCCTTGAACTGGCATTCAGTGGTGAAGAGCTCTGTATCGAGCAGGCCTGCATGTCATGATGATTATTAATCTACCAATTTTCATGGAGTTCTCCAAGTAAACATCCCTCCACTGAAATCTCAGCTGTTGTTTGCATCAGAGTTGCAGCATTTGCCTCCCTATATGGACACTCCAGGCACACAAAGATGTCTGGAATTTTCCTTGATGCCATCCATTCCTTTTTTCTTAATCCTTTTTAAGGGTTACCAGGCAGCTGCAGTCTTAGCGTAGGATTGGCGGCATCATTACAGCTCAAATTATTAAATACTCATCTATATTCTTGCCACAGAATTATTGATTTTCCTCTTAAAACAGCCAACATCCACATTTCTCTGAAAATGACCTAAAATGACAATGTGAAAACAATGTTAAGGTGAGGTTTGGTCTTGCTTGAGGTGATGAATCACCAGAACAGAGCTGTATAGGGAGTAACAGCTCGTCATTAATCTGTCTGACCCTCAGCTTAACTGTTCACGTTCACGTCAACGTTTTCGGTCGCCGCAGGCACCTGTTCCAGCCAAAAAAACTCTGTCCCTGCTCAGCACCTAACAGCAAGCATGTGTTGCCCATGACTGTTTGTTAGTCAGCAGGATTACACAAAAGCTACTTGGTGGACGGATGCTGTACGGGTCAAGGGAGAAGCCATTACAATGTATGTGCTGATCCGGATCAGGGGATGGATCCAGGAACATTTTTGTACATTAAGGGGACTAATACCTATGACTGTGTGAAATGTGTTGCAGCTTGATTGAATTGAAGGGGACTGTCGGCCTTGGTGAAGGAATGAGCTTTACTGAGGGACATTGTAATACTGTGTTTGTGTTAAGCAGGTGAACACAGTGGAGCATTAGCATCTGAAGTGCCAGATTATTCTCTTATTAAAGGAGGAAATACAGTAAACTATGATACAGTCTGTGTTCTCTTTAATAAATAGGAAAGGTTTGGAAGTCTTATAACTAGGATGTCAAACACTAGAGTGCCTACCTATGCCTACCGATTAGTTTGTTGAGCCAGAAACTACAGCCATTTTAATTCAGGTTTAGTCATTTTAGGCATTCTTGCTCAAAATATGTGAGAGAGGAAGAGGATAAGCACACTACAGTAGAACAATGCGAGTTTAGTACGCACAAATTTGTTGTAATAAAAGTCATATGAGTGGTAAGGGTGGTACAAGGCCACCACTTCCTTATGATAAATACATCAATTCAATTTTTTGTTAAGGAAAAAATCTTAATCTTACGAAAAACTATTCATATACGTTATATTTGACCACCGGAATAGCACGATAACCTCCACCTCCAGCCGTCCCTCCACCGAGGCAGAACAGTGCCCTTAAATTCAATCAAGCTGCACCAGATTTCAAACACTCACATATATCACTTCTCTCCATGTGCCAGATTTTTTTTTTATATCAAGAACCATGAATTACTCCCTGGGAAGTCAGTGAAAATGTCAAAGAATTAGCTATTTCACATTGTCAAAGAAATTAAAAGAATCTTGCACCAAAGTGTACAGGTTTTTTCACCAGCAAATGTCCCATCATCCTTCCACCAAGTTTTTCGGAAAACTATTAAATTGTTTTCATATAATGCTGCTGATAAACAAACAGACAGGGGTGTAAACATAACGTACTTGGTGGAGGTATTATTATCTGTAAAGATGATGTGTCCAAATGATAAACTTGGCGCACGATTTGTCGCAGGATGCAAACTAAGCAATTTGGGATTTTCCCTGAGATGCCATTTTGGATCCTGGAGTGAAGCTGTTCAAAAGCCTGCATTTTCCCCCACGTGCTAGCAGGAAACATGTCATGGAAGATTAGACATGATGAGGAGGAGCAAAGGGGAGCCACACAAAACATGCATAATCTGGTGTGATAAGATAAGAGGGCAGAAAGGCAGCCACGTAGAGAGTGTGATTGGAAGAGGACAGAGATGAGAGTGGGCAGATAGATGACGTGAGCGCAGAGATGAGAAGAAGACAGAAAGTTTAAAACTAGAGAGAAGAGAGATGGAAAAGATAAAGTCAACGATAATGGAGAGGAAAGAAACTGCGGGGGGAAAGTGACAGACAAGGAGACAGGAGAGAGAAAATACTGTTCTCCCAAAAGACAGAGGAGAAGGGAGAAAGTACGGGCAGGGAGGAGAAAAGTGACAAAAGAAATGTTTACAAGAAAGGAGAGGAGGGCTGTGAGGGCTGAGGACACATTTAATCTGCTTCCCCTCACTGTGTCGACCTGCTGCTGCCCTCCTTATTACCATCAAACACACAAATCCACCCACACTAGTGGCTCAGGAAACGCACCCCCACCCACACCCCCACAAACACCCACACAGAGAGAGGGGTAATGTAACAAATCTGCGGGAGGACACGGAGTCTTCTCCCCGACTTAAATCTCCTGTGAAAAATGAAGCACTCAGAGTTGTTGATGCTGAGGAGATTGGGGTGGATGTCCACACTGCCTTCATTGCTACACATTCCCATTTTACACACTCAGCACTGACAGCACACAAAAGGAACCGGACAACCCTCAAATAACACCCGGATCCAACGTTTTCAGGACAAAGTGCAAGACAAAAGAATCATGCATCTGGTCAGCTGAGGGACAGACGTGTGGGTTCTTCTGCTGAGTCTCAGCTCATTAAATTTCCAATCTACTCCTGCCCTCTGTGAGATCTACACCATATTGTGGTTTCATTACAGCCCAGCCAATACATATCAACCAATGTTAGCTAACTGGACATATAGTATTTCAGCACCGTCACACATGCGGCTGAAACGTGGGAAACTGCAACTGCAGATGTCATTTAAGATGTTTTTTTGATTTTAAGTTTGTCAACCATAGCACTGACATGTTTATACGTATATAAAATTGTAAAGAAATATATATATATATATATATATACACATGTATTATCTATTTTATATAATATTGCTATTTGCCTTGAAAGACCACTGCTAGTTGGTCTAGCTTTATCACAGCTGGATCTTTGCTCTTAATATTTTGTGAAATGACCCTATCCAAATTCCCCAACCAATAGAAGACCAGGTATGACAATGACCAATGATGTCATTGTGGTAGTGTTGGCTTTACTTGTTATAGAATCTCTAGGTGGTTACTGTTTTATCAGATTCTACTCATCACTCACCAGCATGGATTATGTTTTTAATCTTAATTGTGTGTTTACTTTCTTCAGATTTAATTGGTTAAGTCATATTTGACGCCTGGGAATACATCCTTATATATATACACAATATTAGTTTTTTAAGTGATTGATGATTTGATTATGCAAGCACAATGGCGAGGTCAGTGTGCTATGAGCTGAGACATTTTGAAAAAAATGCAGCTGGTGAGGCTGGAGACATCTGAGACATCAAAGTTACATTTGTGTTGTGTAAAAAATATTCAAATGTATTCCAATCACAATTAATGCTAAAAGTGAGAATATTGAGATTAGCTGATCATGATTTCTTTGGGTTTGGGTACAGAATCGGTCACATATTTATGTATGTGATCCACAGAACCTGATTGAGCAGTAACCACCATAAGGGACATTGTAAGAAGTGAAGTGAACGCCTTGGTACTAGGGCAGTGTTGATTTTGGTGGGAGGAAATCAACACTGCAGCAACAGTGTACAGAGTGCAGACGCAGAGGACTGTGCACGTGATCACTATTTAACACAGAGGGCAGGGGTCTGAGGGAAAGCGTTACAAAATGTGAGCGTGAAATGAAGAAATAATGCTGTCGGAAAAAAAAGACCACACCATTGCCTTTAAAAAAAAAAGACAGCTGTATCGATCTCCCAATCTTATTCGGCACAAACAAAATAAAGCATTTTCCTTAAAGTCAAACTCATTAAAGATGTGACTGGCTGTGTTACAAGGTAATTTAACCACAAATGAGCAGATTGAAAAAAATCTGGAGAGAGCTGGAGCCAATCCCAGTTGACACTGGGCGAGAGGCGGGGTACACCGGGTTCGTGCAACAGCGTATCGCAAGGTCAACATAAGGAGACAAGCAACCAGTCACACTTTCAGAGTCTCCACTTAACCTGAGGAAGCTGGAGCACCCAGAGAAAACCCACTCAGACCTGGGAGGGACGTGCAAACTCCACACGGAAGAACAGGAACTTTCTTGAAGCGAGGCAACAGTGCTAACCCTGCACGACTGCAATGCCCTAACATTAATAAATAATAATATTTTGGATTTGCGGGCTTCATGTGGTTCTACTCTGAAAATCCCCCAGCAGAATAAAACAGTTTTTGCATCACATGTGAGGGTTCCATCTCTCTGTGTTGTCTCCTCATGTTTAATTAGGATCTCATTACACGGGAACATTGAGCGTTTGAACTTCTTCACCTCTGTAGACGACTGAAGACTGTTCCTTTGTAATGCAACACGCAGTGAGTTACCCCCCCGCCAATGATCACACACAGTTGAATAAATTGTGACGTAAGCGAGAGAGAGAGAAAGATTTCACAGTTGCTGCTTCTGACACAGTGAGTGACACATTCTCTCACAACTTCAGATACTTACCTGCACCTATTAGTAATACAGCCTTTCCTTTCATTGTCTTCTTAATCGCTTGATTTCTGTGTCACATACATGAGCCGAGCTTCAAACGGAGTCTTCATGTACATCCCACAGTCGGTCGTGTTGGGAGGCAGCACCGTCTGATTTTGCATTTTCATATTAGAGCTGTGCTTCCAATCAGAGCTCTAAAGTGAGCCTGCTGTTGAGAAGCATCTGACAGGAGTTTCACATCACAGCTGGGACTGTGAGGCGACTGTCAACGCTACGCAAATTCTATTTTCAGACGCTACACGTAGGACTTGCTTGCTACATACCACTGCGAGACAAATAGTAATGACGCACTCTGATGCCAAGAGAAGGAGAAAACAGGTGATCACTAATGTCACAAACAATAAAACTAATGATCAGCCTGCTGCATAAAGTTACTGGTGTTATTTTTAGATTTTAAAATATCTCATATGTTACTTTACGCAACTTCGTCCACATGAAACTCAGAAACTCTCTTACAATATTTTAGTATTTTAACTGATGTCATTAAAAGTGGACTGAATTTGAGCAATGACAAATATAACAAAATATATAGAACTTTGACTTGTAAAATATATTTTAAAGAGCTGATATTGACACATGTAAGAAATGATAAACTTAGATACCAATGTCTGGAAAGGGCTCATATTGACGGATTTTTATTGATCGACTGATAGTCGGCGAGGCTCCATCATGTAGACAATTAGAATATGAAGTGACACACAGTCGTCTATAATCTAACTAATCTCATTCATAAGCCCAAACCAAACATGTCTGTGAATCTGAAAATTGTTTAAAAGTGAAATCTAATTGGCGTCCTGGTGATGTTGTGGTTTAACCACCATGTTGCCAGTTCGACTCGAGCCATTTGCACTCCCAGAGTAAATGGATGAGAAACTCCCACTCAATCATGTTCATATTGATACCTCTGTCACTTTCATCACTCTGTTCACTTCTCAATGAGAAGAACAATGAAGAAGTACAGGTTGTTTTTGTGCCTCACCAGTGACGTTCTCCAACAGCAATTCATTATGCCGTAAAAGTTATTAATCTAGCTTTGAATTGGGACAGACTGGTCACGTCGCTGTGAAGAAATCAGTCTACGAACGCATCCCAAGAAGGATGCAGCTGATGTTTCCTCTCACAGGCAACAGATTGTGTAACAGGTACACAGACTAAAGAGATAAAGTTCTCGGATGAGAGAGAACTCTACTGCATGCCAATTGCAACCACGCACATTACCGCAGCTGAAAGTATGAGGTCGGACTGTCTGTGTGGACGGTAAAAATGCGTGGTTCTGTTAAAATGAACAACTGAATAAAGGTCAGTGCTTACAATGAACTGCTCCACATCCCTCTCCATCCCCACGTTGGGCAGGTCTGGCATCATGTGGGCGACCACTTTGAAGCCGGCGTCCTTTGCCAGGTGGAAAGACTCGCACACAGCTCGCACCGTGTGGCCTCTGCAAGAACCACAATTGTCACATGAGTCATTTCAAAATAAAAAGCCTGCAGGTAAACTGCACACGCCATCAGAGCAGCTGCGGTTACATAACGTCTGCTTTCTAATCTGCATCTGTCCATTCATTCCCTCCCTCACCCACTGACCTGTTTGTGTCTCGGGCCACGTCTTCGAAGACACTCTGGACTCCTATCTCCAGCCGAGTGCAGCCGTAGCCCAGCATGTCACTGAGGTGTCGCTTCAGGCAGTAGTCCGGCCGCGTCTCAATAGTGATTCCCACACACTTGGTGTTACTGCGCTCAGAGTACCTGCAGAAGGAAACAGTCATTTCCGTTGAGTGTTATTTCTGCTCATACTATATATCTAATATCTTATAATACAGCTCCTGCTTATTATAATATGTTTTTTTTAATTAGACTATTTAGTCAGAGCCCTCACTCAGTGTTGGAGGGCGCTATGCATGCTGGGATCATTTAGCAACATCAATTCGCACGCTGCGAGTTTGCACGGCTCATTATCCAAACATTTAACACTAACCTCACATTAAAGACACACTAAAGCAATAAAGAAAACTGATGACAGCAGAAGGAAATGTTTGTCATGCAAAAAAAAATTGTTAAATGAGTCATTACTGAGTGTTTGCTTTGCATCAAAAGCAAATTAAATATTTGAATTGCTCACTCACTTATAAGTCATGACAGTGTTTGGATGTAGATGATTAAGTCTCAAAACATTTAAACAAGTTATTCTTTAATCATGGGCTAAAATCTGTTTCTCTGTCTTCCACACGGGCTGAGAATTAAAGCAGCAAAACCAAAATTCTTTATAATACCAATGGTTCAAATGACAGAGAGCAATGCGAGGTCCCTTGTAATGTTGAACCACCATTTACCAATCATCTCTGCACTTCCCCTCAGCACTGCAGAGTGTCGTTCAGCTCATAGTATTTGACTTTAACTAAGCAACAGGGTCACAACGCTACCATTGTGTTGACCAGAGCTCTGACTGAGTAGTCCCACTCACTGAACTGAAACACATATTACCCATGATCCCCAGTTTCGGGAATTCTTCATATATTTAAAGTTTCCTCACTAAATATTGAAGATGAATGTTTTTATGAGACTTTTAAGTATTTTTTATCTGATCTACAGTGCAGCATTACTCTGGAAATTGCTGGGCCTGATTGCAAGTTTCAGCTGCGACTATCAGTCACACTCACTCACTCACAGGAGGTCGTACCCGCTCACCAAAGTTACATAAAAGGTCAAAATAGTTGCAAATAGTCCACACTTGGTTTTGTTGTCTTGCTTAATCCCACTGCTTTCATTAGTCCAATTTCCAGCAGCAGGCAGCTGAAAGCTCTAAAAAATAAAACTACTGTGCATCAATAGTGACAACGTTAACTTTAACAGGCATCGCACTAACATAGAGGCTTTTAGATGCTAGAGAGCAAGAGTCAGCTGTGAAAAATAATTTATTCCCATGCTGCCAGACAAATTCACATTCAATAATGTTCAATTTCAACCTCATTTTCAGACACTTTTAAAAGAAGAAAACATTCAAAATACAAACCAAATTATTTTTGAGTACCCCAATCAATTTTACCCATGGGGCGCAATTTTATCTGTAAATCTAGCTGATATAATATATTGAACTAGTGTTCCTTTGTGATCCAGTGATGTTTTTCTCTCTCTTCACTGACAGAGAGTATGTTACTTATGTACATCCCAATGAGCACAACTCAGAATGTGAAGTGGTGATAGTCAGATGCGTTTCTGGGGCCAGACGTTTAATCCTATTTAAAACTACTCCCTCACAATAAATGTAACCGTCGTAAGATTGTTATTCACAGTATGGACATCTGGATATCTGTTTTAAGATATGCAAGGACAATGTTGGTCAGTGATGACATTTGTACCCGCCTCTCATCATTCAACCACTGGCTGTCGAGGTGGTGTCCAGCCAAAAACATGAGCTGAGTAGATAGGACAACAACGCTTCTGGTCTTATTATGAGCGACGGCATTTATCCAACGCTGGAATGGAGCAGCTCCCATATCTGGAAATCTGACCGTCACCAGGAGACAAGCGTAGCAGTCTTACACGCTTCCCTGCGCTTCCATTAGAGCAGTCACCCACCCAAAACCCCACAGGGACCGTGTCTGCCCCCCCGACCTCCTAAATTAATCTTGTCAAAAGTAAGCCCAAGATTAGCTTCATACTTTAAAAAAAACAAATAAAAGTAGCATCACCACTATCGGAGAATGAAAAGTGGCCACTTCAACGTCAGATCTCAGTCACCTAAAGCAACACAACTTAACAATCCATCTAATATCAGATTATCTTATATAGATTTATTTTGTCTTTAAGAAAGTTGCCTGTGTCATGATGGATATGTTAGTCCAAATGAATCCACATTTTGTTGGTTTTTATACACTTATATTAAAACTCACATTCCTCAAAGCAGGGCCTAGGAGGTTGAGTTGAAGCCATTTTCAACTCAAGCCTATTAAACCAAAACTAAACTCAGTCACAACTCGTTTGAAAGACTAAAGCCAGTTCTATTTGTTATTGCTGACCTGCAGTCTGAATATTTATCTGAACTACCTGAGGTTTTATCAAGTACAGCTAAAGTCAACAGAGTAGGTGATTTCCTGTGGACGTCGGCAATGATAGCCTGACCTTAAACCTCTGTAACTAATTATCAGATGAGTTTTGAACTGCAAGTAGCGTGACAGGGATTTATTAAAAACAATTTTGCCCACACAGCAGTAGGTCTGCTGATTAAAGAAGCACTAAGGCTTGAAGAGAAGCAGCCAGATGCAGGAAGAGATGAGATAGTGCTATACATCGCCTTCTTTAAATGTTATTACTTCTCAACACAGGTATTTTCAGAGCTTTGTGGAGCCTGATCCAGACTCGTTAGCAGTGGTGGTCAAATACACGTTTAGTCTGTTACTGTACTAATTAGATATAATTTGGGGTACAATATATATATATAATATCTGTACTTTCTACATGCATTGTGTTTAGAGAGGTCTTTATTCAAGAGAAGGTTCTTTCAATTTGAGAGCAGGACAGTGTGGATTTCACTATCAGACTGTAATGCTCTGACTCAAAATGTTACGCTCACACTCAAATATACACTCCTTGTACTTATCAGTGCCTTGGCTTTACTTCTATGTGACTGCTGTGTGAACGCTTACATTAACCGGGTTCATGCACTACTGCCCTGGCTTCCTGCCAGTGTGCGAGAAGGAAATCGACAACACCCTCAGAGAGGTTGAGTGTACGGCAAAAGCAAGCGTCTCAAGTTGTTTTATTACATTATGGGAACACTGGTGTTAGCAACTACAAAAAATAAATAGATAGAGCTAAAGTAACCAAAACAAGGGAGATCAACATTTTTATTGCAATCTATTGGTTTGGGGGTTTTGAGAGACAAAAATATCGGCGGAGAAGAAACAATCCAAGAGCAGAGGAGAAATCCAAGAGCAGACAAGGCTTGCCACACACACAGCACAAGTAGCTTGAGCGAGGAGAAGAGCTGAAGCTGGAGTGAAGGAAATCTAAGCTCAAGCCGGATATATTTGAGTACAAGCACAGGGTTTTGAGTGCGAGCATTTCAAAATCTGTAGGTATAATCAACAAGTTCTATGCTAAGACCACGCTCCACTAAAAGGGAATGTAAAAAACAAACAAACAAGCACTTACTTTTACTAAAGAAGAAAAGTTAATGTGGTACTTTTAAGTAAAATATTTGCGTACTTTCCACTACTCCTTTTTTAGTTTCCAACTTATTTGAGATCAAAATCACAAACAGCACAAACAGACACATCTCAATCTGTCACACGGTTCAGCCGTTATTTTCACTCCTGCTGCTCCAGTGACCATTAGCTCTCCACATGCCAGCTCATGTTCCTTTGGATTCTGTCTCTGCCAGCAATAAATGTCCATCTTTTACAGTCTGGTGGCTGATTTACACCAATTACACGAGTTTATGCTCGAGAGAGGATGATCGGATTGTATGAGATGAATCAATAAAAAGTCTATTATCTCAGGCGATTATCTCAAGGTATCTGGCTGCTGTGATCACATCAGGTGCTGGGTGAGCGTGAGGAGCGGCAGAGAAGTGAGTGTGTTTCTTAAAGACACATCACAAATATCATACAAAAACATTCACACGCACGCACGCACACACACACACGCACACACACACACACAAACAAACAAACAAACAAACAAACAAACAAACAAACAAACACTCACACCCAGGCAGAGATACGGCCTGTTCCTACCCAGACCAAGAGCCTCCTCCTTCTCAAACTCAGCAGCCGCCGCCACAATTACTGCAATCACAGTATCTTAACGAACAATGCTGATAACAGAGCAGCAGCAGATTCAGGCCCACACACACTCACACACACACACACACGCACACGCACGCACGCACAATCACACACCTTTTGCGTATTATCTGAGTTTAGGAAAGTAAATAGCCACTGCTGACAACCAGCCTCAGTCCTGTGAAAAAGCCATTATTTGCTCCAATCATCTGTATGACGTCTTCAACAAATGGCTATTTGTACTTTGACTTTGAATCTTCTCCAAGTCATCCAGAAAGTTTCACCTAATCCATACTGAGCAGACGTGTGCCCAATTCCACCGACAGCTGGTCCAACTCCATAATTGAGAAATCAATATATATGCAAGTGTGGAGGACTTATTCAAAGCTTTAACTTGCTCTTGAATTCGGAATGTGTTCATTCAACGGCCTAATATGTGCAAATGGTCATGACAGCTTCCTGAAGGATGTTTAGTGTTTAGCTGTGCTAAGTTCGATGGTGAGGGGGAGGGTAGAGTCAAGTGAGAACACACAAGTGCTAAGAAAAATTTGGCACATTGAAAATGGTTGAAAGGGTGACTACGAGGGAAGAATGTTAAGTTATGTAAAGCTTTTTTACTTTAGTAAAAATGGGTCTGGTTCATATACAGTAACTAAATTGATAAAAATTATGATTTTCCACTTGATTCACTTTTATCCTACAAAACAAGAAACTTGTGGATATCTCTCCAGGCTCAGGGAAATGATGATGAGCATTTTGTCTAGTTTCTGAAAATGTATTAACAAATATGACTGAAAGACTAATCAATAAACTTGCAGCTTAACTGAAAATTAAAATAATTGTCAGACTACAATTTGTAAAGAAAATCTTGCGTAAAAAGTCTGGAAGATGTATTTTCATTTCTAACATATACTTTTGTGATTGGGAAAAAGTAATCCATCTGAAGAGGAGGGCTTCATGGAAAGAATGTAATGGCTGCTAAAAGAATAGTGGAACAGCTCCCTCTGGTGGATATAATACTTGTTATCTACAGCAAATACAAACAGTTAATGGGGTTTATACAGATAAATATAAATATATAAATATGCCATTCAAATACTTGGTTTTAAGACTAATGGTGCCAAGACCAATGGAAGATGAACAAAACACATAGTTAGAATCGATCCCATGACTAAAAGGTATGAAATCTGCAGCTACTACGCCCACTCCTTGGGGGTCTGGGGGTTATTTTTATTTTTAACAAAATTCTCCACAGTACCTGACAGCTTCGGCCACGTTGTTGGAGGTGTGTCCCGACAGAGCATCGTGTAGGTTCCTGATGAAATAGTCTCTGTACTCTTCAGGCAAAGCCATGAAGGTGCCGCCCATCACGATGAACTCCACCTTGTCAACACTGTGTCCCAGCTGCTTCAGCTTAACATCACACAGAGAACACACAAAGTTTTGTACAACTAGGAAAATAAAATGTTTAAAACTGCCACATTTTATAGGTTGTAATTGGAGGTAGAGAAACATGCAGTGAAGCACAGTAAAATAATGCTGTTCTCTAGAAAAATGGTTATTAAGAATAATCATAAAATCTTATGAAATAGATTGGAATTATACCTTGTGCAGCAGTTGTACATAAAACTGACTTCCAACAACTATGAAGAAAATGAGTGATGTGGCAAATTAACACATCTACATAAACTGTTTCTCTAATACATAGTATGCTCTGTTGAATTAAACTAATGTGGCCATAAATTTAAATAACAGCATAAAAGGGGATAGGTCTTGGCAGGAGTTTAAAGCCCATGAGCTATCATAACTTCATACTAACACATTGCTGTCAGCCATCAGCAATGGACAACTCAATCAAACAGTTAAATTAAATGATGCAGAGCCACTGAAGAAAAATACTACATGAATGCACTGACCTGCTCCACCCGATGTCTGGTCTGGAGGTAGGGGTCATAGCGGGCTCGGATGGCTCTCATGGATGTTGGCTGTCAGGGAGAAGAACAAAAATGATCAAAGCTATGACAAATATGAACAGTTTAAAGAAAAGATCAGCGCAAAACAAAATTAGTTTGAGCATGATGGAGCTTGAGCAGTAGAACCAGCCGGTAGTAAAACAAGACTCCATTAATGAAATAGAAAAAGGCCAAAATAAAAGCTGCTGTTATAATAAATATAAGACATTGACAACAACCTATCATGAAAATAAGGTAATTAATGCAATAATAAGTCAACTTATCTTTTTCCAAAGACTGAAACCAGAATATGTGTATTGCAGCAGATTACTGTGTGAATGCAAACTAACAGAAAACCTGCCTGTTTTAGATATCAACTTACCTCATAACCAGTGTAAGACTGTGTAGAGTACTCAAAGTCTGAGTCCGGTCCACCAGGACAGTAGCTGCCAGAGAAGAGATTGATTTAAGAGCTACATTGAATCTATCAATGATGACTCTGTTAACATGTAAAAAACATTGTCTCAAATACGCAATTAAAACTGATCCTCCTGTCTCACAGTCCTAAAATTTAAATCAACATAATAATGATCTGACCATATCTGCAGTGACCATTATCCAAGTGACTCAAACATATTACAATATAATTAATACTACATAATAAAAGTAATTCTTATCTGAAACAAAACTGAGTAAGTTTAAACAACACTAAAATCCATACACGCAGATGTTGCCTGTAAAGCTGATGTGTGGACATCGGTGAGGTTTGCACATCACAGCCACAACTGCAATCTGTGAAAGAGAGAAGCATTAAATATATTATAACATCAGTACTATTCTGTAATTTAATAAATTAGGTGTCTCCTTGCTTTTATACTTTCTTGAATATAATCAGTCCTGAAATAATCATAACAGTCTTCCTGTTAATCATGTCTTTATTTAAAAATACTTAAATTTGAACACTCCATATATTAGCTCATAAGAGAACATGCACAGATCACACAATTTAAATGCTTCACCGCGTAAAATACAATCTGGTCTTGGCTTAAATTCATAAATCCTCTGAAAGAGAAATATGAAGTATACTGTGAAGTTTAATAATAGAATTGAGCCAAGCCCACTATATGTATAGGTGTATGCGTCATACTCAATAAAGCTATGATTTCATCTAATTGTCTGAACTTACTTCACTCTTGATATAACTGACAAATAATTTTAACTGGATACAATCACTCAGCGTTCAGAATGAAATCTCTAATTCCAGTACTCAGTTAAAGTCGGGAGAACGAGGGCTACATACCCCGCTGGCAGTGCGGATGGGTTTGGCCTTTAGTTTGGGCACAAGAGCACGACGGTATTGTTGTGGAACAGCAGCGATGATATCAACCAACCGGGGCTGAGATTCAAGTCCATATTTAGCTGAGGTCTTAGTCTTCACTCTGAAAACAGAATATGATTTATTATGACTTGTAGAAAAAAGGAGGATAGAGGACAGAGAAGAGCACTGAGATGAAGAGCCAAAAAACAATATATCTTATAGAATGTATAATATACACTACTATACCAAAGGCCAAATACTGATCCAAACATTAATTTTACACATGCAAAACCATGGAAGCATACAGCTTAAATACACATGTACTGCAAAATTACCAGTGGCATATATGTCAAGATATTAAACCTTTACAGAAAATAAAAGCTTTCCTATGAATAGATACAATAGAGGGCCATGAATACCTATGTAAAAGTGTCTGTATGTTTGTACATGGTAAAACTTACTTGTTGAGATTGATGTCTTTGCCCTCCTCATGGGCTTCAAGAAGCTGGTTAATGACGTCAGCGATGGTCATCATCATCAGCTCCGCTCGACTGAGGTCACCTGACAAGGACCAATGACCAATAAAGTGAGATTTAATATATTGGACATAAATATGGAAATAAAAAATCTGAGTTCATAAGATGAGATAAAGACAAGATAGTCCTCTCTTAGTGTTGCTGTGGGATTTTTACCATGTTACAGAAAAAAAGGGGATAGTGATTCATATTAAGCATAAAGCAATACATACGTACAAAATACATGATGAATGCAAGGAACTATAACATTTGAAAGGTAATATGTACAATGTAAACTGAATAAATACACTGTAATAGTAGTAACTGTACACGAGTAGCAAACAGCAAGGTTAGTTTATACTGGTCATTACCAGCAGCCCACTGTCCTTAACCAGACGTTAATAACTACATGAAATAAAGCTGTAGTGTGTTTGCTTTGCATTAGTGACCCACATTTAACGTCACAAAACTGAGTTACGTCACTGACAAGCTAGAAAACACACGCAAAGTAAAGTTACAGCTAGCATTAGCATCAAGCTACAGCCGGCTCGGGCAGTTTATAAAGACGTTCCGGGCATTTCAACCATTTTGTCACACACTCACTCTTTTTCTTTGGCTTCCCCATGTCTCCCTTTACACAAACAGTCCAATTTCAAACGAGTGTCGACCGGGCAGAGGCTCAATGTGAACTCAATAGTCGAGAGAGAGCTGTCAGGGATGGTAAACAACTCCACGCTGCGTCGGAACACGGCTTGTCGTAAGGCAACGGCTGGTGTCGTCAAGTGTCGTAAAGACCCGTCAAGACCCGCAGCTTCATTAAGTTTTCTAATAAAGATTCAACGGCACAGTTTGATGTCTGTGACACAAAGTGTGAGTAACTTTAATCAAAGTCTGTGTGTGTGTGGGTGCGCGCGCGTGTGAGGGTGTGTTTGTGTTTATGTGTGTGCGTGCGTGTGTGTGTGTGTAGGTGCGTGCGTGTGAACCTGAAGCTCAGTTAAATCTCAAATCCCTTTAGCTGCGAGTGACTGGTTGACTGGTCTCTGCGGGAAGTTTCAGGAAATGCAACAGGTGGAGTCGGGAGAATGAGCCGAGCCCTGCCGTGAGGGTGTCATTCCATTTGAAGTTTAATGTCACAGAGACGCCATGGCTTCTGTAGTTCACTGTCCTGCGGTGCGTTTCATTTATGAACGGTCATTTTGAACGTGTTTGGACGTCCTCTCCGTGTTGTAGCGTCCCATGCTAGCTGCACTCGAAGGAGCCTGCGGGACAGAAGCTACTGCGCACTGCTCAACACGGTCAGTTCGCTGCTCTCACTGTATTTACACTGTATGTCAGCGTGTGTGTGTGTTCCATGAGCTGCTTTTACAGTTGGGTTTGAATAGAAATGTCATTGAATTAAGCAGCGGTCGCTCGCTCCCGGGAGGGTTTATTTATAGAGACGTCGTATCTCACGCAAAGAAGTTTCAGGAGCTAGATAACTGCAGGATGCGTTCAGGTGTAATTCAGGGAAATTAGTGAAAGAAGTAATCAGATATTTTACTCGAGTAAAGGAATAATAACTCCACACTTTACAAATAGAAGTCTTCAATTCAAAACGTTACTCAAGTAAAAGTATGTGTCAGAAAAACGTAGTTAAAGTATGGACAGTAAAAGGTCTCATGGTGCAGTAAAATGTTTTACTATTCCGTCTGATGCTTTCGGGCTAATATCCATGCTGCATTCATTCAAATGTTTAAAGATGAGCTCATTTGAACTACTTTACATACTTAGTTCGTTTAATCTACTGCAATGCATCATGTTCTATAAGATCCTCATCAGAAGATCATCGGATTTCTGTGAGAACCATGTTGCTCTAAAAAGTCTTGTTTTCATGAGCTCAGAAAAGCAGCCCGATTACATAATTGTGATGATGCACTTTCCAGCAAATGCAAGAGGCTTTTTAGTGGGTTGATTTAGAATTTTCTCAACACAAAAAGAAACTCTTCATTCTTCGGTTTATTGCAAACACTGAACATGAAGACATCTGGTGGTTTACACTGTCATCTGAAAAGTTACCAAAGCTGCTGGACAAGAATGTTTCTACAAAGTTTCATCGATGCCATTACTAATATAAAGTGCTAGTACCTTAAATGGGAACTTCATCAATTTAAACCCGCTTTGTATTGTTGCAATATGGATTGTTTATGAATATGATGAATGTTTAATTTCCCACCGTGATGCCTGGACTAAGATATACTCAATCTTTTGTTGATAAATATCACATGATGATCTTTATGTCACTGGTAGACCTTGCCACCTTCCTGGGCGTGTGGTAGAACTACAACATGCACTTCCACATTTTTTGCAGAATCAAAACATCCTGTTTGAAATCAACCGGTTAGAACAACAACTGGGACACAATAATAATATATATGGAAGAAAACTGTCTACGGAGGACCTCTGGCATATGTAGGAGGGCGAGAGTGAAGCGGCACCAGGTCGTGAGGACAGTGGTGCAGAGCTGCCTCGTACCAGGGACAACTGGTGGTGTCCTTGTGGAAAATAAGCATGGATGGAAACGAAAGACGAGTCCAGCATGTGTGACGTTACACAAAGGCTTTGAGCCAGACATGAACAGAGGGCTGTTTGAGACGTAGTTCAGGATTACTTGAGTAAATTAACATAACATTACTGTAAGAAAAACTGCATCTATACGTACTTTAAGAGTTTGTTATAAGTACATACTGTAACTTGTTTCACTTGTGTCCATTCATTCAAATACCACAGGTCCAGTGGCATCATGGAGGACAACAGCCTCAGTGACTCCAATGTAAAGGTCGCTGTTCGTGTGCGACCCATGAACAGGAGAGGTGAGTGTAATAATGTCCGAGAAACCATGTGCGACACTTTTTCTGTTGTGAGTCCATACAGCAACACGTTCATGTGTTTTTCCATGAGTCAACCACCATGTCCACCACTCTGACGGAACTTTATCAGCTCTGCAGTGCCCCATATCTGTTTTGGTGTTTGCTCTCTCTCTGACTTTGCGAGGCCATGGCTAATTTAGTTTAGTTAGTCTTGGACAAACATGTGGCTCCATTCCTCTGTTTTATAGAGTTCCTCCTTTTTCTCTGTCAGGCTCTGAAAAGGTCTATTTTGCCCCTTCTTTTGGGAAAGTTTTGGCAGGAGTGCCATGGGAGTGAAAGTGGAAAATTTAGAGTAGGTACTGACATCACATCCTGACAGAAAATGGACTGTAATGCCTACTGAGGGACATGTTAAATGCACTGTCACTGGCCTAAATAACTCTGACAACAGCTGAGCAGGACCAAGGCTTCAGCTTACAGACGTTTGTGTTCCTGAACAACAGTAACATGATTCACTACCCTTTACTGTCCTTTTTACATATGCAACTAGATTAACTTTTTTTTTTTTTGCAGAAAAATAAATATACCTTTCCAAGATTTACTATGACCTCACAATAATGCATGAGACATATGCCTTGTCTCCAGTTCTGATTGGAAGCTCCAGTGCTGTCCTCACCTTTTAAAACCTTTCACTGCAGTACAGGAATGAGGAAAAGGCATGACAATGCTTTCTCTTATTGTCTGAGTAGTAGCGTGGTCGTAATGTTTGCACAGATGAGTCCTGGAAGAGTCATCGGCAATAAAAGTATTTTTTGCCTCTCCTCGTTGGCCTGTTTGCATTTCGATCACGAGTACAACCTATACACGCACATAAACACATGCCACATTTTATTCTGTAGTGAGAGTTGTGTCAGAGAGGACTGAGGATATATACGACAAATGCATCTTAAACTATTTTACTATGTGCATTATTAAGATTAGAGAATGCGTTTTTACTGCACATTTGACATCTATATTTTACTCAGCTCACCTGTAAACATATCAATGATTGTTTGAGGTTGTTTATGTTTTCATTTTATCATTAAAAATGCATTGTTTTTCTTCTTGTCTTCTGTTTAAATCCAGAAAAAGACCTAAAAACAAAATGTGTGGTGGAGATGGAGGGGAACCAGACAGTTCTGCACCCGGCCCTCACCAACATGAACAAAGGAGACCCTCGGTAAGACGCAGGCTTTTAGATGCTACCTTATACAGTACATTTTTCATTTATTGAAAGTTGAGACATTTCACATTTTTTTCAGCTTTTTGTCTTCCTTTGGTGCTCAATTCATAAACCTGATGATTATATATCTGATTTGACAGAAGTAAAAAAACTACCATCTGCAACCCAAGTCTAACACTAGTAACTCAACTTTAAAGATACATTAATTCTGTTGAGGGGCACATAGGAAACAAAACACAAAAGTTTAAAACTTAGCCTTCACCCAGGTCTTGACTTGGGATTTGAAACGAGACTTGTGAGTCTTGATTTGGTGCTTGAATTTGAATTGTCTCTTGATTTGTTGTTATTGACTTGGGGACTTGTTGGTCTCAACTTGGTGCTGGACTCTGGATTTGATTTGGGACTCGTCTTAGGACTTGTTGGTCTTGACTCAAGATTTACAGGTCTTCATTTAGAACTTGAATTAAGACTTGTTCGTAGTCCCCTTGGACTTTGTAACCTTGAGACTTGCGACTTGCAAAAATATTACTTTATGAAGCAATCGCTTGATAAAATTAGGTCTAATAATCTGCAAGAAAAAATATATAATTCTTCACGGCCTTCCTGCCTTAACAGAATCTGAACACAAACAACTTATTATAAGAATTACTTTTCTCTGTTTTCTCCACAATTTGGAATGGATAATTTTACCGGCCAAATCCAGCATTCCCTTTGTGTTAGGATGGCAACAGCAGGGTGTCGCTACTTGGACCTGAATCCGAGTTCAGTTTGTCCTTTTTCAAGTGTGCCCACATTATATAGTATATAAAGTTCACGTGTTCCATTGATTTATTTCCCTCAGGATTGCCGGCAGAGGATTTTGCACAGAATCGCACTAGTTAGCACACAGTCGCTTGGAAGAAGCTCTGATCTAAAGGCTCACCCCGCCCAACCTCCTTCTATTACTCCTTCCCTACATCATTCCTCTCTTTACAAAGGGTGTGACTGTTCCAGCTCAGTCCTGCTCCGTCAAGCCCTGATTAAAAGCCATAAGAACAAAAGAGAGGAGGACAGTATCAGGAGTCGCATTCAGGATTCAGAAAGGAATTACTTTGGTTTGCTGGTACGATATCAGACCTCACATCAGAGCAGTGTATCATAAAGCAACTAAATAATAGATGTTGTGGCTACAAAATGTGCATTGATTGTGTTGCATCCCTCCTTGTACGCTTGCTGTTGACAAAGCAGTCCAGACTTCCTCCTCTCCTCCTGTAGCAGTGAGTCAGAGCACTGCAGGTACATGCTCCATGGAGGCTTTCTCAGGTTACGTTCTTCAGAAAAATGTCTTTTGGCAACCCTCCACTCACTTGATGGTATGAATCAGTGTCTTTGTGGACAGACATAGGCTCGTATTTCATAGAAATCCTATGCGTCTATTTCTTTTTCAAATGTGTGAATGTATCTTTAAGTGTATTTTCTGCCCTGACACGCTTCAGCGGTATGTTTCTTCGTTGAGGCTTAGAAATGAACAGGTTTTACAGGCTTGGTGCAACACAGACAAGCACTTCCATGGGTCTAGAACAGCACTGTATTTTACCATCTCAAATTTGATTTGAGATAAAGTACAAAAATGTAGATATGCAGAAATTATATTACATGATTTTATCACCTCACGCCTTAATGACTGCAAACAGCCTTTTCTCCGCTCTTAATCAGTAAACCCTGAACCCATTGCAGTCAAAATTCAAATTCTAACTTTAGAACTAAGAGATATTAACACATCACACCTGTTTTATTGTTTTTACGGTGACTACTAGTTTGTTTTTATGGATTTTTAAATCATTGATTCTGCCCAAGGCTATATTTCTGAGCTCTGAATTCCTTCTCTCACTTTCTGATTCTAAAATTGAAAACTGTGGGGGCGGGGGGCACAGCGTTTGCCATCAGGGCCCCAAGGCTCTGTATGAGGCTGTCTGAGTCAGTGTCTTCTTTGAAATCTCAACTAAAAAAAATTGGAAGGTACATTCCTGAATTGTGCCAGGCTATTTTGGTCTTTTATTTCTATTATTTACTACTACTATAAATTATGTACTTCTCTTGTATTTTAACCATTTGCTCTCTTGTTGTGCAGAACGTTATACTTTGTGTTAATGGATAAAGTTATTGTTATTCAAGTGATTACCAGTTTCGTATGGTAGCCGAAGTGTAAGAATGAACCATGAAGCAACTCTTTAACAAGCATTTGAACTGGATGCTGTTGGTTTCTGCTTGGTTGATTCGTTTCCCAGTGGACTCGATTCTATTATGAGCATCTGTGCTCAGAAAAGCGTTGTTTGCTGGGGGAGTCACATGCAGTGCTACACACTTTTTGCTTAAGTCAGCTCACTGCCTGACAGGTTTAACTGAACGGCTATGCTCAGCCTCAGGGGGTGTTAATATATTACTACACCCTTGGTACCTGCAAACAGACGCATGCAGTGGGGGCTGTCAGACCCTGTGGTGGAGATTAATGAAGCCTTGTTGCCGCTTTCAAAACTTGAGGGCTCCCAAATAGTTGGCAAACCTGTAACACAAGCTAAAAGCACATTTTCAATAATCCCTGTTTCCCACTCATGCTGCAAACATGCCTCGAATTGTTGCAGGGATGTCTATCAGGATAATGAAACTAACATTGTGTCTGGGCTAGGCTCTGATAAGAACCTGACTTTTTTGGATCTGTCTGTAGCATTGCAAATGTTTTTGTTTCATATCCTTACTTGGAGAACTGGTATGTACAGTATCTGCAATATCCACCCAGGGGGGACGTGTGTTATCCAAACGACTCTGATCTGTGATTGTGTAGTTTTGTCGGCCTGTTGGTCAGAGACTGCCTGACCCACCGTCCTCAACCCTCTCTTTTAGTGACTCCTTGGAGCTGCGAGGCTCTGCCTGTTATCTCAGGAATGTCCCTGCCAGTCAAGCAGAGGACAGGACTTAATGTTGCTCTTTCATGCACCAGCCAAGGCTCACATAGGGACGCCTTGTTTCCAAGTAGCCCCCTCATGTGT
Organism: Limanda limanda; assembly: GCF_963576545.1. NCBI lineage: Eukaryota > Metazoa > Chordata > Actinopteri > Pleuronectiformes > Pleuronectidae > Limanda > Limanda limanda. The sequence goes on from NC_083653.1 coordinate 18,569,940, forward strand.
GTGGCCATGACTATGTTTGCAGCCTTTTTTAACCCCAAACCGATATTTCTGCCTAAGCAAAGAATCTGTGTTGTGTGCGTTTTGAGTTATGTGTGGTACTATGATACAAATGGGGCTTCCCTGGAGACTGGGTACTAATGTTAAAACTAAAAGATAATTTATTTCACCCCAAGACACACAACTTTGGTAACACAGTTTCACACATTTTGTAGCCTAGCCCAACGACTACAAGTTTTTTTTGTGTTATTATTTCTTCCTTTTAAATACAACCTAAATTCCCAGCATGTTGCAAAACATATCAACGAAGGAAATTTGTAATCAGTTTTATTTTTATCTGTCTTTTTTCTCTGTGGTTTTCAGCTCATTTCTCTGGAGCAGCCTTTTTTCCTTCATCATGGTTAAATGTCCTTGTTCTAGGACAGTGTCCATCACCCTGACTCGAGTTCAACTTTCAAACAAGCAGTTCTTGTTATTGATTTAGTTGCTGCTGTGACACAGCACCTCTTTTTATATGGCAAACTGTAAGCAAAACAGAGTCATGTTTCTGGCCACGTGACAAATGTATAGAATATGAGTAAGTACAATGTTCAATCTCCTTATATCTGAGTCGTAAGCTGATAAATACCTGACTGTGTTCACTGGCTAACTTAACTACATATAGTTATCTAAGTCTTTTAGCCACATGGTGCCCTGCTTTGTTTTTGGGTAACAACAGCTGCCTGCTGTTCCCCCAGTACGTTATGTTCAACATCACGATCGCACCGAAAACTGAGGCGCCCTTTCCCCTTAATTTTAAGCTTAAACAGAGTCCTAACGCTGTCTAATATAAATGCGTGACGTGACGGACATCACCATGGAGCTGCACTGGAGCATAGAAGATGTTTGACAATTAAGTTTGACTTTTGCTTGCTGGAATGTGATCTGTGAACTGACTGATGCGTGGGATACTATTGTTGTCTGCTCTGGGATGAACCTAAAACATAGTGACAACTATGTTTTTAAAATGTTCTGGTATGAATGCAGAGATTAAGGCCTGACCTGTGACACTGGGAGACACTGAGCTTGATTCGCAGCGAACCAAGAGGATAAGTCAATCGACATATTCTAAGGCTTCACTACACTCACAACTCCTTTGATTCCTTATCCTTGAAACTCTCCCTTTTTACTCCGCCGACTTTGACCTGCAATTGCGTCACTTTCTTTTTGCTAGCGCTGCTGTTTCTGCTCTGCGGCGTCGTCTGTTGTACTGTTCTTAACAAAGAGTGAACAAGTATCTGCTTGGCAACGTCGAGTCACAGCTTTGACACGTCACTCATTTTAATGAGTCACTCCTCAAGCAGAGAGACAGGCTCGAGCAAATTCAGATAAGCATGGACGATTTTAAGACAATGGCCCCCCAAAATAAACACACACACACACACACACACACACACACACACACACACACACACACACACACACACACACACACACACACACACACACACACACACACACACACACACACACACACATATATTCTGGTACTTCTTATCTTAGTGACATTGGCATAATGCATTCTCCAGCCCCTTACCCTTACCTTAATCACGCCTAAATGCCTAACACTAACCTAAAACTAATTCTCACCCTATGCCTAAAGGAAGTCTTAACCCTCAAACAAGCCTTTGAAAAGTGAGGACCAGGCAAAATGTTACCCAAACTGTCCTCTGTCTCTAAGGTCTATTCTCAAAATGGTCTTCACAAATACATTATATAATATAATAACTACAAGTGTACACACACAGGTTTTCTTTCATTTTAACATTGATCCCTCAGAGGTGAATATCTCTTCACAGCCATAATATATATAAATATGCAGAGTGAACAACGGTTCAACGAGTTTTTCTTCTCATTTTGCTTCATTTATTTAATTAAAAGAGAATGCCCTGAGGTAGATGAATAAAATAACTTATTTCATAAGAAACCATTTATTTTTGTTTTGAAAAATACCTTTTTATATGGGTGGTTTGTGGATTTTGGGGCAGACTTGCCAGAACATTTGAACCAAGGCATCACCTTGAAGTCTGGGAAATTACAATGGACATTATAGTATTCCCTTAAACTTGAAAAAACAATTTTTGCAGATAATTAGACAGAGTTCTTTAACATGCGACTGCACATCATATCAGAGCCTTGTAGCTCACTAAAATTATCTTGTGACCCCAGCTGAAAAAGAAAATGTCACTGTGAAAATAAAGAAATAGAATACTCTCCAGCTGGGAATGTGTGATTCTGAATAAAAGTGAGAGGTCTGCTGAATCACGACTCTATGATAATTACTCACATTCAGCAAAATTCCCGTTGCTTTGGTCAGGCTCTTGTTTCTCAGCTGGACCACAGTGCCGGTATTGTTAGTGTTGCCTCTGTTGCCATGTGATAAATATTTTCATGTTGTTATTATCTTGGCAGGTTCCAAGCTCGCTATGTTTCCTCTGGTGTGTGAGTCCACATGGCTCCTATAGAGTCACAGTCAAATTATAGACTGCTTAGTTTGTTTGGTAGTTTATTTTTATTGTAGCACCAGTTATTTACTGTGATATTTTTCTCTCTTCTGTCCCCAGGAATCAGCCAAAGGTAAGTGTTTAATTTTGAACAACATTAAATATTGTGCTGATTTGATGCCCTCTTTGACTAATAATTGTGTATTTGTGTGTTTTTTTCCTCAGGCTTTTGCCTATGATTACTGCTTCTGGTCCATGGATGAATCTCAAAAGGACAAGTTTGAAGGTCTGTTACATTTCCACAGTGACACTGAGTTTCATACTCTGCTTGATTTGTTGCTCTGTTTTTAGCTCATGTGTAACTTCACTTGCTCGGTGACTCATTCCTCCAACTTATCTCCTGACAGAGTGTTTCCTGAGATTCAGAACTATTTATGGAGTGTAAGAAAGGGACTGGATGGAGAGATACAAACCATTTAACTTTTGATTAGTTCTGTGGGCCTGTAGACTGTAATGGTCTCGTACAAAACAATTGTCAGGGGGTTTCAGAACAGTAATATTTCACCAGCTACAGTCAGATGGATTTAATGTGAATAAAATTCCCACCGTGTCTATTCTGAGATTAGAGTCTTCTATCGAAATTGAGAGACCAGTAAATCCCACACTTATCTCCCCAGTAAAGTGCTTTTTTTGTTTCTTACTGTCTTTCCTGCGGTATATGCATACTTTCTGTTTTTTTACTAAAAATATAAATATAGATTTCTGCCTTTCCTTTGTTTTGAGGTATTAAAGTGATCGTTTTCTGATTTATATGCAGGTCAGGATGTGGTGTTCCAGTGCCTTGGAGAGAGCCTGCTGGACAACGCCTTCATGGGCTACAATGCCTGCATCTTTGCCTATGGACAGACAGGTAAATGTGCAAACATCTAAGAACTATGGTACAAGACCTATGATAGTGACACTGTTTTTGTTACAGAATAGTATTGCACCTAGTGAGCCTAAGTGCCATTTAATTTTTCAAATTACAGTGGTAATTTGGTGGTTGGCACTGTTGCCTATCAGCAAGAAGGTACTGGATGGAATCCCAGCTTGACCGAGGTGTTCCTGTGTTGAGTTTGCACATTCTCCCTCTCTGCTTGGGTTTTGTCCAGGGACTCCAAGTTCCTCCCACAGTCCAAAGAAATGTGGATTGGGGTTAAATTGATTGGAGATTTTAAAGGATCCTCAGCAAGCGCAAATGTATGTCCCTATATAGCCGTTTTTAGACATGTCCTGCTGAGGATCTCTGGAGAATTGTGTCCAGACCTTCTCAGCATTTTGTCTTTCACACTTGCACAACGCAGAGGGAGGTTCTCTGCTCAGATATGTTTTCAACAGCAACAAATACTCTGCAGGATTCAGATCAGATTCAAGATCTCTGAAATACTTTCTCGAGAAATTTTTTATTTTTGCTAAATCCTGCTAACAGACAAACAAAAAGAGTAATAAGTATTGCGGTATCGCTTCATTAATAGAACCTAAAGAGGTATGAGACACATCATTGTTTTGATGTTTGAATGATGCACTGTAATCATCCACACTGCAGTTCACCTGGAAGAGTCAGAGTCCTCTCTTCACATTTCCAGACACATTTTTTGTCTCAACAAGCCATTTAAATTAGCTTTTTATTCAAGGGTGTCTCACTTTGCACCACATCTGAATTTTTGCCTCTCAGAAACTGTTAATTTATTCCCATCACATTTTCATGAAAGCTGAATAAGTGTTGTGTTGTTTATTTATAGTCATACAGATTTTTCTCTGCTGGAATCATTAACAGTACTCCCCAGAATATATTCATTTACACTTGGCCTGTTTTATCTTTGCACTTGCTTATATGCACCAAATCCCTGAAATCTGTCAGTTTCCACAGACAACCCATGTTGATTTGCTTACACAGTTTCTCTCATTGTAGATATTTGGAGTTATGCAGATATGCAGTAACTGTGTTGTGTGTATCTCCAGGCTCTGGGAAGTCGTACACCATGATGGGCTCGGCGGAGCAGCCTGGTCTGATCCCTCGGCTCTGCAGCTCCCTGTTCAGCAGGACTGTGCAGGAGGCCCGAGAGGGAGAAAGCTTCACTGTGGAGGTCTCATACATGGAGATTTACAACGAGAAGGTCAGGGACCTGCTCGACCCCAAAGGGTGAGAAACATTTTTTTTGTACAGCTGACTTTCAAACGGGGAGTCGCGAAAATATTTCATTTGCCTGACCCTGCATATATCATCTGTGAACCCTGCTTTGGCTCTGTTTTGAGATCAGCAGCTCCTCCTGGTCCTCCTCATTTATTTTTTTCAACTTGTCTAATACAAAAACAACTTTGTTAGACCTTTCTTGTCAGTTTAGTCTTCCCATGAATTAGTGCATTTTTTTATTTAAAATACTCACTCTTGGTTCATATATGTGGATGATTAGATGACAGTATATCTATCTCCTGGTTGTAGTGTTTTTAATTTCTTTCTTCTAAGATAGTATATTTTGGTCTGTTGTATAAGGGCTGCTGTTGAAAAATTACTGTATTATTTGATTTTCAAACACATTTCAATTTATCATTTGTGTTTCATACTTGTCTTTTGTCTTCCTCTTTCTGTAGAAGTCGACAAGCGCTGAGAGTAAGAGAGCACAAAGTTTTAGGGCCTTACGTTGACGGCTTGTCCCGGTTGGCTGTTGCCTGCTACAAGGTACTGCAGGATTTTCTGGGAAAACACTTTATGAACTCTATCTAATTTCTGTTATCTTTTGCTTTAAATATATTTAGTTGATAACGGAGAAAATTTTTATTTCATAATGGTGGATACGGACTAGACGTGTTTGTTTGTGTTGTCTCATCTCTGACAGGACGTTGAGTCCCTGATGTCAGAGGGAAATAAATCCCGCACAGTGGCGGCCACAAACATGAACGAAGAGAGCAGCAGATCACACGGCGTGTTCAACATCATCCTCACACACACACTCATGGACATCCACTCTGGGGTAAGACACACACACACACACACACACACACACTTTGACACCACATGGTAATAACAATCTTTACACTAATAATCTTTTTACTGGTAAAAAAAAAAAGAAGATTAATCGCTAAAGACAAACAGTCAAATAAATGCATGAAAGACACATAATATTTAGATTTTTGGAGGGTACTCCACACCAGCAGCTCCGATGTCGTAGATCTGGAGAAGATTCTCCCACGAAAACTGAACAGTCATATAGACAAGACATAGACAATGAATACTAGAATATGAGCTAACCAAGGCTTGTATGATTCTTTATCTATAACAGTTTAATATAATAGGAGAAAAAGATTTGTAGAAAGTTAAAAAGCTGCTATAAGGAAGATTGAGAAACAAACTCCAACGCTGACAAAGAACCAATGGCTGAATAAACTGTTAATGGCCAAAGATACAGTGTACACACTCTGAGAAGAAGTAAAGCTGGACAAAGAATGGATGATCTAAAAGACCCCAAACTGTCACCATCGTAACAGAGCTACAAATTAATCCATTAACAGAATGGCATGAATGACAGTAGCTGGTGTTATTTACAGTAATTTTGCGAATCATTTAGACGAGTAGAGATTTATGATTTTCATGAAATATTCACCGTCAAACATTAATTTGATTTAAAACTATGATAACATTTCCATCACAGTTTCCCAGACCCGGAGTTGATGTCTTCAAAGTGATTGTTTTGTCTGACCGTCCAAACCACACGTATATTTACTTTGCACTGATATAAATGAGAGGAAAGCAGCAAATGTTCACATCTGAGATGATGAAAACAAATCATATTTTAGTAGTTTACATAACGGATAGCTACTAAATCTTTATGCTGTATGGGTTCAACTTGATATCATCTTATATTGTCTCAGTCATTTAGTGTTATGAATTTTACTTTTAAATATGATGAGCAGCATTTTGCCATTATGTCTGCAGCATGGCTCCATCAATTTAAAAGACAGAATTGGTAACAGTGGATCTGATGGACTGAGGGATTTTGGAAGTAAATTTGAATGAGTGGATGAACATTTGTTTGTCTGCGTGTTTCTGTTTTCGCCAGACGACTGGCGAGAAAGTGAGCAAGCTGAGTCTGGTGGATCTGGCAGGCAGCGAGCGGGCAGCGAAGACTGGAGCAGCAGGGGAACGACTGAAAGAAGGAAGCAACATCAATAAGTAAGACAACCCATCATTTTCTGGGATTGATTAAGATGCTCAGCTATATTCCTCACAATTGTATGACTGGATGGAATCATGGCTGTTTGATTGATTTTGAATCAACGGTTTTAAAACACTCACTGGTTTGGGTCTTTCTGGAACATTGTTGATCTCAGGTTATGTCCACACCGCTACGTTCTTATTTGAAAAAGGGCATTTTCAAACTAAAACAATCTCTGTTCGCACAGGCTGAGTATAATCCCAATCTTTAACACGCCTGAAATCTCAGACCACGTGACCACTCATGTACACTGGTCACAGGAAGGCATGTGTGTCCTTCTGGACATGGGAATTGTTGCAGATTGCTCTTAACAGCGCGTCTCCTACACATGTAAACAGTTGTATTATTGTAATAGCTGTTAGCAAAGACAACAGGGTCAGCGACACTTGTTAATTGAATATCCATGTTGTGTTCCACAATGGTAGCTGAGCCTAATGCTAGTTATTTTCTTCTGGAAGGGGTCATGTGATAGGAGCCTGACTAATCAGAATAGGCTATGTCGTGACTGAAAAGACCCAATCAGCAAGCAGTTGTGAGTGTCTATGTCATAGTTTACAAACATCTCTGTTTCTGCCAATCCAGACTAAAACATTGCCCTGGAATTTTCAAACTAAAACAGGGCCAGCAGCGTTTCCAAACTGCTATGTTTCAGCGGCTCTAAAAGTCCTAAATAGTGCAGACGCCAAGTATATATCCGTAGCAGAGTTGATGCATTTTCCCCCCCAAAAACTTAGAAATATGGATGTAGCCTCCATGGCTTGGTAGGAGACTGTGTACCGCACTTTTAACTGTATCAATATAAAGAGTATTTCACATGTTTGCACTGCAGTCTTTCAGGCCAATATTGCCTTGATGAATTAGAGTCTCTGACCCTTCTCTGTTTTCTTCTGTGCCCATTACCCTTCTTCGCCTCCCCCCTTTAACCCCCTCCCCTGCGTCCCCTTCTCCAGGTCTCTCAGCACTCTAGGGCTAGTTATCTCTGCCTTGGCTGACCAGGGAGCAGGGAAGAACAGGAGCAAGTTTGTTCCCTACAGAGACTCTGTGCTCACCTGGCTGCTCAAGGTACACAGAGAAAATGACAATTGTTCATATGGATTCCACCACAGGAGAATGTTTTCTGTGCCCATTCATCTTGTTGATTAATTCATCCTCTTCTGTTTTCCTCCTCACCTTTGCCATATTTCCCACACTGAACACTATTCAAGTATTTAGAGAATAACCAGTTCCTGCTCTCCACCCCTTTTTGAATAGACAACAGGGTAGTCTACAATATGTTTTTCTTTTAATCTGGTGTGCTTCTTTGTCTTTTATTTTGTCTTTTAAACTTCAGGTGGAAAAAGGCTCCTTTGCCTCTGTCTTCGTCTTTAATTTCCAGCTCCAGATGGCATGATAATAGTATATAAAAGTTGTTTATTAAACCCTGATCTCCTCCAAAATCACCGTGCCCATAAATCATAAGCCCTTTACATATGGATAATTGTATTTACAAACCAAACCGGTGGACTTTATTGTGTCAGTCAAAACAGTCACAAAAGTGTATTTTGTAATTTTTGTAATTGTCCCTGAGGTTATGGGTTATTTCTGAATGCAGGACAGCCTGGGAGGGAACAGCCGCACAGCCATGGTCGCCACCATCAGCCCATCAGCGGACAATTACGATGAGACGCTGTCTACCCTGCGGTACGCGGACAGAGCAAAGAGCATCATCAACCACGCTGTGGTCAACGAAGACCCCAACGCCAGGATCATCCGAGAGCTGCGCGAAGAAGTGGAGAAACTGAGGGAGCAGCTCACAGAGGCTGAGGTGAAGATGGATTCTCCTTTGTTCAGTCTGTACAAGTGTTGTGATTATTGAATAATGTGAAAAACACAGTGGAGTATGAAACTCTGTCGGTCCTTCTCAGTCTATGAAGGCTCCAGAGCTGAAGGAACGACTGGAGGAATCAGAGAAACTGATCCAGGAAATGACAGTGACATGGGAGCAGAAACTCAGGAAGACTGAGGCTGTCGCGCAGGTAACACACACACACACACACACGCACAGACACACTTTCTCTCTTGTGCTCTCTTTCTTGTCAATTTTTCTTTCTCAAACAAGTGCAGCAGATGCATTAATCAAGCTGAATAGATTAACAGCGACAGAATGGAATAATTACCAATTGAAGTAATCAGTTCATGTATTAAATATTGAACATGTGTTTCCTTAGGCGCGTCAGAAACAGCTGGAGAGTCTGGGAATTTCTCTGCAGTCTTCTGGAATCAGATTGGTGGATGACAAGTGTTTCCTTGTCAACCTTAATGCTGACCCTGCTCTCAACGAGCTTCTGGTCTACTACCTGAAGGTACACACACACACACACACACACACAGAGACAGTGCGGTTCTCTATACTGGGCCTTAATTTAAGAGGCTGCCTGACGTACACAGATACATTGTTTGAAACACATCGGTGGTCTGACAGTCCTCTCTGTGTCTCATGTCCAGGATCACACTTGCGTGGGCTCAGCCAACTCCCAGGACATCCAGTTGTGTGGGATGGCCATCCAAAGTGAGCACTGTGTGATCGACATCACTGAAAACAACAGCGTGGTGCTCACTCCTCACCGCAGCGCTCGGTGAGTGGTCAAGCCGATGAAATATAAGTCGTCTTTGGTTCACGGTCATAGAGGCTGTGATGTCGGGGGGAAAAAGTTCAAGTTGTTCACAAGATTGTTCATTAATCAATTAATCATTAATTATAGACAATGGGTCAGAAATGACTATGTATAATATGGAAGTGGTTGCTGATAGTGACCAACACATGCTTCACATGCTTTTTCTCATTTATCTCTGTCTAAAGGACATTTAAATAAGTTGGTTTATTCATTTCAGTGTTTAGCAGAGGAAGTATTGCTAAAATCATGTGTGTATTTACATATTTAATAGTGGACCTTTCAAATAAATAAACTGTCAGTTGAGAGTAGGGTTGCAAAAATTCCGGGAATATTCAAAGTTGGAAACTTTCCATGGGAATATACGGGAATATACGGGAATTAACGGGAATAAACGGGAATAAACTGGAAATGTTGTGGGTAATTTATACTAACTGTATTTACCTTTTCATATACAGACATAAATATAAACATTTTGTTTTGTCATAGGCTGATTTGAGCCCTGAGGAAACTTTGGGCACTTGACTATATGCTTCTGCATCTTTGTGTCATTCTTAACACAGGTCTTTGCACAGTATTTGCAAATGTACACAGCCTTTCCTTCTACATTGGATGGGCTGAAATGCCTCCACACATGAGATAGTGCATGTGGCATTGTTCTGTAGAATAAGTTGAGAAAAAAGTTTGTAAAAAAACGCTAATGCAATGCCAGAGATATAAATAGTTGGCCAAACAATTGGAATCTTCTGTAAACATATTTTACAATTGATGGATAAACGTATGGAAATAGGCACACTACAGCAGCCTCAACAGCCCTGCTGTAGAGTGAAGGATGCTGGGAATTATCTGTGCATGTGATGGAAGAATGCACAGTGGAGGGTTGAAACTCAACGTGCAGCGTGTGCTGCATTCCATACATCTTTAAAATAGAGTTTTGAATCATGTTTTTATTGCTCAGCATTTAATTTGCGTATTTATTTTTTTTTCAAAATTCCCAAAATTCCCTAGCTAAACTTCCCATGGAAAGTTTCCGGAAAGTTTCCGGAAATTTACCGGAAACTTTCCACCCCTTTGCAACCCTAGTTGAGAGTATTTTGTTATCATCTGAAACTGTGTGTTGCATGATGTGTAATGCTTGTTGTTTCCTCTCGGTAGAACATGTGTAAATGGTGCTGTAGTCACCAGTCCAGTGCAGCTGCAGCATGGATACCGAATTCTATGGGGAAATAACCATTTCTTCAGGTGTGTATCAGCTGCACAGTGTTGAATTTGATTTCATGCAGCGATAGATTTTTCCTTAACATATATTTGCATGTTACAAAACAAACTCTTCATTGTGCCTCTTCCTGTTTTTCACTGTATTGTTCTTCCTATTTCTCTCACTCGCTCTTCCTCACCTGCATGGATATGCAACCACCGCCTATTCGTCGATCCACAAAAACACACAGGATCAACTTGCCCAGGCATTTGGTTCATGCCGGGGTTGAGGATGAGGAGGACGGTGCTGTGATGAAGGCATGTTTGGGCACCGACCGGGGAGAGTTGGAATTCGGTTCGTCCAGCGACGTGTCGAGTGAGCTGAGCTTCAGTTATGAGTTGGCCCAGACCGAGGTCATGATGAAAGGCATGGGCAGCAACGGTGAGTCTGACTGAGCAGGGAACAAGGTACATACTTGATAAATGTAGGTTCTATTAAAGTCAACAATATGGTATGAATAATAAATACTATACATGTTTAGATTTGGTTTGGTTGTTCTAGTTAATGGTTGTGGAAGTCAGTAAACTATGGAGCCCCTCTGGTGACATTTGGGGAAAAACGTTGTGATAATAAATTGAATAGCTCTTGACCACAAGTTAATGCATTCCCACGACTTATTATCTTGTTCCCATGTGTTATTATTTTGTGTCTTGTCAACCTGCTGCAAATCATAGATTCCATTTTCTGTTTGATAAGAATAGAAACTTTACACTCAATCTTCCTGTTTTCCCTCTCTCCATCCTTCCATCAACTGGCGGTTTCTCCTCCTTCCTCAGACCCCCTACAGTCAGTGTTGCAGACACTGGAGAGGCAGCATGAGGAGGAGAAGCGTTGCGCCCTGGAGCGTCAGAGGCAGATGTATGAGCAGGAGCTGCAGCAGCTCCGCCAGAGACTGGACGCATCAGGTCTCCCGGTCAGTGCTGGTGCTGCTATAACATCACCCGGCTACCAGAAACGCTTGCGGCGCTGGAGTGAGGACAGGTGAGACTGGACTGGACAGATTTCCACTGAACAGTCTAGTGCTTGAAGTGAAGAAGTATCCAGATACATTGTAAATCCTGCATGGTTGTGTCTGATTATGGTGCAGGGAGGCGATGATGACTCGCACCCTGCGGCGCCTGAGGGAGCAGATAGTACGGGCCAACCTGCTGGCTCAGGAGGCCGGCTTGATCGCAGAGGAACTCAACAAGAGAACCGAGTACCTGGTCACTCTTCAGATACCTGCCTCCAACCTGGATGCCAACAGGAAGGTAGAGTGGTGTCTGAAAATAAAGAGAAGAAGAATAAAAATACACCGTCTGACAAACAGGAGGTAATGATGTGTTTGAGGCCCACATGAATCTACAAATGCATTTCCCCCTCCCTCTCTGTCTTCACAGCGTGATGTGGTGCTGAGCGAGCCGGCCATCCAGGTCCGTCGTAAAGGTAAAGGGAAGCAGATCTGGGCTCTGGAGAAGATGGAGAACAGGCTGGTGGACATGAGGGAGCTTTACCAGGAGTGGAAGGACTTTGATGAAGACAACGCTGTGAGTGAAGAGCGACAGATTACTTCTTCCAATGGACCCTGGATTCAAACATGAGGTTTATTCACCTGTTTCACACCATCCTGACTTCTCTTCTTTTACTCTGATGCAGGTGATGCGGTCCTATTTCAAACGTGCCGACCCGTTCTTCGATGAGCAGGAGAACCACAGTCTGATCGGTGTGGCCAATGTCTTCCTGGCCTGCCTGTTCTACGACGTCAAGCTGCAGTATGCAGTGCCCATCATCAACCAGAAGGGAGAGGTAGGACCTGACTGTAAACAATAGATAGTCTGCTGTTAAACATGGTTTATTTCAGAAGTTTGTATTGTAGAACATTCCCTGAAACCTGTTCTGTCCATTCACTTAATTACACCAGTAATTTTGAATCACATAGAGTTTTGAAGATAGCTGAATCACTTTATAGCTGCACTAGTGACGAACCCACAGAACATGTCACTCATCTTAATTCAGGAAATGTTTTGGTGCCTTTCAGCTCATTGTTTGGGCTTTCAATTTTTTCCCTGTTAGTGCTCTCATCAGCCATAGCTTTTTTCAGTGACAAAACTGTAATAAACCTAGTGTGCACAAACCAGAAAACTATACACATTTTTAATTATTAAGGTTAGCCAGCTAGGGAGAAAAGGTGAAAATGCTAATTGAGTTAACCAGGTACGTCAGAGGAAATCAATAATATTCTGACATACGACTGATTTGATAACTTTAATAGTGTGGCCTAAAGTATGACGATGACATGAGTCTGCCTCTATGGGTAATATAAACCTGTGACCACAAGATAAATTAATGTAGAGACACCACTTAACAAAAAAAAAAGACAAAGTTAAGAAAGTTGTTTGTGATGTGTGTATCAGGTGGCAGGTCGGCTGCACGTGGATTTGTGGCGGGGGACAGAGGGCTCTGAGGAGGAGAGTCCAGATCAGCCTGACGCTCAGGAGATCCACAACACAGACGGAGATCCAACGGAGCGTAAACTGGAATGTGTGGTGAGAACACGTAGCTTCATTAACTGCTCGGATTATCCTGATGTCAAAGATAAACAAGTCAAATCCAGAAAGACATTTGATGAAGTATATGTTTCTTCTTATGGACATATAAATCTTAAACTTACACTTTAAGTGAGGATAACTTCAGTTTTAAGGTGTTGCCAGTGGTAAATAGTCTCTGATTACAAATGGATCTGGCAGAGAGGCAGAATGTTGTCTGCTCTGTATCTTGTCTTCCTCCAGTTCACTGCTCTGTGAAACGTTTAATTAACTCACATTGTCCCATCGTGGTTATCTATTGCTTTTGTTGTCTTATGATGAAATTACATAAAAACAAAGTCATTCGTCTTTGCCTCGAATTCATTCATAATGACCTAAAGAACAAATAAAATCGTTTCTTCACAGAAACAAACAAAAGTTTTTAACAGTTTTTTCCTCCTTCTATTTCTCTCAGGTGAAAATCCTCCAGGCCACTGGTCTTCCTCGCCATCTGTCCAACTTTGTCTTCTGCCAGTACCACTTCTGGGGGGAGGAGGAACCTGTATTCATCGCTCCAGAGGTGGCGCCATCCAGCTCATCATCAGCCTTTAGAGACCCTCAGTGCACTGTGGTCTTTGACAGTGCCAAGGTAAACACTTTGGGGGTAAACAACAATAAAAGGGATGATAAAACATCAGCAATTGACAGTAACAGAAGATGTAAATTCCTGTCTTTGCAGGAGTTGTCTGTGTCAGTATCAGATGACCTTGTGGAGTTTCTGGCTGACGGAGCTGTGGCTATTGAAGTGTACGGCCACAAACAGGCCAACCACCGCAGAAACCTGGCTCTGTGGGACCTCGGAGTAATTCAAGCCAAAACCAGATCCCTCAGAGAGAGGTAACGTATCAAAAAAGCTCATAAAAACGCCATCATTTCAAATTTGGCACAAATGTTCACTATACTCAAAGATTCACTAATTACATCTAGGTGATCAAAGGTCAGACTGACTTTATATCAGTCTGGGGAAAAAAATGATGTAGACTAAAACAGCACTGGTTGGCGCTGGAATGCAACCACAGGGCAGATGTTTCCAGTTTAAGGTATACTTTACTCTTCAGAGTTTTCTAAACAGTTGCAGCATCAAATTTGCAATTGTAGTTTTCCTCATCTTTCATAACTAGAAATAGTTACAGCTAGAATGGCACTCACTAGAGCCCAATATTCCCCTGAAATCCAATCAAGCTGCACAGATTTCACACACTCATAGATATCAGTTCCCTAAATATGCCATATTTTTCTCATCAAGATGCATTATTCCCTGAGAAAAGTGAGGAAATGTCAAAAGCTGCACTAATCTCACAATGGTAAAGAAAGTAGAAACATTTACTGAATCTGCCCCCTGACCCAGTTATGCACCAAAATTTAATGACTTCTTCCCTGGCCCATACCACATCCTTCCTGCAAGTTTTGTGGTAATTCGTATGGTCGTTTTTGGATAACTTCCTAATTAACAAACAGACAAACAAAAACAGAGTCCCGTGGCAAGGTAAAAATCAACCATGGTCAGCTTTAATGATGAATACGTTTATTTACACTGTATGACTTTGCTTCATTAGATAGTGGCAGCAGCCATCACAGGAAATGAAGCGGAGATATGTCTGCTGGACTCTGGGTGTGTTACTGGTCATGATTAGTGTCTTAATCCCTATAAAAGCATCCCAGTTAGTCTTACTTTAGATGAGTTCAGTTATGCATTATCTCTCAACATGGTGAAAGTACTACAGGTAAAATTGTCCAAAAACATCAAAGTATGCTAAACGGAAAACCTTAATATGTGTCACTCACAACATGATGAATGAAGGTATTAGTTAGTGCTACGTTTGGCTCAGTTGTGATGCTGTAGTGTTTCCTCGTCCCACCTGCAGATGGAGTGAGGTGACCCGTCGACTGGAGCTGTGGGTGCAGCTGATGGAGCTGAATGAGGCTGGACAGTTCACAGCTGTGGAGGTTCTTCCTGCCAAAGACGTACGCACTGGAGGAATCTTCCAGCTTAAACAGGTTAAAATACTATTTAATTTATTACTATTTGGATATGTGTTTCATGTATTCATTATCTTTATTACTATACTCTTCGTACTGACTATTTGAGCTGGAGAATGACTATAAACTGAGAATTAAATGTAACTTAAATGTAAATCTGTACCTCCAGGGTCAGTCCCGTCGAGTTCAGGTGGAGATGCGCTCGGTGACTGATTCGGGCACCATGCCTCTTATCACTGCCTCCATCCTCTCTGTGTCCATCGGAAACGTCCAGGTCCGACAGTCACATGTCTCCAGAGGCAACGAATCACAATGGGTGAGGAGGGAATGTTGATAGTAGCCATTAAATTACACATTTTTAGACGATCACTCTTGAACAGTTTCTCTCTTTGGTACATTTCAGGCTGGTGATGAAGACATGGACAGTTACCAAGTAAGTACATGATCATTAAAAAATCTGCATAATGGGCTGATAAAATGCGTTTCTCTTGTGTAAACAGTAAAATAAAAATTCTGGTTCAGCTGAACTGAATGTGTATCTCTGCCTGTGTTTCTTTGTGTGTGTGTTCATAGGAGGTGGACCTGGAGAGGATGAGGGAGCAGTGGCTGTTCACACTCACTCAGAGGCAGGAGTATTTGGACCAGCAGCTGCAGAAGGTCGTCTCCAAACCAGGTGAAGCTGCAAAACACATTCAGCCTGAAAACAAATGAGAATTTGTAACCACAGCTCTGATGTGGAAGCAAAAAACTCAGCAGCAACATTTCTAGTCATTCATTTATATACTCTGTATACCTTTTTTTAAGGTAACAAGCAATTTCCTGCCAACGCACAGTGTAATTCAGCTCTGCAAGATTTACTTAATTTTACCTTCTCATTTTCCTTTGTGAAAATGTATTTGTCAGTGTATAATTTTGAAGCACAAGTGTTGCCTTTGCTGATTCTTTTCTCACAACCAACGGACAGTGATCTAGAGCTGAATACAGATTTTGATTATCAGCCATAATATCATAACCATCCAATCAAGACTTACCACAAGCTACATGACTGTGAAACAATGTTATGTGCTCCGGTAGCATCCACAACTCAACATGATATCAACAGTATTTTAAGAAAAACGTTTTGGATTTGCGGTGTCAGGGAGAAGTTCTGCACTACCCACAACCCTCAGGTGTAAGAGCAATGTCTCTGATTTGTGGAACTAAGCTTTTACCATGGAATTGTATCTCACAGTTGTGGAAATCATGTTGGCTACGATTGGATGGTACAGAGTAACATGATGTTGACCACCCAGGGATCATGCATTAGTTCTTCAACATACTCTGGCTTTTTAGAGATGAGGAAAAGAGTCTAGAGGTGAAAATCACGACAAAAAGGTTAAATTCAAGAAGAAGCAGCAGGAAGTCCAATATCGTATTATATGTTTTATGTTTTATTCCCGTCCTGTTCCTGGATCTCAGTGGTATCTTGTAGCTGGTCGACCTGGTCCCAGGCTTAAAATTCTTTTAATAGGGATTTTCTGAAATGTAAAATTTAAGAAAAGGAATGCACTTTTAAGATCCTTTAATGTCTCTCTGTTTTTGCCTCTTTTCCATTCTGTGCATGTCCTGTAGATAAGTCCGAGGATGATGTTGAAAGGGAGTCTCAGTTGCTAGAGTGTCGTCTGACTCTCACAGAAGAAAGAAATGCCGTCCTAGTGCCCTCAGCCGGCAGCGGCATCCCTGGAGCACCAGCAGAAAGGTGTGTGTTGGTAAAGGAGAAAACTATGAGTTTTAAGCCATTTGTTTATTCCATTCACTTTAGCTCATGATGCTTTAATGGCTGGTCATATTTATACTCCACTGACACCCAGACCCAGATTGGCCTTGGGCTTTAGTCTTTCCTATAGCAGCTAAAATTAGTTTGAGTTCTTTAGGGTGAAACCATGGCAAATCACTCATTTGATCTAATGGCCCTACACACCTCTAATCATCAGATAGTTGGATATTAAATGCTTTCTATGCCTCGATGACAACTGAGGTGTCAGCCTCTTTGTGTCATGGACTGGCCATTTAGTTACTATAATGATGGTCCTGTTTCTCTGCAGGGTTCCTGTCTCTGGAATGGAGACACACATTCCCGTCCTGTTCCTGGATCTCAGTGGTATGTTGTTCTCACAGTCTTCTGTCGTCCTTTTTATCTTGTAACTAACAAGCCACTCACGTTCTGTCTTTCTTCCTCCGCCAGCTGATGATTTCCAGGCCAATCTTTCAGCCCCATTATCTGGGGGTCTGGACGCGTTGCTGAGTGAGGAGGATGATGACGAATTCTTTGACCTTCACATTGTTAAACACTATGATCATGAGGTATTGAGACTTGCATGCAGAGTGTGTATTTGTACCTGTCTCTCAAGTTTCCAATTTAAAGAGTTGGTCTAACAGACACAGGGTGGAGGGAATTTTTATGCCATGGATTTTCTGTGTTTCAGGTCAAGGTGGAGGCTTCCTGGGACTCGACGGTTCATGACTGCCCACAGCTGAGTCGCGTGGCGTCGGCCGACCAGAGGGTCTACCTGACGGTCCTGGCTGTGGTTCAGCTGAGCCACCCGGCCCACATGCAGCTGATCCTCAGAAAACGCATCTGTGTTAATGTCACTGGAAGACAGGTAGGTAACCCCAGGAGGCAAATTGGGAGGACTGAGCTGACACAACTACATCTATGCATTCTCCTCTCAATAATTCCATGTCTAGTAATTAGATGAGTAGATATGAGAAAATGATATTGTGGGTTTGTGTGGCAGGGTTTTGCACAGAGTCTGCTGAAGAGGATGTCCCATCGCAGCACCATCCCCGGCTGTGGGGTCACATTTGAAATCGTCTCTAACATCCCAGGGGTAAGAACCAAATCTTATATCTTTTTATTTTTATAATTAAACAATAATATCAAGATTCATGAGCAACTGCATATTCATCCCAGAAAAATCTAGAAAACAAATAAACAGGGAGAGCAGATCATGGAACAAGAAATTATCAATGGCTGAGGGATTTAAGAAAAAGTTCAGATACATAACGCTGTGTTCAGTTTTTGTATCTTTTATGCAATCTTTTTTATTTTTGAATCATTCAATTTTTTTTAATTACACCATGTGAGATGTTTAGAGGGACAACATCCCAATTATTGGGGCTCTTAACTACTCTGAGACGTCTGACATGTGTACCTGATTGCACGCAGCTGTTTGTAAGACGTCAGACAGAGAGACATGTTGGAAAACATTTGTTTATCCTGAGTTACATATTTCAAAAACTTTTTATTTTTAATTTAAGTAACTAATAACTAAAGCTGTCAAGCAGAAAGTAAAATATTTCTTAAAGAATAAAAATGATTTCCCATTAATTATCTGGACTTTGGAGGTCTGCCATATACTAATTTGTCCAGCCACAGTTTCATAATGAACCAAAATAATTTTCTATCTTTCTTATGAGAAATGTTTGATGTTTTTTTTTGCTCTGCTGCTGCATTGTGAAGCTGTGTGCAGCACATTCAGGCCTCATAGTTTCAGCTAAAGTGTTGTGCATACCCTCAAGTGGTGTGCAGTTCTCTCTCTCTCTCTCTCTCACATGAGAACATCCACTCTTTAGTCTGTGTCCCTTTGAATCTGTTGCATGTGAGAGGGCTGTTTGTGCATGTGAACCCCTGCTACCTCCATAGATTTAATAAGTTCAGTGGAAAACACAGGAGAGAAAATGATATAGAACTCCTGTAATCATGTTGACTAACAAAACAAAAACATAACCTTGGCAGTTGGTAAAAATAGTAAAACCTGAACCACAGAAAGTATTTTTGAGCAGCAGATTTACAAGTGTCTGGCAGGATTTTATCTTTCCTCAGTTTTCTCAATAAGAGACCACAGCCTTATCTTCTGCTGCCAAGTCGTCTGCTGGTTAGAGGCTGGATGCTAGTGCACTCAGCCTGTAGAAAGTATCTCCATTAAGTTATTAAAACTGATTTGTTTAAGTCTTGTAATAAAACAAAGGTGAGTGGTCAAGTGATATAAAATAAAACCAAACCGGAGTGAAAAGACTTTGATCACATTGATCACACATTGGCCCTAATGCTCTGTACCCCTGCTCTCACAGGACATCCATGGTCCAGAGGACAGGGAGATGTTGGCGCGGCTCGCTGCCAGCGCTGAGGACGACCAGTCAGCCGACAGTGAGGCGGCTATAGAGAAATACCTCCGGAGCGTCCTGGCTGTGGAGAACATCCTCACTCTGGACCGTCTCAGACAGGTCAGGAATTGTTCTTCACAAACACTTACATGGATTCGATAAATCATTTTGTATTTAATCATCATTTAGCTCATTCAGAATACCAAGACGTCACTAGTCACTCATTAAACATGAGCATATGAAATCTTTTTTTCCCTCTTCATGTAGTTCATTATATTTATTATATTTTCAGAGTAAAAACACAAAGTTGCAGTCTCTATACATTTTACAAATACATATTCTCATACAATTTCTAATTTATTTGGTGTGTGTGTGTGTGTGTGTGTAGGAGGTGGCTGTAAAGGAGCAGATGGGGGTCAGAGGGAAACCTCCCAGACGCTGCCTGAGCTCTCCAAACATCCACAGGGTAAGGGAGGATTTATTCTGATCTCAACATTAAAGGATTAGTTCAGGTTTATTTTCAAACAGGATGGTTGCGAAACATCGACATCTTCAGACCTGGCATTAACATCGGTCCTGAGAGATCTCACCACAAGCAAACAGTGTGGAGCTCCTCTGATCTCACCTGGTATTCAAAGTATGTCTCCTGTGACAACTTGTGATCAGATCGCACTTCCCCACTCTATATCCAAATAATCACGTATGTCATTTCTATTTGCAATAACCAAATGTTGTTTTTACTCAATGTCACTGTGTTTGTGGTTGAGAGTGTTAGTGTCTGTGTGTTGGCACAAGATAAAGTGTGAAGAGTCACGAGGGGTTGAATGAGTTTGGTGCAGCCCAGATGTGAAGAAGGATTTTTAACAATTTAATTATAATTAATAATATGTTTTAAATATCAGTCATTATTTGGTGATCAGTGTTGATATTGTGGCTCTGGCCCTGAACAAATCAACATGTGGACACTGAGAAGCGTAAAGATAAGTTTGGTTAAGGTCAGCGTACGTCCGCTGAGCAGGTGTTCCTTCATATGTGGCCCAGGACTGTTTGTGTTCACAGAGATGTGACCACATGCTTCCTTGACCACTTCCGAATGTGGTTTCAGTAATCAGATCTGAGGATGTATTGAGGAAACTTTTAGGTGCATTTAGAACTGAGAGTCGTCCACTTGAGATCACTCAGGACAAATGTTAATACCAGGTCTGAACGGGAGCAGACATAACAAAAAGCTGCAAATGGCATGAGTTACTTGCAATAGTATATAAAATACACTATATTAATATAATATAAATCAAATATTTTGGGAAAAAAAAAAAATTAGCAGCTTTGTCTGAGGCTGATCTGCTGTCCCCCCCCTTTGTGTATTAGGGTCTTTTTCCCTCCCTTTCTTATGGGTTAGTGATGATGTTAGTTTATGTTTAGATGTCACATAAATATAGAGTTAGGTTGGTCTAATGGTAATGATTGCAGAAAACGATTGGTCAGAGTTACAAGTACAAATCAGAGGAAACGACAACACGTAACTACTGCTCACCACAACTTGCCTGTTGCTCGCTTCTGTTCTGGAGTGAAGGTGTTTTGTTTAGTTTTTTACCTGACTCCTTACTGTTCTGTTAACCTATCTACCTGCTGTTAACCTGTCTTACTGATGTTAACCAGTCTACCTACTTTTAACCTGTCTTATTGCTGTTAACCAGTCTACCTGCTGTTAACCAGTCTACCCATTGTTAACCTGTCTACCTACTGTTAACCTGTCTACCTGTTGGTACCCAGTCTACCCGCTGTTAACCTGTCTTACTGCTGTTAACCTGCCTTACTAACACCTGAGCTCTGAACCTCTCTCTAACCAGCTGACAGCCAGTACTCTGGATCTCTACTCCTGTTCTTATCAGCTCAATGACTTCAATGTGAGTCCTGTCTACTAAACCTCCTATGTTTATCAACATTTCTTATAGTATTAACACTGTTTTTCATCTTTTGTCCAAAATACTGGAAGGTTTTACCTTTCCAGGCTATAAACACTGAAGAATAAGGAGGGGAAATTCAATTTCTCATTGAGATTTCTCATCTCTTAGATTGCTCATTGTTCTGAGACATTTCTAAATGATAATACCATTCATATATTAACACAACACCGGCACATAAAAGAAATTTATGCTTGTGTTGACCTGCAAAGACACTTCTAATGTTTCAATTGTGTATCACAAGCGTGGAGTTCAGGATGACTTCAAAAACTAGAGTCTTTTCTGCCTCTGTAGGTTGATAGATAAATGGACATATGTAAAGATGGATATAGCTATAGATAGATGCATAGAGGGATAGATATAGATATATAGATTGATAGATGTGTAGATAAGTGAAAAAATAAGTTAAATTAATGGGTATTGGGTTGAACAATAAAGTTAGAAAATAGAAAGAGATAGATATATATTAATTAATGAATATATATAATAGATGAGAGGTTAAAATCAATAGCTAAATTGTGACTTAATTACAAAAAATATAAATGCCATGCACTACTAATTTAAGTAAGTAGCTGAAACTAATGGATAAATGGTAACTGGACAATGTCCCGTCAGTGTTGTTGCAATTCTTTTTGTAACCAATAGAGTCTGCTAAAGGTCACAGATTATTGGAACGCTGCTTTCAGCTGTGGGTGTGGGTATCTAAGTCCTCTCTCATGAGTTTTCCTTGTGTCTGTGTGTGTGTGTGTGTGTGTGTGTGTGTGTGTGTGCGTGCATGTGCAGAGCTGGAAGAGCCACCAGGATCTGTGTGTGGTTCCTCCTCCGTCCAGACGCACACTGCCCAGTTCCATTACCCAGAATCTGAACCCAGAAGCAGGTACGACTAATAAAACCTTCATCTTCTAACCCATTCTCTCTGTGGCTTTTAATCATTTTACTCCTTTTTTGCTTCCTTCAATGTCATTAGGGCTCTTTTTGATGCTTTAGCCCGTGGCCAACTTTGTCTTTGCCGTTGTCTCTTAATTCGAATCTTAATTCAGCACTTGTTTCCCTCTTTGCTCACACATTTTTCTCTGTTTAAAACACTTTTATCTTTTATCTGTCCTTTTTTACCTCCACTTCTGCTCCTGTAACCTCCTCTATCAGTGCACTCAGGCTTCGCTGCATCTTATCTCCCCTCAGTGAAGGCCGTGCCCAAGCTGCTGAAGTCACTGCTTCCTGGTGTGAAGGAAGATAGCGGCACCCAGTCAGTTGTCCATCAGCAGGTACTTTCATTCAGTCCGCTCATCATGCTTTGAAATTTATGCTCGTATTCTGCTTGCTTTTCTTATCTGGGATTTAAAGTTTATATGCGTCATTGCAGCCTGAATCTAAATATACCCTCTACTCATCAGCAGCAAGTCCTATTTCTTCCGTTGCCATGGAAACAGAGCTTATGTAGATGGAAACACAGATGATAAACAGATAAAGTGTAAATGCCTCAGTGCCCAAGATAAGTGGTTTTCAGAAGTTTGCAAAAATAAAGCCGATAAACTTCATCATAAACAAGGAATACAAAAACTGTGATTTGTGTCGACCTTAAATCGTCTTTTAAAGGTTGTGAGGCAGAACTTGTTTTTTATTAAGTACACTAAGATACAATGGCTTCAATAAATAGACTATAGAGACTATAGCCAGAAGCAAGGGAGTCACAGAAAAGTCGGCGAGAAGGTGGGATGTATCTCTTTTGAGCTTTTCCTGGATTACCAACCCCAGCTTGAATTCAGTGCTTTGTAGAAGCCTCTGAAGCATAAATGCCAGCTTCCAGTCGTGTTGGGTGAGTCTCTACAAGCTTTGAACTCCTGGATCATCCTCTCAGATCCTCTCAAGCTCCGTCAGATTGGCTGGGAAGTGTCTGTTATCTGTCATCTTCAGGTTTTTCCAAAAAATGTTCTATGGAGACTTTAGCAAGAACACTCCAGGACAGTTTGAACCTCGTCCTGAAGTCATTCAAGCATTTCCTTGCTGTATCTAGTCTCAGACTGTGTTCCCTCTAGAGCAGGTGTTTTTTTGTTTTTGGCTCAATTACTCCCTTACTATATTCTGACCAGTTGCCCAGTCTCCCTGCCACTTATTAGAAGCCCCTAACAGATGCTGCCATCCCCATGCTTAACAGCAGAAATGGTGTTACCCATAGGGTTTGGATTTCTGCTCAATAAACCTGTGTCTCATCAGATCAGACCATTGTTTCCCTCTTGCTCTCTATGTGCATAGAAGGCCATTTTGCAAACTCCAACCAGGCTGTCATATGGCCTTTAGTTAAAGAGCTTTCTGTCTCGCTGCTCTACCATAAACCTGATTGATGATGTGCTGCAGAGATGGTGGTTTAAACACGTTCTCTTATCTCTGCAGAGCAACTTCTGAAGCTCTGGTTGACTCCTTGGTCACCTCCCTGACCAAGAACATTCTTGCCTGGTTACTCAGTTCAGCTAATTGTCAAACTCTAAGAAGAGTCTTGATGGTTCCAAAGAACACTCAGAGCTTTAGACTGTATATGAGCTGGGCCTCATCACAGTGTTACCTCAGATGTCTACAGAGAATTCCTGAGACTTCATAGCTCCAATCAAGTTTATGACAAGGGTAACAAAGGCAAACAGGATGACCACAGTTTGATGTGACCTAGCAAGCGGTCTGAATACTTTTGTAAATAAGAGATTTTTAAGAACATTTCTGAAAGCACCTAATGTCACAATTTCATATACGTTTTCCTCGTACGAGAAGCGGAGGTAATTTCTGGTTTCATCACATTTTCATTGGTTTCATTTCTGGTCAATGCAAAAGTCAATGAACCAATCTTTTCTAAAAGTAGAAAACATTACCATCATCTTCACATTTATAAAGCCTGGGAGCATAGTTGAACATTTTTTAGATAGATTTCAGTTTTTTGTGACTTACTTTAATGTCACTAGACGTCTCGAGACGTTCATAAAGTGAAAACGTCTCAGTCTCTGCTGCTTCACCTTGGACCATTCGGTTTGAAATCGGTCCCTCGCGTCCACAAGCTTCCTGGAAGTTCACTTCTAAATTGCTGGAGTACTCTTTACTACTTAGGTGGTGGAGATGAACTTTTTGAAACCACTCAACTCAATCAAATATTCCTGCAGTGTCTCATCTCATCTTACAAATAGAATAATCAGCAAAAGATCTTCCAAAGAGACCCTGTTATTATAAATAGCATCATATCATTAACAGTAGTATTTGCTGCCAGTCACGGTTTCAGTATCTGTTTCATACAGAAAGTAATACACTGACAAATGTATCAAGAATGAACGTGACTTTTTGAGTCATTACATTTGTTGTTCAAAACCAGGTAACTCGACAACTTGGGCAAAGAATGAAATGATCAGTTCGCACAGAACAAATTGGATTCCCGTGAGTGATTGACATGCTTGTAAAGAGCAGACGTTCTACAAACATCCCCCGCCGCGACGTCAGCTCACTGCGTGTAGAGGAGGTTTCATTAGCAGCAGGTGAACTTCACCCCCACCACCCATAACACTCCTTCACCTCCTCCTCATGTGCTGATCTCCAATCATGTGCCAGAGAGACTCCGGAGTCGGCAGCTTTGTCAAAGCAACCACTGATTTGTCTGATTAGAAGCGTGAGTCGCTGGGGGAAGCTAATCTCGGAAATCACTTGCCGCAGTGTTTGGTTGGAATGGAAACGAATCGGGTCCTCGATGGTTCATTGTTTGAGGCCATAAGCCTTTCTCACTGCAGTATTGTGAACTTTGAATGGATGAGCTATTGATTGTAGCCATGATCCTAAAATCGGGATCAGTACAGTGAACAGATTTATGTTAGACATCCCACATCGAAAGATTTAACATGTCTGGTGATGTAAGACTGTATTTATTTACACCACTTCCTTTGAACTACTCCCATGTTAGAAAACCCAGAAACTGTGTGTAGACTGGGAGTCAAAATCACTTCACTCACAAAAATAAGAATTTGAGAGGTGACTCACTTGACTTTTAAGCAAAAACAATTGAAGTCTCATTTAGATGAGGCTTGTGTTGTTTTTATTGTATAAACATATATTATGTGTATTTATATCTTTATGTATTTCATATTTTGAAAGGAGTCAGTCATTTCCCATAAC
Organism: Limanda limanda; assembly: GCF_963576545.1. NCBI lineage: Eukaryota > Metazoa > Chordata > Actinopteri > Pleuronectiformes > Pleuronectidae > Limanda > Limanda limanda. Next base: position 18,595,376 of record NC_083653.1, read on the forward strand.
ATATTGGCACTGTTTAAGCTGTTGCTTGAACAGGAGTAAGGAGGACTTAAATTGCCTCCAACAAGAAGGAAATGTTTTTGTCTGCATTTGTCTGTTAGTCAGCAGCATTACACAAAAACCACAGGACAGATTATCATTGAGCATTTTGTGACGTCAGGGCTGCATCTGAGTTAAACACTCATCATGATTAATATTCTGTGTGTGTTAAGCACACAGACGCACAATTGTGTTAAATTATTAAATATCTTAAAATATCTTCAGATATTTGTTTTTTTTAATTACCATCGTCAAAACGTGAAAAAAACTCGAGAAGCAAGTCACACAGTATTTAATCAGCTGACAGATCATATTAAGTGAGAAAGAGCTAACTTGAATACTGAATAGGGTGAAATGATAACGGTGCAATTATAATTAGGGTGCAATTATCCTGATTGTTTTATCAGTTTATCCTGATTATCTGTCTGAGTGATCTGATGAGCAAATATTTTCATTAGACTTTCTGCATCACATGTCAACATCTTCGCTGCTGATTACTGAACTAAATGAACTATTTTAATCCTTTTCAATATATTTGATAACAAACTGATTATTCACATTCATAAAACATGTCTGTGCAGCAGCAATAAAGTAGATGACCAACAGGGATGGATACGTAATGTAGATTAGTTTTCATTTAAGCAGAACAGTTTGATGATCAGCCCCAAGTATCTGCTGTCTAGTTAACTCCGAGATTAACTTCTTTCCTCTGCTGACTCTATTTCTGTTCCACTGTCAGACTGAAGCCTGATTCATAATTCTCCCTGAGCAGCTAAACCTCACCTGACACACACACACACACACACACACACACACACACACACACACACACACACACACACACACACACACACACACACACACACACACACACACACACACACACACACACACACACACACACACACACACACACACACACACACACACACACACTCAGTCAGTCAGTCAGTCAGTCAGTCAGTCAGTCAGTCAGTCAGTCAGTCAGTCAGTCAGTCAGTCAGTCAGTCAGTCAGTCAGTCAGTCAGTCAGTCAGTCAGTCAGTCAGTCAGTCAGTCAGTCAGTCAGTCAGTCAGTCAGTCAGTCAGTCAGTCAGTCAGTCAGTCAGTCAGTCAGTCAGTCAGTCAGTCAGTCAGTCAGTCAGTCAGTCAGTCAGTCAGTCAGTCAGTCAGTCAGTCAGTCAGTCAGTCAGTCAGTCAGTCAGTCAGTCAGTCAGTCAGTCAGTCAGTCAGTCAGTCAGTCAGTCAGTCAGTCAGTCAGTCAGTCAGTCAGTCAGTCAGTCAGTCAGTCAGTCAGTCAGTCAGTCAGTCAGTCAGTCAGTCAGTCAGTCAGTCAGTCAGTCAGTCAGTCAGTCAGTCAGTCAGTCAGTCAGTCAGTCAGTCAGTCAGTCAGTCAGTCAGTCAGTCAGTCAGTCAGTCAGTCAGTCAGTCAGTCAGTCAGTCAGTCAGTCAGTCAGTCAGTCAGTCAGTCAGTCAGTCAGTCAGTCAGTCAGTCAGTCAGTCAGTCAGTCAGTCAGTCAGTCAGTCAGTCAGTCAGTCAGTCAGTCAGTCAGTCAGTCAGTCAGTCAGTCAGTCAGTCAGTCAGTCAGTCAGTCAGTCAGTCAGTCAGTCAGTCAGTCAGTCAGTCAGTCAGTCAGTCAGTCAGTCAGTCAGTCAGTCAGTCAGTCAGTCAGTCAGTCAGTCAGTCAGTCAGTCAGTCAGTCAGTCAGTCAGTCAGTCAGTCAGTCAGTCAGTCAGTCAGTCAGTCAGTCAGTCAGTCAGTCAGTCAGTCAGTCAGTCAGTCAGTCAGTCAGTCAGTCAGTCAGTCAGTCAGTCAGTCAGTCAGTCAGTCAGTCAGTCAGTCAGTCAGTCAGTCAGTCAGTCAGTCAGTCAGTCAGTCAGTCAGTCAGTCAGTCAGTCAGTCAGTCAGTCAGTCAGTCAGTCAGTCAGTCAGTCAGTCAGTCAGTCAGTCAGTCAGTCAGTCAGTCAGTCAGTCAGTCAGTCAGTCAGTCAGTCAGTCAGTCAGTCAGTCAGTCAGTCAGTCAGTCAGTCAGTCAGTCAGTCAGTCAGTCAGTCAGTCAGTCAGTCAGTCAGTCAGTCAGTCAGTCAGTCAGTCAGTCAGTCAGTCAGTCAGTCAGTCAGTCAGTCAGTCAGTCAGTCAGTCAGTCAGTCAGTCAGTCAGTCAGTCAGTCAGTCAGTCAGTCAGTCAGTCAGTCAGTCAGTCAGTCAGTCAGTCAGTCAGTCAGTCAGTCAGTCAGTCAGTCAGTCAGTCAGTCAGTCAGTCAGTCAGTCAGTCAGTCAGTCAGTCAGGTTAATGACTGGGTTTGGAGACCTACAGGCTCACATTAACATCTAATCTTCAGGTGGAGCCCAACAGAAATGATTCCGACTCGCTCACGATTCCATCTTGAAATCTGCTAGACAGCCTCTCAGTGCAAATGTACAGATTGTTTTTCTCTGAAGTGACATTCATTTCTTTTGAACTCACTTCCAGTCGCAGAACTTGCCGCGCATCATCGTGCAGTCAGCCAGCGTCGAAGAGGGCATGAGCAAACATCAGCAGCTGGTAAGTTCTGGGGCCATTTGTTCTGTTGTAGGTGTCAGTGTGAACCGGGAGGGAGGGCCCTGAACTCTTTTATCTTCTGGGTGTGGCCAGGCTCTGCTTTCTCTCAGTGTTGGATTGTAAATAAAGATGGATGACGTGTTTTTACTCCATTGTTCAAAAGTAAAACAAAAATATCCCTTATGCTAGTGCAGCCATCTTGCATTTTTCAGCGCTGTACTCATCCTGGTGTCAAGATGGGGTATCAAGGTCCCGCCCTATACATGCTTAGCCAATCGTGTGCCAGTCTAATCTGTCAATTATGAGATGTCATCATGTTTTTATAGCATCAGCCACTCAATTAAAGCTACCTGAGAAAAATGTATTTGAGGTGTACTTTCACATTTTAGTTTGGTCCCTGTCCCATCCTCTTATCATGGAGGATGCAGTTAAGGGGGTGTAATGGATAGGTTTTTATTGGTAGTCTAGTACAGTTGGAGTCTATTGCCATCTTGATTTTTTTTTTGTCAATGTCTCAAGCAGGAAGTCAGCTTCTGGGTTACTAATACAATTGTTGCCTCAATCCACCCCCAGGTTCCCCTTGAGGAAATCATTCCTGCCGACCTCCAAGCAGAGCTGCCCCGATCCGTTCCTCTCCCACCGCCCATCATCCCAGAACAGGCGGAAGAATCCACCCACAGCCCAGTGAGCGAAGCTTCCAGTGGATACATGTCGACCAGCATATCTACAGTCACACTATCAGACGTCTACACACTGAGCTGGGACCTGCCCCAGACATCAGGATTTGAGACGGTGCCTGATGAAGAGGAAGAGGACACTACATTTACACAATCTGTTACTTACCCAGAATCCCTCCTGGTGGAACACCCGGAGCCTCAGGAGGAATCGCAGGGTTTGAACGACGAAGCAGCTGCAGACAAGATTGACTTGCCACCAGCCGAATTACACAATACTCCATCAGAGTCAAATCTGAGTCTCGAGGAACCACATCAGTTTCCATCAGTCAGTTTGAAGGAGGAAGGAATGCCTGATCCAGCAGAAGAATCACATCTACCAGACCAGACCGAACCATCTGAAGACCAAACTGCTGACCAGATTGGATCAGACCATTTGGAGCCTCTCTTTGATTCGGTGGAAGTCGAGCAGAATGAAACAAAACAGGCAGAATTGTTGCAAACACCCGTCTCAAAATCAGAGACCCCACAGGAGACAGAAGAATCAGATCTACCAGACCAGGCCGAACCATCTGAAGACTCCACTGCTGACCAGATTGGATTAGACCATTCGGAGCCTCTCAGTGATTCAGTGGAAGTCAAGCAGAATGAAACCAAACAGGCAGAATTGTTACAAACACCCGTCTCAAAATCAGAGACCCCACAGGAGACAGAAGAACCCGAGCTACCTGCTACAGATGAGACAGAAGCAGGAATCCCCCTGCTTGATGAAACACAACCGTCAGGGCAGGAAGATCAAAATCAGCCTCAGCAACCCGAAGAAGAAGAGGCAACCTTTGACAGGTTTCAAGATCCAGCTCCAAACCTGATCCCAGTTTTGACATCAGCTGACTCGGTTCTTCAAGATTCCTCAGAGCAACAATCAAACGCTGAGGCCTCATACCCTATCGACACCTCAGTCCTGACCTCAACCTCAGAAGCAGATGAAGTGCAAGAAGAATCGCCCGCCGATGAATCTGTGAAAGCTCCAGCAGCCCCCACTCCTCTGTCCAGCGTTCAACCTTCCAATTCTGCTGCCTCAGCGGCCAACCCCTTCCAGATCCAGAAAGTCAAGTCTTCGGACCTCAAGTCCTTTCATGTGATAATGGATGAGGAGCCGAGCAGTCACGGGGAGGAGGCCAGCAGCCATGGAAGTGGACTCCACCTCTCTGTGCCAATGGAAAACCTGGAGATCATCTCTGATTCTGAGGAAGGAGACGTAACTTCTATAATTATCCCTGAATGGTTGAAAGAAGGGGAGTTTGTAACTGTGGGGACCAACAAGAGTGGAACCGTGCGATATGTGGGACCCACTGATTTTGCGCAGGGTACCTGGGTGGGCGTGGAACTGGAGGTACCAGCAGGTGAGGACAACAGACCTCTGTCTTCAAGGTTTTTCTGTCAAATTGAACATCTAACCAACTTTTCTTGACCTTTCTCCAGGCAAGAACGACGGCTCAGTGGGCGGCAAGCAGTACTTCCAATGCAACCCCGGCTATGGGGTGTTGGTACGGCCCGACCGAGTGTCCCGCGGCGGCGCCAAACGCCATCGCCAGAAGAAAAAGCGCCACAGTGCCAACCTGTCGGGATCGAGCCCTAACCTGGCGGCCCTCACCGCTCTGGCCAAAGGAGAACCTGGCGGGGGGGCCGGGGGCAGCCGCAGCAGAGGAGAGAACCGCAAGTCCTGGAACACCTGAGAGGCTTTGTATCTGCGAACAGCTGATTGCTGCACCCCCACTCAGACGTCACTTACGTTTTCAGAAGCCACTGTGTTTTATCTGAGCAGATTCACCACAGAATTCACTTAGCTCTACGAGTTGGGGCCACGAGTAGTTGCCTCTTGCTCTTCTGTTGAAAGCCCTGTTCAAGCTGTTATTTTACCACCTGATGTACCAAGTGATGGAAACCTTCAGAGAGCTGTTGAATGTCTTATTGGAAAATGTGAATGTTTCAGATATGCAATTTTCTTTTTAGTTAATTTAACTTTTAATGGTGGATGTTTCATTTTGTATTTATTCGAGACACGTTAGATAACAGAACACTGCCTCAAAATCATCAAATTTCTTTTATCTTTTAACATTTTAATGTCTTCCTGCCAGGAAAAAAGTATCTTTGTGTAAGGGTCAGTTATTAAAAGTAGTTTAAACACACTGGATTATGACTCTAAAGCTGCACAACACCTTCATGTGCTGATATATCTACTGTTCAAAAGAGAATATGCAGCTTGTTTGGATGGACTTAACTTTTCACTTGTGCCTTGAAATATGAAATACTGCTACTACTCAGCAAAAGTGCCTCAGTGCCACACCCCCACATTCTTTTGTCGACACGTTTAAAAATAAACTTCTTTTAGCTCTTGAAAGTGTTTTTCTACAGTTTTACAAACTTGCACTCGCTTTGCTGACAGATGCTACTGAAATGTTGCAACATGTTTTTAAATCCACTTTGTCTAAGTGTTTGTGTGTGATGATTGATTGGAAGTGACTTCATTTTTAAGAGGAATTAGATTTAATTAGATTTTTTTGTTAATTAATTCAATTACATTGTGTGTGGGAGCCTTGTGATTTGTCCATGAGGACATTTGAGGGATTTTGTTTGTCGTAGTGAAATTGGTGAATCATTTTATGTATATGCATTCAAGCTGATCATTTTGTCCACCTTAATGCTTATTTATTTAAAGATGAAGACACTATATTGTTTATCATAAGCAAAAATCGTCTTTTTTAATGTTTGAATAAATAAAAACAGTAAACTTTAGTCTGCTCCTCAGCTTCTGTTTTATGTTTATTTGTATACAGATTTGAATATTTGCAACCAACACAAGAGTAAACCCAGAAACAGTCTCGTTGATATAGCTTTATTCTCTTGTACATTATATATATCATACTAAAATAAACACAAGTTAAAAAAATGAACAAAGGAACTGTACAAAAAATGTTTATATACTACATCTTAATTACAGAACAGTCTACTGTCCAAAAAAGGCACTAAATTCTGAAATGGGCAATACAGTAACTTGGAACATAACTAGATTGAAGATTGATACAACAGCATTCAGTCTTTCTCAGAGCTATATCGGGATGAGGTGGATGGTGTTTCACCGGGGACACAGACGGACATGGAGACGTGTTGACCCTGACACACCACAAGAGGACGCCCCTTCAGAGCAAGCACCGCTGATGGAGAAGAGCCCGTTTTAAGGTTTCAGTCAATCTCTTTTTCCCTGTTTTCTCCTGGAAAAGCACAGAATCTTCACTTCCTGAGCACCTTAGGGTTCTTTCTTCCATCCCATGAACATTTCTGTCAAGCTCGAACACTCTAATAAAATACTGCTGGATTAGAACTTGTACTTGCTAAATGGGCCGTGATGGCATCTCTCAAACATGAAGGCAATTAATAGAAGCTTTTGATACCGAGAGAATAATCTCAAAATGCGCTCTTCTGATTTGTTTCCCTTCCACACAAGATTTATAGGACTATTTCTAACACACAATATTCTTTATTATTGTCACACCAAACCCTTCAAGTAGAAAACACACTCAGTGCTTGGCAAGTGAGGAGTGTGAATCAGTTAATACAGGAATAGATCAACTCCTGTTTAAGATTTAGTTTTTGGTGTCTGTGGCAAAAATTATTAGTCCAAAGCACAATTTTTCTGTTTCCATTAACTTCAATATTAGGGCAATGGAACACAATGGAACCTTGAAAAGATAGAATTGTAGTTGTCATCAGAAATATAACAATATATTTGTGGCATATCATGATTTTAAATATATAAAGTCAATGTTAAAATGCTACATTTCTCGATGAAGTTTGGTGTGACATCCAAAAAAAATTCCACATTCTGGGGCTTTTATTTCACATGATGTCAGAAGCAACTGTGCTGAACTGTTTACTGACACCAGCCCCTTTTGGACGTTTTGTCTTTTCAAAGTGAGGCTTGCGGGAAGGAAGGTTAAATGTCAAGCTTAGTCTCAATTTTTCATAAGGTGCATCTTTTTTTCTTTAAATCTTTCACAAAATAGCTTACTAGCTCGGACACAAACGGGGGCGGAGACTGTTGTTCAGCCAAACAAAGGGTGACCCAAAAGAAAAAGAAACGGTTTTAAATGATGATAGAACAATAAGTTGGGAGAAATTAAAAAGCAAGAATAACAATAAAAGCATGTTTCATTTCAACAACATATGTCATTCTTTTTTTTTTACATTACCATAAAAACTGAGTATAAATACATATTGTTTTTAATCTTTCCACCCTTTCTTTTTGAAACAGAGGTCCCAGTCACTGTAACGCAGCTTTGTATATCTGGAAGAAGTAGAATTAAATAGTTCACTAGACTATAGCGCAGAGCTGGAAGATATCGTACTCGCAGGATCCTCACACGAGATTATTTCATAGGCCGCTTTCTGTCCTGGTCGACTGCTTTGTTTAAATCCTGCTTTGTAGAATATTTTCCCACTTATCCAAAACCATCTTTAAGGCAGCAGTTCCTTTAATAACATAGCTCCACATTCAGGGAAATGTGCTTCTCTGCTTTATTTTTTTTGTTGCCAAATAGACAACGCTCTCATGTCACTACGCTAAATAGGAAACCAAAGCTAGGAGTGTGTTAGCTTAGTAAAGATTGGAAGCAGAGGGGGACGGTAGGCTTGGCTAAAGGTTAAAATAAGTCTACTTACAGCTCATTACTTAACACTTACTTCAGGTATGTTTAATTCATACAAACACATGAACTGTAAAAAAAAAAAAAAAAAAAAAAAAAAGTTGATGTTTTTTGGCGGATGAAACGAAACGTGACACTAAAGCTAAGGTTAGCATAAAGACTGGAAGCAAGAGAAAACATTTTTCTTCCTGATTCTCTCCTAAACTTTTATTTGCTAGCATTATTTATTTAAAAGTCTGAAATAGGGATCAGGAAGTCCCTGTATACAACAAAATCAAACCACCAATTAAACGTCTTATTTTTACCCTTCATTTTTTGCATGACTAACTACCGCATGCTAATTAGTGAGCTTTAGAAAAGCTAATAGGTTTACCTTGAATGAAACAGACTAGCTGTTTCCCAGTCTTTGTACTAAGCTAAGCTAATGGCTACCGCTCTAGTTTCATATTTAGCACACGGACATGAGTGATAACAATCACATTTTCCCAAAAGATTCAAACTATTATTAAATCTTCCTCAACCTAAGGTAAAATCTCAAATATCAGTCTCAGACTGACAAAGTGCTAATACTTGACAAACACGCGTCTTAATACTCTTCATCTCTGCACGTGACTTTACAATGACCTTTAGTCAAAGATGGTTTTGAAAATTTCCACACGGGGCAAATAAAAAGAGAAAGAATACATGATCGATAATTATCTTCCAAATCACCACTTTAGGTATCTTGATTCTGATTCCCTTCAAAGTGCTGCTTCAACCATTGAGGCTTTAGAGATGTAAAAAACTAAAAAGAGTTTAAAAAAAACGCATAACAAGTCCTTCTGATGAACTCTAAACCATTTCCAGAGTGAATTTAGTCTAATTTCGATACCACCGATAGGAATAAAAAATCTTCTCAAAGCACATTTCTTTAGGCGATTATAAAGAGGCAGCGTCACGGAACGAGTAACGAGTATTAAATAGCTTAGGGGTTTTTTATCATTATGTCTGGCTGCTAATACCCATCTTTACTGACACAGGCCGGCTGTAGGGTGAAGCCCACACGAGGCTCCACTGAACATGATTAAACTACTACGTACACCGAAGGAGTTAGTAGAAATCGCTTTGGATCGACATGAACACCACTTTTAGATTAGTCTTAGCTTTGCCTCTTAGCTTTTTGCTCCAAGCATCTTTTCCTTTGGCATAGATGACATTTAAAACAAAGCACAGTTCCCCTTATTAGATTAGCTTAAGTTTGCGTGATTATCACATTGACCCTAAATTGATTCTCATAGCCTCAGGTATTCAACAACAGTATCACTGGGAAGCTAAATACCAAGGCAAATGACCGTATATCCAGTCACCAGTTGGGCTAAAAACAACAGGGAAATGCAATAAAAGGAGTAAAAACACTGCTGCTGTTGGATATAAACCTTCACATTAACATGTGCACTAAAAAGTTTATTATTCTTCCCTGTCAGGAAATAAACCTGCTGTATACGGCAAAAAGATAATGTGAGGTTGTCTGTGTGGAATTAAGGCTACGTCTTTTTATAGGTTTTCATCCAAGAGCAGCTCTACAGTAGGAAAACAAAGCCATTCCACAGAGGAATGTTAACTATAGAGGATGAGGACAGTGACGGGACAGTTCTGTCTCCCAACATGAGCCTGACTGACAGCCTCGGTGCCAGAGAGCGAGAGAAGGAAACGCCCTCCGTCCATCTTTCCCAAGACGATGGCTGGAGGCTGCTCTTTCCATGAATTGCACAATGAAGAAGGTAACATTTTGAGGGGTAGGTAGGTACCCCACCGTGAGGCGAGTGTGACTGAGAACCATATATATATATATATATATATTATATATACAGTACATGTTATTACTGAGGTTGACGTTGAGGTGAGATAGACAGAGGATCGGCTCAGACAACCAATCTGGAGAGAGAGAGAGAGAGAGAGAGAGTGAGAGAGAGAGAGAGAGAGAGAGAGAGAGAGGAAAGAGAAGAGGTATCCTGTGAGGAGTGTGTCTATTGAGGGAGGAGAGGGGGCGAGTTCCTGGGAGACACAATCCCAGAAGAGAGCCAGCGCTTTGGGGGGTTAAAGGCCTGGATTGCCACCTTTTCTCCTTCCCATGGAACATTGTCACAGAGATCAGAGGACATAGAGTGACCAATCTCGGCAAGCTGCGTCAATATATATTGTGGAGGGTGGGGGTGGTAATTACTGTTTACATGATGGCATGTGGGAGGAGGGAAGTGGAGGAGGGAGGCTGAGACAGGCAGCAGTTGGCAGGGGGGGGGGGCGGCTGGCTGAGGGACCGATTCATGAGGTTTACTAAGTAGAATTAGTTCAGTCTGTCTTTTTGAAGCCCTCCCCCGTTTCCAAACTTTTCTACTCCTCCCTCCATCCCGTGCAGTTCATTCGTCCTCCAGGGACTCCGTCTTGATGTCGCTGGGGACCCCCCCGGTTCTGGACAGGGCCAGGATGGTGTGGTTGACGGCGGCCATCTCTACAGCGAGAGAGATGGGGTCCTGGTGCTCGCTGTGGGCTGCGCTGTCATCCTGACACAGGGAGGACACAAAACACAGCGGGGGGTCACAATGAGTCCGGAAAGAACCTGCCTCTAGTAGATCGGACCAATATTATACCTGAGTTTTCATTTACTGCTTCGTTTTTGCCATCACATTGATGATCTGACTAAGTGTAATGAGGCCTGATGGTCTGTTAATCTTTGGCTCTTGTGGCGAGACAGCGTGTAATAAGAAAGGTACAATGCATTTGAAGGCTAGTAAGGTTAATGTCTTTTTAAACTTTCTAAAACAAAAATGCAAAACAGATAAGCTGCTATCATTAGCATGTCCTGCTTACTACCCTACTGCCTACAATAGTAACTGAGACCCTTACACCTGCTATTAACACGTACGTCATTTGTGTTAGTTAAGACCAAATGATGTTGTTTTGACCCAGTATGAATATACAGATGAGTCCAATGTCACTGTCTGTGTGTGTGTCTGTGTGTGTCTGTGTGTCAGCACGAGAGAGAGGAGAAAAGAGAAAGGAGGTGCTGAATGAATTGTTGAATGTGGTCTGGCGTGATTGGATTGCTATCTGATCCCAGTGCGCTTACACCTGTACTTAGAGCTGTCCACTTCAGATCAGATCACAAAAACCACATGTTAATACTACATACTAATGTCATGTTATGTGGTCCACTGCGGTATAGTAGTAATAGTTTTGGCTAATGTTAGAAGCTCAATTCTCCTCTTTTAATATAAGTTTACAAGATTTCCTAACTAATACGCAAGTTCTCATTCTAGATACCATTTCTCATGTTACATTAGCAGTGAACACATATGTAAGCTAAGCAGCCGAACAAGCTTATATTAGAATGCAATAACTATAAATACATTTAGTTCTCATACTTGTAGCTCTAAGTTAGCTTAAAGAACTTTATTTGTATTGTTTCCATTTCCATGTTGGGTTAGGGAGCCAGTAAAACAAGTGAATCACGACATCAAGCATCAAACCAGCTTCTACATGATGTGACATCTGATTGCTGTTGAGTGGAAGCTATTTAAAGACCTGCAATCACTGTATTATTGTGGTAAATGGGCCTTTTTAACCTCGGTCTGATTGGAGTTTCTCTTGTCCTCGTTTTGGACTCTGGCTGAGAGCGGTGGCTCCCTGCAGCTTCAGACACTGAGACATTCAGTCACACACGGTGAAACAAGTAATCCCAGATTATAAGAATGAGGCGTTCTGGCACATACGCTTCAGTATGTGTGGGGTTACCTGTGTTGGTGAGGTGGGCTCCAGTCGGTAAAGGCCAAACGGTCGGCTGAGAGGTCTCTTGTCGAAATAGGGAAGGTCACAGGCCTGGAGGTTAATTGACAGAACAGCAGAATTACTCAGTTAGTCACCTAGCATTTGAAAGTGTGAATTAAAGTTTAATTTAGGAGAAATATTTCTGGTTCACAGCACTGCATGTCAAAGATTAAATACTGCCTGTGTTCATCATTAGCTGCACTAGTTAAATGACACTGGCTATTTATTTTCACTTCCAACTCCCATCAGGTACAGTTTAGCATGTTGTGAAATCAGGACTAAACCTAGAGGGCTCAAACTTAAACAGTCTTCATCCGTGGGTTTCTACAATAATACAGAGCATTGCGTCTTTCCACTGCTGCAGCTTAGTTTCCATTGGCTACAGGAACAAAAAGAATAGAATGAGCTTTTGTTAATTAATGTGCCTTGAGCAACAGTTCCTCACAAAAAAAATAAAGAACCTAATGTGCTTTCAGGATTTGGGGAAAGATGTATTCAGTTGATCTGAAGAAAAAGCAGCAGTTCAAAAGGTTTGTTATGCATTTTTATGTGAATGATGTATTTGTGAACAGTAATGTGCCAGGGAGGCTACAAGTTGCTGGTTTCAATTAACATGACAAGAACCACTAAACTAATCAGTCAACTGATGTATTGTTTGGTCCAAGGAAAATGAGTCTATCAGAATATGAGGAATGACCCATAAATCAAAGTACAAAAATACACATAAATACATAAACCTTTCAACATAACCTTGGAATACAGACGAAAGGGACCTTAGATGAGTGGTTTAAAGAATGGAACTGGAACTAAAAACCTTTTGGGACATTTAATCCCTCTGTACCTGCTCTGTGAAGTCATTCCCATCGATGTCGTCGCTGTTGGAGTGTCCTCCAGGACTCTGGACATCTATACCATGACTCTCCAGGATTGTGGCTTCTTGGAGAAAGACGATGGATCGTTAGATTTACGATGGATCACTGATAATATCATTAATTACAAACTGTGCACTGTATTAGATCTAAATGAACAACATTGTACCCCACAAGTACTTCTTTAATTACTAGAGATGTAGACACCAGAAACCACAGTCACTTGATAATATTGCTATGGAGTAAAAAAATTCTGGTACCAATATATATACACATCAATAATTTTATATCTTATATTGACGCATTACTGTTCTCATACTTTCCGAGCAAGTAAACCGTTTATAACCCAAATTAAAAAGACAAACCTGAATAAGAGTATAATATGTCTCCTTTAACAACTGCGTGCTTATTGAAATGAAATGTTAAAAGCAACAAAAGCTTAAATCCAGGAGATGTATCACTTATTGAACGTGTGTAACTTTTCCTCCAGCAGGTTTAATATCGTTGATTTAATCATGTACTCTTGAAGCTGCTGTTTTCATATTGGCAAACAACTACGCTGTAATAAAAAGTTGCATAAATATTTAGCTAAATGTTTTTCGTGAATGGCAAAAACAAATTGATTGAAATTTACTTGACACTGTGACAGTTCAACTAAATTGAACCTAATAATCCTGGAATAACATCTAAAGTTACAGTTAATTTTGAAATAAATTCAAATGAACACATCTGGAACATGGCTGATACCAATATACGACAGCCCATTAAAAAGAGATGGTTGTCGTTTTCACTGAGCACCTGAGTCAGCACATAACAGAGGATTTACTTTATAAACCTATGTAAATGCAAGCAGTATTCATTTCACTGCACTTATGGGGACACATCAGCAAAGGTCATTACTGACATTAGGTGACTGATGAACAATCATTACTATAATTGTTATAGTAGGGCGATAAATTAACGGCGGGCCATTCAGTGCATAAGAAAATGTTATAATTAATGTTATTAAATATGAAATAGTCCCATTAACACAAAGGAGGTAATTAAAAGTGCGGTACATTGTAATCAAAAGTCTTAGAGGTCCCTCCCCAAAGCCACGTTACCAATGTTGGCCCGTCTCTTGATCTCTTTGCGGCGGTTGGCGAACCAGTTGTAAACTTTCAGCGAGGTGACCCGCTCCAGATCGGACAGCTTCTTCCCTGAAACAAATCGCAAGACGCAAGAAGTCTCATCACTCAGTGCATCATGTAACGGTTCTTGGGGTCTGTCACGAGGTAAATCTGTGAAACATATACCCCCCCAACCTACTAATAGGTAAGGATAAAAGTATAAAGCTATGTCCTGACAGGTTATCCTGACACTAACACACCAAGTACATCAATATCAGTAACTCCCACAAGCAAAAGAACATTGATCAATGCAGACAGTCTGCGTTACTGTGAGCTCACTGCTCCTATGTGTCAGATTGGTAATGTTCGGCTCCAGCAGCTGAAAAAGGTTTATCATTCCTTATAAAATTATTCTTTAATAAAGATGCTCATCAAAGTAGGTAAAAGACCCTTTTCTCCGCAGAGACTAACAATCCACACCAAGCTCCACTGGATCCTCTTTTTTGCTCAACATGATCCCTAAAGAACAGTAAGTTGCTGTTTCAAAGGAATTGACTGGTCAGATTTTTTACTGGTTGATCTCTTATCTCGGTCTTAACCTGCTCTGGAGCATATAAACCATTCAGCATAAGTTACACTACCATGGTGATATACCCTGAAGTAAACCTGAAGTTACCCCGATAACCCCAAATCCTGCTTCGTAGTACAGAGCCCAGGTCCCGAATAACCTGGTTTGTGAGATGTACCTGGTTTCTGAATCACAGCGTTGCAGGCGTTTGCAATCTCCTCCCGCTTGGCCTCGTCTGGGTACTGGTTGTCGTTGAAGTAGCTATAAATAGCAGAAGAAGAACACTGATTAAATTCATTTCCCTACACAAGGACAATGTCAACAGAGCGCAGTCACTGCTGTCTGTAACGTCCTGTGTGCACAACAACCAAGCCAATAATCTGAGTGTATGACAAGTCACAGACTTTGTTTTGTCATTGTCCGGCCATTTTTCTCAGACAGGTTGCAATGTTTCCTCAATTCCACGAGGAAATAAGGGACAGGTTATGAAACATACTCCCATTTATCATTTCTAATCTATTGCTTTTCCTTGTCCCTCCCCCTTCGCTCACCTCTCCATCACGGCCAGGCACTCTTTCCTCCAAGTGAAGCGACTTCCCCGACGCAGCCGGAAGGTGCCGGGGGTATTGGTGAGGGGGGGCGGGGTTTGCCTCCACTCCATCTCCTCCAGAGGCAACGGAGCCGGCCGCATGTTGAGGGTGGCACCTGGGGGGGGGGGGACGCAGCAGAGACACGGGTAAGTGACAACCTGACTGAACCGGTGCTTCCGTCAGGAAGAGTCAGGCCTCACAAGGATACAGCCTGCAGGTGTGTTTGTGATTTGGAATCACAAAACTGCAAAAGTCTGCAATCTGAAGTGAGAATATGAGAATATGTAGAGCAGGTTGTGTCAGATGAACTGAGCCCAACACACAACAGCCCAGAAAGCCCACCCCTCATGAAAATGTGTGCGAGAACGCACGTCGCCTTATGCAAATCTCACAATATATTCTGATTATAAACTCCGGTGAATAGTGCTGACAAAGACGCTGCTGCCTCATCTCAAATCATGACCACAGCAGAAAGGAAAACCGCACAAAAGCCTTGATTTGCACTCACAACTCGTACAACTGGAAGCATAAAGACTAAAAGCCTGGGTATAGAATGCTGTGCGCAGCTCACCCGCATCGTCATAACCTAACCCGACACACACATTATCAACGTCGCCTAACTGGGTCACCCTGCAAGAGTCCAGGTTATCAGAACAGGCGTGAATAGGGCATCTCTTTTCTCTGCAGCAGTGATGGAGGCATGTGCACGGAGCTGAGCCGAGCTGAGCCGGGCCAGGCCAAGTCTGGCCATAAATAGCATAAAGCAGTATCTAGTGCTGACAGTGTTGGCAGGGCTCCACCGAGGAACATGCCGCAGAGGACAAGGCGTGGGATGGCTGCTGCCTGGCTATAGGTTGAAACATCATGTCCACGTACATACACACGTGCGCACGTTTGTGCACAGTCAGGATCCAAAGACAACAGGAGACCCATTGTTGTGTGGGTTTAGAGTTGTGTGCGAAACACAAAGACATCTTTAGACTGTGACTCTTCTCTACAGCAGCAAACTAGAATATAACAAACTCACATCCAAGTTTCATATGTAAACTTTGGTTTCTCTTGAAAACAGGTTTGAGAAGACTTTAAACTAAGTTGTGTCATTAAAGTGAGAAATTGCGACATTAGGCATTAAAAACTGATTTAAAACTTCTGAACGTCTCAAAGTTGATGTTGAGGCAAGTTTTAAAAAGATTCTATGCATATTCAATGATTCGGTCTTTGGCCTTAACTAGGAACAAATCATAATGAACAAATAAATCATGCGAATGAATGTGAAAAGACCCAAGTAGCAGCATAATAAACATTATAAAACTGATGCTGTTCAGCCAAAGTGTTTCCTCACATCAGCTCTCAGAAAGTTTGGGGTCATGTTCATCTGTTTATCGATTGTTTCTTTGCTAGTTTCCAGGATTTATCAACAAAAAGAACAAACGTGGCCTTGTTTCTGATTTGGCAACAAACACAGCTTATAGCGATCATGCACAATAAATTCAATATGAATATTTAACCTTTTCTTATCTTCCAAGGCTGGTTTTGTATTTAGAATAAAAAAGTAATTTTCTTATGAAGATGATACTCTTATAAACCCTTATCTTAAAAAACGTTAAACTTACTTGTTATGTATTAAGACAGTCAGTAGCAGAAAAAAAATATTTTTTAATTATGCATATTACGTCAATAATTACAGGCACTTCTTTCGCAAATGCATTTCTTGCTTCAGATACGTGAGGCGGTCCAGCAAAAATAAACCTGACAGGAAAAGAGCCGGGCTCATACAAGTCACATGGATCTGAGGGACACAGTCACACCAGCGAGTGGATGATGACCAGCTGCTGGAATGTGAAACAGATGGAAGCTCATCTGCTAAGAGTGACGCTTTTGTTGAGCAGGCATACGGAGAACTGAGATGCAGGGTTTGATTAGATTGACAGAGGGAGAAGGAACTGATTTAAATTGAGGAGTCACTTTTGCTGATTAACTGCACCATGGGTTAGGGTTAGGGTTGCAAAGGGGTGGAAAGTTTCCGGTAAATTTCCGGAAACTTTCCACGGGAATATTAAGCACGGAATTTTGAAAAAAATCAAACTATGCAAATTAAACGCTGAGCAATAAAATCATCATTCAAAACTCTATTTTAAAGATGTATGGAATGCAGCACACACTGCACGTTGAATTTCAACCCTCCACTGTGCATTCTTCCATCACATGCACAGATAATTCCCAGCATCCTGCACACTACAGCAGGCCTCAATAGCCCTGCTGTAGAGTGCAGGATGGACTAGTCAGGTAAGTTTCGATGATATTACTGGGGAAAACCTATTAGCATGCTGATTGAGGATTGTTGAACTGTTCATCCAGCCTATTTCCATTACAATTTATCCATCAATTGTAAAATATTTTTACAAACTATTCCTATTGTTTGGCTAACTATTTATATCTCTGGCATTGCATGAGTGTTTTTTACAAACTTTTTTCTCACCTTATTCTACAGAACAATGCCACGTGCACTATCTCATGTGTGGAGACATTTCACCCCATCCAATGTAGAAGGAAAGGCTGTGTACATTTGCAAATACTGTGCAAAGACCTATGTTAAGAATGACACAAAGATGCAGAAGCATATAGTCAAGTGCCCAAAGTTTCCTTTAGGGCTCAAATCAGCCTATGACACAACAAAATGTTTATATTTATGTCTGTATATGGCAAGGTAAATACAGTAAGTATAAATTACCCACAACATTTCCATTTTATTCCCATTAATTCCCGTTAATTCCCGTTAATTCCCGTTAATTCCCGTATATTCCCGTATATTCCCGTTAATTCCCGTTAATTCCCATGGAAAGTTTCCAACTTTGAAAATTCCCGGAATTTTGCAACCCTAGTTAGGGTTAAGTTTTTGGATTGTATGCAGAACTCCCTCAATATTGGAAGAGCAAGGATGTTTCTTTTGTTTTCACACAGACGATGTGGACTTTAGATCACAAGATGAATGAGCAAAAAACATTTAGAATTTCAGTTTTCACTTCATAGTATTTAAATCTAGATGTGTTAAATAACTTAAGAAGTAGCCCATTTTGTCTGAATCAACCCATTTTTCAAATGAACAAAAACACTGGGACATGTCACTGACAGGTTTTTCTTGTTGTCCAGGTGTTGCCTTTTAGGTTGACTGTTTAAACAAAGCTCTGAATCTTTGCTCTTGGTTTTAGGCTTAAGATTTACCTGTGAACACTGTGTTTATTGTGAAGATGATAAACCAACATTGGGCAGAAGTGAAGAAACAAAGAACAAGACAATGCCCACAGAACTTTATGAGTGGAAAATTAGACATCGTTACTTGACCATGAAGATGAGAGTGAAGAAAGAAGCAATAACCCTGAAACAACTAAAAGAAGCTGCAGGAAAAGGTTGAAAAATGTTTGTGAGTTGCAGGCTTAATGCAGTTATTGCAAGCAAGAGGTATGCAACCAAATATGAAATTGTCTTTACTCTAGGACTGCAGCGAATTTTAGACATGCAATGAATGATGTACATTTTCCATACATTTTCCAGAGCGGCTGTATGTGAGAAGTCAAATGTCAGAGGCTCCAGACTAACTCCAGAGCGATGGAAACATCCTTACATTCTGCTCACCTAAAATTAGGGTGGTCTAATAAGAAAAAGGTGTTTGTCCTAGGTTGTTTACCACATCTAGACATAAACACAACAGGATGAATCTTTTGTCTCATATTTATCTTAACACAGGAACAGGCTTTAGCCATTCCAATACTTTTTGAGAGAAATGTAGTACACTGTCACACTTCTCTGAGCCAACTTTATGACTTTATCATCACTGATAAAAATAAGTTGCACAAGTGTCCACCTAATATCTTGCAAGTCCCACTTGTGAGTTTTTTATTTGGACACACTTGTTGACTTGTCTTGACCTTAGATG
The DNA here is from genome assembly GCF_963576545.1 of Limanda limanda. NCBI lineage: Eukaryota > Metazoa > Chordata > Actinopteri > Pleuronectiformes > Pleuronectidae > Limanda > Limanda limanda. The sequence continues at coordinate 18,614,204 of NC_083653.1, forward strand.
GGTTCATGTGTGTCTGTATACAGTTTCTATAAGCAGGAGTCTTATTACTTGAGCTACTGCGACTATTAGTTTATACAACTAAAACAGAGGAACTGGTTCTTTAGGTGGTTTACCAGGATGCTGCTATCTTGCTATCATGCCACATCCCCTCATATTCTCTGATGATATGTCTTACACCGCAGTAGCAGTAGTCAGCTACTACTATCTGTGGCTCCAGCTCTACTCTGTCTCCATCAGCCTCCACTTTATTACACGACTATAGCTGCTTCTGCTCACGTACAAGATATCACGTGGAACTGAGCCATCATATACATCTCATCCCACCGCACCACATGTACCACAGTATGCTAACTACTTCTACTTACATCATTAACAGCCCAACAGGAAACTGCTGGTAGCTGAACGTTTTCCCGCTGTGCTCTCTCTCTTTGGAGCCGTTTCCCTGCTACCACAACTTAGTATTCACACCGACTCCATGAACTTAGTTTCTTTGGCCCCGTTCAGAGCTGGTATTAACGTCCGTCCGTCCTGAGTAATCCGATCACAAGTGGATAGCGTTAAGTTGGTGTTTGTGCAAATAATCATGATGACATTTGTGTTTGTGAGGACCAAAGATGTGTTGTACCCAGTCTGACTTTACAAATGTTTGTGTGTGTTAGGGCAAGTAAGAGAGAAGGAGATGAAGAGAGATTAAGAACGAGCAGAAACAGGAAAGAATTCATGAATGAATGCGTGCGTGCAGCTATGAAGCAAGATTGGAACAATTTAAGAAAACGTATGGCGGCCCCTCATGTTTGGCCCATGATGCATTTGGGTTCACACAGTGAAAAGAATGTGGCGACATATGGTTCTCAGGAACCTGAAGTTAGTGCTGTCCACTCGGACCACTCAGGATGGATGTTAATACCCGTTCTGAACGAGGCCTGGGATGACCTTGACGATGACACTGACAATGTTGGCCCTGTTTGCGAGGTTCACACGTCTTCAGCTTGTGTTTACTTAGAATATTTATTTTGTTGCCTTTTGCATACCACACCATCCTGGAATGGGAGGAGAGGAATCTTCTCTGATCCCCGTCCAAATTTGGCTTCCATTTTAAACCACATACCTTTAATAAGCGACACAAATAAGAGAGAGGGAGCAAATGTACCTGGTGTGGTTTTCTCCAGCGTGTACCAGCGGTAGAAGGCCCTCTTCTTCTGCTCGCTTAGGTCAGAGCCGTGCTGCAGTAGCCAATGGGAGATCCTGCTCTGGCTGATGCCTGGAAAGCAGCCAGACATCGAATTACAACAGAGTGTTTTGCATCAACCGCCGGCACAGTCTCTAGACAACCCTTAGAATAAGTCAAGAGAGACAGAGTGGAATACTAGAGGAGAAAACTCTTTTCTCTCTCTCCTTAGCTCCGACTTTATTTCTTCCCCAATCACTTGTCTCTCTCTCAGGCTGCAGACGTACAAGCACTGCTGGGCACTTGTATTTGTTGATACTGATTACCTCTTAAACTCAACAGTAGAGTTTGACTGATGTGGGGTTGTCACTAGAACATTACAAATATCCAGTCCCACTCACCTACCCAGCCTTACTATTCATCTTTGGAAACATCCAATACAACTTCTTCAGATGCAACAAGAATCCTTTCATTACATTATTGAAATGCAAATAATCGCATTTTTCTCTTATTAGAGGGCTATAACTGGTCCTGGTCAATGTAGTATGGTCAAGTTGCGTTTCAATTTTAAACTTCATTTCTATTTTAAATTTGTTATGTGCTTGTCTTATAAATAGATCTTGGGGATTTTTATAAACACTCGATATTATTTCCCTGATCTGTGCATTTGACCTACGCTTAGGAGAAATGTGTTTATTTTCACCCTGCCCAAGTCAAATTACAGTCCATTGTCCCACACTAAAACTCTAACTCAGTTTCAGTGCATCCTGTTTGTAGGTCAGATATGAAACCATATTCTATTTCACCGAAGAACGTCTTTCTTGAATTGCTCACAACCTTGCCTACTAAAGAGCCTATCAGATTTAGACTCAGTAGTGGAGGTTAATGCTGGTAGTTTAGCCATCTTTGACATTCAGCTCTGAAACAGAGAACAGGAACTAACTGCACTGCTCTACCCTTCATATTCCCACTATAGATACTCAGGTCATTTGAGGCAAAGCAGCGTTTGTGAAAGTTAACAACATCCTTTCATGATGTTATCCTTCTTGGCTCTCTGTACGAATAAATATAAGTGATTGACTGATAAAATGATATTCGACTTAAGAGGCTTCTCAACTGCTGATTTGAATCATCACTGTTTGAGAGGAAACTCAGCAAATGATTATAGGAATCCACAAAGGAATGGAGCATTTTGGCTTTCCACCTGAGCCAATATAAAATGCTAAACACACACATGCATATTAACTTGAGAAGGACATTTAACAATGAGCACATGTGCATGACAGACAAAAAGTGGCATTATTATTGCAACAGAAAACATCTAAAATGAATAACGTTGTTCCATAGTGTGTCATTATGTTTATACATTACTCACCGGTAACTTGTGCCACGACTGCCTGAGAGATCCTCCTGTTCCCCAGGAACGCTTTGATCTCCTCCTTCACCATACTGCTGTCCCTCCTGCTGACACACAACACGAACGAGAACAGCCGGGCCATTTAATACACTGTCACCAGCAAGAGCCTGAGCACCAATGTTTTAATTTACACCAGCCCACATACAAAGATTCAACTAAAATGTGAATATGATAAAGGTGTAAAATCTAACTGAGAGACTAAGATCAAAACGATGAGTTGCAAAGATAATATTCCTGGATGACTGGACAGAATTTATTATCTACTTCCTTCTTTTTTTATGGTTTGAGGTGGACTTGCATGTTTAATTCTGGTGAAAGCTGCTGTATCATCATTGATCCAGCGCTGTTGATGCTGCGCTCCTTTACATCAGACTTAGAAGAGCTGTGTACGCTGCAATGACTGATGCCTTTGTTTCATGTCAGATAATCTATGTGCTTTTTTGTACCTCACCTATTTATGGGAGAACTATTAAAACAAGGCTCCATTTTAGTCTGCGCTGCATGCTGACAGCATTATTGCTGTAGTGTTCTCTGGTTTTATGGCTCCGACATAATCAATGCTGCATTTCAGAGGAATACAAACGGGCTCTGAGAATTGAAATGAACTGAAGCACCAGCAAGTTATCTGTATTTTCCAAATGTATGTGCTGGACAGGTTTCCACTATCTTAGGCGTCAGTGGGGAGGAAATAAAACATGCAGAGACATGCAAGATTGGAGGGTGCTGAGTGAACATGTGCAGTCACACAGTGTACACACCCTGCTTTTTGGCATCATTCCCAATTCCCTCCCCTATACATACACAATAACACACACACACTTATACACACAGGCGCACACCGAGCTTATGAATGTCTCGGCTTTAATTCCTCATCCTGGTACAGATTGTGAACACCTGTCTCATCCTGACTTATCCATACTAATACTGCACTCTCTTCTTTTTTTTCTTTTCCAAAGACAGGAAGGCATTTCCATGGAGCGCCTTCACCACCCAACTTTAACAGCACTGCTGCTCAGCCCGTACAATCACAGCATCCTTTGAACCAGTCAGTATCCCAGACTCACACAGTCAAAATGGAGAACGCATCAAAGTCATGAGAGCTCCACATTTCTGAAATGAAAATGCGTCACGACTCTTGACATCCAGCATCAATATCCTCCACACCAGCCTCCTGCGGATCAGGCTAAAATTAGAGCTCAAAAACGCTGCTTGTATCGACACCGGCGAATCAATGTGGCACAAGCTGCTGTACAAGACTGAGAGGGAGTGGGAAGTGGGAGTGTGGGAAGTGGAGGAGGGAGAAGGGCGGAGGTGGAGCGGGGGGGGGGGGGGGGGGGTTGACAAACTCAAAAGGCCGAACCCCTGCAGAGACTGAAATTTGCACTTAAAAGTGAGAAAAGTCAGAGGGGCGCTGTGGGATTGTTGACAAGCTGAAACCTCGTGTCACGCCCCCGCAGCCCTGCTGAGCGAGACGCTGGAGAGTCCTGCGTGCGGCGAGGACGAGGGCTTTTGAACGCTTCTTAACTTCTCGGCTGTCTAAAGAGGACATGTAATTTAATGCAGAGGCAGCATGAATGAGCAGTGGGACAACCAGAGCAGCGCCGGGGATACAGCCTTAGCTCTAAGTGTCAACTCTTATTCTGACTGGGCGGCAGGAGCCCAGAGCAGACGACAAACGTGTTAAGTGCAGGGGAGGAGGAGAAGAGAGGAGGTGGCTAACATGTGGACTGTGATGGAATATGATCACTGAAACTGCCAGAGTAATGAGCTGTAACTAAATACTGACATGATTTCAAACATCAGTGGTTACTGGATGTTAAACATCATTGGATGTTCCTGTATGCAATTTCATGTAGTTAGCAGAGGTGCACAAGTGAAAGTAGTGTTCCTTCCCCCTCCTTAGGAAATGTCATCCTGAACCCTGAAGGTTTCTCCAACGTTTCCCGCAAGACACTTCCCCTTTTTATGCAATAATATCTTTCCTGCCTGCACACATTATCTCAACAAGAACGCCTTCATGACGCTCTGTTATTTTGATATACTCCATTACAGGATGTACAACTTTGTGAGGTACATGCCGTTCCAAGACAATGTGCTAATCACAACTGTCATGTGGTGCTGCTGTGCTCGAGATTTGGAATCCCTGCCAGCTTTTCTGTATTTGTTCAAGTCTGAATCTTTATCTGTCAGCACAGTTAAAAAACGCTAGTGAACCGTTTCTAAACTCACAAGAGAACTGTAGTGAAGGCTCTGTCCTCCATCTGCAACAAGCTGAAATTTACCGATTTGTTGATTTGTCAATTAGTCAATCAGCAGGAGGTTAATCAGCAACTACATTATCAGTTGCACTAAAGTCCTTTCTCAAACCAGACCTTAACCACTTCATAGTCACACTCTCAGCTCAATGAAGGAACCTTCTTAAGGCGTATAGTTTAGTACAAATAAAGTAGCAAGCTTCAGGATGAACTTCCTCTCCTCTCTACGGCAGACACACTCCCAAATAAAATTGCTCCCAAGATTTTGGAGAGATATGTATAATTCTAATGTTTGTAAGCTGCTTAGTTTTTTTTCAATGTTAGTTCAGGTAGCCGCAATGACATTTGCACAGAGCTCCTTTACCGATCAACTCAACTCAGTGTTCTCAGTTTTTGTAAACGTGAGTAAAACTGCTAAAAAGAAGTTTTTACTCCTTCCCAAAGTGCGTCACGCTTGATGTCACCGACTGCCGGAAGCCGAGAAGCTCTCTCCCCCTGCGGTCTTGCCAGTGTTGCATTTTCATATTATGAAGAGGGAGAAAATACTGTAACACATTGTTCTAGTACACTAAGATTCATGGCCAGCGTCTAGACTGAAAATGTATGTGTCTCTCTGGTGTCATGTTTCCATCCCTGCCGATTGGAGATGGAGCTGATAATGTGTGTCTAAAAGTCATTTGAACCGGGAATGAATGACGATTGTGTCCATTCACATTGCAGACCAGTGAAAAATGGGTTAAAGTCAGCATTGATGCAGACTTGCTTGTTGTAGGGTTCTACTCCCCACTATTTGGAATGGGACAGCACTCAATGTGACAGACCCTCCACGCAAACATGCAAACCGAGTGGCAGACGATAGGGAGACTGTGTAGGATGGAGGATGTGGTCTGAAAAAGGGCCTGAGTCACCAAGTCTTTTTCATGCACAGATGCCAGTTATTGACTTGTTCCAGCTTTTCCACTGTGAGGATCTGCAGCTTTGTTTTGCCTTATGTGTTAATCTTTGGGGTTTGATTTAAATGTTTGACAAAAGAACATGTGAAGATGTCACATTACGCTTCAGAAAAATGTGACGGGAGAATTGCCATTTTCTGTCTTTTTTCTATAAACCAAACTGTTAATTACATTGATCCATTGAGAAAATAAGTAGAGAATATATTGACAATAACAACAATTGTTTGCACTACTTTAGTCAAGGCGTGGTGCTGAATACTGCACGATTAAAGGGGCCAGCTCACTGCAATGCACTCAAAAATGCAAACTGTACATCATGGCTCCATGGAGCCCATACAAACTATCACTGACAAGCTTCCTTATCATGAACAAAACAAATAGTTGGTTAAAGAGAATTTGAACAGCACTCAGGACCAAATGTTGGTTGTCACCCGGCAAACACACTTCAACTGCAAAACTTTGCTTTGCAGAGATACCACTGAGATAATGAAAAATGTATGAAACTGCAAAGTCTTAATTTCCTGCGGCACCAATTTAAGTGGCATCGGTTTAACTATACAAATAATGATGGCATGGAACTCACCAATGATTCGTTCCTTTCGTCACATCACCGAGCGTTAGTTTGGTTATAAAAACTTTTCAGCCTTTCCAAATGATGACAAAGAATAACAAAAAAATTATGTGATGGCAAAACCATTTTCAAATGCCTGGTGAACAGAATCTGTAGCCATATCAAAGTAGCTCAGCAGGTATCTCAGCCATTTTTCTTACTCAGATCAGCAGCTTAACTCTGGTGAGTAATGTTTTCTCTGCTGTTTTCAAGATATGAACTTTGAACCTCTGCTTTAAAGCCTGCATGGACAAAAAAGTACTCAGAAAAAAGAAAACAACAATTCCATGGCAAGTGGGAAAACTTCATATGCTCATGAAGTTCGTGTTATAAGCTCAAAAGCTCGAGAAGTAAATGTGCTCTCACTTATTTGTAGCAATTTGATTCATAACTGTCAATTTCCGAGGTCAAGAATAAACTTTGAAGCTCAGTTTTCAACAGCACCCGCACACAATGGAGCTTCAGTGGAGTTTCTTGGTACCATTTAATCAAGCCTGATATAAACTTTGCTTTGTTCTCTCCTCACTGTGAGCCTTACTGCCAATAATGAAGAATCCCTGACTCCAACCAAGTGGCCACTGCAACACTCAGGCAGTTCCAAGTGACAATGCATCATTCAGAAAGGATGGATAAAAGATGTCAATATAGCTTTTAAAGGACCTTCAGTACTTTCTGTCCAGTGTCCGTTATAAACAGAGTAAAACAATGTCTTAAAAAATATAACTTATGAAATACTTGAGAACCAGGATCTCAGATGACACGGATAAGGTTACATGTCGTCCAGTTCTGCAAGGACCAAACTAAATTTGGACAATTGGCCCCAAGGAAAAAGTTACCAACAACAAGTTATAGAGCTCACGTTGCCTGACACTACTGACCTGATCAGTTCCTCCACCTTGTCGTCAATGTCCAGGTCTTCCTCTGTGGCTTCGAACCCAAAAGCCCTCGCTGCGGCCGCGCTGTTCACCGGATACCGTGGAGGAGACAGCTTCCCGTTGGGTGTAGCAGCTAAGCTATCACGCCCGTTCTGCGACAGCGCCACCAAGCTGACTGGTGATGGCAGGATTGCAGAGGGCGGTGGCGGCCCTGGAGGAGGGGATGTGTCGTAGCTGTTGCTAGGAGACAGCGAGAGTCCCCCGCTGCTGCCGAACTGCGTCTGTGAGGCGGTGGAGATTTTGGAGGTTGTCGAAGTGGCGGCGGCCGCAGAGTGAACGCTAGCGCTTCTTTCGACGATGCTGATGGCGCCGCTGTTGCCGTTGCATGTCACGGGAGAGGTGGTTGTTGCCGAGGCAGTGTTGTTATTGTTGAATGTGGTAGTTGTGTTCGAGGCAGAATTGTTGTTGCAGCTGCTTGCCCCGCCTACTCCGTAGGAGGATGAGGAAGATGAGGAAGAAGAGGTGCGGCGACCAAACTTGTCGCCATGCTCCCGGTCCAGCCGGTCCAGAGTGTCGAGCGCGTGCAGGATCTCCTGCTTGGTCATGCCGGAGCGCCGCAGCCGCTGCAGCAGATCTATCTGCTCAATAGTGAAGCGCGGCTCCTCGCTAAACTCAGACATCCTGCTGCTGGATGAGAGACAAGACAGACAGGTTGTGAGACAGAGGAGGAATAAGATGAGGGGAAAGGAAACAAGAAATGCAGGGGGGAAGTTAAGGAAAGGAAGTGGAAGCTCAAGATGTAGAGGGGAAAACTGGAGAGAAAAGAGAGATGGAGAAAAGGAGGAGCAAGGAGGAAAGTCAGGCTGAAATGAGACAGATGAAGGGATGGAGAAGGCAAAGAGGAAATGAGGGGATTAAGTAGGAAAGACAGGAAAGGAAGAGTTGCAGAAAATGAGAAAGATGGGAGAAGGGAAGTGAGGCAGAGAAAAGGTAGTGGAGGAGAGTTTGAGGGGTAAAGTAGACAGAGACGGACGGGAGAGGAGGAAAAACTGCAAGAGGAAAATAAAGAGGCAGCAGATAAGAAAAGGAAGACAAGAGCGAGAGATACAAGTGTGAAAGAAAAAGGGAGGGAGGGGCAGGGTATAAAAATCTGCTATTTTTGGGAACCAGCAGGCAACACACGCAGAGTGCCAGAGTCACCTTGACAGCTGATGCTATCTTAACATTCTGACTGCTGTTCTTTAAGAGCTACAATACATCCCCGGCTCGGCACACCACCCACGCTGTGCGTTTTTCATAAGCAATTTGCTGTGCTCAAAATCAATGCAACTGGAATCAGACTGCGGCAGATTTTCCATCATCTGTGCCGGCCCCGACCTTATGCTGATATGATAAATGGTTTGAAAGGGGTCACCTGCATGCTTAAACATCCATGTCAGACGAAACAGCACAGAAGACAGGGGGGGAAAAGACTGTATGACCTGAGAGTGCATACAGTGTTTTAAGGTTATCGTGTAGGAAAGTAATACGAGTGTGGCGAATAGAAGCTTGAGAGGCTTTTAAAGAAGAACCCTGTTTTGAGACAGATAGAGGAGGAGTCACTTTGGGTCAACACTGAAATACTTCCATACCATAGGCCAGCTTCATAGCAAGGGTGAATGTGAACTAGTCTCTTAAGTTGTCATTCAGAATTCATATGGAACACTACTTAAGTGTCAATCATTATCAAGCACAGTTGCATTGCAAAGCCTGTCACTTTGCACACAGAGACATCAGACACACAAAACTGTTCCTGTCTGACTGCTTTACACCAGAACACCACTGCTTACGACACGTAGACGCAAACGCACAAAGGACGTCAATGCTGTGATTATGTGCGATTCCAACTCAGTCACATAGTGTGTGGTAAAGCCACGGGCGATAGATCATTGGCCATTCTGTTTAACTATTCACCAAGTTAACTATTCATTTTGGCTCAAGCTGGTTGGAATGGTTGAGACACCTTGACCAGAGGAGCAAAAACTCAACCTATTACAGATTGCATTCTTAAACTGTGGGGTGGACAGGTGCTAACCAAGAAGAAGAAGAAGAAGAAGAAGAAGTTTAGGACCAATTCTTCATTCTAACTGAATGTGAGAAGATGCTAAAGCAAACTTTCCTTTATCCACATTCTTGGCAGGTTTGATAATGAATTAAAAACGAGTGAAACAAAGTTCAAAACCTCAGAGATGAATAAAAAAAATGTTTTAAATCAAAGTTCCATCGTTTGATTCTTCCCCATGCAACCAGCACTTAACTACAGGCTGCGTGCATCACAAGGTCCCACCCGCAAACCAAACTCCTGTCCGGTCCTAAACGTGACCCTGGTCCCTGCCCCCCCCCCTCCCCTCCCTCCATGTGTTCCTGTGTTGCTGTCTCTGGGGCCTGCAGCAGGGGGGGGACCGGCTGGCATCAGCACCGGCGGCTCGCCCGCTGTGCTTCACGCCCTTTGCCCGAAAGCTAACGTTAGCTAAAGGTTCCTGTGGCACACGGACGATGTCCGGTACCGTCAGTGCAGCCGGAGTCAAAGCTCTCTAACCCCAAGTCTCACTTCACCTTCCTCAGCAGCACTTTGCACTGACACCAGCCCGGGGGCATCACAGAGGACGATAACCCCCTCGACACTTGGGTATCTTGGTAGCATCGGGGCTGATTAGCATAAGTTGCTAGCCGTGCCAGCGCCGACAGTAGCTGTCGTTAGCCGCCGTCTGTCGCGGGGCTAGCGGGCGTTTGATATTAATAACATCACTTTGAGCCCAGCAGGAGACTCACCTCGGTTCAGATCGTCCACTCGAACATTTAACTTTGCAACTCGAGAGGAGCCGCTGCGTCTTCCACCGCAGCCGAGCCGTGCAGCTGTCTGACGAGCGGTGCCCGGTCCCACCCGCTTCCAAGGCTTTCTAATCAGAGGCGAATTATGTGCCTCTCCGCTTTGTCTGTCTGACAACAGCCATATTGACAACTAACACCTCCGAGCAGCTCTGAGGGAACTGTAGTCTCACTCTCGCCCGGGCCTCCACCACGCGGCGGCGCCCGTCGCACCGGAGACTACATGTCCCAGAGAGCAACGCGCGCGGGGGAGCTGATGGCTCACTGATCTACAGTTGTCACAAAAGACGATGCAGTTTTTAATGTGGCCACAGAGGCAGAGGATGGCTGCTCCTCTTCACCCTGAGACTCCTGCTGCTGCTACAGCTACAGGAGTCAACCAGGCAGGTTAATGCTTGAGTCACAGGTTCTCTTCTAGCAATGCTCAAGTAATTACAACCAATAAAAAAAAAATAGAATAGATCAGTTGTTCATGTTTTGACAGCTCGGCAACAAAGTTGTTGCTCAATTAAAACAAGTAAAGGAATGTATGCTATTACTCAAATGAAAGGATGCAAATTAAATTGAAATTGTAGTAATCAAGCCAACCATAGGGATTAAAAGCATGTCCTCGTTTCAGCGGTCTCTCTCCACCTGGCCCCCTAGTATAAAGTCTGAAGAAACTCCGAGGAGCCAATGTGAACACACAGCAGGAGGTCCTCTGCAGGATTCACTGCAAGCAAGTTTTTTTGGGGGAGTGCTGACGCTTCTGAAACGCAAAACAAAACAAAGAATGAAAAAGCGGAGCCATACACGTAGAGGACACAGATGTCCAGAGAGCTTTTGGTGGTAAGAACCGACGTCAGCCTCAATGTGCTGTAGACACATATGCTCGATCCTGCCTCTGTCTGCAGCTCCTCCTCTCATCTGAATCCACGGGAGGATTTGTTATACTTTTTGCGAACGGGAGCTGCGTTGTTTGTGTGTGACAGTTAAAGTCTGCAGAAAGTTTGGACCCAAGTCTGTGAACATTCTCGGGAGTTATTTGTTAAAAATGGCTTGTGTTAAATTGAGGCCCCTTTATGGGTTAGGGTTAACCCATGTTTTTTAGGCCTCATAATGTAAGAAAGTAATGGATATTATCAAGCCTGGATAAGCAACTGTAAAAAGATGGAACCGCTGCCCCAGCAGGGCACCACACCTACAACAGCTCATTTTTGCAGATGAATAATGTGTAAGGTGTGAGCAATCATGTGGAGAATTTTCTAGAGACTAGACCCTGCTATATTACAATCCTTGCAAACATACAAGACCATTAACATATTTTATTTTAATGCTTAAAGTTTCCGGTGTGCTGAGCCAAGCTGTGTATACTCAGCTGGGTATAGCAGGAAGCAATAAGGAGAAATGAAAAAGGGCTTAATTCTGCAGAGTAAATGGGTGCAGGTGGCTTATTTAGCATTACGTAACAATCAGACATTTCAACTGAAAACCACAGCCCGTTTAAGTTAACCCCTCCTATTTGTTTTTTCTGTACTGTTTCTGCTTCATTTCAGCCAGCACCTGCTTCGCCTCCGCAGAGCTGTTGCAATTATGATCAATCTCCAGAAAAACAAGTGAGGTGACACTATGTTGTTGCTTGTTTTGCGGCTGAGATAAACAATTTATTCTTAAAATTACTGTTATGGGATGAGCTAATAAGCTGTTTTTTTGTGTCAGGGTAAATTTCTATAAATAATCATTATTTGTAAATGCACAGTTTGATCCAGAGGTCATGCTGGGTAAATCAGAGCAGGCCAGAAGTGACTGACAAGTGCTCTACTCTCATTTGACTACACAAAGAGCTTTTGAACAAGATGGTCGGCCCTATTATCTGCCTCAGCGACAGTGGTCAGACGCATTGGAAAACATTTGTATTGCAAAGTAGAATATGATTAATATTAATGCTGTTAGAGCAGGCGTCTGCGACCTAACTGTCATGCATTATTCGTAATGGACTCTTATAAAAGGTGCTTATGATGCCATATTTACAGTCTGCTGTATGAGAGGCACTATAGCTTCCACTCAGAATGGAACACCACACATTCTGTAAGCGAGGTGTGAATGCTGCTATGCAGAATCTGTACGATTTACTGTACAGCCTAGCAGCCATACTGCCCCCATGTGACAACTATTGTCCCAAAAAAAGGATCAGAGGAGAATGAATGAATCAGTTTGTATATTTGGCATCATGTACTGTAAAGATATATACCCCCTGGGGTTATCATTTATGGATTTTAAAAATTAAATGACTATACATCAGTGTAGATGTGGGGCAGAAATACAGTTAAAGGCTGTATGTGCAGTAGAAGGATATTTATGGGGATTTGTTATGTTCTTTTTACAGTTTGTTTCTCCACTTCAATCAAAGCTGTTCAATGGACGAATCAAATGAGATTTCTTCAACTCAAAATATATATATTTTTATAATAATGATAATACATTTTATTTGCGTCACGCTTTTTAAGGAACTCAAAGACACTTTACATGGAGTTAAAAGAAAGACACACTAAACATAAAAACATGACGTCATTACACATTGATTGAATGGGGTCAGAGTGAGGGGGCCGCTGTTGAGAAGGCTCCGTCAACCTGATTATATCTAAATGCCATCAATGATAACTAGCTGTGCTATCAACTCTTTATTTTGAGAAACATTAATGTGTGTATGCTGTGATGTTTGTTTGATGACAATTGCCATATCTGTCCATGAAACACTTGCTTTTCCTGAATAAAGTGACAGACCGTTATGTCCCTGTTGACATGTGAGTCTTTTCAATAACAAGCGTTGTTTTTTTGTCAGACAAAACATTTATATATGTGAAGGTTTTGCTCTTAGCACTTGATGTTTTTAAAACAAAACTAGATTGCCCCCGATATGATGTGAAACTTTGATAATTGGGGGGTTTTCAGGAATATTGTTGGTTAAAGGAGTTTTTATTTCTTTCTTTTCTCCTGCAAGCCTACGGGTGGATGATACGCTTCAAATGAATATCATTGTTCATTCTCTGAACCTGAGTTCAATGTGAAGCTTTTATGTGGTTTCATATATGCAAACATTATTGCTGCAGTGTGATGTATTATATTGGTTTTCTTTGGCCTTGGGCTGGAAGAGTGAGTCTCTGAAGTCTCACAGGAATTCCGAGCTCTCCTCTGTGTTATAGAGAGAATCTATGATGACAGAAAATGTGCACGTGCAGCGGCTGCCATATATTACTGCCATATATATTATTGAAGAACATGAAGTACAGCATCACGTAGCAGCAGTAATGTCTGTCTGTCAAAACTGGAATGTTTTTTCAGTTGTTCCTTTCTGTTCCTCCTTTTTTCTCCGGTGGCCTTTATGAATTTGTAACCACTGATTTATAGTACGGTCTAGCCCCCAGTTGTATCACAAAGCGTCTCACCCATGCTCCAAGCTGTAAACTACAATCTTCCAACCAACACTTGCTAGTAGTTCCTAAATCAAGGCTGGTAACTGGTTGTTGTGAGTACCACAAAGAAGGATATATCATTCTTGTTACTTATTAAATCTTATTACTTTCACATGAGAAATATAGCAAAAACCAAATCAGCTCTGTCTTTTGCTGAACCAGAAACACTTATTCACTCCTTTGTCTTCACACTCCTGCACTACTGCCATGCACTATTGACATTTACCAGTCAATCGTGTCTCCGCCTCAGCTCATGCACAATGCTGCTGCTCGCATTTTATCCAACACTATGTAAAATTTTCAATTATTTTCAATTTGTTCCTTTCAATAACTTTTAAAGCTCAGTACGGTCTGGCCCCCAGTTATATCACGGAGCTACTAACCGTCATCAGGGCCCTGAGGCTCTGAACGCCTTGCCAGATGGGATTAGATCAGTCAGAAAGTTACCTCTTTTTAAATCATTGATCTTTAACTGGTTTTAAAGCTAGGGTTGGTAATCCTGGAAAATTTAGCCAGAGACACTTTAAAAATAGGCAGCCGATACATCCCACCCTCTGCTATCAACTCTTTTGTCAAAGCTACGCCCCCAAAACACATGAATGTGCACTGCTTGACAACTGCTGAAAGCCGACTTGTCTGTGACTGTGTCTGTGTAGCTTTGTGTGGAGTACAACTTCGGGGAACTCTGACTTACAATGTTCCTTTTGCATTTATGTGTCAGGGCACATAAATAAGAAGTTGCAAAGTGAATGTCTTGGGTCTCACCTGTGCCTCTCTGGCTGAAGACTCCGGTCATGAGCAGGTCGGTTCATGACAGAGAGAGAAGTTGACCAATCATTTCATTTGGACCCAGTGAAATTGGGTTTACTACGATACTCTGAGGACCAGACGTTGGCTTTTTAGTTTTTTTTCCAAGACAATTTTATTTATATTATCAGGATGTGAAAAGGATTTTAACATAAAAGATAGAAGGTTTCAGAAATAAGTTATCCACCCTACCGTTAGCGGATGTTATTTGTTTTAATAGTTATTGAATGAAAACAAAAACTCCTGAAATAATATTACATTACTGTATCACTACACAGACTAAAAGAAGATAAGAGTCTATGGTACACTGTCCCTCTAAAGGGCCTTTCTAAGTTCCCTACAAATTTCCAGAAACCTCTACCAACAACAAACAGGTTCAGGAAAAACAAATGACCATCCCTTCCTTTAATGGATGTTGTTTGATTTGAATAGTTTCTTTCATGTTATATTTTTTATTTTTGTTTTGTTATGTGTTGTTTTTATTCCCATGTATTACTAAATGTATACTATTATTATTACATATACCTGACAAACATTAACGTGCAAGAAATACATTTTTTTTTCCAATGTATCCAGAGTACATTATAATAATAAAAAACATATAAATTACTTCACACACACTAAAAGAAGATAGGAGTCGTATGGATGTTGTTTATTTTTAATAGTTATACGAACACATATGTTGTTTTATTAGTGGACTCTCTAAAGAACTTTGTTTACAGCTAACCAAACAAATGACTTAGGCTTGTAGTCATTTAAAGGTGTATTCAGGCCACTTAATAAAACATCCGTATGCGTTATTTGCTTCATCATAATGAAAACCACTGGAATAACATAATCATACTTCCCCACTCCACAGAGTACAGGAGGGGATGAGAGGTTAGGGACCACTGTTCCCTCCTATGGCCCTATCAAGTTCCCTACGTTTTCCAGAAAGCTCCTAAGGGCAGTGGAGTGAGAACAAGTCGTCAGTGCGCAGCTGCCCACTCAACATGGTTTGATGCTTGTGTAGTGGATACATCAGCATCCGGCAAGAAGGAAAAACCACAGCGCAGGAGCAGGGAGACGTGTGTGTTCTTCTGGAAGTTCTCACCGTGTGCTCTATCGCCTTCACAGCGGCTCCGGGCTCATGTGAGTACCCGCACAGAAAGCAGCGAGCAGACCGCTATTGTTTAGCCAGCTGTTTTGACCGGGGAGGGGAGGTTAGCTTAGCAGCGTCCGCCGGCTAACGCCAACTTAGCTGCAGCTCGGCCGGAGCAAACCGCAGAGTGTGGGTTTGTGTGGCTGCTGAACATGTCAGGAGGGAGGAGGCTTCGTCTTCCAGCAGATACACGCAGAGCTTCAGTGTTATGAAGGGTTTACGCTAGCGGGGGGAAGTGAGAGGGTCAGCTGTGATTTGACGTAAGGCCGAAGCTGGGGTGATAACGCCATCTTTCGCTGCAAAACACGCTCCAGCACGAAACTCACAGTAAAAAGTCAGAAGAAACTGCTGCATTTAACACCCACGCTGGTTTGTAATGGCTCTTTTAGTTGTGGCTGCGCTAAGTCAGTTTTTTCTTTGTTAGTTTGCTCAAAGTTGTCTCTCAAACATCACCCAATGGACAGATCCGGTGCTCTGAACTCTGGATCATCTCCGGAGTTCATGAATGAAAACGGCTTCTCTCCATGTGTTGTGCCTGTAGTTTGTCCTGGGTTTTAAAGAGTAGTTGCTCAACTTGTGTGTTTGAACACCTGCCTGTTGGAGTCGTGTTTGCAGGGGAGGGAAGTGTCAGACAACTCTTTATTACTGAAGCAATTATCTGTACAACACCTCCATTTCCCAATATATATATATATATATATATCTATATATATATATATATAGCCATTTCTTTAAACCCCTGCTGTTTAATCCTCATATTATTCTATTCCGAGCCTCATGTTTTTCACCTTAGTTATAATCAGCAATGATGAAGAAAAATCTGCACAGATATCTGATGAAATATGGTTGAATTTCCAATTAGTGATCAAAGCGGTGAATAAGCTTCCGTTGCTCTTACTTGAATACTGTATATGAGTTTATTACAACATGGATCTGTCGATGGAGAATATTCTTGGTCTAATTTACATGTGGACGTATAAACCTAAAAACTGCAGCAGAAACATTTCAGTATCAAACCGTGTGGGAGCGAGTAGATTGCAGTCCAAGTCATGTCAATGTTTGCCCATTATCCTCATTAGGTTGGAGACTCTCAAGGTTCACCTTAGGACAACTACCAAAACAAAAGCATCCAACCTAAAGCACTCCTGCAGAGGCCTTCAGACCGTTCACCTCAAAACTCTATTCTGTCAGTCCTTTTCATTTTAAAGCCTCTGTTAGATGTTCAGCGGCCTCCTGACGGGCGACATTGCAAATATTGAAGTCAGTGTTAGTGGTCTGACCTCTCTGAACCTGATATGATATGATTGGTGAGAAATTTGGTGACCATTACCAAGCCAGACCTAACCACTGACTTTCACTTTTTAATGCTGTGGTGTACGGCACCATGACACAAATCCTTCACTCCATTCAATCACACAGCAACAGAACAGCAGTGTCAGTCAAAGTGGTTTAAGGAGCAATGACTTGTTTATGGAAAAACTAAGGAGATCTTAAATTCCCGGCGGGTTTGGACTTTGCACTTGGCGTCGTTGGTTTGTCGCGTAAGTGTTTCTCTCACGAGCATTAGCAAACTAATCCAGTACTTATAGCCGCTCAACATCATATGAACGTGGCCAGCAGCTTCCGAGCCAATAAAACTGTTTTCAGAAACCGAAGTGGAAAATGAAAAGGCAAAGAGCACCAGGTCAATGGGTACAGAAAAAAAAACTTGTAAACTGTGTGTCGATGTCTTTCTCTTTTCTTTTAATTTGTTGATTAATATTTTTTTGTTTTTAACATTATAAAGGTCTGTTCCCATCTCTGACAGTTTCCTTCATCAAGTTTTATTGTGAAAGGTCAAGTCCACCCATATGTTGTATAATCTTGGCTTGCGCAATGTTAATTCCAAATAACTTTCCTCTTATCAGAGTTCCTCGGAGGCTGTCAGGTGTGTTCGTCACGTTGCTGCTGGAAACGCTTGGAAACACAGAGAACTCATCTCAAGAATTTACAGTAAGCTTCTGGAGCAAAACATTTCCCACACCTCAAACACCCACGACCATGAAGGATGCTTCCCATATAATGTTCCAAACCGAGTGTATATGCATTGGAGCAGCATACATCAACAAATTATACACAAACCGCCCTTAGCCATATGTTGGGAGCACCATGGTTAGCCTGTCCATATGTGAAATTTGAAAGTGTGTGATCTGGGTTTTTACTGATGGTTTTTAGAGATCAACAGTGGCAAACCATTGGGAGTATTTGTATAGCCTGCAGCTAGGCTTTGCTGGCTTTATGATACTTCTCTATCCTCTTGGAAGCTGCTTGTCTACTCAAGGAAAGGCCACCAGGGGGCACCATTAGGCTTGATATTATAACATCAGCCCCAGTGGTCCAAAATGTCCTGAGGCTTTTCCTGTGAGACGCCCCTCTTGAGATTTCATGTTGGATGTTAAGAGAAAAAGTTCTCCATTGCACTGTTAACAATTCTATCGAGCTCAGTGCTAACTTAAAGTCAACATGGTGGCTAATTCGTATGTCAATAATCTTTGATTAGTTGGATGCCCATTTGAACTACCTGCATGTCATTATGCAAGGTTTAATGTTACATTTAATACGGCATTAAAGTCTGAAGTGGCTGTAAATCCTTATTTGATCCTGTGATTACAGTAAAGAGAGGAGTCAAGCATGGTAATACCTCCAATTAATATGCTGCCATGCACCATCAGCAGTATTAGACTCCTGATCACTAATGGGCCACCGGAGTGATGAAGGCTTTCATGCAGCAATTAGCCAGCACTGTGTATATTTAGACATACTTATACAGATTGAGAGGAGACTAAAGGCTTGATAATAAATCTAATCTAATCAATAGACTCATTTGGTATTTTAGCCATGAAAGTGTTATTACTTAGATAGCAATGGCTTGTACAACATACTATTTTAGTGCAATATTTATTCTACTGCCGCTCAAGGAAACGGATACGTTGTTTATGTCAAATTGATCTGCTGTGATTTGTTGGTTTTTTAATGCAACAGCAAGGAAGTGGAGATTATTCACACAGCAGACATTTGTCCACATTCTGCGATTTAAAAAAGCTGCAACGTAGAACACAGCCAAGTCTGGGCCCTGTGATGTCTACAGATAAATGTGTTGCACCCTAAATCGACTCTGCCCCACTGAACACACACCTTTTCCTTTTAAATCAAATGAGTTTTTTTCACTTTTCCTCCCTCCCTGTCATCCCTCATTGTTATATCCATGCCCCCTCTCATCCCAAATGTCTCTGAATCCCTCCATCCTGGCCTCCCACCTCTTATGAACAACTGGCCAGGACAGCTGGCTTCAACAGCTGCCTGCCATCTCATTTTTGGCCCATCTCCATCTGGACAACTTTTCCCATAGAGCTGGCCTTTTCGTAAGCCGGTCATTTTGTTTCTATATCAGTCTTTGTTCTATCTTTGTGTCAGCATTCATCAAAAAGTATGCTAAAACCAAACTCCAGTTCTTTCTTATATTATTATACGTTTTGATGTTGGAAGCTTTTATGATGCTTCCTCTTGCTCATGTGGCCTAGATGTGTCTGTAAAATCCGCTACCTTCAGCAGAATACATACTCATGGAAGAAAATAAGAGTTCACAAAATTGCTATTGTCTGCACCAGCCGTTATCATTCTTTCTTTGTTTCCTTTTACTCCATTTACCACTCCTGCCTTTTACTGACGACATCAGTATTCTTTCCCGCTGCCTCAGAATGAATCCCATGTGTCATCTGCGCTGTAACCCCTGGTCTGAATCGTCTTTTGTCCATCTGCTGAGAATATGGTGTAATCTTTCCTGGTTGTAACTGCTGGTGTTTAGTCGAGGCAAATGTTCCCCTGAGCAGTGGCAGTCAAGGAAAAGTGAGGGACTGCTCGAACAATCTGAAAATACATTTCTTGTTTAGAAATAAGTCGGGAGTCAGGACTTATACCTGTAAGTGATGAGGAGATCACAACAATGGGCCCCTTCAGGGGAACAGAAACAACAACTTCACTTGCTACAGCTCAATTACTATTGGTCACTTTGACAGTTTTAAGCTGCTTTCAGACATGCACTGAAATCCGGAGAGCCTCCACAGTTTCTGCGGACTTTCTCTGCCTGGCCCCCTAGTACACAGTTAGCCGAAGGTCCACAGAATCTGATGAGTTCATCGTTTTCGAGTGAGGGGCCGGACACAATTCTCTTGAGTTCCTTCACAGGACTTCACATGTCTGAAAAGGGCTTCAAAAAGAAAACTGCAACATGCATTAGCACAGGCCAAGCAAATAGTCCATTCAAACAGGCAGAGGTCAAACCTTGTGTAACTTTGGCTGTAAATTGCCTCAAACTGGAGGTGAGGAATTGAGCCATCAAATTGCTGCATGCCCTCAGTGACTCTTTGTCCGGTGTCTGATGTGCAGTTGTTGGTACTGTAATTTATCTTGCCCTGCCATGAGCTGTATCCTCTGCTCTCCCTCCTCGGGGTGGCACCGAGGTTAATCGGGCCGGGACTTGTTGCCACTGGAGGCATGACTGCACACTCGCTGTCTATCATTCAAACTGTTGCACCGCACTCTTTGATGTTGAGCTGAGGCATGGAGACGCTGGTGGATCTTGTGGACCATGGCACCGGCATGCCTAATCTCTGTCTGTCTTCGTAGAGACTTCAAACTGCTACACAGTTTGGATTTGTGTCTGTTTTGGTGCTGACAGGCCAGCAGGTCACATCCACTGAAAGACAGAGGGAGAGATGTTCTCCTAGCTCCGAGGAGACAAAGCCTTTCACTATCAGGCCTGTCAAAGACATGGATTTAGATCAGTCTGAGATAAATATTTAGATCTCAGTACGAATGAAATCCAATCCAGGACTCAAATTTCAAAGCTGTAGTCCTGGCTTGGCAGGATTGTCCAACCCTGTGAGAAGATTTGCTGTATAGAAAAAATGGTAGCCAAACCGTTTGATGTATACATATTTAAAGTAATAAAGCTTATTAAAATGTGCACATGGGCTTTGTTGGTATCTGCCCCCTTTCACAGCTCGCTACATGACTTGAGAATGCTTCTTTCTGTAATTTAAAGGAGAGCGATCAGATTGTTGTGTTGTGATCAAGTTTTCTGGTTTTGGTTATGATCTATTGATGGAGGACTGTTTGGCCGGAGTGGAGGAAAATGTGCTAATCAAGTCCGGCTGAGATGTGAGCAAATGAATGAGATAAACAGGCAGATTCCGGCTTTGATGTAGAGATGGTGAAAGCTGACATTTTGACTTGATGTGGGATTCAAGTAACAAGGATGGATCAACTCAAGATGAAACACCACGACTTGTTAACTGCTTCGCTGTGAAATAACACAATCATCAAGATACAGTCTTAAAATGTATTTTCTTGTGTGATTGGTCCAATTACAAGTGTTGCATTTGAACTTTGTTAAATACTAAAAAAAAATCCAGTTTTTAATTTCAAACAGTGAGCTAAAGAATAAATATCAGCAAGTAACAGAGACTAGAAGTTCTGACGGAAAGCATTGTATAATGCAAGGAAGTGGTTAATGGTCTATATGCGGCCATGAATAACAAGGAATTAATTTTATTTATTTACTCCCAGAAATGTAACTAGCTTGCTCATGATTGTAGTTTTCTTTTAAGCTCATCATCCATGTAGGATTTCATTATGATTTATAGACTTTTATTAAAGTTACACACACAGCTTGTGACACAGCAGCTGCTTTTGCCCTGTATTTGACTGGAACTTTACATATTTAACATAGATGTTCAGTGCACATAAAATATACATGATTTAATTTACGACATAAGAAATCCAACTTAATAACCAATACACTGAAATAAAATTACACGGGGAATAAGATATCATAACTCGTTGTTATTGCAGTTTAATTTAGTGCAGCTTGTCCTGCTTTGAGTTATATTCTCAAGTCAGTAAGTGAAGGATAAACAGCTTTAGTGGAGTTTTGGTGGAGATGCCAAAAACAGTTAATATAAAAGGAAGTGGAAAGGAACTGATCGTATTTACACGTCCTCTGCATTTCATGTCTGTCTTAAAACCCAGTAGCTAGCAAGGACAAATAAAGTGATGACTAACTAAAACAGTGTGGTGTATAAGTGAGTTTCATGTTCCCTGTGAGCTGAAAATAGATGTTTTTACTCCAAACTAAGTGTCTGAACCACAAGATGACTTCTGACTCATGCACTCACACATGCATACTGTGTAATTTACTGGAAATTATTTAGGCGAAGTTCAGGCTCCAGTCGCCACGCCCTTCTTTTTTATCTCTTCCCATTGAAGAATGAATCCCTTGATCAGAAGTACAGCCACAGGTCTCTTGTTCTCTCTAGTTTTCTTGTCCTCATTTATCCCTTCAAACAATTTTGTTTTGGGGTATCTCTTCCCCACCCATTTTTTTTTATGTGATTGTCAGTTCTGATTATCTCACTGACAAGACATTTTAAATGCCACTCAGCTGTGAAGATGCATATGGGCAAATCCTCGATACTCAAGCCTAATCCTTCTACTTTTTGATTACACCCCTGGATTTAAGGTTGGGGTGTGTCTCTGGCCTGTAGATGATCCCACCAGGCAGGCTGGAGCCTAAGCAGACAGAGGCATGGACCCCATCATGGCATTTCACCGACCATCCATCACATCAGCCCCTATCTCAATGTCTTTACGGACCTCGTAATTGAAAGCAGGCGGCCCCCATAGGCCCTTTTTCCTGTCGGGGTCCCGGCTTTAGATTAAAGAAATCGATAGCGCCTGCTGCTCCTCAGAAACCACATGTGAAATTTTACAGGCTCTGGCCACTGCACTCTGCTTTCAGCTATCTGACCCAGAGAGGGTCTCTCCACCCTGTGTGAATACAAGTGCTTGAAGAAACGACCCCTGGCTCGTTCTGTTGCATCAGCCTGGCCCACAGCCTCGCCATATCACCACAGCTGTCATTGTTTGTATATTTGATATAGTGACGGATGCCGACAAGGAACAGGTGCTGCGCATTAGTGCCACTATTTTATTTCACCTCCACCCCCCCGGAAAAAGAAGTGGACTGCGACCAATAGAGTTGTCAGAGTGTATCATAGTAACATATGGCAATGTGACTTTTAAACTGAGCTTTGCTACAAAGCATTACCTCTACAGATTTCCTAAGGAAAAGGAAGAGGCACAGAGAGAGAACAGGAATTAATGTGGTTCAGGTGGACTGACCCCAAAGACGGATCAGAAACATGGGAATGGCTTTGAACATCGACCCTTTTTCTCTCCTGCTGTCTCCTCTCGGTACGTTATGCTGGCCTGTATTTAGTTTGTAGGAATACCAACCACAGATGGAAACTCTTCCATATTCGGTTTTGACATTTATGTCCAGTATACTTGAATATTATTCCACAGGCCTATCTGATAATTGCCGTGTTAAACTCGTTTAATGTCACAGCTATAAAACCCAACTCATGAACTGAACAAACTGAGGACTTACTATCAGACTCTCACCATACTGAGTCTTCCCATACTGCAAGCAGCTTAACCAAATATGCACTGTATTCTGTCATGGGGCCATCATTCTGCTTGATTTTTCTTCTAGCCTTGATTTCGTTGCGTGAAGACATTTGTAATCCCTTGCCTTGAACCGGCCTGCAGAACAGTTTGGCTTCCCTCACCTCATTAGTCTTGGTTAGTGTGTGTACGAAACGGAGAGTGAGAGTGTGAGCGAGCACGTCGCTTCACTGCATCTTTCCCTGGTTGTTTAGCTCTGCAGACAAATCTCCACAGACAGGAGCCTGGCTCCCCCCACAGAGGATAGCCTCATTAGGATTTGTTGCACAAACTGGAAAATGTTGACTGGCTGAGGGAGCAACAAGGCCTTCACTCGCAGGGACACATGTTCCTCACTGCGGCATGACCCCGGAGTTCTAGGCCTTGTCGAATCACATTTGGCTCAGATGCCTCCCAGCCAGGGGCTCGGTTACCCTGGGATCAACCTTCCTGCTCCTTCACTGAGGCATGTATGCAAAACTGAGCTTACGGTTTTAATACACAGGGAAACTTGTTGAGGCAACACTGAGAGCTGATGTTGCGATCACGAGGTGTGAAGTTGAGTCATCATTGCACCCTGTGTTGTTACTCTTAGGGTGTTATTTGAAATTAAGGTGTAGTGAAAGAGAACTACAGTGTATACGAGTCAGGTGATACATTAAGTGGGATGATGTGACTGGAGGTGCAATACCCATGCTCTTTTAGTAATCATTACTATAGTAATAATCATGACTAATTGCATTTGCTCCTCTTTTCTCTTCCTTACATATAGTAATGATAGATTGTGAAGTTGTTAGGAGGGACCTTAGACCTTATGCTAAGATGGACAACATGACAGCTCCCCACAAATGAAGCCGAATCAACTTGATCAGCCCCTAGTGGCTGGTAAATTGTTATTTGATGCTATATAAACAGGGTGAAACATAGTGATCGAAAGCTGAGAACGACTCGCGATTGGTCAAGGTCGCGCCAAATTAGGCGCTTGACCTATTGCAATACAGCCTCTGTGAGGAATTCAAGGTGTGTCATCCAGCATAATCTGCAGTCCATGAGAGGGACAGACATTTCTTTACACATATTCTTATCCAGCATTTCCATCCATCCAGCATTTCCATCCTTCTCATTATAGATTGTCCTTTTGAGGGTCACAGGGGAGCTGAAGCCATTCCTAGCTGACATCAGGCAAGAGGTGGGGTACATACTGGACAGGTTTCCAGCATAAGAGAAGATAATCCTGTCTTAGTCCCACAAAATGGATATTTGCAGTATTACAGCAGCAAGAGTGAAAATTTTGGTTAAATATACCATAATTTAATGCATTTTTCTCTTATACATTTTAAGATATCAAGGAATATTGCACATTTTTATTTCACACTTTCTTAGTGACTTTATTAACAACATTTTGGTCCCCGGAGCTTCATCAGATAATATTCAGTGTGACTTCACAAACACATTTTCTGTTAATAATGACGCATACTTATACCTGGAGTCACACACTTGATACACAAAAAGGGCAAATTTGACACTGTTCATATTTAGAATAAACTAGAAAAGGGTTTCATCTTTGTTATTAAGGTAGTTTGCTTTATTCACACAGTACATAAAACATTTACGTCAGTACTGATAACTGGAATGAAACAGTGCTTTTACAGCCTTTACGTGGAAGAGTAAGAATGAAGGAAGAAGCTCTCGGAGAAACATCCTCTGTTTCTGTCTTCATCATCAGCCAGGCCCAGAGCCTTGCTCTATCACTGCAGTTGCAGTTGATCCTGCCGAAAAGCAACAGGATGGAAAAACACGGCTGCTGAGGACTTTACGTAGTTACATAAACCCAACTGTACCGAAATAATTATGTTTTATGACCACTCTTGATTCTGTTTTACTGTTGTATATCATGTTGTTATTGCAGCTGTTGGTCTAAGTCTGTTGCATAAGTTTTGAAGATATTGCCATTTCCCCACTCGGTGACGTGCGTTTCGTAACTTTGTGTTGGCACGAGAGCACATTTCACTATTTACATGATATTAAAGGATAAGAAAAGACAGCTTTACATTACACTATTTCTGTCTTGCACATTTTGAAGGTTAGGTTGCAGATGTGAGATTCATGTCGTGATGATGTCATTGACAGACAGAGGTAAAGCACACAGGTCACCCCTGTCTCTTCTCAACCATCTCAGCTTGATAATGTCACTGTCAGTCATGTGTGGCATTGACAGTCAGAGCTCTGATTAAAAAGGGCGGGTAGTTCTCCCCGGGCGGTGTCGATGGACAGTGTCCCCTTCACCTTGGATAAGCAAATGGAGAAAATCAAAGACTTATGTGGAGGAATTCCATGAAAAACAATATCAAGAAAGAATCAGCTTTAGTGCATTAAATATGTTTTGCGCAATACGGGATGAAGGAACAGAGAGGTTGATTGTCTCCTCTTCTCAGCATTGTTGAATCATTCCCACCTCTGCCAGTCTCTACTCCCACCACCTTCCTGTATCTCACACCACACAGACGAACCAGCAAAGGTGCCCTGAAGTCTTTCTCTCTTTCAGCCCATTAGCGTGGAATGGTTGAAAGGGCTCCCTCCCACAGGAACCGTCGTAGCCAATGTTGAGTAACACCGGACATATGGAAGAAGTAACTCGCCACTGAGGCTCAGGGACTCTTCAACACATAACCTCTGGTTTCCACCGGACCTTTGTCTCGGCCACTTAACGTAGCACAGATTTCCTCCAAAGAGTGACCAAGTAAAAAAAATTTAACTACCTTTTTCCCTTTTATGAAGAAAAGTAATTTCCTGTTGGACAAACCAGAGACACCATGCAAATCAATAACCTGGAGAGCCTTGTTCTTGTCCAGTTGGCACGGTTCAAACACTGCGAGATGCATGAAAAGAATTAAGAAAAGGAAGGGGGAAAAGATGTCACAGAGAATTCACTCCTGCTTCTCTGAGCGCTGACAAAAGTCAAGTGATGACAGGTTTTACTCGCTGCACCTAGAGTTTAGTTGACTTTGGCATATAAAATTGGATCAATGTCAATAGCTCATTTTCTTTTATTCTTGGTTTTACCATGCAGGCCAGACCTTGTCTGTGCATCTCTGAATCCGCCTGGTAGAGTATTGGGGGAGATTGCTTTTCAGGGTGTGTTCAACTGCTTCAACATGTTTTTTTTAGTCTATAACTAGTAGACGTAATCGTTTTTTTGCCTGTAATTTTGAGGCGAAAGAAACATGGATTCTGTTGCTGAATGGTTCAGTTTTACTTTTCTGAGCTGAGATTGAAAAGTAACAGTGAAGGTGCACAAACACTGTTCAATTATATTCAATAGTTCTGTGGCCAGAAACATGCTGATGCTGGTGTCAATGTGCTGTAAACAAAAAAAAGTTACATCCTGCCTCCTGCAGGCTCTACAAAAGCGCCTAAATGGTATGAAGACTTCTGGGTTGTTGAGAACGCGTCTGACCAGAAAAGCTCCTGCTGCAATCTTCAAATGTCAAAGTTATAAATGGGATTCAATTTCAGGAGTTTATGTCTGAAAATGGGGTTAGACTTAGGAGCCAGACTTTCCCTTTGGTACTGAGAAATCTGCTACCAACTGCTGCTAAGTGTTCAGGAAGTATTGGCACTGAAGTTGGCAAGAAGCTCATGGATGATGAATGATTCACCAGCAAGGGTCTGAAATCTAAATGGGATATGTCTGAATCCACAATTCTCCTTTCTTTCTATTGTTACCCAACCTGAAAGAGTGGTATTAAATTATTATCTTTCACACCTCATTTATTGCATTCAGTAGAATTACCTTTTCTTTTTCATGCTTGTCTTTCCTGATATATTTCTCACACGTAATCCCATTAACCACTGGAACTTATTGTAGTATAAGTGGCACAGAACACAGCTGCCCTTCACACAGTGCACCATCGACCTTCTCAATGCTGATGGAGAGGACAAGTTCAAATTCTGTTAATAATTCAAACCAAATCGCCCCAAAACATTTAATCATTACAGAGGTGAGTGAAGGTGCTACTTCCCTACAGTATTTTCCCAAATACTGAAGGAAATCAATGTTAGAAAATAAGGAATTTAAAAGATCGGCCTCTCCTCTGTGCCTTTCTTGCTTTTGAGGCCAATTGACACAATGATGGAACTGTGAACTTGACATTTTTACTCTTTTGAAAGTCTCTATTCTCTATTCTATGAATTTCTTGTCATTACTCGGACAACTCACACAATGCCTGCATTATATGACTGAAGCCTTTGCCCTGAGACCCTAATTGAAATTGGCGACTCTTGAATGCTGTAGAAACCTATAATACCTGAGAGTGTGCCCCTGTGACAGAGCCGAGAGGCAGCTTGGATGGAAAACTGGACCACAATGATCACAGATGGAGAACTGGCTTATCCTAACCCCTACAGAACAAACTATTTTTCCTCCTCTGGCTTCTTTCACCACAGCCAGAACATTGGTACATTCAACAAGTGGTTTGCCACAAACTGGGTTTGCTTGAGTGGTCCATGGCACTACTTCCACAGGAGAGGTATGGACTTTATGACAATTTATAAAGAGATGGCCCCTTGTGCTTCTTATTCTCCTTTTCTTTTTCTTTTTACTTGTGTATAGAAACCCTAAAATTACTTAAATCCAAATTACTTATATGCTAAGTGATCATCTATTATTATTATTATTTGTAATATAGACTTGGTGCCTTTTGAAACCACTAGCAGGGTCAAATTTAAAAACTTTCCTTTCACATCGATTCACTTGTTAGATGATGGGAGCACCAACCCCCATTCCCCCATCACTTGTAATATTGTGCAGCTGGTCTCTTAAGTGGTATTCAGACAATGACAATATAAGGAAACATAGAAATTTTCCCTCACAATTAAAAATAAATAATACTAAATTCAAAGAAGAATCTTAAGAGTTGCATGATACAAAGGCGACAAATAGCCTCACCTTTGATTGTTACCTAGCTGTCTACGGTGTAGAATCCAAAACACACACTGCTTCTTAGAAGCTCTGGTATCATTATTGTCCCTTCAGGACAGCTTTTCTTGCTAGTGTCCTCCATTTTTTTATAGCAAAACAACAAAACATTACTCACTTACTTTACTGATAGGTTAAGAGGGAATGCAATAGGTCAAGCTGATAGTGCTGGATCAAGAGACAACCTACTTCAGATAGACTGATGCGTTTCTAGACTTTTAAAATACTGGTCAAATACAAAAAAATTCAACTTTCCATGTTGGCTGAAGTTGGCAGTAAATGTAGCATGAAGATTAAATTGGGGTCTCAGTGCGACTGCATCATCAGAGTAGGCCGTGCTCCCACCACCATCACTATCATCATCATCATCATATATTAACCATCATTCTCACGATGAAGCTGTTTCAGGAGGAATAGCACAGACACGCATAGCTCTCCCTCACTTTGTCTTTCTCTTCCTCCTCTGGTATATTCTCCTTAAAGGCGTCCAGCAGTCTGAGGCCTTAATTCAATAAGAGATAAATTGGAAAAATGTGCAAATGTGAGGCATATCAGAACATTTTGAGAGTGCTTTTTTTGACTCCCCTTTGCAACTTAACTGTCCTCCTCCCTCCTCCATCTCCTCACTCCGCGTGCTGTGCTGTAAATCGTCGCAGAGATCCATCTGCTCCCTTGCTGGACTGCAGTTAGGAGTCTGTTCATTAGACTGACACAAACCAGGGAGGGATTATGAGGGTGGGAAGGTGCTCCCAGGAAGGGGCAGTGGAAGGCAGGGACGGATAAATCTTGGCCCAGGCCCAAGCTGCTGACCCTGGGGGGCTTGTTGTTGGGGTCACCGTACAGAGGTGGATGGTTATGTACAGATGGCGTGATGGAGAGGCAGGGAGGTCTTTTGTTTCCCTTGTTGAAGTTCTTGGTGAAGCTTGAGCCCAATCGCAAACTGGACCATAATGGCAGAATTTCGAGCTGCTGCCAAACATGCAAGCATTTCAACATGACTCCCTCCTTTTCTTTGTCCCTCCATCCCTCTCTGTCTGATTTTCCCCTTCTTATCTCTATCCTGTATAACTCTCTCTTCTTCTCTGTCATTCTCATCAACCTTCTTATCTTCACGTTATCTTGCTCTGGGCTGAGTGCTCTCCTTTCCCCTTTCCTCCCCCTTTAGAGAGCGGCAGGCATTACTTTTGCAAAAATGTAATTGCGTAAATCATGATTTAATTATGTTAAAAGTTGTTCACATCAAGTTTCATTTCTGTTATTGTTTTTAAACTTTTGCATTTTTAGCCTCCTACGGAGGAACCAGATCTTTTACTTTCTCAGCCAACAACTTTCCCTTGTGTTATGTGGATTGTAGTTGATAAAGAGCATGCTCACGCTCCTGCATGCCTCTTTGAGATAGTTATATGGACACACCTGCATGCAGACAATCACATATGGTACACACACTTGCATAGTCCTTTGTAGCGGTGGGGTGGTGTAGATTGAATAGGAACCCATAAGGGACACAGCACTTCAAAGCACTGTTTTAGTAGCGTTCCTCTAATGCTTTTTTTTGTTTTGGATTCCTGGTGGACACAGCAGCTCTATGAGCAGAGTGGAGCTCTGAGTGGCTGATTGTGACCCTGGCCAGTCTCAGGCTGGCGGCTGTGGTGAGCTGAGGGTTCTGGCAGAGCCGCTCAGGGCTGGCTTCAGGGTATATTTACTAATGGCGCTCACTCTGGATCTTGGCAACTCCTCAATCCCCTCTATATGGTCTCTGTGGTTTGTGCTGCATGATTGTGTAGAGGCAAGATATACAGAGCTGTTTTCTAACACCGGATTGACCTCCAAGTACACAACTGAGCAGCACCTTTTTGTAGTAGATCTGTAACTAATGATGATCTTAATCATTGATAAAATGACCCATTTCTTTAACCAATAGTCTAAACCCAACTCAATTCACCTTTAGACAAAAAACAAGACAAAAACAACAGAATGAAACGTCAAGGCTCAACTGTACCCTTAAATTCTTCAACAAATATGTCATGTAAATTCAATAAATGTGGATATTTATTTGCGTCTGTACCAAATTCCAAATACTCATAAGTCCCTTTTAAATATGCCAGATTTTTTCCATCAAGGATCTTGCATTCCTTGAGAAATTTATGGAAATGTTAAAAGAATCCTGCACTATCTCAAAAGGCGAATGTGATGAGATAAATCCTGGATCTGTGCCAAAATGTGATGGGTTCTTTCTGGGCCCATGTCCAATCCTTCTATCAACTTTCCTGCAAATGTTTTCAGTAGTTTTTGCGTAAACCTGCTGACAAACAAAAATACACAGGAGTGAAAACATGAGTTCCTTGGCAGAGGTAATAACCTTAGAAATGCCAATTATCTTGGAGACTTCAAAGTTCTGCTCTGAATATAACTGAGGTTATTATTAAAGTACATTTTTAAACTGGACCTGTTTACATACCAGGAAGCTTTGCTTAAGATATGTGGTTAGTGTTTGGATTGAAGATTTGGCAAAAGTATGTTATAGACGCTGCAGAAATTATAATATTATTATATGTTGCTGTATGACTGTTCATTCTTTGCTCATCAATACTTGATACAAAACAAGCTTTTTTTACTGGAATTTTTTATTTTTAATTTCCTTTTGCGCTGGAATGTTTTTACAGAAAAACCTACTTGACAAATATAATGTTTGGATCATAAATATCAATTTTTGCATGAAGTTGGCCTGTTCTTGTTTCACTGTTTTGGTGTCATTTGGTTCTAGATAGTAAATTACCACAACCTGAGTTTAACAATACTTTTAAAATAAAAGTTTTACAAGAATCACTTGTATGAAACTGGTGTTCAATGATTCGTACTAATTGGAAATGTATTGCACATTGGCAATTTCAACTTGATTAAAACAATTCCTCTTTATAGTGACTTTGGACCTTGGACCAGTCAGTTGTTTCCTGTCTTTTTTAGACAGCAAGGCCTATAAGGACATTAGGCCTAAAGCCAGTTAACTCTCTCCCCAAAAGCATCACAGCCCATACATGTGCAGATGAACACACACAACTCTTGTCGATGTCCAAATCTCACGTCACCCTGTAGGACTCCACATCATCTCTGGCTGCCAGCGCAGACTTGAGCCCTCTTACACAATGTCCTCAGCTGTCAAGGCCAGTTTAAGAGCATTTCACTGTGATATGTGTTTGTGTGTGCGTACTGTTGTGTTGCTGTCCTTGGGAGCCCCTTATTGCAGTTTTTGGATGTAAAAGCACTCTGTTCTACCAATGATGTGTGTTTGAGATGAAGGGTTGAGGTTGGATGATGTCAGACTGGTCCCTCTGGCCTGCCCTTTTTTTTTCCTCACATAGAATCGAATCAATTATACATAATAAAGAAAGGAAAAAGCTACACTGTTAGATAAAGCTTTATAAACCAAATTACAGATCATGCATTGCATTGTTTGCTTTCAATGTGTGCATTAAAAGCTGTGCCCTCCCTGTTAAACAATGATTGCCAAACATAAAAGCATACTCACATAGTAGAGCTTCAGTGAGAATAACTGCATGTAGGGGGCAGAGAAAGACAAAAGTCAAACTTCAAAACATTTATTTTAAACTTAAAAATCGCAATACTTACTAAATCTGTAGCCAAATATTGTGATAGTATGGAATCAGGAAATTAGTGTTTTGTCCCAGTCTTACTTGTTTATGTACAAGATATGAACACAAGATTTATACCAAGAAGATTAAAGTGAAATTACTTTGAGGCTAAATTTGAGAACTTAACTATCACCTAATAGAAGTGAATATTCTGTGATTTGTGGCGTCTTTATTTCTATTTTATTATGTCTCACAGGACAGTGCTCTATATCAACAAACCAAGTCAACAGTTAAGCAATTTTTAAACCAGGACCACTGCGTATTTACTATTTTTACCAATTCATGTACTGTATAATGTACATTTAAATGTATAATTCATACCATTAAAACATTGTTATATTCGGCCTGCGATACAATATATACAAGGAGCACACTGTAAGAGTTTCATGGCAGCCGCAGACAAAGTGGCCCAAAGTGGTCTGACCAACTGACTGACTAACATTACAGTGGCTTTAATAGCTGTGCCGAAAACTTTCTATTAAAGTTACATATGCACAAAAAGAAAAGGTCTGTATGCCTATTTTCATTATAACTACCATTATTATGATATTAATATTATTATATTGTGGATTGAGGTGGAAATACAAAATGAAAAGGTTAGAGAAATGTGCTGCTATATATCTTGTCACATGGTTTATATGTTATTAGAGAAAAGTCGATAACAAAAACAAATTGACTGCAGGGGTCTAAAAGTAGTAGTGTAGTCATACTGCCAGATCATTTGTTGAAATACTGGTTGCACTCTTGCAAGTCCCAGTGCGCACTCCGGTCTGGTCTCTGTCAGCTGTCAACAATACTTTGGCAGGTTTGACCTGAGCTGTGCCATCCCTTCTGTTACCGTAAGCACAGCAGGTTTATGGACGTCTGTTGACGGCGTCCTTCTGTCAGGCCTGCTGCTTCATTTTGGTGAACTTATTAGTGATTTGTGGAGTTCTGTGCCTGGGTTCAATCACCTTCTCATTTGGTGACTCACCGTGGTTCAGGTTAATGTTGTGATTACCCCAGCATGTCATGGATGGGTGCATTTTTCAGTGACGTGCTTTGAGTCTGATTTAAAACGTAAAACCCCCTTTCCCATCTTTGCTGCCACTTTTTTTTGAGATGCAGTCCAGTGGGAGATGCTTTGAAAATATGATATATGGATCAGTGCAGATTTTCATTTCAGAGCAATAACAGACGCTACAAATGCAGTTTGCACATCATCTATATGAAAACATTGGCTTAGCCCCTATATAAACATCTGTGTCTTGTTTGGGTGCGTGTGTCTTCGCAGAATGCTAAAGTATAGTGGCTAATTAGTTGAGGTTTACTAAATAGCTTTAATAACCAGGAGTTATTTCTCCTAATTCTCTGGAATCCCTCAAATAATAGCTTCTTATTGCAAACCTGCTGTCACGCTCACGTCCATCACACCCTTCCTTCTTCCATCCTCTCTAATAAGAAAAACAGAGCTAGCTTTGTTTTTGTAAAAATCACTTGGTCCTAAATTACATTTCCGTAGCTCGGAGGTCACAACAACTTCCCCTTTGGGGTTTGATTTAAGTGGCACTTAGGCCTGCTACTGTAGCTAATCACAAGGATTTATAGTGTATCACCAAGAGGCCAGAGGAACTAGGAATATTTGCTGGCACCCTGCTGCAGGTGTTACAAACCTCTTTTCTTTCGTCCCGTCTTACTTTTCCCTTGTCTGCTATAGATGCTGATGGAAGGTAGCTGGAAGACCTTGCTTATTCTCCACTTGTTGGGTTAAAAGGGGTCTCTGTTGGTGGAGCATAATGCTGGCAGCACCCTCCTCCTCCTCCTGTCGCCGGTCGCTACCCAGTCCGGGAAGTCCTCAGAGTGAAGCTTTCATAATTACATTGATCTAAAAGGGATGGGGGCTTTTACAACCTGCTGACGCATTCAATCACATTTCAACATGGCCCTTGGTGAGGGCTCCCGTGTATAGTATATTCCGACTCCATGCTCAGTCGTTCGCAGTTCTCGTGTTTCTGATAATTGGGAGTTTTCACATGGCCCTGAAGGTGAGGAGTAAAGGTTGGAGGATGGAGGAAAAGGAAGACTCAAACAAGAGGGGGAGGGAGCAGCTTCGATATACCGAGGGGGGGGGGTTGCTCATGTGAGAGAACGACTGTCAGAAACTCCAGAGGCATGCACTATGAGATCCAGATGTTGTAACCCCCCAACATTCACCGACCCTGTCATCCTTGTGTCTACTGTATGTAACCATAACGATGGATTATGTTGTGTCTTTTTGAATAGCACTTGGGTTCGCACCATTGTGCATGGTGCCCCTCTGTTTTGTTTTCCACGCCAAACACAGGAAGTCATTTTAAGGCTCTGCCTTATCCAAGGAAACATATCTTTATCCCCCCTCCTTCCTCCTTCCTCTAGCCCTCTTTGAATTTCCACCCGATCACGTCTTTGGTCTGTTTTGAGTGAATGCAACAGCGGGCCAGAGCTAATGAGCATGCTGTGATCTAAGAGCAAGCAATGCCATCTATAGGCATTCACCTCAGCCTGTGCCAAATGCCAAACACTTAACCAGGAGGAAGTGATAGAAGAGAACCCTCACATTAGAGCCCTAAAGAGGCCTCATTTGCAGAATCAAGATTGGATTGTTTGCTCGGATTGACCTCCTGAAAGTCACACAAAGTGAGAATCCAGGAACAACCAGTTCCAAGATGGATGATGAGGTTAAATTAATGTGAGGGGTGAGGTAGGAGAATTGTTCTTGGACTTAACTCTAGATCATCTTCCCCACGCCTCTCTTTCCTCCTAATCCCCCCTCTCCTCTTCCCCAACCTCCTCTTCTCCAAGTAACCTTTGGCATGAGAGGTCAGCATTGTGTTCCAGCAGGCTGACCTTTGGTAATGAGAAGGCAGGTTAGCGGGCGACCTGGAAGCGCTTTGTCCACCTCTCCTGGGAACACAAACAGTGACGATAGTAAGGCACACAGGAACAGCTGCAAGGCTGCCGGCTTGTGTGCTCTGGCCTGCTCTGATGCCCATTTGTCATTTCACACACAAAAAAACTGAAATATAAACAAAAGAAATCTTCTTAACTGGTTCTCTTCAGGTGTCAGAACACTCTTCTGAACTCTGCAAATTCTGTGTGACTTTTGTGAAGGTACTGCTATTTGAAAATGTATTGAAGTTAAGTTTATTTATTGTTTACTTAGGAAATAGTTGCATGTTAATTATTAATGTATTAATAATATCAGATTATTCATTTCCTTCTGGCTAAGGCCTCAAGCCAGTGTCTTGTTGGGCTTCCACCAGTTTTTAAAGAACTCTTTATTTTGTGATCTCTGAAAAGCGGTTTCTACCAGCTCTCTTAAAATCGTAAAATGGATTGAGTGTTATTCACACACAAAAGAAAGAGGTGACAGGTGGATGTGTCGATCTTTTGGTTAAAATATGATATCGTTATTATATTATTACTATATTTTAAAGGTAGGTTCAGTCAGGCAGTTAAAATAGTCTGTAATTGGATTAACTCTACGGGCTGACTTTACTTTTTAAGTTCATTCATCCCTTTTAACCCCAACTCCTTCATCCAATGATTATTTAATTTGTTTAGTCCACGTTAACATAGCCTATTTTCGTCTTGCTGTTGCCTCTTCTGACTCACTCTCCCCACAACTGTCATCACTGGAGATTTCTAATGTTGATATCCCCATGTCATCTGATACAGGTTTAATTTATTTATTTTTTGCTTTTAAATTCTGACTTGCCCTGTATAAGCTCCTGTGTACTTTACATATCTGGCATGAAATCGCAGAACGGAAAAAAGAAACAAGTGGAGAGAGGAGCAGGGTACATACTTCTTGGCCGGTCTCCATGAAGCGCAAAGATTGCTAATCTGCGTGCACAGTCCGTTCCATTTATCTTTTCCTTGACATTTGGAGCACTTGAGAAAAAGGGCATCCTTCAGTGCCTTTTTAAACTACACGTGGCATTCTACTAGCATGTAAATTCATGACATGTCATTGACCTGCCAGTGGAAAATATGATGGAAAACTAAAGGGAGAATGAATGTTAATGGCAAAGCACTGCAATCCTTGGCATTGATCCCCTATTGAACAAGCAAAGTTTTCTCAAGGCTGCTTGAGTTGGAGAGGATTTTTGTCAGAGCGACCATGCTCTCTGCTTTTCACATTTTCATTGTCTACTTGAAAGTGGTGCACTTATGAGCTACTTTGATCCCTTACAATTTGATGAGTTTTTCATTTGTACAGTCAGAAGATGGTAAGCCTTTTGGATTCCTATAGGTAATTAGCTGTTTCTTTGAGCTGCAACTAAATATAATAAGAGGGATTTGAGTGTGCTCAAAGATAGTTAGTGTCTTCCTCCAGAGCCAGTCAGGTGCATTTATCGTCTTTATAGATAATGGCTGGGTTCCACTTATCATTCAGTAAAAAAAATAAGTGATGAGTGAACGCCTTTTATCCTTGCTGAATCTAATGAGGTCACTGGTAAAACAAATCTTTTATGACTGATTCAGAGTGTTTCTGTCTTTGAGTGCGTCATGGAACTACATGTTTGCTACTGGTTATGAATAATAGAATGAATGCATCGTTAGCCCAGCTGTATTTGTGAGAGAATGCATACAACAGAGTGCCCCATGACAGAGACATCAGTGTGTAACATGTCTGGACACTTGCTAACCTGGAGCCAGAGGCCCAGGAATAAACCAGACTTCAGTGATGTCTTTTCTGTCTGGAGATGGCTCTCACTCAGAGGAAATGAGTCTATGTTACACAGGCATTGCTCAAATTCCTCCTCTTGTGTCATCGCAGCTAAAGCAAATAGCGGCTTAAGGAAAAGGATTCTACCACTGAATCAACAGATTGTTTGTGTCTTCACAGGCTCAAAGGGAACATTTTACAGAATTGTGGAAAGATAGGAATTTGGGGAGTAGTTTCTTCTAGCTTAACCCTCCCCTTGGGAAACCAGCGACTTGAGTTAGCCGTGTATAGTGTGATTGCTATAAGGTTTAGTGTCTTGAAGGGAGTTTGGCATTGGGAGGCAGATTCCTCGTCTTGACTCCAGAATTTGACTGACTCCTTTGGAAATGAGAACCAACTGGGACTCGAGCCATTGGATTAATTGGTGCTCGCTTATTTGGCCTGGGCCTAGCACTGACCTGGGGTTGATTAGAATTGTCTGCACGATCATTGCATGCCAAATAATTTGGGTCAGTCTCGGACAAAGTCAGCATGGAGAACACAACACTTAAGATGTTTGAGGAATTAAGAAAATAATCCTTTGTAGCACTTCTACATTATCAAGAACCTCGATCACAAATTTTATGGCCCTCTTCTTCCTTTTTGAATTCATGACCTTTTCGTTTTCCTTGTCCTACCTACCTACATTTTAAGCTGCTTTCAGACATACACTGAACTTAGATCCGATGTATTTTCTCTTTTATGTGAAAGCAAAAGTCCAAGCAAGAGGCTCCAGATTATCTGCAGACTTTCTCTGCTTGGCCACCTAGTTTAAAGTCTATAGAAAGTCATGAGAAATCGATTTGAGAACACAACAGGAGATCCCGCTGGATTCACCGCAAACAAGTGGGGGAGTTGATTCTAACACGTGTATGATTCAAAAATAAAGAAAACAAATATATCCCTGTGAAAGAGCGGGGACACACTCATGGAAGACACAGACAAAGATGTCTGTTTGTGCCGATTAGAGTCGACACTGGTGTGAAAATCACGTGATCTACGCTGTGGGATTAATACTCCACTTCCTGCCACCGCCTTCCGCAGCCGGCTGCACCACCTCTCGCCTGAATAATGCGTATTGATGTTGTGGTAAATGTGTCTGTGCA
This sequence comes from Limanda limanda, assembly GCF_963576545.1. Lineage (NCBI taxonomy): Eukaryota > Metazoa > Chordata > Actinopteri > Pleuronectiformes > Pleuronectidae > Limanda > Limanda limanda. The sequence continues at coordinate 18,651,758 of NC_083653.1, forward strand.
GAAAAACTCCTGCTGGGTCGTGCATGTGTGAAAAGCAAACTGGACAAAGTATGGAGAATTTGACACGGCAGGGCTATAGATTCATCCTATTAATCCCATCCCCTTATTTCTTCTTGCCCCTTTTCATTGTCAAACCTTCATGGGTGATACTTTTGTCCTATTTTCCACTACAGGGACCATTGTCTTATGTACTCAACTCCCTGCTGATTTATTTTCTAGAAGGTCCCATGCAAGCCTTAAGTATAACACACAAAAATATATTGGAAGAAGCAGCAGTTAGCAGATAATTAGTCAAGGCTCATTTATATGTTTTTTTTTATATCTTAATATCTGCGTCAGTGACGTCGAACTTGATTTATGACCCTGTGAGAAATTGATTCCTTTACATTTGTTTGACCACATGGGACACATAGTCAATATGCATGAAGCAGAAAGTAATATTTGAAAAAAAAGGCAATATGCTCTTGATTAAAAAGTAATTTAAAAACAATGCTTACGCTCTGTATGCCAAGATGTTTAAACTGTGTATTGAGCAGTTTTTCCAAGCTGCTACACTTATTCTATGTAATAATACTTTTTTTGTTTTGATTTGAGAAATTTAGTTGTGAGACAAACTGTAGAGCAACATTGAACCATTGTGCTAGCTGAAAAAACGTTCCTTTGCCTTGAGGTTGTTACTCTAAATTGGTTAAAAGTCCCCCTCTCCTCATCTGTCCGTATTTATACTCCCTCTGTGGCTACCACTCTCTTCATCTTCTCCCTATCGACGCACACCTTGGTAATTGGTGATGTGGACCATATGTTGGCTTTGAATGGCCTCTTGTTCGGCAGGGACTTCTGACACACTCAAGGTCATATCAGAACCTTGTCGTTAGGCTACCTGTTTTTTCCTGGATTGGCGTCAAAGGCAGGGGATATAGTTTCTCAGTCTTATCCCCTCCTGTCAAACCTTCTTATCCTCTCATCACCTGTCAAATCATCCCCTACAGCCTCTAGTATGTGTGACTGGATTTTGTTCAGTCATTATGTGTAATCCTCATCATTAAGTGACTTTTGAAATGTTCTTAAAATGATAAAGGTGCTGTTTTTTTGTGAGACCCCTGCCCGCACAAGACCTTTTGAAATTAAAGTCAAAAGTCACCGTAAGCTTTCTCGCTGAATGTATTCAGTCTGAAGTTTGGTTTCTCTCTCTGACCATTTGAACGGCCACATTGACATAACCACACACTTCGGGGGGGGGGGGGGGGGTAGTGTAATGGTTATTGACATGTTCTTGGTACTTGGGGAACAAATGTGAATATTTAGACAATATGATACAATCAAATCCAAGATGTATCTTTGATTGTAAGTTAGTTTATTGAGATGCTGTCTAGAAGACAAACATTCAAGTAATTCCACATTACAACTCTTTTACCCTGGTAGGTGCCTGATTATTTTTCCAAAAATCCCTAATAAACATAAATATATCTTGTTGGGTATAACGGACTGATTGTTTGTTTGAATTCATTTAAAAAAGCTAATATTATTGTGTAAGAAAAGTAGGCTGAGAATTTAAGCCCTTCAGAGTGTCCTGTATGATTTGCAGCCAGTCTCCAACCCATCTTTCACTCGTGGACGAACAGGAAAAGGTAACTGATACAGAGGGACTTTTCTGATCATTAAAAATTAGATTTTGTCTTTGGGAAACATAACAAGGCTGTAACTCTGTTGGCAGTTCTGCGAGATGAAAGTCTAAATAAGGGCCTCATCTGTATTATATAATCTGTTCTATATTGTGGCCGAGTGTCTGAGGGTCTCAGAGGGTAAGTGCAGTCAATCATGTTTAAAGACAGTAGTTGGCCCAAAAGAAGGTCACTTATGTATACAAGGGACCTTGTATTGATCATGTATTTTCAGCTCGGACTCAATTTTTCTGTGCCCCTTTTTGAAAGTTGGAATGGATCCCTAGAATTCACGGATTTTTACAGTTCTTTTACAGTATTTCCCAAGTACTGCTGTAAACTGAGTTCTGGGGAAACGGTGGACATTGCACAGCTGCAAACCTGACTGGTGGTGTTGCCTCATGACACTCAGGGGATGGATCTGGATTTATCACCATTGACGGTTTTTCTAGCCTTAGCTTTGAAGGAGGTTTTAGTGGGTGGAGGATTTCCCTCTGGGTTTTTTCCCACTTGCCTTTGTCGCCGATCCTTTTCCACTGCAGCTCCTTCAGGCATGGTGTGGAACAGGAGCCTGCTGAGCATCTTGTAGCTTGAGCTGCAGCATCAGAGGTCAGGGTTGGAAAGTGCTCCTCAGCTCGTGTTTCCACACATTGTCCTGGGACTGAAAGAGTTGATGCAATGATTGCGGACTTTTCCCATGCCAGCTGCTGAAGTCAAAACTGTAGACGTTCTTTTTAAAATAGCATGTATTTCTATCATTTTGACAGTCTCTTACATTTCTTTTATGTTCCACCTGGCTCAGATTAAATATTCATCAAACCTCCATGGCGATTACTCCATTACATAAGAATAGTCCAGAGTAGTTCTTTCCAGGGTACAATCCTTTCGATCCTTTCATGCTTCACCCCAGGCACAACACTACTGTTGTATAAAGCAACATGTTGTCCCACCCAGTCCACAGAACACCTTAATTCTTATTTCTCTGAAGTCTCTTAAGTCTTTATTTAATAAAACACTGAAGTTGAAGAGTCAAACTAATTCTGGAAGAAGGTGGCTGACATGTCATGGCTGCTCTGGGGTCTTGTGGGGCTCCTTGTCTTGTCCATCTTTCTCCTGTGTTTTTCTTCCATCACTTGTTTTGCAGAGCAGTGTCTGTAAATGGAACATTTTAGAATTTTTGTTTCCAATAATAATAAAAAATGTTTCAAGGTACATATACACCAATTCTAGAAACGTGGCTGAGGCTTGGTCTTAATTGTGACCCTATTGCATCCTGAAAAAAGAACAATGAAGGATTAATGTCTTCTTTTTGTCCACAGATTTACTTGTTTCTCTGAGGACTTCAAGTGCCTGAACGCATGAATAGATGTAGAGCATGCTACATTGTCATCCTACAGGTAAGCCATGTACACAATGCACATCAAATGTCTTGTAACTGAGCAAAGCAGATCATCATATAGTTTATAACTCTATATAGTACATCTTTCAAGAGCCTTGACAAGTTTTTCCTACTAAGTTTCCCCTAAGACAGGTTTACCTTAGTAGTATGTCAAGAGTGTTTTTTTTAATGAATAAAGAAAGAATTGTTAGTAGACATATATCCCACTTTTGGAGAGATTCTTGTTATTTTATTGACTGACAAATGCTGTAGTATAATAGTTATGGTCAGTCTGAGATATATTTGTGAGTGCAGTTATGGGAACTGTACATGTACTTGCTCATGTATAACCCAATTCAGATGCAAGAGAATATCCAGTAGCCACAGTAGTGGCAACATCTCTTTGCTCACTCTTCATCTATTGGTTTTAGATTCTAAAACCATCACCAGTTCCAATTTTTCACTTTGTGAAATACTTTGATTTATGACTCAATTCCTAGATTTTTGACATTCCCATCAGCCTCTGCTGTCCTTTGCATGTTATGCTAATGGTAAAATGTTAGGATGTTAAATGTTAGTATCAGTATCAGAATGATAGCATTGTGAGTATGCTATCATTGCTAATGTTAGCATTTGGCTCAAAGCACAGCACACCAAGCTGCTAGCAAGGCCCCAGTCTTATAATTTTGGGGCTGCTCATTTGGAATCGATGACTTACTGTTAAACAGATCATGTATGAACAGTAGTCACTCAACACTCAAAATATGAGACAGTAAGTAAGTAAATGGTTCTACTGTGACACCTGACTTTTGTGACCTTCCTAGTACCTCAGCTATACATTGCACAGACTAATTTAGAGCTTCCAAGTGGAAAATTACTATCCCTCAATCAGTGTCTTAATCACAAGCAGCCAGACAAAGAAAAAGGGTGTTTGTATATAAGAGTAAAGCACCTACTGCTGGTCTTCTTCCTTTCACCCTGTCCCTCTCTCTTGCGAGTCCAGACAAGCCTCAGGTAAAAGGTGAGGATGTTTGTTCTTCACGTTGCTACAACTGGGTCAGTGAGCAGGATAAAGCTGTTTACCTCAGACTCAGAACTCACAGGTCCCCTTGCACCCTCACAGACTTTTTAAATTGGATTCATATTCTGGGAAGATGTATCAGGAAAACGTACATCTCTCAACCACTTTTTCAATATGTGCATTGGTTTAATTAAATTCTGCTCATTTTAATTTAAGGGTAACTTTCGAAGCATGATGGTTGGATTATTTGTAGGGATGGGTATCGTTTGGTTTTTATCCGATACCAGTTCCTAACCGATACTTTTAAAACGATACCGGTGCCTAAACAGTGCCTGAACCGATACTTTTTTCAAAAAAGTGCACAAAACGATGCTTGACTAAGAAAGGCTTTTTCTATTGCCAAATATATTAACTGTTTAAAGTAGATTATAAATATAAATAAATACAAAACCCTTTATAACTTAAAACTATGAATAACATGCGAACTGTTAACAAAAGTTTACACTATACTTAAATAAATAAAAATAAATACAAAACACACACACTCTGACTCGTGACTCTGACTTCGGTGCCTGAGCCAAATGAAGACTGAGGGTCGCTTTCCCATCACTCGGAGACCCCCGTGTCTCCGCGGCTGGGGCTGTCGCAGGCAGGCTGCGGCCCGCCTTCGGCCCCCTAAAATGCGGTCGCTTTTATGAAACATTTCTCGGCGTGGTCTTCGTTCCTCCCACCCGGAGCCGGTCCCGGAGCCGCGGAGGAAATGCGCCCGGCGGAGGGGAGCCAGGGCCGGGGAGAGGTCTCGCGAGGAGATCCTCCCCCGCACCTGCACGGGAGCCCTGACGCACGCGGGGCGCGGGCAGCGCGGGGACAGGAGTCTGTCCACCGGCAGCCGGGGGCCCGGCGGGAGCCGCCGCTTCCCGTGAAGGAAGGAGCGGAAGTGTGAGGAGGCGGGACGAGCGGAGACCTCAGTCTTCAATTGGCTCAGGAACCGAAATGAGGAACCGAAATCTCCGTTGCATTTCGGTCCGGGTAGGTACCGGTTGTATTGGAACCGGTTCCATATTGGAACCGGTTCTCGGTACCCAACCCTAATTATTTGTGGTTACAGCAGAGTGCTAAGGCTTTTGACTGTTCTCATATTATTCCCACCAAGAAAAACGTTATCAACAGTTCCGGTTCTAGTGTGCCCTCTTACTTTGTCCAGCACATGATTTTTGTTCAAGTATATGTCTTAAGTCAGGCAGCAGAGCAGCCTTAAGTTGACATGCAATCACCAGCACAAACACACTTCTCTCACTAACCCAATTCTTCTGGACTTCCTACACACACACACGCACACTCGTCTCTCACACTCGCTCATTCGGTCTTTCTGCTTCGTTCTGCCCTGACCTGCTGAAAGCCTTTCAGGGCCGTGTCAGTCAGCCAACAACTCTCTCTGTTCACAGTCTCATCAGGTTCAAGTTGGATGCCAGCCTGTCCTCCCTCCTTGTTCTTTCACATTGGCTGCTTTTTCACGTTAAGATTGAGAGAACTCGAACTGGTGTGTGTGCCTATGCATTAAATGGATGCTTTAGCGTAAGAGTTCAGTGTTGGCGAGGTGCATGCAAAGAGGTTTGAAAGTCTGACTGTGCGTGCCTGGCTCCATTTATTATTATGTTTAGTCATTGTGTGTGTGTCTGTTCATTGAATTCATGAATTAAAAGAAAAGTTTGGAAAAAAAGCAGCTGAGGCTGTTTTGAAACATGGACAGCGTCTGTTGTTGATTGTGCAGGACTGGAGGTTTCAGCTGTGCCAGGCCCAACTTCTCCTGCCTGCAGCAGCTCGGACTCTCCCTTCAATAGATTTCATGGCCTGGGAAAAGCTCTGTAGAGCCCGAGAGAAAGAAAACACTGGCCTTCTTTATCAAGTTATATAGCGTAAATCTGCAAATAACAATTGTTATCTATTGAATTTTTTTTGTTGACATGTGTTCAGCAGTTTTTTGGCAGCGTTTATTCTGTTACATCAACTTGAATCATTTCCCTCCACATGTGTTCTCCCAGTTTGAGAGTCAGCAAATTGGGAAGCAAATTGTGGTCATAATTAAGTAAACCAAAATTACAGCGAATGAGGTAGTGGTGGTTGCATGAGGGAAATAAATTGAAGTAGCTGGGGAAGGAGCTAAAAATACATGTGATCAACAAATTATACGGATATTAGTTGTGGTAGTAAAATCCTCAATTAACTTAATCATTAAATAATTCAATGCAATGAAATGTAAAACGCACACTGATACATTCTGTGGACTATTCCTCTGGTTATGTGACCTCAATCTCTTAAGCCTGTACATTGGCTGTACAGCGGTAGATCATCAAACTTCACACTATTGTAACATCGGTCAACTGTGCTGCTTGTGCTCCTCTGCTTGTGGGGTTCATTTTTCCTTATTGTAACTGATAAAGTTTCTTGCTTTTATGTTTCCCAACTTCACAAACTTCTTTCCCTGACATTATGATATTGCTTTGTTTAATGACCACAAAGCAAATGTTTAATAGTTATTGAACAATCAGCATACCCTGCTGAGCTAATTCAGACCTATCTGATACATCTCCTGTTCAGTTCAGCTCATAGATGAAGTTCTAAATATAGCTACTTATCCAAATGCACTGACCTATTGATATTCTCCTGAAAATATCTGATGTTGTTCATATGTGAAAGGCAATGTTTGTATAATATCCGGGCCCAAATGTCTGGACATTTTCCAGCGATCATGTCTGAAAAGGGCTTACGTTTCTCATTAGGTGCTGTTTCAAATGTGTATTTCGTTTCTTGTGCACATCTGGCGTGAAGTCCAGACATTGCGAGAGGCTGTTGCCCATGGCACAACATCTGGCAAAGAATCGTGAAGATGGAATGAGATGACGCCCGCCGTTTACACTTCCCGTCTGCAACGACATGGCCACAATTTGCATGTACAGACCTATGTATAAGTTATGAGTAATGAAATCTATGGTTACCTGCTGAAATATTCACTTTCAGCATTTGAGATCGTGATCATATTGCAAAGCCCCAATATGTAGTGTGAAAATATTCTCAGCTGGATTTAATTGAATCATTAAATAATAGCCTGGCCTAATATACCCAAGAAACATGCCAAGTGAGTGATTGAAAAACCGCAGGAAGGTGGTAAGAGGGAAAGTTAAAAAGGTTTTGGTGATTTACTCTGTCTCCTAGCTTGCTGACTCAACAAATCTGCCGGTAACCAGCGATTGATCCACCCACTCTGCTCTCCACAGCTGTGTTGACTGTCTCGTGCATGGGAACCCTTGATTACTAGGTTGGGTGTACATTTGGGCTGAACCTGGCTGCCAGCTTATTGTGCCTCCCTCTTCCACACACACACACTCACACTCACACACACTTTGAAACTTTGATCCTGGAGAGTTATAAATGACTGCTGCGTCATCATCCAGTGCCTCAGGGTGTCCACCAGACTTTATTGGCCTCATGAATGGTTTTGGATGTTTATCTACTACAGTACGTCTGTCTGAAGATCCCTCCGGCGGCTGTTTCATGTCCAATTAGCTTATGTTGGCAGATAGTTGCGTGTTTTTTGCTTCATTAGAAGCCTCAGCTGTGATGGCTCGGGATGATGCCATCATTAAAGTTTATGATTTGTTGATTTTAATAATCTGTTGTGGTCCTCAGTGTGATTGTTGGAGGGGCATTTGGAAAACACGACTCCTCAATATAACAAGGCGCAGGTGTCATGAAATGACATCAGTGTAAAAATGAGGTGGAGGTGGCTCTGCAGCCAAATTATGATTTTATTTGGAGCGTGTCCCCAGTTTATGACATAGCTGGAAAATTCCTGGTGTAATGAAAACACATAATGTCAAGGGACAATAAATGTGATGGAAAAACTGCTAAAGTTGAAACATTTTGGAATTTGTAAATGGAGTCTTGGTTAGTTATCATTAACAGATGCTAAGGCTTTATTGTCCCAATATTAACAACTTGTTTAAATGATTTTAAGAAAAGTTTTAACATTAGGGTTAGGCGTATACATCCGCCAACAAGAAATCTATTAACAATTTAAATCCACAAATATTTAATAAGAATTTCTCCCTTTTCAGTGTTCGAGGCATCAAATGTAGCAAAGAACTGTCCTAAAAGCACAATTCACTTGCATTCAGTTGTTGCAATAGAAAGTTGACTGGCCAAAAGAAAATGACCATACCCTAATTACCAGCTCTGTATTACAAGCATACCAGAGCACTTCCTGTAGGTTATATAATAAAATCTAAAATATGAGACATGAGCCATCTGGCGTGAGTCTCATGAGGTAATAAGAGGAAAAATATACAGTATGCTCAGTGAAAGTTCAATGAACCACATTGAATCCTTTGTGTCTCCAATACAGATGCTCATTCTGTTATTGGATGTTGTACTCATACCAGATGTTGTGTCCAGCCATGTTGTTTGGTTAAGTTATTATACACAATAATGGTTATATAATACGCATTGTAATGCAGAAGTTGTTTTTAGTTTTTCTGTCCATGACATGGTCTCAGTGCGACATGTCATGGACATGTCGCACAGCTCTTCTCCATCTGAAGTGTTGCTATTGACAACGTAAGCATAGAAGTGACCATATAAGTAGCATGAATTCTGATACATCTTTTCAACCCATTTGTATTGCCACAAAGCTGGTAATGTACATTGCAGTGTGACATTTCCAGCACATCTGAACAGGGCTCCACATTTTTGGAATTTTGGTGTCAGTTAAACACTTAGTTTGAGCAAAAACACATCATGCTCTGAAGTGTGAGCGAGCGGAAGGGTTGATGATGCTTCTAACGAGTCACAATGTGAACACATAAAAACAAAAAGTGGCACATTCACAGTGAAGTTATTTTCTCTGATTTATAAAAATGTATCTATAGTGCAGTTATTGGTTTACTGTAAAATTATGACATTTAAATTTTTTTCTCGTTATCTAGCAGAAATCCAGGATTATTCTTTAGATCCTGCAAGTTTACGAATTTTTATGCTGTCAATTGCTCCATCATGGCAACTAGGCCACCTGAGTACAAAAAAATTGGAATGTATGAACTCCAAATTCCAAGTCATAAGACATTTTACTAAAAGCCTTTTGATAGAGTAGAGCGAAAGCACACATTCCCTCCCCCACAGTTCACCAAGAGTGTGAACACTAATTGTATCTATGTGATGTAGTGTCTGCTGGACTTTCCTCTATCATAGATACACAGTATGTAGTTTCACTAGTCTCATGTATAATTCAACTCTTAGTCTGAGAAACGTTTGCTTTGAATTCACTGACCTTGTACTTATATACAAGCCTCTCTCAGACAGGAAACAACTGTTATAACCAGGGAACGGGACAGGAAATGATAAATGAAGGAACGGCACGGATACACTGCTTCACATCAATGCAAATCCGAGCTCTGTTTATTGTTGTAGGTGCTGAGGTTCTGTTAGAGAAAAACTGTGTTTGATCACAGTAGTAGGAAGCTTGACCTGTACATGTGTGTTTGACACCTAGTTGACTTGCTGGTTATGTGCGTGTACATAAAAGATCAGTGTTTCAGTAACAGATTTTTACACACATTTATTACCCTGCGATTGAAATTAACTGTTTCTCTTCCTCAGCTCTTAATGGGGAAACTATTGAAGAAAACTTGGGGAAGGGATTGGGAGGCGCAGTTGGCCTAGAGCTAGGGTGGGGAACATCCCGGATGTACATCTGAAAATGTCAGTAAGTTTTCAAAACACCCTCAGGCATTTACTGAGAGGATTCAGCACACTATGAACAGTAAACTGAAGGAAGTGAATATTAAAGTCTCGATGCAGCTCAAGGCTGACTGACCCAAACCTGGAAAACCAGCTGTTAGTAGCCCCATCAAGACTACCATTTGACATCAGATACTTTGCCAAAGATAAGCACTTCCAACCATCACATTAGAGGTTAGTCGAATACGCTTTAATATGGTCCTCAAAGGATGTTTCAAAATCTTTGAAAATGATTCCCTACACCTGATCTACAGGTTTGACCTGAATGCTCAGGCTAGTGAGGAGATAAGTAATCTCCCTTCTCACATCCCAACAGACTATTACCAACAGTCACTCTTTTTGTTTTTCATTTCGTAAAAATAACAAAAAACTAAACAGCTATTGATACTTTGACATAGACAATTAAAATTTGGATGCCCCTGGAAAGCCCTGTTTTGTTCGGCCTTAGAAAATGACTATTTGGTTTCCTTTGTTGAGGAGTGGGTATGTGGGGAGACGAAGCACGGAGGGACATGTGTATTCATAACACCAGAGCCTCTTTCTCTCTGTCTGTATTGTCTGGTGTTGTGGATCCCCCTTTGCTCTATTGTTTTGTGAGTTCTGCTGGTGGTCTGTCAGCTCTCAGAGGGGAACCTTCTTTACTCTTATATTTCAAAAGCACTTTTTTTATCTGGGTCTGTGCCTTTTTTGACTGTCTGCTTGTCTCTGTCTCTTCTCCCCATCCCGCTCTGTTCCTCCATCACCATCACACACCCACTCACACAAACATCCCAGCTCTAACCATTACTGGCAGTGGATCTTAGACTGAAAAGTGTATTGGGGTTTTGAGTGCCAGTGGGGAAGGAAGGACCCTGCTGGCTTGTCAGCATCTCTGACCCCTCTGTCACAATGGGTCCCTCTCCCCTCCCACTCATTTCCCTGCCAAGCTGGGAAGAGTAAATATTTATCAGCCCTCACAACAATGGCCAGCTCGGAGGAGAAAGAGACTTTGACCAGAGCTCATGCAAGGCTTGTATAGGCAACACTTGTGTCTGTCGGAGCCTAAAGATGGCTGGCAGAAAGATTAAAATGGAGCCTTTGAATCATTTTAATTAAAATAAATTCCTTAAGTTTGTGGTTATGTTACTCAGCTTGAATTGCTCTGATTCTAAAGGCTGAATTATAAGACTGGGTGAGTTGGTAAAAAGCAGAACAAGCTTTACACAGAAGATTATACAAATCTAGTTCTTGAGTGACTGTCAGTTAAACCCTGAAACTTGGAGAAACAATGTTGGGACCAATAATTGCATAATGATTGATTACCTTAAATTATATTTAGTATTTTAATTTAGACAAACTACTAGCATGGCTCCAGGGGTGGCAATATGGGTTTCGTAGCCATTAGCAAATGCTAGCATGTTAGCTTGCTATACTAAGACAATGCACATGGAAAACATTATACCTGCTAAGCATTAGCTTTTTGGCATTGCCATTGAAGCTAACAGAACGTTAGCATCTGTGTTATTACAAATGTTTATAATACTTTCAACTCTACTTCGTTTTGTATACAGGTTTTCCAGTCTGCACATTTTCAATCAAAACAAAATAATTTAATTCTGTTTTGTTTGTTTATTATGGAGTATATAGAGACAATCCATGCTCAATATATTCTTGTGTGTTTGCCCTATTCTAAAAAGATAATAATAATAAAAATAATGATAATAATGTACATTCGATTTGTGAGTTTACATGTAAAATATACATTATCATTCAATGGTTTGTAAATACAAACCATGTAATGATGGTAATGTATATTTCGATTTGTTAGTGTATATGTAAAATGTTTGGAGAGATTGAAAACAGGGATCATCTGTTTTCGCTGCCCTTGTGACACATTAAGTGTATTTTCCTCCCTCGTCACTACAATTCATTACAATCAATAGCCCCACGTTGAGGACAGAGCCTGGCTGTAGCCGTATGGACACTGACAGGGTGGAAGAGGGTATTTGTTCTGTGTCACGTTCTACCACTCTTTGAGTGACATCATTGGTAATTTTGTCTGCCATGGAACCATATTTGGACCTTACATTGATGCCAGGTACAAGGCAAAATTATTTGGCTTTGGTTGTTGTTTTACAAGTGAATTTTTTTACGAATGAGAAAACATGTATTGTCCATCAAGAGATGGCTTATCCTCACTACAAGTTGACAAAGTAAGATTTAACATAGAAACAATATTGTAGAACCATACATGTTTTAAGCCAGCAGTATTATTGCAGCTGCATGGAGATAATAAGCACAAATCCTTGAATATATTCAGCACAAAATGGCATGTAATACACAATGAAGGAAACACCTGCTTAACTGACTAATATTGAGCATATTACAAGCAGGTGCTTACACACATGTTCAGTATGAGGGATAATTAGGTAGTTAAACCTTCCTTATGGTCGCGTGTATAAATGCTGGACTCACTCAGTTGCTAAATATTTAGGATTTTATGGTTTGAAGACAACTTTACTCAACTTTCCGATGTGCAATCACAACAAAGACTGAGGTAATGATACCTTTTGTGTACAACTCATCATTTTAAAGCCACTTGAAATACAACAAAACACTGCATGTCAATTTAACTGATAAGTACAAAGGCATTCAAGGGATATTGTAGTCACATTGCATAAATCTGCCCATCATAATCAAATGGGTATGAACTGCGACTTCTGTATTCTGCAACACATGTAGTAAAATCATTTATACATTTCTCCATTCACTTTGATATTCTTCGTTCACCCATATCTGTGGCATAAACAAACATTTCCTGATTTTCTTGAATAAATGCATTATTCAACAGTTTTCACAACAGCAGTCAAACCAGATGGAAGACATAAGTAGCTACTTGCCTCCATAGATAGATCTGCATTGAGACGCATATATTTAAGATGTGGTGTGAAATAGCAGTGGGTGGAGGGTTTGATTGTGCCGGACAGAAAACGTTGTTTTCAAGACACTTGACCTAGGTTCTGTGGTTTAAGGATCTGCGTGTTGGATCGTACATGTGGTTAGATTCTTCTGTATATTTTAAAGTTCTTTGAATGCACATGTTAGCCATAAACAGGATGACTTGATACATGCAACATGCAGGCAGGATAGAGATGCATTGATACCATTTTTTTTTTTTAACAATAGTTTTTCTGTGCGAATCTCGGGGGAGGTTTTGTCCTAAATCATATCAGAAGTTGGAATGGAAACCTACAGTATACCAGGTGCTTTCTTTTTTTGTTCAGGACTGAGTAAGTGGAGGTACAGACTTGATAAATCAGGGGAAAAGCATGAGAAGTCGTCCTTCTAGTTGCATGTACCTTTGTAGAAGATTGAGTGTAATTAGCAGGGAAACTGCAGCTGTACAATGTGGAAAACATCAACAGTCTTGGCAGATGCCCGAGCATGCAGAGATCCGGAAAAAGAACCTCTTTCCAATGCTGCTGGAATTGATTCATCTCTTTGTCACTGTAGGTCTGGCTTCCTAATGTGGAATTAATATATTGGACAGCTAAACTGGAAATATGCATCCAAAGACCACATGTGAAAATCACAAAGCATGATCTTGGTAACGAAACGCAGGCAATGGTGCATTTGAGGCATTATTCTAACTTGTTTCTGGTAGCAAACATGCCAAATTTTACTGTGAAAGCACTTATTTAAACTTCAGTTGCACTATATTGAGTAGCGTGTGTGTATCTGTACAAAATTACTCAACAACACCTGGATGGATTTTCAAGTTCAAAGATAAGATTGGTCGAGACACAAAAAACGAGGATTGCCTGATTGAGGTACAGAGCGCGTGCAGGGTAATCATCGCCCCTCCGATGCTTTTCATTATACCTTTGGGGAGAGGCCCATTGACCCTAAGCATGATGTAATTCCATAAGCCTGTCACTAATAATTTCCCACTCATTTTTAATGACTCTGAGATTAATGCCAGACCAGACTGGGCCTCCGTCACTTTCAGGGTGTGGAGTGTTTTTTTACTCCCCTTGTCTGCTTTTATATTAATTTTATACTGTTTATAAATATTTATGGACATATACAGACAGCTAATAAAGTCAGCATTGGCTAAAGGAAACTGGACAACTTTGCACTTATTTTTCATTTTTGGAGCATTACTGGTCCTTTCTGCCGCCCCGCTTCACGGTGCCAAAAAGCTCTACCCACCATTTGCGTAATAATAAAAACTTGTTTCTCACATAAGAAGAAAAAAACAAAAAGGAAATATTGAAAACAGACCTTAGGTTCCATAAGTATGCATCTACATGCATGGTGGAGACAAACATACCCTCATGTGTTAACGTCTGCACGGACGGGTGGGAAACATACACCCACCTGTACTTGCCCGCACATTTTCACACAGCCCCTGTTTATAGTGTGTAACACACACACACACACACACCTACACACCTGTACTCACACACAGACACCTGTAGCCCCTCTCTGCCCTTGTTTTACAGTATCAGTTTTCTGTTTGATGTTGAATTTGTTTTTGGTTGTCGAGGCTCAGTGCCCACAGGGGAGTCAGATGGTGTGTGAAGCGGATGAGCTGTTAGTAGGAGAAAGGGGGCACCATTATTGTCATAGTACAGTTTGTTTATTCTTAAACATGCCATCTTTGACAATTTCTTCCGGTGGAGTTTAAAAAAGAGAAAACATCCACCATTCCTCTTTTCTTTCATTTAGTCTTTCTACACGCACTGTATTAAATGCACTCTGTCCGTCCACTGTATTGAAGCCACCTTTGCGTGCATGTGTGTGTGTATTTATGTAAAAAGTAGCCATGCGTATATATAGGATTATTTCAAGGGTCCATTTGGCAAAGTACACATTTATCATGGAGCCCACTGATGTCAGACATGCTGCATTCCCACCACGTCTCCATTATGCTCTGCTGGTACTCGCTAAGACACTCTACACCTACTCATACACAAACACTTCTCCACAGAAAAATGCATGCAAACACACATCTGCACACCATAACTCTACTAGACCCAGGCTAGAAAAGATGAAAGGTATAACAAATTTAAAAAAACAGAAAGTGAATATAAATGAAATCAGAAAAATAACCCCATTCTGAAAATGTAGCATAATTTAATAAAACCCCTTCTTTTCCCCAAAAAAGTAAGTTTCCTCATTTCCTTTTTCTTCTTTCCCTTCATTTACTTCAATCTGATTCAGTGAAGTTCTCCTGGAGTCTAAATGCATCGCAGGCTTGTTCTGCTTTTGGTCCCTGCAGTGCATTTTAGTAATGAGACTGGATTCCCCCCTGATTATTTTTACCATTCATGTTGTGCTGAAATTTTCGTGAACTGGAACCATGAACTCGCAGAGCATCCTTCAGCTGCTTCTCAAACAGAGGGTCTGGCAGCTGGCGGCTGGCAGCTGTCCTGACAGCGGCATCTGCTCTGCGTAAGTGTCTTTGAGCAACACACTGTCCCTGCAGAGCTGTAAAAAGATCATGTCTCTAACCTGCCAGAAAGTACCATATTCTGTTGTATTTCTGTCGCATACTATTTCAATTATTTTGTCAATTAGTTTCTTCCTGAGCCAGATTCCCCCTGGAAGCAAGTACTAGCTAGACTTTGGATGGGGAAAGTGACCGTGGAGCAGCTCGAAGAAAATTATTTATTTAACTGACTGAGATGCTCTTAAAATAATTATATCCAAATTTAGACTAGAATATGTTGGATTCCATTGCTGAATAATTTGTTAAAGTTTAACTGGGTGTATTCAGGACAGCTGAATACTCTCTACTCAAAGATACCAATTCATTTTTTCACATGAAAGTTTCTTGGTCACAAATCCTCCTCGTTCCTGCACATTTTTGGGTGTTAATCGAGTATTGACTAGAATCCTTCAACTCTCCCAGCCGGTTTAAAGCATGCACATCTGAGACTTGTGGTCAGACTCCCTGATGACTTCCTGCACACGTGCATAAGATAAAATAGTTGAATATAGTTCTTTTATACTTTCCAAATCTTAAACGGATGAAATTCTGAGAGTGAAAAACAAAGAATCATTCTGGGCGTTTGAGACACTCAAAGAATGCAGTCACCGTTTTACAATCCTCCTTTTCCAGTGATTGCATGTGAGGAAAAATGCTTTTTGAGCCAGTGTGCGTCATATGATGAACAGGAAAGTTGCAATAACCTGTGGTGCCAAAATCACTTCACTGTACCAGAGGTTTGGGAAGAGCTCAGTTCTAAACCTGCCTTTGCACCTGAGTACCAGTCCTGATGCAGTTTTCTTCAGTTCTTTTGTGTTTCTTTTGTTTATGTGCAGCTTTTCAATGTAATTCTGTTATGTTGTTACTTACTTAATGCACCCTGTGACACAACTTCTGTTTTATTTTGTCAGCCCAGATTTTAAAAAATTGAGAGAAAGAGAATGTGTGAGAAAGACACAGAGGAGGCAATAAGGGAGATCTAAAGTGTGTGTATTTGTGTGTGTGTGTGAGCGAGCAGCTGCAGAGGCCCTGGTTCCCTTCTTGCTGGCGCACACCTCTCCACAGGGAGTAAGCAGGGCTCCAAGTGCCCTGATCTCAGCTCTAACCGCCTCCAGAACCGGAGACAACCCTCACACACACACACACACATAACCACACACGCATGCTTACATACTCTACATTAGGAACACACATACTTCTTACTCATGGGTCCCCACTTGTTTTCTACCTTATTTCCTCTGTAATTAAGCATTTTTGGCCCCCTGTATCATTTTCAGTTCAATTCAGTTCAGCAAACCTTACTGGCATTAATAATATTTTCGACAGCACCCAGGCACATAAGGCTAAAGAGGAAATATTTTGCATAACAATAGATATTTTATGCTGAGATATATATTATCTCTGTATCTTGCAGCAGAGCAGTTTTCTGGAGCCAGAAAGCCATTTTAGTAAATCTAATTCAGCTCCCTTTGCCCGGCTCCGCACCCCATGAACCCTCAGAGGGCCCTCCGAGAGTCCACTTGTCCTTCAGTGAGATGACACGGGATGAAGTCACTTCATTTGCTTTGGCACCGGCATCTTTGTTTCAGGCACTGCGGTGATGTGCCAAGGGCTACGTTCCCACAGCACAGTGTTCTGCCCAGTTCCCCGTGAGAGGAACAAGGCCATAAAACCTAAAGTATCGTCTGTGTAGCACAAGAAATTGTGGCGTAGAATGGAGAGTGGCAAGCTCAAGCACAGTAGGAAACTTTTTTTTGTCTTGTCATCCAAAGAGTTCACTTCATTGTTTAAATCAACTATATTACTATTTTACCAGCCAAACGCATAAGAACAAAACAGATAATGGTTGACAAATGATCGTTGATTAGATGTAGATTACTGCAGGTAATATGTTCCCCCTTTTTCTGTCAGCCAAGAGTAATGCACAAAACATGCAGGCAGTCTGTAGCTCAACACTAAGATAAGATTAGGGTGAGATAAGGTAAGATAAGCTTTGATCCCTTGCCAGGAAAATTCACATTCACAGCAGAAGGTAGTCAGAATGAAGTAGACAAGAGAATACAAATGGGCCAAAACAAAAATAATTTACACAGTAATTATTATTATACTAAAATAAGTATTTATTGAGAAATGTACTATACTAACTATTCAATGTAAAGTTTTTAAAGAGTTATGAGTTTAGAGTTTCATGCAATATTTGAGATGTGTCCAGCCTCACCTGAAAGTAAGTGATTACATGAGAAGAAGTTTTAAATCTTTAATGAAATATATTATCTTTAGCTTCAGGGAATTTTGTATGTGCAATCGCTGCAAAAATTGTATGAAATGCTTTTTAAAGCTTGACACTATGGCATAGCTGTTGTATTGAGTTACAATGGATTTTAAAGGTTTGTTTTGTTCTCAAATATTGGGTTTAATGAGGATTTATGTTAGTGAAAAGTTGTTGAAAGCTGAATCTAAAAAGATTCTGAAAGAGTTGGAAACAATTCAGATCGGATTATCAGATTCATTACTGGATTCCCATTCCCTAAAATGCTGTTGAGCTTGAACACTGTGCAGGCAGCTTTTTGTACCGCTTCACCTTGAACTCAAACAGTCCCTGAGCGATTGCTTAGCAATTAATGAGCTGCCATTCGTTATATTGCATGCTGGTGATTTTCCTAATGTAAAATTATTAGCTGGAAACTCTAAGCTCTTGCTCTAACAGTGTCTTGGCTTTGTTGGAGACACAATAGAGAATAGAGGAATACAGAAATGCTGCGACTTGGCGCGTGAAAACTTTGCAGTGACACAGGTCTTTGTGTCATTTAGTGGTGGCTGCATCTGGGAAGAATAAGACACCAAACGCAACGAAACAGACAGTCAGTATTAGAAATGTGTTTTGTGGCAACCTTTTGTCCCATTTTGTGGTCGGTCACAAATAACACATTCTACTTTTTGAAAAACCCTGCATTGGATAAGATCTGGCCATGTGATGGAAACCAGAGGAAAACTGAGCGTGTTATGAACCTCCTGTCATATAAAGTTTACCTCGTATATCAAGCTCATCTGTCCACAATAAAGTTGACCATGCGAGTATCCTTGGAGAGCAGATGATGATTCAGATGCAGAGATTGTTTTGAAGTGGCCCTGAAGTGTAGGAGAGCTTTCTACACTGACCTTGTTTGCATTACGGCTGCTGAGTGTGGTGACACTTCAGTGACACTGCAGCATTTCCAGTATGTCTGTACTGTATGGAGTTTGTCTCTCTCGCCACCGCTCCATTCCTCTCACCCTTGTGCCCTTTCCATCCTTCTTTCTCTTGCCCCTTCCAATAAACTCGCCTTCGTTTCATCCGCTCACTGCCTCTCCTGCACATGTTCACCTCTGCCTCTGCGTCTCTGACTGCCAACAGGGTTAATGACAGCAGGATGTGATCTCACACCTCCTTCTGCCTTTTCAACCACACAAAAAATCTCATGATTTTCTTTTCGTATTATCCGCGGTGAGGCCTTCCAGTCCCCCACACTCTGAGAGACTGTGGCCCCCAGAGAAATTTGACACATGGATGCGATCTGTCAAGTTTTATCAGTTATTTTTCACCAGAGTCGTTTCTGCTTTGGATTCTCTGTGTCAGACATTAAGAGCTCCACTGTTCAGGCCTTTTTCTGCTGCCTGGAAATGCCTTGAATAGCAATAGTTTAATAATTTCCTTGTGGTCACTGTTTTGTTACATTATTATTGTCATTTTCTGAGGGGAAACATTCTGTACATTCTTTCTCGGTTCAGCTGAAGTAAGTCAGTGGTTCTTGCATAAGACAAAATGCCCCTACTCAAATGTATGTGAACTATTCTTCAGTTCAGAGGGCTAGTCAGACCAGGCAAGCAATTTAAATAAGCATCACCTTGTGGTCTTGTATTTATTATGACAGGTAATTCTCACTCTAATCAATATATTGGAAACGTCATCAGTTTATTGCAGTGGCAGCTAGTGATACAGTTTGTTGGAGGGGTGCCGTGTTGGGGGGGAGGAGACAAACAAACTAAAGCCAGACTTAACAAAACAACACAATATGCCATTCCTGTAGCCTTCATCGAGCTGCTGAGCAATGCTAAGCCTGCCACAAAAATGTCGCCTCATTGTGTTGTCTAAGTGAATGTGGCAACTTTCATGCCGTTTGCATATTTCAGAGAGATGTTTTAGGTCTTACACCCACGTCGTTGTCCACAGTACCTCTATGTCGACACTTTCAAACAGCAAACAGGGAAAGCAGTAAAAGACATTACTTATTACTTACACCACATCCAGTTAGCCAGCTCTGTTTCTCATAACAAGAGTGGGAGAAGCCCCAGGTGTTAGCTCTTCCTCATCACTTGTTGCAGAATTTGTAAAACGTAAATAACCTATTTTTGTTGGAAACGCCTTGTTAAAAGGGTGTTTTTGTAAATAAATGAACGGTCAGCCTGCAGTGGAAGTAACTCAGAGACGCCGGATGTACCTGAGACAGCGTGGAGTGTTGACCAATCACATTAGATAAAAAAGTAAATCAATAACAATTCGCTGTAAATAAAAGAGAGCCTCAGGTCCTGTGGTTGCCAAAAGCTTAAGTTTTTAAATTCACTCTCATTTGGCCGGAAGTATTTAGACAGAAATTAACCAGATACAATTTGAAAACTATTTATATTGCTCACAGGCGCTGACAGTCTTTCAGGTGCATTGTGCAAGTATCTATTATCTAATAAAAAAATGTTTTAACATGTTAAATAGATTTCTTTTTCTCAGGTTGCTAGAGAAAATCTCTGCTTAAAATTTGAGATTGGACAATATAAAAAAAATATTTAAATGTATTTATAACTATATAAATTAAATAAATATAGCATTATATATATTTGTATAGTCATACAATAAATAGTATATTTATTTACATGTATGTTCTGTATATTTTCATATGTATGTTTATATGGGACAAATAAACTTAATATTATCTTAATTTTGATCCAAAACCAAATAAAACAGTTGCGTGCCCACAGTGCAAAATTTGTAATATAATTTTTAAAATTCTATAAATAAATTAGCTGATGACTAAGGAGCTAAAACATGGAGCTCATAAATAATACTGTCCCTGGTGCATTTCCTTTACTGAGCTTAAGGGCAGCCTGTGCATATCCTGAACAGCAAAATTTATAAAAGGTACAAAACAGTGTCACAAAGCTCAAGAGGACACTTTTTGAAAAAGTTTCAGCAATTCTCTTAAACTGCACCACAAATGAAATGAACATGTCTCTTCCCTCCGCTGAGGAAATTCTGCCTCTTCATTCTTGCGTATTCTCACAAATACGAAATAGTTTCTGGACAGGGAAATGCACGTGTTGGCATAAACACGTGGACATAGTTGCGCAAAAATACCCCTGCTCCTTTCCCAAAGGGTGGACAATCCACTCAAAGACACACACACTTTGTGTTTGTTGAGTGGAGGCTGGGGGGGGATGTTGAGTGTAAAAAGGCTGTGGCCGTGTGTGTGTTTGGGCAATTCCTCAAAGACCGCTGTCCTTTTGATGAGCAAACGCTAACTTCACTCCCCTCAAAGCCTCTCATCCCTCTCTCCTTCCAACTTTCCCTCTCTCCACTCTGCATAACTTCCCTGTTGTCCTGTTTGTGTCCGAGATCAAACCAGGGCTCCGTTCAAACAAATCCAGATCTCTTCTGTGCTTTGCAGACTCTCCTCATTTGCTGGACTCTTCTGTGCTTCCTCTCTTCAACTGGATAAGAACCTGCGTTTGCATACCATCCCTGTCCCTTCTTTACTCTCCCCTCTCTTGGTCTGTCTCTCCCCTCCCCACTTCTGTCCCTCTCAAAGACGGAAGAAAGAAGAGTTTTGATGGAGTTGTGTCTTTTCCCAGACAAGAAAAGTTGCTTAGGAACTTGGGAAGAGGGAGAGGTAGCGAGGAGTGGCGGGAAGAAAGGCAGGGGTGATCCGTGTTAAAGAACAACACAGGCCTGGTTGAGCTGCTCTAAAGCCCATGACTACATGTGAAATCCTTAGGAAAAACAGATGTAATTAGAAGGCTGAGCCTAGTTTTGTGCCAAAAGTGTGCATATTTTAATGCGTTAAAGCAACAGCAGTAAAACAACAGGCCTCTGTTTCTAATTTCTTAATACCGTCGTGTTCGTCTGCCAAATAATAGCAGCTTGCCAGTATTGATTCTGCATGCAATTCATAAACCTGATGGTACTTCTTGGATTTGTCATCAAAGTGAGGTCTGTTTCTTTCCAGATATTCTTGTCAAGAATCGTGATGGAATTCTCTTGTTTTATTTTTATTAGTTATTATTACTGGTTTTTGTCTTTGAACAAAATATTTTCTCCCCCGTCCTTACACCAAACTGCTACTTTGTAAGGGTGGTGATTTTGAAAAAAGCAGATTTGAAAATGATTTTAAGATTAAAAAAAATCCCTTTTGTCTTTTTGATTATCTCATAACACCTCAGATATTTCTGGTGACCCTTGAGAAGGGTCATTTAGCCAATCCGCACAGCCTTCTAGTGCACGATCATTCTTTTGGTTTGTGAACCTGGGGTGGATGGATGTTATTAAGGTAGATTTTAAAAAGTTTGCTTGCAAAGTAGATCATGGACATTTTCAAGCTCAATCATGATATTAAATCATTACATTCACCCAAGCTTTGTTTTTCTCTTTAATTTATTTGTGCTCTGTTTGCAATACAGTTACATTTTCATTTGCACAAGTCATTTTGTTTTTCTGTGATCACAAAAATATTAACTAATATATAAAAATTTGCCAACACCTTGGAGGAGAATGATGACTTGAAGTGGACCTAAAATGCTCTGCCAATCTCTAAAAGTTGTAGCCAACCGCTTTTCCTTTTTTCAGCTTTCCTCTCACCCTTGTATCTGTCATTTTCTTTTATCTCTGTGCTGTGTATGAAAGGAAGTGATAAGAAGCAGACAGATGGGTCATCTGGTTTCAGCATGTCTCTGCACAACCACAACCACATGGCTGCCCCACTCACTCGTTCTGCACCCGCCCTACAAAGTGTCACCAAGTCAGGATACCCTCTATTTGTCACAGGTCAGGTGCCGACCCACAGATATGTCACTGAGCTGCAACTCATTTTTTATCATCAGAAATCTATACTGTGCAGCTGTATAATGCAGCTGTGTCATAAACCTGAACAACCTGTATCATAAACCAGACTAAAGGCAGAGGCCTCGCCAACATAAGTAAAAGCAAAGTTTCCACCCAAATATGTTCTTTTTAATGTACTCACTGGATTGACTTTTCCAAAATAAAGTAAAATAAATGTACCTATCTCTTTAGACATTTGGGAACCTATGTCGTTCACCAGTTCCAAACCATCTTTACAGGGCTGGCCTTTGAGGTGACTTCCACACTATTTTGTTTTAAATTACATCACTGTTGCCTTAGTTTAAATGCTAAGTTTTATGTCTCTGGGGCACATTGTATGAACTTGCATAAACCGAGACGTTGTCAAAACTGCTTGTGATTGGTCCACAACCCAAATTCATATATCAATGCTTACCTAAGGTCAAACTCGACATAGACACATTTCTCAGATTGACTTTACTCTGTTAATCAGAACCGACTGCAGAAATTATTTTGAAATGAATTGAATTTATTTTATATAGTTATTGCGACATCTGCCCAAATTTTACAAAAGGCCCCAAATCAAACCAACCACATGTTAACCTGACGCTGAAGTCAAAACATGAAGACAGTTATCGTTAGGCTTACTCCACAGCTCCACAATACGTCCTTATCTCAAGCACCATACA
The DNA here is from genome assembly GCF_963576545.1 of Limanda limanda. NCBI lineage: Eukaryota > Metazoa > Chordata > Actinopteri > Pleuronectiformes > Pleuronectidae > Limanda > Limanda limanda. Next base: position 18,674,878 of record NC_083653.1, read on the forward strand.
TATAGATAGACAGACAGAGCTACAGACAGGCCCTCAGTGGCAGCTTTACAAAGAAACAGACAATAGTTTGCCAAAGAAAAGGGAATCCATCACACCGTCTCTCCACAGCAAAGTAAAGCAAATGGACATGGGAGACATATGGTTCAAAGATTTGAAATACTTTAACTTCCCCCATGGGCTTTTCAGGCAGTGATCCAAGAAAAATGTAGAAAATAGGGACTAAATGTTCACACATCCAGGGATTATAGGACAAAACGTCATCCACCACAGGATAAAAGAGGTCTGCAGACTGTTAAGCTCCCAACTGATATTATTCTCTAGTTTAACAGCTCTATGTACAGCTTAAAGTAAAAGATGCAATACCAAAAACGTTATCGATATGATTGATGTGTCCTCCCATACAAAACTGCAAATATCTAAATGAGAACTATGGAATTCCATCCTAAAAACTGGATGAGTTCTGCATGTTATTGATGTGTTTTGTGGCTGTTTTTCCTGTTCATATTTGAATTTCACTCTTGAGGCATTTTGTCTGTGGAATTAATTGATAACATTGGGTTAATAGATTCAAAAAACACCAGCATATCATAGTAGGGGGATTAAGACTCACTCAATGATCCTGACACTCCCAAACAATAGTCTTTTCCCTTGAGATAAAGCTTTGGTTCATACAGGTGCTGGAGGTCATTAAGGAGAGCATCAGTCATCTTATGGCACAGCTTGACTCCTCTTTACGTCTCTTGAGTCAGTTATTTCTCATACATTTTATGGATAATAAATGTTTATGTATAATTCGCTTTTTTTATGGGATTCACATTTTTTAGCAGGGGGACATAAAAGAAACCAAACTATACACACAAGGCCTCCTGTCGCTAAAATGCCGTGTATCTCAAACATAAGCTCTCATTCATGTTGCAGCCATTCCTCAGCCCCCTTGGGTTCTTCTGGGCAGACATCAGGGAGCTCAGCACTAATTGGGTCGGAGATGTCCGTCCTCACTGCCAAGGTGTCGAAGGGATTGGGTTTCCCTGTTTTCCGAATCTCTGACCTACGGAAGCCAGAGAGCAGCGTGATCAGTGCTGCCAGGCAGCGGCTGTCTGCTTTTTGTCTCGGTCTCGTATTCATCCAGTCAATTACAGTTGCACCTTTTTCTTTTTTCTCTTTGTTCAGTCAACAATCCACAATCACCAGAGCAACACCTTCTTAATGCAGTCTATCAGCTCTCACTTCTTCCTTGATTGCTTCCCTCTCTCCTTTACTTTCACAGGCAGACCTTATCATTATCAGACATTATGCAGGGGTGGGTGAAATGCTCAGAGGGCTTCTAGGATTACCTGCTGCTTTCCTGCCTATGTCAAATCATATGACAATCCAGCACCTGAATGCTCAGCCATTAGAGGACTTTTAACATGCTTTTAAAGCACCCAATGAGTTGGTTCATTAAAACTACAGGTTTTTTTTCTGTTTTTCTTTTTTGCAGATGTATAAAGTGTTTGGTTGGGCATAGAGATAAATCAACAATAATTGTTTGGGCTGCTTGTCTACTTCATTCAAATCAAAGGGACTGATGGCTGTTGAATTGGCCCTCTAACAATGATGTGAAACCATGATGGACCACGTTGAGCATTATTTTTTACATGTCAATGATTCAAAAACATGTTGGACTCTATCTTTCTCTTCCTCATTCTCTCCCCCCTCCCTTTAAGTAGACCGCTAAACCTGTCACTTTGAGGAGTAGTGGGCAATCATCACAGAGGCTGTTGGGCTTCCACCAGGGCCTCTGTCCTTCCTGGTACAGTCTGGCCTTTGATGTGGTTCCTTCTTTAGCAGGCAGACCTTGGCCCAGGCTGGCAAAACCAAAACCCTGTTTCTCTAATGTTTAACCCCACAAATCAACTCAGGGTTAATCCTAGTGGAGGTATGACGTTAGACACAGTGTTGGTAGCGTTGAAATACTTTGGTGCTGTGATTTCAAAGGACTGCCCTGAGCTGACAGGCCGCATGACCACCATCAGTGAGCCGGTGATGGGCAGTGTAATAATTCACAAACTGCTCTGTCACCGCTGCACCCACAGGGAGCTGGCTCTGAGCCTCAGCAGCATGATATGAAGCGTGTTTTGGAGTTGAAAATATGTTTCTAAAAGGCTGTCAAAAGGGAACAAAACTCCTTTTCTGTGTTGTTCATTCTTGGACAATGGCAATGATATAAATCTGAGTGGCCTTTTCAATACCAAATGTAAGCTGAGCTCTACCACCCTATATCTTCCAAAAAAAACACTAAGGATGGTCATATTTATTATTTTTGCGATTTCTGTTACAACAGGCTCAATGTACAAGCATAAATATACACAAAGAAAGACAGTCATGCAACTTTATGTATTGAATGCATAATATTCGCTTTGATATCTGTTCAATACAAACTATTAATCTTTACAGCATCTGTTCGATATTTGTTGTAGCTTCTCAGTTCAACAATAAGTTCTGCAACGGACCTCACTACTGTATTTTTCTTGTTTAAAAGTAGTCCTGTGGACTCAAATACATACCAGTACTATAAAGTATGTAGCCTTGTATCTTCCGCTTCTGCACATATTTCACAACAAATCCATGGATTGAGTCAACAGAAACGAGTGCTTTCATTTTGAAACGGGTACAGGAAGTGACATATTCGACAGATAAAAATTAAAACTCCGGTGAAAGAAAATGTTCACTGTCTATTCTGCTGTGAACCGCAGGGCTGTCTAGATTTTGAATATGTCACAAACATACAAATTTGCAGTACTTCCTGTACCTGTTACAAATCAAAAGCACTCAATCCATACGTTTTTAACAAGGCTTGATTGGTATCGCAAGACCGGAAGATGCACAGCTTCATACAGTAGTGTTCTGGCATTTAGTTGAGTAAAGAACCCGACCTTTATTCAAGGTAAATACAGAATTTTTACCAGCAGTTCCGCAGCAGACACGCTGCCAGTGTTGACAACACACAACCGCGGCACGCAGCAGATCCACAGCGAATCCACAGCCAGTGTGTCCCAAGCGGTGATGGAATCGACATCGAAGGCTTTCCAGATAGAACAGTCATTTGTGATCAACCGGCTGGTTACCTCTGATCTAAAATTTATATTTCAACATCAAGTGATGAAAAACTACCAAAAAGTATCTCTTGGTATCTATATGCACAAAATCTAAATGTTATTTCTTGTCAGATGAAAGAGAATCACAGTACAACACAACAAGCTCTACACAACTTATCAATACGGGGCTATTATCATTAGAGAAAACTACAAAGCACTAAATGGCTTAGGCTTTGACTGCGGCTTGGGGCCATCTGCGAGTACCTCACCACTGCAGATGATTACAGCTGGCTATATGAACCATGTCCTAATCCTGGTGGACAGCTGAAATTAAAGCCAGGTATGGCCCTCTCTGCCTTCCCAGCATTCCCTGTGGTGAACCTCCTCCCCTGCTGAGAGGAATCAGTTGTTTGTGAGCAAAAAAAAATTCCAGAAGAGTCTCTAGTCTGTAAATATGAGGCACTTCTTAAAGCAAATCAGGGGCCACTCTGGAACTGCCAGATCAAAATGATTACTTTCCATTTGGTTCCTGCTTTGTTTCCTGCCTGAGATCACAATTTGTGTGTGTGAACCTTCCAACTTTGCAGACCTTATGTGGACTCTCCATTTTTATCTTCATAGTTATTTCCTGTTCATAATCTCTTAATCAAAGACATAAGTCATTTTAGTCTATATGGTTTGACATAATAGGCAACAGCAGCAACAGGACATCAAATGAACACACAGCTATCTGACCTCATTTATCACTTGAAATACTTTCTTTGCGGTAAACTGGTATCTATATTCATATGTTCTGAAGGAGGGTCGAACTTCCTGAAACTCTTTAAAAAACTGCATTATTGTTCATGCACTATCAAAACTCTGAGTATGAACTGTGGCCTGAACTTGGATAATGAAGATAGTTAAATGAAAACGTATTAAATTCAGGATTTATTGACTTGGACAGTTCCACCCTCTCTGAGGTTTGAATGAACACATTTATCCAGAGCTTTTGTTGCCTTGGGTGGGGATGGAGAGACGAAAGGGAGCATGTTCAAGTAGTTATTAAACTAAACCTAGAAGAGGAGCCAAAACATCTACAACAGTAATCTATAATTTAAGTAAACTGTGTGTGTGAAGAACGGGTGCAGCCATATTAAGGAATTATGTGGTTGAATGTCAGATAATTAAAGGATGTTTACTCTGTCTTTAAGTAGGGTTGCTGCAAGCCTACTGTGGTCATTTTGTTAACATCAACTCAATAGAATTAATGCTATCCGACGCTCGTGTTTGATCTACTGTAGTGTGTGTCTCGTAAAAAATAATAATCTTATCTTGGGTCTGATTTTGTCTCCTATACTGGGGACTGTAATTAGCAAACTACAAGGTTTAGGGGTTTCATTCAGGACACTTTTCAAGTCAAGATGTTGAACCATAGTAAGAATACTCTAAATAATCCAGGTATGATACAGATTTAAATTTGCTGTATTGACCAGCCTGTCCATTTTGTTTAGACCGTAAGCCATCTGCAATGTTGTTAGGTTTAATGAACTAAAAATGTGACATTTGGAAGAATAGAGTTTGCAGTGTGATGGTGATTTTTGAATGGCTACCAGGGAATTAGCACCAACCTATGGTTCCCTTGACAAAAAGCCAATGGAAGTGTTTATCAAGGCTTTAGGATAATTGCAGGAAATAAATATCACGATAATCACTTCCATGTTTGGTTCAGGAAGCTAATCTTCGCACATGTACGAAGCCTAAGAAACATCACCAGAATTACATTGCCAATGTTAGGCTACAAACAAACTATACCACAGTCACATGACCTCATCGTCACCACTTCAAACTTATAATTTGATATTGAATGCTTGCATATTGTGCGAGAGTATAGACAACAAGGATGTGAGGATGGACCAGTCAATGCTAGTTTGAATGTATAGCCGCATGTTGTAAAACTGCTTTTTTAAGACACATAACATAAGAAAGCCACAGGTGGGGTTGTTACCAATGTTTTTCATGTTGTAGAATAAATATTACTGCACGTGCCCAGTTAACATTACACTTAACTCTGGTGGCAACACATTCTCTACATGGCTCTGGCAGCAAGAACCATTATTCTGCAGGTAGCTAGGAGCTCAAACGGTCCAAAGACTGGATGTATTTCACACAAAAGGAAGAAATGTTTCAAAGCAATTCCGTGTAAAGGGAGGAATGCAACAAACCTAATTGGGAACGCACAGGACACACTTGAAAGTAAAGGGATGCTCCTTATTTGACTGCTTGAGTGAATCCTGTATTAAGCTCTGAAACTGTTATTTATTGTTAAACGATAGTAGTTGGGTTAGCTTTAATTTATTATGTAATTATAAAGACTAACTAAATTATCACGCTGCTAGCTAAATTACAACTTTTTTTTAAGAAAAAAGGTATCTACTGGCATCATTCAGGCGAACGGTTCAGGCAACAAAAAAAAAGATACCCAACCTAAGACTCTTTTAGCCCTATGTTGTACAGCTTCTTATTAAAGACACGTAAAAGCATAACACAGTCATAATAGCATTCTTACTGATTTATTTCATCTTGTAAAATGGGAAAATAAACACAGACCTTATCTAAACAGTAGCCTAAACAATAAAAAAAACTGTCCAAACTTGTTGCCAGGTTTTATTACGTATTCGTGCAGCTCGAACGGTGTGTTGAAACCATATAGTTGAAACTAAATGGAAACCTCTTCACCTGTCCATTCACTTATGCACCTGTGGGACTGTCCACATCTGTAAATCTGATATTTTGGAAATGTGAATAGCTTCATTTCCACACTCCTGATATCAGATATTAACAGTGTATATAAATAGTGGACCTTTGTGCTTGTATTTATCTGTATACACTCATGTATAGTTGTTAACACTCCGGTGTTTTCCTGAGGCTCGTTGTAGATGTTTTTCTTTCTTTTTCTTGAAAGTTTTTTTGTTAAAGCTTTGGCAGCGAGGGGGTTAAAGCTCCCCGTGTGACCGTCCTATCAGTGCTGCTCCTCGGTGCAGTTCCAGCCCACCGCCTCCTCCGTCCCTCCGGAGGGAGCCGCGGTTTGTGTGTGTGTCTGTGTGTGTATGTGTCTGTGTGTTTGTCATCCTGGCAGGACACACTCCATGAGAAGCAGCGCTCTCTCTCTCTCTCTCTCTCTCTCAGAGACGTGTAGCTGCCTTCTCCCCGGGCTGCGCTGTTTGTTTAAGAGCCTCGCGGATATTTTAACCCAAAGTGGAGGAGTCCTGGCCGTGGTTGTGTGTCCGTGTGTGTGTGTGTCCGTGTGTGTGTCAGTCGGTGAGTTTTCTCTCTTGGTGGATACGAAGCGCCGCGTGCTGCAGATCGCCCGGCGACAAGTAGCTCGCAAGAAAAAAGCTGAAAACACGGTAGGATACTGAGTGAATCCCGGCGGCTCCTCTACGTGTCCATGTTCTCCGGGCTGTTTTAAAAGGCGTGGGAGCGGGTGAGTGGGGATCCCGCTGCGGGTGAGTGTGTTGGGAAGTTGCGGGGAAAGGAAGGATCAGGAGTCGTGAGCGCTCCGGCTCCATGCGTCTTCTCTTGTTGCGTTTGGATGCGAAGCTAGAATATGTTAATCTCTTCTAGAGCTGATGTTGTTACACTTAAAAAGTAGCAGGACCACAGAGTAAATGAATAAAAAGCTATGTGTCATCTGAAGGGACTCATCAGGAGAGTGTGTAAGAACTCTTTGAAAAACATACATTTGTATTCAAAGGAACAGCTGTTGTGAACTTCTTTGTGCTCATCTTTACCTATTAACCTTGATCCATTGACTAACCCTAACCTAAATCAGTATGAGGGCGTAGGAGGTAGAGCGGGTCGTCCACTAACCTGAAGGTCTGTGATCCCATCCCAGTCTCAATCCCAGTCTTCTTCATTCTGCCTGCCAAAGTGTCTTTGGGCAAGATACTGAATCCCCCGGTGCCAGCAGTGTGTGGGTGATAAAGTTCTGCACATCGATGCACTGTATGTGTATGAATGGGTAATTGGCAACGTTTTAGTGGTCATCAAGACTAGAAAAGTGGTATATAAATACAGACCATTTATTACATAGTTGCTATTATGTCGTGCTCATCAAGAATATGTACGTTCTTAAAAATCAGCCAAAGTTAAGTGAGTTTACAACTTTATTCCAGAATCTGATGCTGTTTTTTTACGTTTTCATGACTTCTTGAGTCTGAATGATGCTGATGTAAATATAAGGCAGGGAAGGTTTTTGTTTTTGATTTGCTTGTTCATGTTTCTTCTACTATTATTACTATGTCTACTTCTTCTATCTTTTGTAGTAACAGTCTTAAATCAATCTAAAAAATTTAATTTTCAAGGGCACATTATCACAAATCAGATTTTCCCTCATTGGGCCTCACAAGGTGTAATGTCCTCTACCCTTAACCCTAGAGAAGAGACAAAAAAAAAACCTGATCATAAACTTTGAAAGTGTTTTAGGTACATTTGCAGCATCTCATGTGCACGCAGGGTGTTTTAACATAGTTATAAGGAAGAAGTAAATCCCTCTTATTCTTACTTTTATGATCCGAATGTCATTGTATTTGACATCTTTGGGTTGATGATGATACGAACGGCAGGTTGACTCAGTGCGTTCCTCTCATTTACTCGGAGACTCGGCTCTGTAGCCTTGAGCCAGCACCATCAAATTGGTATAACATGCCAGCTGTGAAAAAGAAGCGCCCTCGGGGGGTCAAATCTGCACAAAATCTCTCCCGACAACCAAAGAGTTGTCCAAAGAATACATGTCCTAAAGACACCTCAAGCGTGTGCGTATCTCGCAGGGACGACTGCCTGCTGTTGTGTATGTTGTTATTATTATTATTAGAAGCAGCGTGTGGTTATTAACCGTCTCTTGACTGATTCCTGGTAATTGCCACCCATTAGTTTTAATTAAAGGGATGCAGGATGCCTCGTCTTATGTTGCGTATAGCTGCCTGTCGCCTGAGGTCTCTCTATCTCTCTCACACCCCATAATCATAAAGTCCACTTGAAAGACGGTAGAAGAAGTGCTTCGTCATCACCTGCACTCAACCAAACCTGGAATTATTACAAAAGTGGGTTTTTAGTCCACTTTTTGGGGTTATTTATAAGTTTAATGGAACGTAAAAATGTTTTGTAACAATGCACATGTGCAGGGTTTTTTTTATGACTAAATGCAGCCTCATCCCTTTACTGGGACAAATCATTTTTAAAGCTGCAGGTTTTGTACTGAAAATAAGACACGCTTGCACATTTGGACTTCGAGACAGAGTTTGAACTGTCGGATTAACTGAGAGTGATGATGTGTGAAGACAAATGCGACAGTGAGGTAAAGAAATTCAAGGAAGGAAATCTTGCTTCCACTTATTATACCTCCCTTGCTTTCTCTTTTGCCGTTAATTACTACCGGTTACACTCGCTGAAGAGCTAATGTACTTTATTTGTACTTTATTTGTTCAGTTATTCTGGCTCTGCAATCAAGCTTCATTTGCATCCTGCATAAATAGATGGATCTGTGGACGGTGACGTCTTTGAGCCTCGGTTCCAGTCGTCTGTGGTGTCAGCTTTTATTTTGAAGAGAGACACAAGAGTCGGCCTAAGTCCACACAGACCATCCTAGATATCTCACCTGCCTGTCAGCGCTCTGCACCGGTGTACGCACACACACAGTGTTGAGGCTGAATTCCTTTCCCATCCAGACAGGAACACTTGGCTGCACATTTATGATACAAACCTTATTTTTCTCCTATGGTTTTTATACTTCATTTCCATGAATCCTTCCTGGTTCCTTCCAGCCTCCTTCAGACATTACAGGCTCTTGACAGCTGTGGGAGCCGGACTAATGACTTCATCTGGACTTCCCTCAGCACTCCGCTATTCTGAGCACTCGGAGCTCCGGAGTTATTCTTCCTCTCCTTCCCTTTTCTCAGCCCCTCACCCCCAAGGCACCCTTGACCCGAAGGGGCTGTCATGCTCATGTTTCACCACTCACTCATGTGGAGGTGTCACAGAGCGCATTGGTCGCATACGCAGCACGGTTGAGGTCAGATGGGAAAAACAGGCCAGTGTGATGTATCGCTTGAAGCTCAAATGCAAGCACATCCATTTTGCTGCAAAATATTTTTCAGGGGTCACGATGTATAGGTGAAATGAAAACCTGTGTTTGTGTGTGTGCATAGGTTTCTTGGAAGACTAGCTAAGGTTAAACTCAAGGCGCTTATGATACTTTAGAATCAAAGCTACTTCAATCAAAATAAAATAATTGAATCCATCCATTTTCCTCAGTTTATCTGAGGTCAGGTCAGGAGTCAGTAGTCTAACCAAGGTATTCCAGATGTCCTTCCCTCCAGCAAAGCTTCCTAGCTCCTCCTGGGGGAACGTAAGAATCCAAGTTCTTCAACAAGACGAGGTCAAAACCATGAATCTCGCTGGGCCATGAAGGTTCATTCCATGTTTTCCCCATATACACATAAAGTTGTATACATTGCGTATCTCTCCTGCTGGGTTGCTGACAGTGGTGTCAGCTGGTGTTAATTTGGCACAACAACGGCAGTTGCTGCTTTAGCTGTGTGCGTTCCCACAACTGGGATGCAGAACTCTGCACAACACCTGACATTTGATCTGAGAGTATTGGAGCTGCTAACAGTGAGGAGTCACACACCATGGTGATGCAGAAATAATCGTTTGTGCCAAATCTTTTGAAAGAGCAACAGCCAATGGGAGAAGTCCTACACCAACTTTCTCTGAATCATGCACATTCATGTTTGTAGGGGTGGCCAAAATATTGTTTAGTTTACATGTTGTTGCAGATGAACAAATAAGATACATGACCTCTAATTCATTCTGAAGTGTCTTCAGTGACGGTGACTGAGTGGATATTGTGACGGTACAAAGAAATCAGTCTTTACAGGATATGGGTGCAATGGACCACAGTAATCCGTTTAGGTCTGCAGCATCTGAAACATTATCCACGTCATCAGCCTCCAGGTCAGGGTCTTATCTCTTGATGGCATCACAGAAAGTGGAGTCTCGGCTCTGTCTTCACGCATCAGAACTGAGTAATTCACAATAAACCTAGAATCAAACTCAAATATGTGATGTTTTTAAGTTCTACACTGTGGAAATGTCTAATGTATAACATATTCATAATGTCAAATAGTATAAGTCACAGATGTGAACTGTGCTCACTTCAAACATCTTGACATTTTCTTTAGTAACTGTTAGTAGTAGTAAGTGGTTAGAGCTTTAAAGCTTAAAATGTGTAACAAAGTACATTTAATTTGTTTTTAAATCACAATTTACATTACTTTTTTGTTCTATAATCCACCAAAAATGAAAACTGCATAATCTACCTTCGAGTGTGATCCTTTGCCATTTTCCTCAGTTTTACATCATTTTATATTAAATAGGAGACTTGAATCCAAATTTGACAAACTCAAATTTTTTCCTCTGTCGGTGCCTTGACTTGCTTTGTTGACCTTTCTTTGTGGTTACACTGTATCCACTTTGAATCGCTCACAGTTTTTATTCATGGTTTGAATCCAGATGGAAGTAAGGCTACAGTTGTGATTTGGTTTCGTCCAGTGTTCCAGATAGGCTTCTTTTGTTGGTGTAATAATTAGGTTTGCTCTGGTCAGTGGTTAGAAAGTGGCGCTGGCAAATCTGTTGACAGACTTTTTTTAGGGTTCATTTCTTGGGTTCATAGTTCCTGAAATGTCTGTGTCTTCGGAGCTCAGTCTGAGAGGTAACCAAGAATTAAGTGATCTATTTTCTGGTTTAATGGCCTAGTTCTCTATTGACTGTTGATTTTTCTTGGATGTTTAATGTTGATCTACAGACTTCTGCAGGGCCTCTATGCAGTGTGTCCTCGCTCGTGTGTTCCACCCTGTGCACCTGTAGGTCATGGGCTCTGCTCTAAACACAGCTCGGCTTCTTTTGATATGCATCAAGCACATCACAGCACAAAGCTGCAGATACTGTTTTTTCTATCTCCTCTCTTTCTCCCAAGCTTCACTGGACTAGCCCACAGAATCTCTTTTTGACATCACCCTCTCCTGTGAGCATTTTGTAGTCCAGACAAAAGCATCAGGGCTGAAACTGTAGCATAACATGAACCTTTTCTCAACCTGGAACCATTTCCAGGGCAGGACTGATTTATGCTTTGTTACCTGCAGTATATGAACAGTGCCTGTTCATGCTGGGCCCCTTTCATGCTGCGTAAATAATAGTGATCTGAAATCAGATAAGTTTCTTAAATTAAACTCTGGCAATTGAAGAAGCCACCGGGGTCTCCCAACAACTCTCCCTGGTTCACCTGGAGTAGCTCTATCGAGAGACCTCCACAGAAACATATCTAACTTTACGGGACAGATGTCTTTTTTTTTCTTCTTGATCTTGCAAGACGACCATACCATTTTTCTGATGACACTATTGCCATTGGTTTAAACTGTATTAATTAAGCAGACCTCCTATTTGTAGATATATAATCATATTAATATCTTTACTTATAAACTAAGGGTGTCTGAGCGATTACTTTAAAGGTCTTGCTCTCTTAGTCTTTAGCGGAGATGATGATTAGAAAAGAGGTAAACATTTTGGAGCTGTACCCACTAGAGAAAATAACCATACCCATGTGCGTCTTGTTGATGTGTCTCTGTTAAGCTTAGCTGGTGAAGTGCATATTTTTCACGATCTTTCAGTAAGTGGGTCAATTTCGTGCCACACTGGGCATTGCACAAGCTCTAACTTGTGTGTTGGCAAATCTTAAATTGATACTTAAGGCTTTTTATTTAGATGTGTTTACCTCTATAACTTAATTCCTATGTTTCCCAGTTATTTCTGCCGACTACACATTAATGCTGTACTAAAGTGACATTTTATCTCAAGGCCGTCTCTGTCCTCCTCCCTCACCTGTTGCTCTTCATTCTGAAGACTGGTGGTTTTGAGTTTTAGAGGAAAAAAAAGAGAATGCTATTTCACATTGAAGTTTTGTTATTTATTATAGTTAATTACCAGATGAACACATCCCACACAGCATTTAACCTACACTTCACCTGGGTGTTTCAGTCCAGTCATCATCTGTCCTCTTCTCATACATAATACTTTCTTCTGATCTGTTTGGGGATTGTGAGGAACATCTATTCAGATCCTCCTTTATGAATTTTATGTTTGTGTATTGTATCAATATCGAGAATAAGCTGTTCTTTTCATTTAATAGATTTTGATCTGAAAAGAATGTATCCAAAAGATATATTTAACATTAACAATTTAATTAAAATATTGTAATACTGTGTTTAAAGTAATGCTCTAATCCTTTTAAGTTTTCACTACCACCAGTAGCCACTTTCTTTAGTTTAACTTGGCATTAAGACTGGAAATGGGGGGGGGGTCATAGCAACATAAGCTTTGTCTAATGGTGTTCCTCTTCACTTTTCTTCTTCCATTCCAGAGGAGTGACCGTGTCCCTGCCAGGCCCGCTGGGAGAGGACCATGGCCCTGAGTGATGTGAGCGGAGACCCTGTGGCCTGCAGTAATGGAGGGCACCATCCCCTCAGCTCCAATGGCAATGCTCCTTCAAACACCAGTACAGTTGTCAGCAACAGCCAGGACCCTCTCACAGCTGCCTGTAGCAGTGACTGTCTCTCCGCAGATGGAGATGAAGACGTTACACTAAAGGACGTAGCATCTAAAGTGCAGCAGAAGCAGCAGAGACCAGCAGTTTTCCAGAGAACAAATAGGCTGAGCCAAAACGGCGCGACGGTCAAACGTAATGGCTCCCTGAAGAACCTTCCACCCTCCTCCACTGCCTCCTCTTCCTCCTCCTCCTCCTCGGCCGCTGTCACAGACTCCCAGAAGCTGGCCGGCAGCCACCCTCCTTCCACCCATTCTTCGTCCTCCGCCTCTCCTCCTCTCCAGCCCCCACCACTCTGCTGCCAGCACTGTCACTTCCACTCCGCCTTCTGCTGCCCCTGCGGACAGCAAGACTGCCCGCTCTTTCAGAATCCAAGCACAGGCACCGTCCCCGGCTCGGTTCCCCAGCCCGGGACCACTTCATCCTGCCCGTGCTGCGCCTCAGGCTGCACATACTCTCACCCCCACTCCCATCCTCCTCACTCATCCTCCCCTCTCTGTCTTCATCACCACCATCACCAGCGCTGGCAGGAGCACCTCCAGAGTCATCCACACGCAACTGGAATCAGGTACGGGGAAGGGGGAAGGAAGAGTCTTTCTGATGTGTGTGTGTCTGTGCGGATGATTGTGTATTAAGCGCAAACACATCCCCAGTTTGGGCACCAGGGTCTCTCCCACAACCTGCTCCCCTGAGAGATCACGCTGGGCCTGAGACTCTGGAGGAGGTGGTAACCGCTCAGAACACAATGTTTTGGTTTTATTTGAGTTATTTTACCAACAGTTTTTCCCAGATAGAGGCCTGATGCATAATTTAACCACTAGTGCATTACATGGTTTTCACTGCCATGTTAAAGGAATAACACCAAGTGATTATTGGAATATTATTCTTCATATACAGCGTAATGTCTTGACCTAATGGTTTTAACTTGTATCAGTTCATGTAAACTTTAGTCTGAGAAAGTTTTTAAGTTAAAGTGTGTTTGATTTTTGTGCTTCAAATTGCAGTAGCAGTTTTTGGTTGAATCTCAATCTGAAGCTCTTAATCAACTAATCAAGTGGTAATCTCTGGATTTTTTGGGGGAATAAATAATTAATATTTAAGCAAAAAAGCTAATGATGAAAAAAAACATTTGAATAAGTCACTTTAGGCTCCAGCAAGTTATGATAGAGATTCAGACTTTTTGATGGTTTGTAGACCATTGAAAGGGTTAGTAAAGCTCACCTTGTTTAGTCTTTGATTCTGATTATTTCTGTTTTTCAAATGAAGCCTGTGTCCTGAATGTTCCAATGTTGAACACAGGCTTCTAGAATCATGTATATTCCACTAACTGTGTGTGGAGATAGGAAGTGGGTTGGAGTTCAAGTTTTGCCCTATGTGGTTGACAATGAGGACCCTGGTGTTGTTATACTAACGTTTTTGGGGACTTTTTATGGCTTGTGTGCTCAAACCTCCCGGCTGTCGGGATACAAACAGCCAAAGCAAAGTTTATCCACCAGATGAGAAAGGAGTTTTCCAAGTTTTTCTTCAAATTATGTGAAACCTGCAAGCAAAGCACACACACACACATGTATACACATGTGGCGACCATCCCATCTCCCGTTCAAAAGCGAATGTTAGCATTGAACTCATTGGTTTGCTAACTCTGCTTTCTTTCCTCAACTGATCCATATTTAGTGAGTTTCTCTTTTACTCCAAAACCACAGGCCTTCCACCGCATTTGAAACTGGAACCATTTAATGCCTTGCATAATCATTTGCATAATCCCGTATTTACCATCTCCACGGAGCAGGGGTGCAGGAGGTGAAAGCTTTGCAGCAGTAATTATTTACTCATGTCAGCTCCTTTTTAACGGTAGCGGCACGTTGTGGGGAATCTGAGAGATGAGACTTTATTTCTCCTCATTTACTGGACGTGGAATTTTCCTGAGTCAAATTAAGTCGGATCTCCCCTCATAACCATTTCATTAGACAGAGGGGCATTGTGGGTGGCGCTGAAAGATGAGGTTTGTGTAGCCACAGTGGGTATGTTCACCAAACCTGGTGTGCACACATTAAACCCTGGGTGGGCAGAGAGAGGCAAAACAGTATTGTGTTGCAGGCATCTTCTCCAAGCCCTCCACTACTCGGTTTGTTTTTTCTTTCTCAGATTTTCCTCTTACTCTATTAACACTCATTCTTTCTTAATTCCCCCCTCTCTCTCTCAGTCTGTCCCTCCCTCCTCCGTCTCTTGTTACACATGAGAATGGGGAGCAGATGTGGCGTGGGATGTATGCGTCTCTAATGTTGAACTGCTCTCTTATTTACCAAACAGGTCGCTCTTGTTCAGCAATGACAGGTTTGAATTACAGGGCCTGGGTTTGCTCCAAGACTACCCAACTCCCCCCTTTCCTGTTCTGTGGTGTTTTAGTGTGTGAGTGTGTGTGTGTGTGTGTCAGATGCTGAGATTAGACATATAGGAAACAATATACCTGCCTCGGTTGTGTAGTTTTGCCCTGAACCCAGACATTAACAAAAAAACCTTCAGACCTTGTCTCCTTTTTTTTCCAGTCCATCGCCCTCGAACTGACGGGTGCTGGAGTTTGCTTCTAAAATATACCTTACACAGACTCACTCACACACACACACACACTGACACACACACACACACACACACACACACACACACACACACACACACACACACACACACACACAAAAACCATGGTCTTCTATATTCCTAATACCCCTGATAATTTGAGGGTATAGAGTCAGACAAGATGGTGTCAGATATCGGTTTGATCTGCCTCAGGGCTGTGATTTGCCAGATTAGCCGTAGGATTACTTCTGTGATCACAGCACACTTATGTCTCATGCACACACACACACACAGTAATAAGTTGTAACATTAGCTCTTCGGAGAGACCGTTTTATGTGTGTTTCACAACAGGGGGATTTTTATGCCTCAGTTCTCAGCTTCGCAAAACATTAATCCATTTACCAAGATTAGCTCATTCTTTAGCTTCCTTGATTTTCTATTTTGAGAACGATCAAAAGCCTTCAAGCCTCAAGAAAAGCTGAGGAACAACTCTGCAGTTTCTGTTAAGTGTCTAAAAAAAAAACAGAATCAGCGATCCATCGTAAATGCGTCGCACTTTTCTCCCTCTCGCTCTCACTGGGTCTGTTAAAGGCATTAGGAACATGTCTGTGACTGCTGTAAGATTAGCTCTCACAGCCATTTCATCTGTATTATTTAAGATTTGAAGGGGGGTGTCCTTGACATGTCAGCTGTCTGGGTCAGGTCAGAGAGCCGTCAGGTTTTAAAGGCCTCAGGTGAAAGCCTTTAAGCCAGTGTGGAAATGCCTGAACCCCAGTTGTGCCACTGAATGTGTTGCCGCTCATAAGCTCTGCGTTTCAGCACTCGGAGTAAAAGTAAAAGTAAAATTTAGCACCCAGCTATTTAGGGTTTAGTTTTCTGATTCAACTTTTAGGAAGTCAACCAGTCACTGCTGTTGAGCAAAAGCTCAGAGTGTGCAATCCAGACTTGTTAATCTGGAGTTAGGTAGACACACTTAGACCAGAGCCACAGTTTCAAGACTGTACTTGGGGATTAAAGTGCACACTTTTCAAAATGTAATTATGCGTAGCTTCAGGGCACCTGAGGTTCAGCTAACCTGCTTCTACCTGCACTGATGACCCCACATGAGCCATCAAACAGCTCACTGCCACTCAACCATCCGGGGTCACGTCGAATATTTGACCTCACTCATTGCTCTCCTGGAGCGAAATGTTTCTGCCCTCCTCACCGATACCTCTTGCTGCGCCTCTAGTTGTTTATGGCAACCACAACGTTTGGTTTATATTCATGTCTTGTCAGATAGCGAGAATTCCTGTGTCTCACTCCCACCGACGCTGCCTCAGGAAAGGTCAGCTTTTATTATCTTGAGCAAGTTAGAGTGGTGTATTTGTAGGCTGCAGGTGCTTTGGCTGCTATGACACATGGGAGAAACTGTATGAAAACATGACAATTCCAAAGTGCTGAGCAGTTCATCATGTGTAATTTAGCAACTTTTTATCATCTGGATGGGGCTTAATACTTTTAGTAGACAATGCGTCTGCACATTCCTGAGCTCCATGTACTGCAAAGCCTTTTATTGTTTATTTCTTTGTTGTTTACACCAAAATACGAATCTCTAGATTTTTCTTTACATACTGTTTATCTTATATTCTTTCTTTCTATTCTTACCACCCATCTTCTCTGTGCCTCAATCCCTTGCTGTCTGTCAGACAACCAGTATCAGAGAGTGATCTCCGTCCTCTGTATTGGAGGGTGTCAACTTGACAAGGCTTTGCACATTATCGAGAATAACAACTGTATGCAAGGCCTTTGAGGCGGTGCATTGTCTAGTATTTCGGTCGTCTGGACGAAATAAGGCCTTCTGGTTCTTATTGATGAGATTTACATTGCTTCTCTTCAGAGCTACATTTCCATTGAAAACCTATGTGAGTGCTGTAGGTCTCCCTTTATGTGAGTCCACTGTTGAGTTTGAAGGTGTTATCTTACTAAAATGTTCATAAGGATTTTAATAATAGTAATAATAATAATAAAGTTGTACATTTCAACACAAAGTAGAGTTTAGCTGAGACTTAAAAGAAGACTCAAACTCATTTCCTTGCAAATGTTTTGCAATAATCTGTGAGATTCAAGTGTTATTTGATTCAAGTGCAGCGATATATAGTTTAGTTTCTATATAGTCAGTAATGTTTGTAACTGCAATAGGAATTTCAGTGGTTTTTAATGTAAGCACACAGAAAACTAATAGTTTTTTGAAGCACATATAAAGGCTAATTCTGAAGATCTGCAATAATGTGAGTGAGTGTTGACACACAAATTGGAGTAGTTAATCAGACAAACCTGCAGGCTTTGTGAAAGGCAACACTCTAAGTGTGGAGTTCTAAGATTTGTTTTTTTACAAATGCAGTATGCAAACAAACTCACAGTCTGTTTGGAATTCCCTCTGACACTGAAACTATTCTGTGTTGAACAGGGATTTCGCTTCATGCATTCCTCTACACAGGACCCACAGAAGCAGGTCAGAAAGAGCTTTTTCTTCCCTCAGGGAACCGTTCATCACCAGCTTTGACAGTTAAAGACTTTAACATGAATATTTTAAGCATTTAGCTCAGTTTCTACTTCAGAGCAGATAATAATGAGTGTAGCAGTAACATAAGCTGCTGTACTCGTCATTATTTGTCTGTCACTGCAGGGAGATCACAGAACAAAATAATTTACAAGAAAAAAGGGACATTTAAAAAAATAATTGTGAAAGCACAGGAAAAGTATACGTTGGAGCAGGTGATTGGGGGGGGGGGGGGTGCATCTCAAAGACACCTCTGCTGGTTGTAAAATAGGGATAATATGTGACCCTGAGGGCCCCTTCACCTCCACAGTTAATCTGCAAGGAGAGAGAAACGAGCAATCTGGGTGTCTTAAAAGCTTGTTTCTTGTCCTTTTTCTCTGTTGTTTGTTGCCTCTTTATATGCAGCATATATTATGCCTATGTGTTAAGTTACACTTTCTAAAACTCACCTGAGAAGATGAGATTGTGTTTGGAAAGAGTTTATATTGTGTGGCCCCTGGGGTTTGTGTGAACGCTCTGTGATAGATAGCTACTGACATCCTGTGTCTAATCCCCTCTGTGCTGCAGCAGAACACAGACAGCTACAACGTTAGGGCAGGATTAATGTGTGATGCATACAAACAGTCGGTACAAAACAAAGATACACAGCACAGGGATGATTATGCGTTCTATATTTTATAATTAAATGGAATAATTGAAGACTACCCATCAGTCTACACTCAATAACCCTTAATAAATTGGATTTATACGACACCTTTGAAGGACACTTAACAAATTTGTAACATTACTAAAACAAATAAATAAAATATATTTATTAATGAAATAATAACTTAGGGGCTAAATTAAAAATATAGTTTCAAATCTTTATTTTTAAATGTGCAGAAAATTCTTAAAATTGTTTCACTTTGTCACAAAGGGGTTTTCCAACAAAGATAATATATAATAATAATTAAAATTTGAATTTACAACATGAGAGAATGCCTAAAATGTGACTAGGTCTAATAACTAAAATAGTAATATTCATCTCTGTGTGTAGCTCTCCTGTGGTGCTCAGTCGTACGCTACACTTCCTGTGTATGAGGCAAAGCCCATAAAGATATCCGTCCCAGATCAAAGTCCCATGCTCTCCCATAAAGCATGATCAAAGCCCCTATTGAGCACAGCGTTGTCATAACTTCTCATAAGCTGGCCGAGCAGCTCGCCAGGCCTCAGCTGGATAAAGATGACTTGTTGCTGCTGCCTGGTTAAGATTATTATCACACTGTGAAGGGGATAAACCACTACATGTGTCCAGACTGGCAACATGTAGTTGACTTTGTGAAACTTAGTTCTCTTTGCATGGGCTATACATTGAAGAATAGCTTGATTCTGTAATATACAATAAAACGAATATATATTCAGGTTAAAATATTGTGTCAAATAGTAAAGGTGATTGTCTGAAACCTCTCTAACTGGTTGTTAGCAATGGTCATTTTACTGTTGATGAGTTGTTCATTTACAGAACCAAAGTCAAATAGTAAAATTTAATTTCAAGTGTTCATTGTAACTACTGAAGTGTTTTCCCTTTAAGAGTAGCGAGGTTCGGTGCGTTTGTCCTAAACAGGAGCTGTTTGTCGCTGTGGCGGCAGAAGGCTCACAGATAAAAAGAACAGTGGCCTCTTGGGGGGGAAAAAAAGTGGCCTGGTGCGAACAAGCCTTTACTCTTCTTCCAAATCAACAGACCGAAAACATCGTCACCACTCACCAAAATAACTGAACCTGCAGTGCCACATGTAAATCAATTAGAGATTGTAATAGCAGCAAAGTCAGTGTATTACTGCTTCTCAAAATGCTGCAGTTGGAATCCAAAGATGTTGCAGAGCATCTTGGAGGGTTTTAACCTGCTTTTGGATTTAATTGTCACTACTATTTATTCTTTCAGACTTACAAGTTATCCATTCTGTTATTTTGCTATGGTATGAAAAAATTCATTATAAATAGTGTTAATGAGAAACAGAATATATTGTAGGCATACTTAGCAATTGTGCTCACAGATGAAAGTTTGTGGATAAGACATTCGGACTCTGAACATTTTTTATAAAATTAATTGTATGACCAAATACCAAATATAATATATTAAAGCACAATATTGGATTGAAATTATTTATTTTCCTCTATAAGTATCTGTGAGTCTTGGACCCTAAATTAAAAAACAGTGCTTGGATTTCTTCTTTGTTTTGATTTCTTTTTGCTTAGAATAATGTTACTTTTCAAGTGGGACACTTTGGCGTTGGTAGTACTACTGTAGGTCTGTACAGGACTCCTAATAAGCCGTGTTAAGACATGAACTCTGCACAATGTCTCCAAAAAGGAGTCCAGACATTCGCCAGAGTGTGCCACACATCAGATGCTTCAGGTGAGGGGGCGTTGCAGCAGCCAGAGACAGGGTGATAATATCAATTCCGCTGCAGAGATCACATGTTTTTGTTTACAGCACATTGACACCGGCATCGGCCCTTATCACCAAAAGCTCTCTTGACATCTTTGTCACATTTTTGTGTCTGTTGTGTATAAAGAAACACCTTGAATACACTCATTCACAATGCATCCTGCAGAAAATCTCCTGCTGTGTTTCAAAAAAGGATCATTCTGATATTCTGTGGAGTTTTTTTAACTTGAGGGCTGGGCGGAGAAAGTCCGGTAAAAGTCTGGAGCCTCTCACTCTGACATTTGCTTTCTCACAAATAGCCCCTCCGGAGAATGTCTGCAGATTATCCAGAGTTTAGTGCATGTGCATTGGCAAATAATACATTGTTTTGAAAGCTGGGAGTGATTCTATCTGTGCAAAGTGTTTTAGCATCCCCGTATCACTGTAACAGCTGTTGGCATAGAATTAGTTCAGACTTGTGGCTGCAGCTCCAAACTCTTTTCCACACAAAAGGTTCAACTTCATGCTTTATGTTTCCTTTTTATGCCAAGAAAAGTGGGTGAGGCAAAACAAACCTGTCATGTTTGTGACTCTGTAGATTTGGTTCATTATCTTTCTCTACCTGACTTTCAAAGGAGACCAGCATTGTATTTTAGTTTCTGGCTTTTGCACAAAACTGTGGGTGTGTTTAAGGTTTAAAACAAACTGAGGGGGTGATTATAGACCAGCACAACATTTAAAGTGGTTCAGAATTACATATTGCTTCAAAGAGACCATTAGGTTCAGTTCAAGTTCAGCTTAAATTCACTTAACAAAAGTTTGGCTTTAAATATTTAGGTAAAACGTGTAGTAAATCAACATTGTATCACTTGAACTTCACTCTAATGTAGCACAAGCAGCAGATTGGAGCTGCCGTTTTTTCAAAAACAAAAGTTAAGTTTGAATAAATGAGAACTGGCACTTTCTTCATTCAAACTAGTTTGATTGCAGTCCATAGACCATACCACAGACTAATTATGCTCACACGGGACTTTTCACATTTGTTGTCACAGAGACACTTTGTCGACAAAAGTTGTTGATTAACAGTCTCATTGTTTTCTGTTATTTTTCTGACTATGAAAAATCCCCAAAACTCCACATGATGCTAGATATTTTGTAGCCATAATTATAAGATCAGCATGGCTGTGTTCTCAAGTGTCCCCCTTGATTTCTATTAATGAGTGATCATTTTTACAATGCCCTCTGCTAGACCTTAACAAAAACTACTTGAAATGATCTAATTTGTTTCTTAAAGGGATAATTTACAGAAAAATATAAATTCACTCATTATCTTCAAACGCAGACAAAACAAAAACCCCTTGGCAGTGGTAGATTAATAGTTGTCATTGCATTTGTTACCAGAATTATTTGGGCATATTTATTCCTTCCTAATGGAATATAAAGTATAAACTATAAATAATATATATTACTATTTATATAATAAGATGTATTTATATTCATAGTACTGGCAACATAAATGATAAACAACACCTTATGAACGTTTACTTGGAATTTTCCAGACACCTCCATTACCAACACAGACACACACCTTCCTAGCAAATGCACACACATTGTCTACCCCTACTCACAGGAGTAGGGATGACAGGTTTTGACTCAACCATCATCATTATGTCTTCTGGCCTCTGGGCCTCAGCTGTCGCCAGGTCTCCTGAAATCATAATGGTCAAAATAGTGTCTAATATCATCTTTGTTCCATTTCATCTTCCTGAGATACAGTTGATCTTTAAGTTACTATTGATAAATGAGGCTGGAGCGAAAGGCACAGCTGCACCAGGCGTCTTTTTATCATCAGACAAGTCTGAGATGTCACAGCTCCAAAAGCAGAAAAGCAAACAACATAAAAATCCTACCATACAAAAGGTTAGCAAATGATCGAAGAGGGAGTGCCAGAGAAAAGGAAAGAGAAGAAGCGTTGACCCCTGCAGCTATAACGCCCTCAGATGGCCCATATTCAGACAAAGCAAGGACAAGTAAAAGCACAGAGGAAAAAAGATTGATGGTGTGCGATGAGGTAATAACAGAGGAAGAAAAGCGGTGCAGAAAATCTGCCTTTTCTTTCCCTACTTTGTTAATGAATGACATCAAAAGAAGCGTCAGACTGAAGCTACAGGCTGCCATTGAGTGAACATGAGATCATATGTCAACACAGGAAGGTGGAATTAGCGATTGAAGGGAATTTGTGGCAACACAATCCAAGTATGATGACAGTAATGTGTTTGTTATTATGGCTTCTATGGACTTTATTTTAATTAAGACAGTGACTGTGGCAGTGAGGTTCAGGTGATGACTTTTAGCTTTGAAGTTCTAATAGTGTATTGGTTGTGTGGCCAAGGACTCGTATCCTGTTTTGCCTTCGGAACAGTGTATTCAAAGTACTACAGGGTTCAATGCTCTTTGTCTTTTTTTTTTAAATTGTGACTTAAAATTCAACTCATGCTGAACAAGTAAGTTGCCAAAGCTCAAAATTGATGTGCTCAAATTGTAAGGTCCGATCATCAAGCCAAGCTCCTTGACCCATCGACTCCTCCAGACCTTCAAGGAAATAGAAGTTGATTTGCTTTCAAAACTATGGGAAAAACCTGCTGGCTTGTCCATATGTGCCGTTCTGTGTGCCAAAATGTAAATATATATTCAAAAAAGATTTCACATTTCTCTCTGGTATGTCTGTAGTGATAGGAGGAGGAAACCTCAAACAGGCAGGATTGATGTTTCCACCACTCAACCAATCTGGCTTTTCTGTCTATATGACGCAGCATTTCTCTATGTCTCAAAAGGCACTGAGTTTGAGGCATTGTCAGAAATTCAACTAATTGTCCGGCACAACTTATCGCCGGTGCACTGCACAACACACAACAAACTCATGCGTCTCAGAAATGGGGCCAAAAACATGCTTAAATTGCATTCAGCATAAGACTTGTTACTTACACAGGTCACTGTCTAAATTGTCTCTCAAATGAGACATGGTGACTTTGCCTAGACGCGTGTCTTTGTCTTTTATGCATCGTCAACACTGTTTAATTAAGTGAAATGACTCATCTCGTTTTAATAAAGTGTCTTGGCTTTAACAGGGGAACAAACTGGCTGAAATAAATGGGCTTTATATCAGTCCAAGACATTTCTCTTTCTGTACTGTCGGTCATGTAGTTCTTTGGTTTTTGTTCCGGTCACTGTGACCATGTTCAGTCAGATCTCCTGCTCTGTGGTCACTGCTCTGCAGGTCTTGTTGCACTTCTTTTTGCCCGTGGGAGGAAGTTAAAGGGTCGTCGGTGCAGCAACAGGTGTAAAGCATTGGTTCCACGTCTGGAGGTCTTCTAAGAAAGCCTGCTGCTCTCACTGAACACACATAACCATTTCTGGCTGGCGTGCTTACAGTTGCACTGAACCATGCAGTGTGAGGTTGGCAGGTTAAGAAGGATTTCTGGATTCAGATTTTCTGCGCACGCACTTCCATTCTTCTGGAACGAAGATTCCTTCTGGCACTTTTCTCCTTTTACAGACGGTCATCTTTTCTGCTGTAATTATGGATTTTGATAGCACAGGATCCAAAAAGACGTACCCCCCTTTTGGATCCTTGCCTGAGCACAGCGCTGGATCTGTGAGCTCTCGTAAAGATGAGACTTGGAAGAGCCCTAATATAGACGTCATGCTGACTGACAGCTTGTAACTATTGGCTACGGTGCTCAAGTCCTGCCTGTATGTCTGGAATTTGTGCGCGACCGTATTTCATCTCCAAGAATTCAGGGGAATGGCAGGTGCAACCAGAAAAGGCTATGCTCACCATCTATGCAGCCATTGAAAAAAACGTCATTCCACACATGTAACCACGTAGACAACCATTTCTCACTGCTGCAGAATATATATACGAGTAGATTAGATTGGTTGATAACTGTGAAATGTATCAGCAACTGTTTTTCACACAGAAAACAGAAATTCAGACGAGAGCCCAGTGTCAACTGGGATTGGCTCCAGCCCCCCCACAATCTTTGAAAACGATAAGATGTTGTTCTATTTTCTGACACTTTATAGATTAACTCACTTCTTGTAAAAAGAAAATCTGGGAGAATCAAATGTCTTTCATGCCTGAGAAATGACTCAAACATTTCGATTTTCAGGCCATACATCTTCTTTGGCAGCCAGACATAAAATCTTTCTATATCTTCACAAATGGCACATGACACATTGGTACCACATGAGGCATGTGTTTGATTATGGAAACATAGAAGCTTGTGGTTTCTCCTCACAGTCACATGCAGCATCTAGACACGGCTGGTATATGAAAATGTACCCATGCTCATACATGATGTTGCATGTACACAGGGATGAGTAAAATAATCTCCCCTACTCACTGGTTATTGCACTTAAACTCTGGTTGTGTTGCCCTCCATGTGATAATGAGTGTGTCCCCAGCTGACCTCCATTTAAACTCCGTGTTTGAACAGCACTGGCCTGATCCAGTGTTTATTGGAGGCCTGCTGGAAACACGATGCCCTGTGAATCACACTGTGTCGCTGCTGAAGCTAATGTGTCAGGTCCTCCTGTAAGTTATCACCAACACTGATCCCTGATTCGGGATGCAACAGTGGCCTTAAGTTTTGAGATATTCTTTCCTTTTTTTAATTTTAAGGTTTTGGGGAGGTTTAGTAGAGAAAATATTAAAGGCTTATTTTTATTTGTGATACATATACATTTAATGTGCAAGACTGTGAACATCATTTCTTTAAGAGTGATGGAACTACACATCCCAGAAAACATTGTGAATGACCTCTTTCCAATGACTCAAATTAGTATAGTGATATATTATGGTCTGTATCTTGTATGTAGGTATATAGCGTTTAGTAACCTAGTAAAGTCATGCTGAATGATCCAATCACTACCGATCGTATAGCCGGCATAATTTTCCCGGTTGTGGTCAACATTTCCATCTTAACAACAAGCTCCACCAATCAAACGCGTCACTATTACACCTAAGATTATGTGTATATATATATACTCAAACTTTAACTGCTCTCATTCAGACATTGGGTTTAATTATTGAACTGCTTGTTTCACACACCATTAGCTCTGCTGTGGTTTAATCCTTTACCCCTGTGGGTCTTTTTAATATTTACAGTCTTATTAATGTCATCCTGCTGCACACACAGGCTCACTTTGGGGGATTGTTAATATCCCTCCAGTATCTGCTTTTTTACCCAAGAGACTTTGTGTTAGCACACACACACACACACACACACACACACACACAGAGGCCTACTTATCAGGCACAGTCCAGTGTTTTTCTACCCTAACTAGTCTCATGATGTCATTTGTACGGGAGCGCTGGTAGCCCGGGCCTATTTCACGGCTAGGTCGAGCCCCTAATTGTGTGCAGCGTTCCAGCGAGGCACTAATCAGGGCGAGGCAGGCCCAGCAGCCTGACGCTTGACACTAATTGCTCCTGCTCAGACCTGAAGGCCTTGTTCATGAAATATTTACCCACCCATCTGTTGACAGTTAACCCCCGCCTCGTCTCTGATCCTTCACCCGCACCCCCCCCCGGTACAGATAGAGACGCTCATGCTCAATAACAAGCACACACACACACACACACACACACAAAGGCCAAATATGGTCACGTTTATTTGAATCACAGATGATATCTACATCAATATCTTTTGTTAACTGAAAACATCACACACTTATTCATAGACTTATTCTGCTACTACACTGTGTTTGTACAAACATCCCACCCCATATATCACACATACAGTAAATAATCTCTCACACATCTATTTGAAAATAAATCCTTGGTCCCTATACTTAATATTTTACATGTCATGCACAATAATCCTGTCATTAGTTCCATGAGCTAGTCTATTGGTGTCCGGGTCACAAGGTTTGTTTCTGACTGTACAATGTCAGTATTGTGTCAGTTTAGATTCAGGTTTCTCTTCTGTCTTCTGTCAGAATTTCACAAACTTCGAATCGGGTTGTCTTGTATAGCTAAAGACTTAAACATGCTTCAAGCAGGGTGCTTGTTATATTCTTGAACAGGGTCTCAGGAAGCATTCACACCTGTTTCATTGTTTAACATGGTTTCAAATTGTAGTTTAGGGACCAAACCCTGGTGGTTTGATCCGGACTGAGACCACCTCTGAGACCACCAACTACATATTGTCATTTAGCTTTTATAGAAACCAGTACAACAGTGTGAAACTGTGAGAGGAGACCCCCATGTGTTAGATTCATCAAGTATCCCTTCTCTCTATAGTCAGGTCCTTCAAGTCTGGCTGCTCAAAACAACTACAAACTCTATTGCCTTAAGAGACTGTAAGAAAATACCAATGCCAAAACCATTCTCTGGCTCATTAATGTACTGTACATCTCCCACACCATTTTGGAATTGACCAAAGATTTCACCACATCTTTCCCCAGCACTGCGGAGCTTGTAGGGCCTGTAAGCAGACACACGTTCACATGGTTTACTCTCAATCACACTCAGTCCCAAGTGCTTCTCTGTTTCTCTCCTCTGTCAGCGCAGCGCTGAGTGAGCGGCTGGTGGTCTGTGTTTACCTTATTAATTAGCCCAGTGATCCAGAAACACTCTCCCTCTGGTAAATAGAATAACACTGAAAGGTTAGTCAGGGCCCGGAGGAGAGGGTAAAGAAAATAAGAGAGGGCAGGAGGCGGGGAAAGGAAGAGAGAGAGAGGTAGAGAGACTTTGATAGAAAGAGAGGGAGGGAGTGTGCCAGCATTTTCAGTTTGCTTTTGAGCCGTCATGAGTAGAAGTGATCAGAGTCGGGGAGGAAACCTGACGCGCTGGGTTGTCATGTTGCAGAATTTAGAGCCTCTGTGATCATCAGTCAACACCATGTCTTTCTTCTTCAACCACACTACCACCTGGCCTTTTCTTTACCACCATTTATATTTGAATCTTGGATGCGCTGCAATGGCGAATCCTTTCTTTCCTGCTTTTTGTAGACAACCGACAAATTGAGGCTAAAATCACAATCTGAGGAACAGAGATTGATCACATCTGGATAAATCTGAAATTAATCCCTTAAAATTGCTACGAAAAGATCACCTGACATTTTGCAAGGAACAGGATAAATTATTACTGTTGACTGGACGGATTCTTGGTCTCATCTTTGTCGTTTTAAGAGTCTGGGCCCTAATGGCGGGAGCAGGTATGCTACGCATCTTTCCAGTTGGCTGAAGTGAATACAAATGGGAGCAGCGCAGACCAAAATTCAAAACAGGCCTTTAGTAGACAAATAGATATGCCTGAGAGCACTGTTATGAATCCATTCCAACTATTTCCAATAACTCGGCTCCTCCATTTCGGGCCACATATCTGTCCTGAGGTTCAAGGCCATACATGGAAAGCCGAGAGGGAGAAAGAGTGCAGTCAAAAGAATTACATTAGCAATACAGAGTTTTCCCTTGGTTACTAGTTCAAAGAAGGGCGGAGGAAATGTGGTTTTGATTTAGCATTGTTGGTTTAAAGCAGGTTAAAGGTCACTTTAAAAGTCCGCCTTACAGAAAAACAGTTTTTTTTCCAACTCATGAATAATTTACTGTGTTGTAGCACACAAGAACCCAAAGTTAGAATTCAAAAAAAGCATGATTAAATAACTCATGTTTTTCTACGTATCCAGATGCTGTGTGTGTGTGTGTGTGTGTGTGTGTGTGTGTGTGTGTGTGTGTGTGTGTGTGTGTGTGTGTGTGTGTGTGTGTGTGTGTGTGTGTGTGTGTGTGTGTGTGTGTGTGTGTGTGTGTGTGTGTGTGTGTGTGTGTGTGTGTGTGTGTGTGCTTTTAACAGTGTGCTCCAAAGTGGTGCCACTTGACATCTGGCTGTCATGTTAATGTGTCCAGTGAAACTTGAAGGGATTTACGGCCGTCCTCCCCCATGGAGTGAAATTCCTTGCCAATAGCTCGAGTTAATTTGCGCCTTCCCATTACCACTAATTACAGCATTCCAAAGATTTTACTCTGACGGCATAACAGGCTAAAATACGACAACAACCTTTTTGCCTCTCGGGCCAGACTGCTTAAATCGCAGTTGAAAACGTCTTGAGTGCTAATGACCCCGATTGGCTGTGGCAGAGAGCGACCACTGCACTCACTTCCTGGTCCTTGGTGCCATTTGCCGGATAAATTAAGGCCGCTTTCTTTATAGTAGGGATGTAAATCCAGCATGTGATGCACAGGGAAATGCTTTTTAAATCATTTTAGCGTTTGATTAACTCCATTAAAGCTGAACATTTATCTTTTACTAATGAGGTTTTTCTGAAATTTTAATTCGAGGAGTGGTCCATCTGCTCTGCCCCCTCTACTCTGTGTCTGTGGTGGAGTCTGGTTATTATTGACATCACAGTGAAGTGACAACTCTACTCTCCCTCAAACCTCCACCACTGAAACTTCCCACAATGAGTATCAGGGCAGAGGATATCCAACATAGAAATAGTTTTTCCTCTTGTGATAAAATCAGTACCTAGACATTAAACATAGCCACACTTATAAATAGATATATGGTGTGTGCTGTGAAAAATACAACATCTGTTCATTTCCCTAAATCTTTTGTATGGTTAGACTTATATTATATTAGGATATTAAGTAAATGTTTATGCCCTTTGTAAAACTATCACTTTTACTTTTACTAGTTTTGCAGATTAAAGGATATCTCAGGATCTCCTGACTTTTTGACCTTACTCCTCCTCGCATACACCAGTGTCTCTCCCATTTAGCCTGTATCATTTATCTCCAGCAGCCCTGCTGTGATCACATGGCCATATCTGATTCTCCTACTTCCTCTTCTTCCCTCCTCCTCACCTCCGCCCGGCGTGTCCGCTGCTCACAGCATACCAGACGCTACTGCATGGCTCCCAGGAGGAGCTAACGAGAAGTCCAGATAGATGTTCAGCAGCTGAAGGCTTCGCGTGCGTGCGCGTGTGTGTGTGTGTTCCTATGCCTAAACCATTTTAAGCATAGGACGTTTTTGGAAATGAGGACATTTTTGACTGTTCCCCACTACTTCAAAGGGCTGTTTGAGGGTTAGAATTAGGTTAGGGTTAGGCATTTAGTTTTGTTGAAGTAAGGGGCTAGGGAATGCATTATGCCAATGAGTGTCCTCACTAAGATAGAAGTACCAACGTGTGTATGTGATTCAAAGCTGTCAATATCAGAGGCCTGATCAGGCGACATTATTCAGAGTGTCTGTAGTGTTAATGTAATCGTATCTGGTGGAATCATAGCTGCTGGTTAGAGCTCTTTTTTGATTGATCTGATTTGAATGAAAAGGTTTGGAAGGGGTCACCTCATCAAGTTTCATAGGCGTAGTATCCAATTGACAAACCATTGGGACCATTTGGGGCTTTAATTTGGTTCTGACATCTTCATCCTTGGTTTGAATTCAGTCAGAAATCCTTTAGGATAATCTTTAGCCAGGCAGGAATTTCTGGATCAAATCAATCAGTGTAAATGTTTATTTCTTGCGTATGTCTTGAGTTGTCTGCAGGAGGCATATGAAAGAGAAATAAGGTTTTCTTTCACATCTTAAAAGGAATTTCAGTATTATGGTGAGATCACTGAAAAGTTTTGACAGCCACATCAGTTTTAATGTCTTCAGTGGTCCAGTACGAAAAGCTGTGTGCTGCAGAAGGCAGATAATGAAGAGAAGATCTTGCTGAGAAGTCTCAGAAAGTCTGTTTTGGGTTGGCTATTGCTTTGACTCAAAAATATAAACCTGATTTATCTCCCTCCTTTTGTTTTTCAGCCCTGCAAGGCCCTTTCGATTCCCCAAAAGGTAAGACCTGCCAAAAACGGTTTCTCCTCTGTTGATCTTCTGGATTGCAAAGCTCTCCTCCTCCCTTTATTCCTGACATCCATCCATCACTCTTCCTGTGGAGCTATCATTCCTTAGTAGTGAGTCATGAGAGTTATTGATGGGAGTTGTGAGACTCTCTGTGTACCTGGCCTCTGTTACTCATGGGCCTAGATCTCCTCATCAATGCATTATGCAACAGTAAATGCTGCAACCTCAACTTTAATCAAGGAGAATGATTGACGGAGGATTAAAGCTTTTCCAGGGTTTTGCGTTACAAAATCACAAATGCGTTGAGTTTTGCATACAGATGAAGACTAAAACCTGAGACTGCCTTTAATACTTACAATACAGTTAAACAGGCAAAAGCCTGAAGCAAAACGTAGATGAAATAAGCAACATTGGATATTTTAAATCTTCTTTTCTTCTTACTGCCAGTTTGTTGACTAACTCCAAGTCTCCTCTTTGTTCCAGCTATTCTGAGCTGATAGCCGATTGGCCAGTGGTGGTGCTGGGGGTGTGCACAGTGCTCATTGTGGTGTGCGCCCTAGTGGGCGTCCTGGTGCCTGACCTCCCTGATTTCTCTGACCCACTGCTGGTGAGCATAGACCTACAGGGTCTCATTTCTGGATAAATGTAATCGAGCCTCCTGCAACACAAAGCTTCCAAATAACCAGCCTCATCCCAGAGATGTAACATTGATGGTCTGATATTGATACTGGATAGTACACGCAAATGTGAAATCACAAGTATGATATTGCAGTGTAATGAATGAATTCTCTTTTAAATACATTGCATCCTTCTCTGTCTTCCCAAAGGGTTTTGAGCCACGGGGAACAGCCATTGGCCAGCGACTGGTCACATGGAACAACATGGTGAAGAACACAGGCTACAGAGCCACACTGGCCAACTACCCCTTCAAATATGCTGACGAGCAGGCCAAAAAGTAACTTCATGCACATTACATTACATTACATTTCATTTAGCTGAGGCTTTTATCCAAAGCGACTTACAATAAGTGCATTCAACCTCGAGGATACAAACCCAAAACACAAGAATCAAGAAAGTACAATATCTTCAAAAAAGTGCTACTAAATTGTTAATTTCAAAATTGTATTCAAAGTATAGTCTGAAGAGGTATGTTTTTAGTTTGCGGCAGAAGATGTGTAAACTTTCTGATGTCCGGATGTCGATGGGGAGCTCATTCCACCACATCTCTTACATTACCAACACAACCAAGGAAGATCAACTGTTATTGTTGTAGAGTATAGGAAAAACTAAATATTTTTCTGTTTATCAATTGAAGGGTTTTTATCCAGAAATTTTATTTTTTTTATTTTTTATTATTAAGACTAGTCTCTTACTACCATCTCAGAATGTCCCTTCTTCTACAGAGGACCCGTGGGAGACAGGGTTCACGGGGGAGGAGAGTATGAGGGGGGTAGGAGGGGGCCAGAGGAGTTGAGGGATGCTGTTGATAGACACACTGAAAAGTCTGAATCCCCTCCTGAAAGAAAGGGGCGCGATGTAGAGATATGTCCGTCTGCAAGGTCGTCCTCTGTCCTGTCAGGGGGAGTCTGTTCACTCATCAAGGGCAGGTCTTTGCTTGTTTGTCTCTGTCTGTCCCTCTGTCGTCTCTCTGGGTCTGTCCATGTATGACTGTTCATGCTCAATTTGAAATAATTGCTCAGAACTGATATTTTAATGAATATATAAACATAAACACAACCTTTATTGAAACCAGAATATTTTGGTTATTGTGTGTCGCTGAGCTGAGATTGAATCACTTCATCTCCTCCACTATGACGTTGCAGTTTGAATGACATTGACGTGAGGTCACATCGTTCTGAATCAGATTTTCTCTCCACGTGGCTAAGATTAGAAATTCTAAAAATGCGGCTCCACTCTGCTGATTAGAAAATTGATCCTTTCAGCAGCAGCCTGGATCTTCCCGTCTCTTGTCTCCTGCCGTCTTTGTCTTTCTCTCGGTCGCGCTCCACATGTCTGTCTTCAGATGTAATTGTGTACTTATACATGTACGGTGTACCAGAGGCCTCTGCTGCTGTCAGCAAGCTTCCCCTGCCTCATCCCCTTTATCTGTCAACCACTCTGTCTCTTTCTCTCTGACAGTCACCTGATTGCTCTGCCTTTCCTGTTTGTAGCTAGGATGTGCCTGAAAATATGTGCGCACGTACACACACACACCCACGCGACACAGAGAGGCTGAGCCATAATCCTCGGTTGAAATACACACACACAAAACACAACACTACTTGGCTGCAGTATTATTCTTGCAAGATCACATGCCCAATCAGAGCCACCATTATGATTATTATAATAATGACAGGAGTATCCCAGAACTGTAGGGAGTCATTTATCTGATTTTGGAGGGAAGAGCAATTACTGCTGCTTATTTCATCACCGAGCTTCAAATCCGCTTCCTTCGTTTTGTCTCATGCTGAGTTCTGGACATGTCAACATCTCTGTTCACTGTTTGCATGAGTTCATAAAAGACCAAGCGGGCTCCACCGGGGCCGGGAATGATGAGATGCTAAGGTTTTTTTCCCCTCTTGTAGGGGGTGTTTTCATCTAAAAAATTCTCAAAAGCACACAGCACACTGGGTGCTGGACAGAATTAGTGAAAATCAGAGGACAGGAATGACTTCCAATGAATTCTTCCATGAACTTTTTTGTTTAGAGTCCCAGGTAGGTAACGTTTCGGACACAGGCCCTTACTCAGGTCTGAACTGCCGTGCGGGTGTCCTCGTCCTCGGATTTTGGGATTTTCCTCTCAAGCCTTTTTTACATTGTCTAGTTTATGATAAATTATCTTAAATATACTCCATCAATGTGAAAAGAACCATAAAGCCCAAAGAACAATAAATGCATTGTCAACCAAAGATTTGCTTTGAAAGGAAACAAAAGTCCCAAACTCTTATCTACTGTTATTTTTATTAGCTGCTAAACTGAAGATTATTTCTCGACCAACCTTTTCAATGTTGCCATTGAGTCATATTTAATAAAGTTTACATCTGAGTAATGTTCAAACCTTGCTGTCTTGCAGTCACCAGGAGCCCCGGTGGCCAGAGGACCACTTTGACAGAGACAAACGACACGCAGAGTGGGACTTCAGCAAAGAGTTTTTCTGTGATGTGCCAGGTACGTTTCTTTAATACACCAACATACAGCAAACCAGGTTACAGGTAAAGCTGAAGCAAAAAATTATGAATTTCCATGCAACTTCCAAAGGAAAAACATTGTGTTCTCGAAAAGCTTAGAACATATATATTTTAACAAATTGTCATATTTATTTTTAGTATTGATGTATTTTTAAAGACTACTGACAGGACAGGGGGCCCTCAGATTCTCCTTGCCCTGCCCTTGGATATGACTCTGTCTTATTGGACATGTACTTTGGAAATATGAGAAGTCTAAAAATTATTTATTGAAAAACTAACTACTAATTCCGCCCAAATGAGTCACATTAGTATGGGCTAGTGTTCTGCTACTAGTTATTTTACGGTCTGATTGTTTGTCTCTTATTTCCCAGCTATTAAAGTTTCAGGGAAACGTTTTCTTTCCTTAAAGTAATAACACTTTATTTAATGCAGGTGACAGTTACTCTCGATTGGTGTTCACATCAGCTGAGGGGAAGAACCTGTGGAATATTCAGGCCATCAAATCAATGTGCAACCTGGACAACACAAGGGTAAGTACATGAAACAGCCAAACCTTTGTCATGGGCAGTGCTGAGTGATGCAGAAGAAGTCATCATTAGTTTCTATATTTATTTTAACTCACTTATGTATTATTGTTTTTTCCTCGTCTCAGGTACGTTCTCACCGGGACTATTGGAGTCTTTGTCAGCGCACCAATGACGCCTCCTGTTGCCCCAGCTGGACGCTTGGTAACTACATTGCCGTCCTCACCAACAGGTCGTCCTGCCAGAAGATCACCGAGCGCGATGTGGCGCACACGCTCAAGATCCTACGCTCATGCGCCAAGTACTACCACAATGGCACACTGGCTTCCGACTGCTGGGACATGGCCCTGCGGCGAAAGGACCAGCTGAAGTGTGCCAGTGTTCCCCGGAAGTGCACCAAGTACAACGCCGTCTACCAAATCCTTCACTTCCTGGTGGACAAGGACTTCCTCAGTCCCAAGAGCTTGGAGTCTCCTCCGCCTGTGCTCAAGTACAGCATGCTCTTCTCCCCCACAGAGAAAGGAGAGTCCATGATGAACATCTACTTAGACAATTTTGAGAACTGGAACTCGTCAGATGGCGTCACCACGGTCACAGGCATAGAGTTTGGCATCAAACACGACCTCTTCCAGGACTACCTCCTCACAGACACAGTGTACCCTGCCATAGCCATAGTGATCGTACTGCTGGTCATGTGTGTGTACACACGCTCAGTTTTCATCACACTAATGACAATAATTGCCATCATCAGCTCTCTGATTGTGTCTTACTTTCTTTACCGAATGGTCTTCAACTTTGAGTTCTTCCCCTTCATGAACCTCACGGCTCTCATCATCCTGGTAGGCATCGGGGCAGACGACGCCTTTGTGCTTTGTGATGTGTGGAACTACACCAAGTTTGACAAACCCCATGCCGAGCTGTCAGAGACAGTCAGTGTGACCCTGCAACACGCCGCCCTCTCTATGTTTGTCACCAGCTTCACCACTGCTGCAGCATTTTATGCCAACTATGTCAGCAACATCACCGCCATACGCTGTTTTGGTGTCTACGCTGGGACGGCCATTTTGGTCAACTATATCCTCATGGTGACATGGCTCCCAGCTGTGGTTGTGCTACATGAGCGCTACCTGCCCAACATGTTCACCTGCACCACGCCTCCGCACCCGCAAAGAGGTTACTGCACCCGCACATTTTGGGCAGGACTCTGCCAGAAGGCCAACAAATGCCTGTTCACTGTCTCTGAGGCATCCAGGATCTTCTTTGAGAAAGTGCTGCCATGCATTGTCATCAAGCTGCGCTACCTCTGGCTGTTCTGGTTCCTCGCCATCACCGTCGGCGGGGCCTACGTAGTCTGTGTCAACCCAAAAATGAAGCTGCCGTCTCTGGAGCTGGCAGAGTTTCAGGTGTTCCGATCTTCGCACCCGTTTGAGCGCTACGACGCAGAGTACAAGAAGCTCTTCATGTTCGAGAGGGTTCACCATGGCGAGGACCTTCACATGCCAATAACCATCATCTGGGGGGTGACCCCTTTGGATAATGGAGACAACCTGAACCCCAAAAACAAGGGGAAGCTGATGCTGGATAACACCTTCAACATTTCCAGTCCGGCGTCTCAGCTGTGGATTCTCAACTTCTGCCAGAGGCTGAGGAACCAGACTTTTATCTTTCAGTCAGAGGAGCAGGACTTCACCAGCTGCTTCATTGAGACATTCAAACAGGTCAGTGCTGCATGTGCACTAAATATCCAAAAGTATTACAGTAGTAAGTTCAGTGCCAGTTCTAAGCCTGGCTGTTCTCTTGTCCTGTGTTAAAACTCTGGAGCTACTTCAGAATTATTCCGTATCATTAGTGACACCTCCTCAAACAGTTCTACAATATGCTGTCACTTTTAATGTCTGTGTGCTGGGCGTTGTGTACAGTTTAAGGAGCACAGTGACGTGAGAAAACTTTGTGTATATCCTACCTAGTTTATCTGCAATGACATTCACTTGTGGTGTATATATAAGTTTGAATGATTTACTGAATTGCTATAATTTACGCACATTGGCTATTTCAGACGTCTGTTAAGAAACGACAAAATCTTCAGTCCCAAGCTCTCAACCTTTCCAAATAAAAGCCCTGTAATTCAGCTGATATACAGCAGTACAGCTCAATTGAATTCATGTCGTGCTTATACTTAGTAGACAAATTACTTAAGAGGAAGTGATTCAATGAATTTTGTTACCATGACACAGATCAGCCCCTGGCAATGTTTGTGTCAGTCCGATATGGTGAAATATAAATATCTAATCATATATTAGTATTATTATTATTATCATCATATTATCTAAAAATGATCTGGATGCTATTTTGACAATTGTGGAAGTAGTCAGTATGTGTTTTCAATATGAATGGACATTGAAGGGCACTCTACCCCAGTATAATGCAAAGTCCAGACTGTGACCTGATAAATTAACTCGTGTTTTAATGTCTGAAGTTTTTAAACATTTTAAATTTAAGTGTCAGTTGAGATAATAAGCCGTTTATCTTTGCCCGATTTGAACAGTGGATGGAGAACCAGGACTGCACAGAGGGCTCTGTCTACCCCTGCTGCAGTCAGTCCACCTTCCCCTACAGGTCTGATGTGTTTGAGTTGTGCATCAAGAGAGCCATCATGGAGCTGGACCGCAGCACCAACTACCATCTGGACAGCAAGACCCCTGGGCCTCGCTTTGATATCAATGACACCATCAGAGCCATAGTGTTGGAGTTCAAGAGTACCTATCTCTTCACACTGGCCTATGAGAAGATGTACCAGTTCTACCTCGAGGTAGGGCCCATACTATTTCATGTTGAATTGTCTGCACTTTGTCAGCATCATCTGCCCACAAACTCTCTGTAGCAGGGACTTGTACATTTTTTGGGTTGACTTGTTCAGTAGATACATGATGAGTTTTCAGACGTGAATGCTTTGTGGTTTAGGTCGATGCCTGGATCACAGAGGAGCTCCGCTACGCCCCTGCAGGCCTGAGTCACGGCTGGTTTATCAGCAACCTGGAGTTCTTTGACCTGCAGGACAGCCTGTCAGACGGCACCCTGGTTGCCATGGCGCTGTCGGTGGCTGTGGCTTTCAGTGTCATGCTCCTGACCACCTGGAACGTCATCATCAGCCTATATGCCATCCTGTCGATTGCTGGCACCATATTTGTCACCGTGGGCTCCCTGGTGCTCCTGGGCTGGGAGCTGAACGTCTTGGAGTCTGTGACCATCTCTGTGGCAGTGGGGCTGTCGGTGGACTTTGCGGTCCACTACGGCGTGGCCTACCGCCTGGCTCCAGAGCCCGACCGGGAGGGGAAAGTGATTTTCTCCCTCAGCCGCATGGGCTCTGCAATCGCCATGGCTGCACTGACCACCTTTGTTGCCGGGGCCATGATGATGCCCTCGACAGTGTTAGCCTACACCCAGCTGGGCACGTTCATGATGCTGATCATGTGCATCAGCTGGGCCTTTGCTACCTTCTTCTTTCAGTGCATGTGCCGCTGCCTGGGACCTCAGGGCACCTGTGGGCAGATTCCCCTGCCCAAAAACATGCAGTGTCAGGCCTTCACTGAGGCCACATCCACGAACCCCTCAGCTAAGGGGAAAGGCTCTGGCCAGGCCAAGTACCAGCTGGACAGCAGAGATGGGCAGGTGGAACATTATGAGTTGGAACCGCTGGCCTCCAGTCAGAAAACTGAAGACAAACCTATTGATGAGGATGAGGTCTGTACTAAGCTTTATAATGGAGTCCCGCCACAACACCACACAACCCCTTATTTGCACATTCAGTATAAAAGCAAAACTGAGTCTGTGAGAGCTGGCACTGAGAATGGGTTTGTAGCCACACTCAGCGCATCTTCCAGGTGTCCATATACTCAAACCACGCCCTGCACCTGTGGGGACCCCACTGCTCCTCAGCCGTCTCAGCAGTTGAGTCCTCCATCCTGCGCTCAGCCTCCCCAGGACTCTACTTCCTGTCCTCCCACCCCTCAGCTCTTTCCTCAGACAGGAAACACACCATGCAAACAAAACACTTCCATCTTACCTGCAAATGTGGACCCAGTCTACACACACGTCGAGTGCCGCATGCACTATATACACTGTCACCCCACCCACTTCCACCACTGTTCACAGGGAAGAGTGGCCCCCAGACAAGGACCTGTGCACAACTGCCATCTCAGGAAGTACTGCATCCACGCTGCCAACCTGCAGGCTGGTTCAGCCAGAGAGCAGAAGTCCACAGGCCCAGCATGTGGCTCAGACTCTGCAGGACAGGACGAGTATCAGAGACCTGAAATTAGTCAGTCAAGTCTTGACCAAAATACCAGCGTCAAAGCCCAAACGCAACCTCACGCTCAGTGCCCCTCCTCGTCACTGGACTCATCGCACACAGCCTGTCACGAAAGACAGAAGACGAGGGACAGAGTCCATTGTTGTGGTGATAACCACGTATCCACCACGACCGCAGAAACAACAACCCAATTCAAGGCTTGTTGTCAAATCCCTGGCAACCAGGAGAAGCTCGAAAATATTCCCGTCACACGGGAGCAAAGTGTCAAAAAGTGCAAGCGGAGCTCCAAGAGTGAGCGGGCGTCCTCTGCCTCTCCAAAGAAGCTCTACTGTTTTAACAGGACGTTGAAAGTGAAGTGCAATTCAGCTTCAGAGTTTAACGTGCCAAAAAGTGAAACCAGCGTGCCTCCTATCGCAATAAACACGAATCCCTCATCAGAGAGTTTGTGTTGATGATGAGCGGATATTTTGATCAAACTTGATCCAGAACAAATGGTAAATGTCCAGAAAGAGAAACAACCTACTCAGTGTTTCTGTGCAATGAAGCAGTGTTCAGGATGTGTTTGCTGATCAAGTGCCTCAATGTGTTTTATCAACCAGCACGGACCCACTTAACATAATCTGTTTACATTCTCTTTTTTTTTTACTCACCTTTTCTTCACATGACAGATTCTGTGCTTGATTTTACAGTGAAACACACGCCATTGATATAAAGCTATATCACAGTGGGAAATAAATGTTCACTTTTACTTCACAAAGACAACTCCATTCAAGTAAAGTGTTCAGTGTACAGCAGCCATTTGCACCGACAGGAAATCGTACAGTAAATGTTGTGATATTGTGTAATTATAGATATATACATTGTCAGATACGATCGCACCAACTTCATCTAGAACGTGGCAGATTTTACAAGCTGATAGAAAAAAGTCGGACACTTTTTGTATTTTGTGGGAGCAAGTGTTGAAATCTCTATGTTGTGTTCAAGTCTCCACATGCCTCAGATAAAAGATGTACTTTATGATTAAAACGTCCTTTTTTATCACTATTGTCCTGCCGTCTGCTTTTGTCTGCTCTTTCTGTCTTGTCTACACACACACACACACACACACACACACACACACACACACACACACACACACCCAGGCCATGAAATGAGATGAGGCTCATTTCAAAGCAGGAATATCTTTAATCATAACAGTGTACACCCGTTTCATTGTCTCATAACTGCTGGCGCCTCCAGTGATATCTGTTACATCTGGCCTGAGGTCAGTGCCCGGATTTAAATGGGTCTGCCTGCCCTCTGGGCTCATGTCGGCTTCATTTACACAAGACTAATGGATCATATTTTATTACTGGTTGTGATGCATATCTCATCTTCTCAAGCCTGTGAGTCAGAGAACATCATCAGGGTTCTTACTCAGGAACTGTTGACGTTGGAAAATGGGTTTGGGAATTTCCCTTTTAAAAAAAACAATTATTTTGGGAAAGGTTTCATATATTTTTACAGAGAAAGCTGCTGTGTTGTGAGGCGCATTTAATGTATTGTATAAAGTAAATGTAGTTCTGTGACAGCAGCTGTTGGCAATGGTTTAGCTTGTATGAAAAACTTGAATTTTACAACTAAATGAGTTATGTAACATCAGAACAAACCCTCACATTGTAATAAACCTTTTTCATATCCAAATGAGTTTTCACAATCAGTGTTGAAGCAGCTGTAACTAACATTTTTACAATAAAAATAGAGCAAATTCTTTAAGAGTGTGAAAGGTGTCAAAAAATTACTGAAGATGATCACTTGAATCTCCTTATCCATACATGTGTACTGAGCTTTAGTGTCTCTCAGCCTGTTTTGGTTTTTGGGCCTGTAACGTCACTCTTGTGGCACTTTTTTCTTTTTTTCTGCAAACTGTTTTCAGAGAAATTTCTCACATTCTTAAAAATAAGTTCCCAAATTTAATTTAAAAAACAATTCATTAAGATCTCCCCATCATATTTTTTTAAATTATAAAATTACCAGGGAAAGCCCTGTCTCAATGTAATCGTTTAGGCTTGGGTCACCTATCCAGCTATAGAGAATGTTCAAGGTAAGACCAGGCAGCTAAGTCAAATCTAGAGGCACAGTTTAAAAGAAATGTCAAACTAAATGAAAAATGCCTCCAGAATATGTAAATTTTCACCACTTTCTAACTTTCTGCAAATTTTGGTAAGAATTTGAGCATGTTAAAGCCCTCAAAAAGCCAATTCATTTGCCTGAAAAATAATAATAATAATCCTTACAATTTCAATAGGGCCTCATCTGACCTTTGATGTCAGTGCTCGGGCCCTAATTAATTAAAAAGGAATAAAGTCTGAATGCAGTGACCTCTCCATAGGGAGAGATTTTTTTGTTCATATTGGAACACGTCTTCGAAGTAACGAAACTGTTAGTTGTGTGTTTCTTGGTTGCCCTTTCAAGACAAATATTTACAGCACATTTTATACACACAAAAAGAGAAAGCATGATCCACACACAATAAAAGATTTAAAAGCCAGTGTAGTTGTATTTGTGTCCCCATTGCAAGTGTCAGATACCTCTAATAATGTGAGAGCTGGCTGTTCTGCTGATGGATCATATGGTGATGTGGAAACTGAGTCAGTGACAGAAAGTGATGATGGTGTTGTTGAAAACGTGCCCGAACTAATTTAGCGAAAAATAGCCGTAATATTATTAAAATTGGAAAAGATATTTCCTATTCCAGCAAAAGTCGTAGATGAGTTATTGGAAGAGTTGCATTGTTTTTGTTAAGTTCAGCTAGTGTACCTGTCACAAAGCGTACAGTTACAGAAATGTTCCAAAGCCATAACCTCCATATTGGTCAGGCTGTTATTGAAGAACTTGCCAATTCTGTATGTGTTTCTAACCCTGTGGCTAAACTTTTGGGAAAGTTTGGCCCTCTTGAATCTTCTTACAAAAGAAAGCAACAAGCTAAATGTTAGGGTTGTAGAGCCTATTGAATATTATTTGTAGACCAAAAGAGGTAATTTCATTACATCCCTTTATTACAGTCAGTGCAGGAAATACTTAGTCACAGTAAATGACTGGATAGTGCAGTTCTAGGGGAACTCTTTTGAGCCCCTCACCGAAACTGAAACCTCACATTCGAAAAGGACTGAGAGAGCACATATTTACTTGCTTGATGTGTTAAATTCCCAGCAGAAATTTAGGCTGATAGTTATGATTAACAAAATAATAAAATCCTGCACAACTGAAATGCATCGTGCTTTGTCCTTTTTCTTTCCAAGGGCAGGTTCACACCGAGGTGTGAAGTTGAAGCACCCTGGGAGACTGAGTTCTGGAAGCTCATCTTTGTCTCCAGAACAAAGAAGATATGTGGTCTCTATGCGGCCCAACTATTGTTCACAACTATTAGGTCCCAGCATTTAAATAAGTAATAATTCATGATTAAACGTATATATATCTCAATTTAAAAACCTGAAACTATCTGAGTGTTAAATCCTACTTAATGACAGATAATGTTATATTTATATTGCAACTTAAATAAGGTCAGAACTCTGTTTCTGTTTCATAGCTTTTATTATTTTTATCACAATATTAAATCACATCACCAGGCTGCTGTTGAATAAACACTTTTACAAACAGAATCATTTTGGCTTCATCACACGA
Organism: Limanda limanda; assembly: GCF_963576545.1. Lineage (NCBI taxonomy): Eukaryota > Metazoa > Chordata > Actinopteri > Pleuronectiformes > Pleuronectidae > Limanda > Limanda limanda. Next base: position 18,716,652 of record NC_083653.1, read on the forward strand.
TCATATATTTTGGATTATTTCACATGTGAACAGACTTTATGTGATTAAACATGAATCATGTCTCATGTGTGAGTTTTAATAAAGTTTGTTGAACGTAAACAATGATCAGCTGTGATTGATAAATGTGTTTTTATGTGGATCTTCATCAGTTTGCTCGACTTCATGGATCCACACAAAATCTAAATGATAGAAAATATTTTCCATGGAAATATAAAAAACAAACCAAATACAAAGATCAGAAAATAATGAAATATTTTTACACACGTGGAAAAGTCGACTGGAGAAATAACAATGAGTGAGAAGTAAAAGGAGAAATAAACAAAGCTTTACAAATAACGAGTTTAATATTTAAATTCAGCAGATTTGTCTTGAATAAACACGATGAATAAAATCTTTATCTCTAACGGCTCTGATCCAGCGTCACAGAGACTTTCACATGTAACAGCTTCAAGGAATCTATAATGCTAAAGAATGGAAACATCTTCTGAGTGAAAGTGTGTGTGAAGGTGAGAATGTGTTTGTTAGTATCTAGATCAGAGAACAACAGTTTTCCTCTGTTCCAGTCCAGTTTCACTCTGATCCTCTGGATCTTCTGCACAGAGAGAAGAGATGATCCTGATGGTGACGCTGCTTTGTATTTACCATCATAGAACCCTATTCCCCATAATCCAGACCGATTGTTTCCCTTGCTCTGGATAGACTCTGCTCTTACACTCAGTGCCCAGCGTAGACTGTCTCCAACCAGGACGTCCCAGCTGTGAGTCCCTGAGTTAAAACCCTCAGATCCCAGGACTGAGGCGTAATAATCAAACCTCTCTGGATTGTAAGGAAGCTTCTGTCTCTCTCCTAGTCTCAAACTGGTCAGATCTTCAGACAGGACGAGAGATGGACTAGCAGAGTTTGGGTCCAGAACCACAGGACTGTAGGAGACCATGTCCTTCATCTTGTTCCAGATGTTGAAGCTCAGGTTGCCCAGATGTTTGGCCTCGTCCATCAGAGCTCCTGAGGCCAGCTGTGGATAATCCAGCAGGGGGCGCTGCTGGACTCTTTCCACTGCAGCCTTGTAGTTGAGCAGGAACGAGACGTCTTCAGCTCTCAGCTCGTCCTCTGTGGTTCTGATTGTGTCTGAAAGAGACGTTATGTCTCTGCTCAGAGCCTCAATCTTCTCCTTCATCATCCGACTCTTCTGCTTCTCTTCCTCCCTCAGTGCAGCCATCCTGGCCTCCTCTTCCTCCTCCAGAAACTGATGAAGCTTTTTAAACTGCTCCTTGATCTGCGTCTCTGTGCGTCCGGCCTGGTCCTTAATGTGTTCTGCTGTTTGTTCAAACTCTACTTTAACACGTGCAAAACACTGTAACTTCTTCTTCAAGGGCTTCAGAGTTTCTCGAAGCTGCTTCTTGTGTTGTTGTGCAGCTTCATCGATGGGTCTGAATCTGTGGTCAGTGTGTTTTTCTGAATCGCTGCAGACGAGACACACTGGCTGCTGATGGTCCAGACAGAAGAGTCTGAGTTTCTCTGAGTGCAGACTGCAAAGAGCAGTTGAAGAGCTGTGATCTCTCTCCTGTAAGAAGGTCTCACACAGTTTCTTCAACACCAGGCTAACAGGTGGTTCAATCATTGAATGTCTTCTCTTACAAAGTGGACACTCTTTTACTTCTTTGTCTTTCCAACAGCTCTTCACACAGTCCTTACAGAAGCTGTGGCTACATGACAGAACAACAGGATCTGTGAAGACATCACGGCAGACGCAACAGCAGAGATCCTCTTCTAATCTGGAAGCCATTGAGTCTCCAGGTGAAGCTGGAAACAGACAGTCAGTCAGTCACAGCTCCACGAACTTCTCTGAGGTTCCCTTCCTGTCTGAGTCGAGGTGTTTGTTGAGTCTGTGACGTGCTGAAGTCTTTTTAAAGAAACAGAAGCAAAGTACAAACAAATGGACACATTGTCAGAAAATTAAAAGATGGTTTTATAAATTCAAATCAGCTCAAGTTTGCTCATTAATTTGTGTGTGAGTGCAGTAAAAAGTATGACATCATGATCGAATGATTGTATTTTTTGTCGGGATTATTATACCTTACGTGTGACACAATTATACAGTGTGACTTTGGGCATTCAGAAATTGTGGCTGTCAGAAACATATTTAATACAAGACATAAAGATTCCTTTGATCTATGACCACTGACACTGTCACTGCAAGAGTGGAGTTGTTGTTTACCGTTCAGCATCAAAGGATTCATGGTCCCCGATACAGAACCTTGTGCTTTAATGGCGTGTAATCAAACTGTCACACCGTGTGACGAAAAATCGATCTTTGAATAACTTTGTATCTCCATCTTGCATCTTGTTGTGATGACACTCATTTCAATTTGAAGTTGATCTGAAGTAAGCCCTTGTACAAGTACCTCAAAGTAAAAATGTGGAACATGGCCAAAATGGCCACTAAATGCAAAATAGCAGGTTTCCTGTGGCGTTTTTCCAATTGCACCCTAGACTTTTTTGCTTGTCTGGTCATGATACACCTGTGTATCGATTTTTGTGAAGATCGGTCAATGTGAACACGTTCCGGGGGTCTCGGGGGGCACTGTAGAGCCATTTTGCGACGCCCATTGAAAACTCCTCCAGAATGCGTACATTTTAACCACTTTCTAACTTTCTGCACATTTTGGTAAGAATTTGAGCATGGTAAAGCCCTCAAAAAGCCAATTCATTTGCCTGAATAATAATAATAATAATCCTTACAATTTCAATAGGGCCTCACCTGACCTTTGATGTCAGTGCTCGGGCCCTAATAAAAGATTAAAAAGGGCAGAATAAAAGCAGTAAAAATGATTAAAAGAGGTAAAAGGATAAATCTGTACGAGGGAAAAAGGAACTGAAGGATTATAAACTAAAAACAGAATGAAATACAATGACGGTGTGACCTTATAAATTAGCTTTATTGAATGCACTTGTGAGTTGAAAAATGTACAAACCTGTTTTTTAAATGAAAGGAGCATTCCTCAGGCAGCTGGTTCCAGTGCTGGGCTCCATATTGACTTCCATTTGCTTCTCCATGTGTAGATTCTACCCAGTGCACCACTAGCAGTCCACTCCCCACTGATGTCGGGTCCCGCAGGGTTGTATTGGACTAACATGTCTGCTATGTATTTGGAAGCAGCTCCATTCAGAGATTTAAAACTGAGCAGTAAAACTTTCAAATCACTCCTCTGGCTTCCTGGCAGCCAGTGTAGAGATGGCCCACGCTGTTTGATTGTCAGTTTATGATGGTAAATGAAAAGACTTAAACGAAAGTGTTCAAATAATAAAATATTACTATTATTAATTTTATGAATTATTATTACTATTATGATGATGATGATGTAAAGCAAGAGATATCTTCCTACTTATCACAGATATGTGTGAGATCGGACAAGAGTTTGAACAAGGGAACGAAGCCAACTTTTTTTTGGATAATTATGAAGTATAATTAGTGTGAAGTTAAGACTACCATTGCTGGACCAGCACAAAAACAACAGACCAGTCAAATTAGCAACAAGCTGCTGAAGTGTTGGCAGCTAAAGATTTAGATTTCTCCCTCTTTGTCGAGAGCAAGGCTAAATTGTGAATCAGTATTGGACTGCGTTCATTTATCATTCATTAACTTCAGATGAATGAGAGCAACTGAAGATAAATTATCATCTGGTTTTTAGGTAAATTACGCTGCCCCCAAGTGGCCAATAAAAGCTCCTCTAGTGCAACTGGAGAAAGTCGTTTGCTCAGAAGCCACAAATGTTCGTTTTCTGTCTTTCCGCACATTCGCCACCGAGCCAACACACAGAAGTGCTGTGTGTTAAGAAGTGTCCCTGATTGAGTCGTCTCTCCAAACAGCTGGCAGATGTAGACATAACATCGCTCCTTTTTCATCCTCTCTTCCTTCTCCGGACCCCTTCACCTTCACCCCTTCTTTTCTGTTACCGAAACCCCTTCCAACCGAAGTGCAGAAAACACCTGTTTCCTACGAGGTCAGCTGGGACAAGAAGCAGCCGTCCTCCCTGCTCGTCTTTCTGTCCCCTGTCCGTCCTCCGCTGAGGAATGTGAAGGCCAATCTGCTCCCACTGTAAGTTTATGGTGAGCTCCACACTGGGTTCAGGCTGTTTTTGTCATGAAGTGTGGAATATTACACTCACTGGGACATCATGTTTGAGGTAGTCATCTCTGTTTTCTTCATCTTCTTCAGGCTTCAGATCAAAAATCAAGTAGCCAACCATTCCATTGATCCCACGTTCCACTGTTTGTCTCTTGATGTGGAGCCTCACACCAATCTTCTGACTATATCCAAGGCCTGCTTTGAATTCTCTAATGTGGAGTTTCATCCTGCTGCACAGACACTTCTCACACTGAGGGGGATTTCTGTGGAAACCTAATTAACCCATCAAAAGGCATTAGTTTTAACACAAACTGCTGCTTTCTACCACAAGTCTGGCTCAGAGCTGCAGTTGGAAAATAGAGGGATGATGCACCAAAGGCTCAGTGTAGGCCGATGGTGCCAGAGGAGGGAGGAAAAGTACCGTGAGGCTTCTGCTGCTTCATCCCTCTAACACCCGTCACAGCCCCTAACCCCAAAATCAAACTCCCACAAACAAACAAGTCGTATAAAGTCATTACATAAGTCAACCAGCCACACTGGGCAAGCTTGATGCTTCTGTGTGGAAGGAAAGATTTTATTCTGGCTCGGAGCGCTCAGACTTCTGCTCACCCCCCCCCCCCCCCCCCCTCGGCCTCAGATCCCCCACGGCTGCGTTTGTTCTCCCCCCCCCGGCCGGGTCGCTGCAGGGAAGATGAGCCCGCTTCCCTCAGACAATCCCTCCTCCGGCTTGCGTGAGCATCCCTGTAATTATATTTACTTAAACAGAGGTCAAATATTAACTATGGCCGTGGGGCAGGGTTTATTACATTTCCCTTCAAGGGAGAATCTCAGAAGCATGTGTGTCTGTTCTAAGTATATTCCGCAGGCCTGAAATAACTGTGAAGAGGCCGCCGAGCTGGAGAGCTTGTTTACAAGGTAAACATTTGCTTCCACTTTTAAAATTAGATTTTGGTGGAGCTGCTGCACAGGGGCAGATTCATGGGCCAGAGTTTCTCTTCTTCCTTTGTTGATCGGTGGAGGAGATGATTTGTTTTGTAACATCCATTTATTATTTTCTCACCTCTGCTCCATTGAATCCCATTCTGAAAATAAAGAGTGCTCCTCATTAGTGTCTCAATTTTCTCCTCAGTTTATTTGTTTTTATTGCTGTGTACTAGCAGCATGGCCTTGTGAGGTGGACCAGTATTGATTGACCAAACGTTTATTACGAAATCTTGTACAGAAATGTATTTTTCCCAGAGGATGAACCTCACCACTCCTGATTGGTCCTGAAGCAACACAAGATTGGCATTTTTTGGTTTTGAGCAAAATGTCTCAACAACCATTGAGTAGATTTCCATGAACAGACGTTCTTGTCCCCCCTCAGGGGGTAATGTAGTAAAAAATTATTTGACCGTCAAATGGATTCTTGTGTAACACGTACTTAAGCGTTATAAATGTGAGCCAAAGCTGTAGCATGTAGAAATGTTCTATTCCACAGTGAATATGTTGGACTTTACTTTGAAAAATCTCCAAATCTATACAGTAAATATGTTTGATATTCAGTATGTAGGTAGTCAGAGATGTCCTGAACACAGGCATATCAGTCTCTCTCTGAACTTATTGAGCAAAGTGTTTTTACAGTACTTTGAAGTATCCTGAAATGGTCTATTCCACAGTGAAAATGTTGGACTTTACATTGAAAAATATCTTAATCTATACAGTAAATATGTTGGACTTTACTTTGTGAGCCAAATGTGAGCCAAAGCTGGTGTATGAGAAGCAATATCACTCTAAAGTCAACGACCCAAAGATTTTTTTTAAACAACACACAGTTTTCACAAATAATTCCTTCTGCCTTTGGGGTCAATAAATGCAGAAGTAATTCCTGATCGTGGTGAAAATTCCAGATACTGCAAAAAGAAAAAAAAGAGAAGCAAGCTGGACAGATATTAATGGACTGTCAGCAGTGCATAAGCAGCAGGGGCCTGAGGAGCGGCTGTAATGTTCTGAGCAGCTGGCTCATAAAGGCCGGGAGGACGGCGGCTGCTGGGGCCAACAGGACGGAAGCTTTCCTCTGCCCAGTAGCTTCCTGTTTTCAGACACACAGCTCGAATGAGAGGGAAGCCGCTGACCCCGGCCTCACTCTCATCTTACAGGCCGACCAACCCTTTACTTATAAATATACTGCACACTTCTTTAGGAACTGCTAATAGGACATGTATTCTTTTGGACAATGACAATAAAGAGCTATTCTATTGTAGTTTTAGAATAAAAAATCAGATTAATGTAAATTTGAATGATCAAATCAATCATACAACTCAAATGTAAAGTAGATATTGAGAGAATATTTATCAAGTATTCATCAAACCACTGAAAGATGTATTCTACTGTATATCCCTCAGGAATCAAACAGCCGTCCAGCAGGAGCCACCTTTATTACTTTTTTAAAGTCTCATTCAAATAAATAATAAAAACACTTTACAGAGAAATGTAATAAAAATCTAGGAAAATCACAGTTTTTTGTCATTATAAAAACAGACAAGGAAAATTATTAAAAACACTGTCAATACACTAATCACCCTAATAACATACAATTTTAATCATTTCAAAAACATAGACATTCATGTGTTTGCACTGTGCATGTGATTGGACCTTGGAGTGTTGTAAATGCTCGAAATGCCTGAAATCTTTCTTCACCCTTACTCTAGTTCTAGTTTACTGGTGACACTGCGTCAAGGTTTCAGGCCCGATTCTGTGACACAGAGTTCACATGGCAACAGCTCGGATGTCCTCCAGCTCGACTCTGTCCTCATTCTGAGGCTGCGGCTGCCCAGCCTGAGGTTTGTCCTCTTCGAACTTCTTCATCTTGGTGTTTCGGAGGATCTGTGAGATCAGTCGCTCATAAAACCAGTCCAGGTCCTGAGGGTCCTCCGGCCATGTCAGGTACTCTCTTTTCTGAACGAATACTCTGATTGCATTGTACCTCATCAGCTTGTAGTGAGCCACCTTTGGTTGTATATCATCAGAAAAGAGATTTCAGTCAGCATTGAAAATCTTCTGTTTTCAATACGTGAACAAGCAGCACAGCAACAGTTTTCTGGCCTGATTGAAGGAATGTTCATTTAAACGTGACTGAAGCCTGCCATCTACTGGTGAAAAGTAAGCATTGGAGCTGCAGACCTTAGGCTCTACATTGTCTGTTAGTCCCCTGGCACAAGACACCAACAGAGTTTGGTAGCTGTTGACTCAACCAATGATTGTATATTAGCAATGTATAACATGACTACTTGCAAATGAATGAGGGCCCCTGTAGTTCAAAGATTTAGTGTGTGAGGGTTAATAGTTTTACAACCCGCAGCCATTCTTAGTGTTGTTGTTGGCAGCAGAAAAGCTAAAATGGTCTTTTAGCAGGGAAATGTCATGTACTTCTCTCAGGAGTGGGTCGCGACTCTATAAGAAGCAGTGAATATTGGGCTTACATTTGTCAGGTTTTCAGAAAAATCCCTCCAAACTGGTTATATTGGTGCTCATTAACAGTTTTCTCACATATTTTCCAAATTAATTTATAGGGGGATAATCTGTCAATGTTGTTTGTACAAGTAATGAAGCCTGTTCAGTCACTAACTCAGCTGCCTCATACACACCTTCCCTATCACCAGCAGAATCAGGACGTTTTCCAGCTCCTCCACCATCCGGCTTTGGGCCAAGGTAAACGCCTCCAGGCACCAGCCATCTAGACAGAGACACATACACACGTTGTTTTTCTCAGGCTTTGATTTCTTTTATTTGGTGCATAATTTCGTAATTCAGAAAAAAAAGATGATGGAAACCGAGCCTTAGCTGGCCACGGTATTAGTTAGAATGCCAGCTTTCAAAAATCAGGATCGCATTAAAGGTGGGGTTGGTTATTTGGTTCTGAAACACTTTCTATTTTATTAGTTGAAATCCTATTTACTTTGGGATAGCCATCAACAAAAATAATCATCTGAAAAAAAATTAAAAGCCAGTGTCTGTGGCCATCCCATGTCTGACAAAAACAAACCGAATCATCCGAATAAAATGATTGGCTGTCATACCCGTCTGTCACTGACCAACCTCACCGCTGTTGCACCCTTACAGGATTACCAACCCTATCTTCAAGGATCTTTGTTTGACATTAGGGAAATATCAGTGTTCACAGCCTTAGATGAAATTACTTTCATATCTGCCTATTAAATATGAAACCAGCAGCAGGGTAGTTAAAATTAAAGACTTGGATGGATCGATACAGCTAGCCTTGGTCTCGTCAAAAGCTCACGAAGAAATATAGCTTGGTTGTTTAATCTATCCAGAAACCTGCAGACTTAATGCTAGGCTTAAATAAACTAAGCTGTGGCTTCATATTTAATGCACATATGTTGAACTATTCCTTGAAAGAAAGTCCAGAACTCAAACGGTCAGTGTAGCCGTGTGAAAATAAGATGAGCTGTACCTTTGAGGAACTCCTTGGAGATGACGCACACGGTCTTCCTGCTGCCCCAGATGGCATCTCTGATGTTTGTCATGTGATCCTCACCGGGCAGGAAGTCTCTGGCCTCGAAACAACAGTGTAAGAAGTTCTCCTCTGAAAACTGGTTGTCAAGTTTGTTCAGTAAAGCAGCCTCCACCCACTTATAGTCGCTGTTGCTGAAGCAGAAGAAGACGTCGTACTGCATATCTTCTAAACAAGGCGCAACTTTCGGCCCCTCGAGAACCCTTCCGACGATCTTCTTGTAGATCACATATATGTGCCCTCTGAGATGGGCGTAGACGACCCCACTCAGGGTGACAGTGACAATAAGGAGGGCAGAGAAGATGAAGAGGGCAAACTTAAGATCCTGGCTGGCCTTTTCGTCGTCCTTTTCACATGGTGTTATGATGGTGGCATAGTCCAGCAGGGGAAGGTTATAGAGAGCAGCTGGAAACTCACATCTGTAACCCTCGGCTGGGCCCAGGATGGTTACATTCGTCGCATTGAGCCATTGCAAGAAGCTCTCCAGATTACAATCACAGTAGAACCGATTCTCTGCCAGGCTGAGAAAGTGGAGAGACTGAAAAGTCATAGGATCCGGGTAAGCTAGGAAGTTGTTCGAGAGGTCGACTTTTTTCAGGCTGACCGGAAAGACATCCGGCTGCAGGAAGGTCAAGGAATTAGTTGAGAGGTCTAGTTCTATCATCGAGCTGAGGCCTCTGAAAATCCCTTGTGGGAGTGCGGTGAGCGAGTTAGAGCTTATACTGAGGGCAAGAAGATTATTAAGAAGATCAAACAGGTCAAGGCATTCCCCCTGTGCCCAAATTATCTGCAGGGAACTGTCACTAAGAAATAACACTTGCAACGTGTTATTATAAGGTATTTTAATATTCTTGTTTAGTGTGCACCCCTTGATGAAGTTGCTGCTGTAGGAGAAAGTCTGGAGATGCTTGAAAGCAGTCACTGTTGAATAAACATCCTCCAAGTTCGTTAATCGGTTTTCGCTGACGTCCACATAGGTGCTGTTCATACCCAAGTCAGCGATATTGTGCAGTGACTTCAACTTGTTGTCACCCAAAAGGAGATACTCTAGGTTTGGTAATGATGCCGGAGAACCCAGGTGGCGCAGCGAGTTCCCTGTCAGATATAACGCTCGTAATTTAGGAAGATCACTGAAGGCTAGGTGTCCCAACGCACCGATGTGGTTGTAAGACAAGTCCAGTACTCTTAAGTCTTTCAGATTGGCGAACGTGTGGGAATATATTTCTCCAAGTAGGTTGGATGAAAGATTGAGCATCCTTAAATGTCCCTGAAGACCATAGAAGGCATTTTTGTTGATCTGATTGATTTTGTTTTTGGAAATGTCAATGATTATCGCAGTCTTCAGGGGACTGAAAATAGCCTTCTGCAAAACAAATATAAAGTTCCGAGACAGATCAAAGACTTTAACGGCGCTGTTCGAGAGGCCTTCGAATGTGCTTTCATCTGGATCAGGTAAGTTCTCAAATCCAAAGTTTTGACCTATTATTCCAGAAGATATGAGATTAGTGATCCGAGTCCCCTGTATCGCATTGAAAAATCTTCTCATTTGGGTGACGTTGAAGCCGTTGGATGATAAGTCCAAGGTATCAAAGGCCATATCTCTGAAAGGGTTTCCACAACTTCCCTCGTCAAAGTGGCCTTCATACATTTTAGCCAAGTGGTTGGAGTTCAGGTTGAGGCTTTGGAAGTATTTCCCCCTGAAGCCAACAAGATCCTCTTCACACAATCTATTGATTGGATTCAATTTGAGGTTTAAGTGTGTGAAACTAGTGAGTCTTGAAAAGAACAGTCCAGGTTTGAGTCTCTTTATCTGGTTCCCGAAGAGATCAAGCATTTCTAAGGAGACAAGGCTCTGCAGGTAGCTGTCGGCCAGGATGGACTCATTCAATCTGCAATAGTCCAAAAACAGCTTTTGCAATTTGAACAGTCCTGCAAATGCCCTCGGCTCCAGCTGAAGCTCAATGTTGGAGCCTAGAACCAACTTTATCAATTTTCTCTGTCTGAAGAAAGCGTTGTTCCTGATGATGAGCGACACTCTCTGCATGCCCAGATCTAACTCTTGCAGCTGCTCGTACTGACTGAGCGAGGTGCTGTTGATCTCACTGATGTAGTTCATTTCCAGGTACAGGTGGGTGATGTTGGGAGGCAGAGCAGGAACCCAGGAGTGACCCCCGGATTGGCAAGCAGCTACAAGGCCATACAAAGGGCATGATGGGTAGCATGCGGTTACCTGCAGATTGGAAGATGACATTATGTCTGTGAATAGAAACAAAAACCCTTAACTCTGCAGTTGATATATTTGGGATAAACCCCAGCTCACTTTCGTAATCAGAGTCTAATGAGATGGAAGGTGTAACTCTAATGTCTGCACAGAAACGTTGGGGCTGGAGCCAACAGCCTGTTAACTTAGCTTTGAAACAGGAGGAATGAGCAACTTTTTAAGTGTTTGTACAATAAGTACAAAAACACACTGAGAGGCTCAGGTCATATGTTATTATAACTTAAATTATTTTTTCTTTTTGTTTATTTATTTTCCATATCGGTCATGAGAGAAAAGATGGGTTTAAAAAGGCAATTTATCTAACCTAATCCAACCCACCATAACATCATTTAATTGACCTGATATAATATAATTAACCCAAACTTACATAACCTAACCTTATCTAACATAACCTCAACCTCACTAAATAACCTAACCTAACCTAGCCCAACCTCACAACCTAATCTAATCTCATCTAATCTAACCTTACCTTAATAACTTAATAACAAATTATGTGCTGTGGTTTTATTTACCCAAACAATATTAGAGTGCTATCAAATTTCTCATCTGAATCTTGGTAAGGAAGAGTGGGAGCACATTTTGAATTAAATAAACATTTTTCCGAAAACACTGAACTACCTCTTTTATTGTTGTCAGGCGTGAATCTGAATGGTTTCAGCTTTTTGTAAGGTCAAAATCCACCAACTGTTCAGTTAGCGAAAAATAAAGTATAACTAATACTTTGTGAGGCTCCGTGTTATACAAACATACCTGTAAGTATAAACCAATGAAGGCCAAATGAGGGCCCAGTGTCCACATGCTGTCCTTGCCCTAAAGAGACGTCCACAGAGAAAAGTCAGAAATGAGCAAAGCTTAAAGGAGTGTTGTTGCATTGAGCCAGCAGTGCAAATATTAGGGAGGACAAAAAGGTGGGGGATTGCCCGGCTGTTTGCTTTAGCAGGTTCATAGATCACTGGTGCTGCAGCTCCACCATCACACTGCTCAGTGCACAACCATTCATCAGTATGATACATGAGCTTTGATTAGGAAATAGTTTGGCACGGTGCTTGTAGGTTACACTGTGGGAAACAGTTTTTTAATGTCCCCTAACTTTGTACATATCAACGATCTCTGGAGTTGGCTACTTATTAAATAATAACGCATGAGTGGTTTGATTTGAATCAAGACATATGTCCCATAATTCCGAGTCGAGGTTTTATAGATCAGATTATTGTCCTGACAGGTCAGCCTGCATGGAGGTGTGGTCACCATGATATAACACTATATTTAAAATATGTGCATTCTGCATTGCAGCAGTGGTATTTTATCATATTTGCAGCCCACTATATAGACCAACGCAGTAATTACTGTAATAATTTTCATCAATAACAATATAACAAAGGTTCAATATCAATATATCCCTTATGGATTGTACAATAACAGTGATGAGGAGTGACATATAATTGGTTGTAAGGTATTTCCTCAGTAAAATATGAATGTTTGTCATTCTCTGCCCATGAAAAATAATTAAAAATCACAACCTTTGCTCAGGAGTCTTTAAAAGTATTGACATATATCGTGATATGAACTGTTATTGCAGAATTTTGGATCTTTTTTCATAAAGTTCACATCTGTATGTCAGGCCACATGTTGCCTGCTCTCATGTTTTCCAAGTATTTCACTCTCTCACCTTGTAAATGGTGATAATGAATCAAAGATCCTCGAGCTGCAGCCGCTGGAATTCTCCAGCGATCGTTGCACAATGTGAGAAGTTTGAAGACGCGTCAAGTCGGAAATAAGACACAGCCGAGTACTCACCAGCTGTAAAGAACGTGTTCAGTGAGATCAAGTGGCTCAGTGGATCAACACATTAAAGTGAAGCAGGTAGCAAAGCAGAGACCTCACCCTCACTGGAAACTTTAGCGCTTTTTTCTCTGCCTGTAAAAAAACACCGTGGTCAAACCAGCCGCCCCTACATTTTAAGTGCGCCCGTGTTCACATCTTTACGGTAAATGAAGGTACGTCCCCCTTCATTTGAAGTCGGGCTATGAAATCGTTATCGTCCCAAACCACAAACAACACAATTTTAATCAATAAGAAAAGTATACAAGGCATACTCCCGCTTAAAAATAAAGGGATAGAGTATACACATAATACAGAAATAAGATAAGATGACTCTGTCCATGTCTGGGTGGCTCTGGTCTGTAGATTCGCATTCTCTCTCTCTCTCTCTCTCTCTCTCTCTCTCTCTCTCTCTCTCTCTCTCTCTCTCTCTCTCTCTCTCTCTCTCTCTCTCTCTCTCTCTCTCTCTCTCTCTCGGTCCTGCTCAAACACTATTTTTATTGTTTGTGTGCTGGACGTTGTGTGCAGAGCTTTATTACTCTTCACATATTTGGTTTGTAATAAGCTTGAATTATTTTTCATATGTTGCATGTTGACTATTCCAGATATCTTCTGTGAAGTAAGTGGTATAATCTTCAGACCCAAGTTCACACCATTTCAAATTAAAAGCTCTGCAATTCATCTCATTATGTTGTGCTTTGGAAGACCACTTGCTAAAGATAAACTGATTATATGAGTGTTGCCATAATAGAGATCAGCGCCCCCGACTCTTATTCTCTTACTCTTATTTATCATATTACGTATTAATTATTTACTCTGTAAGTACTCTCAGTACCGCACACTACTTCCACATACTTCAACCAATTTCAACCATTCAAACATCTTAATTTTTCAGTTTATTGGCAGATGGCATCCAACGTCAAGGTGCATTACAGCAATACACTGCATTGGTGCACCATACCTGGAGCTACTTCTTCTTCTTAATTTGTTTTTTTGGCGGGTGACAACCAACTTGCATTGCTGCTATCTACTGTATCGTGATAAATGCGATAAAATTAGTTGAGCACTTCCTCTTCATCCTCTCCCCCTACTCAGTCCACTAGCGGGTGGCAACCACGCGTCATTTCTGCTTGCATAATCTGGGTCAATGATATGACCATCACAGGTAATTTTTTAACTTGGCAGTGTGACAAATCTGTTGTATCCTTTGATCGGATGTGGCATCAACACATGCCTTTGATCTAAGGCAGATCCAATGAAGAGGAAGACAGTGGATGGAACAGTAGATCCGGTAATTCACCGAACAAAGAAAAGAAGATTATTTGTTTGTTTCAACCAGGCATTTTAGAAGCTCAGCATTAAAACGGCAGAAAAGCACCTGCCTGTCCTGCCACATGGTAATCTTTCATTGAAGAAAATATAGACCCCCCAAGTGTTTACTTTTTAACACATCAGCTGCTGGCAGACAATGTCAGCAAAATGGATATTGTCTCAGTGTGATAGCCAAATAAAAAGTCATTTTACAGCTTAAGATATGTTGCACGCTGTCCGGTTGATACTGTGGGATTCAGTGTTTAGTCTTCTATGGAATGTTATATTCTGTCTGTGAAATAGATCTTCTCAAAGAGGGCTCTCCACCACAAAGTCTGTTAAGGCTACTGTTCATATACATGTGTGTATTTATCTCCGTTCATTTTTCCATCTTTCGTGTTTTTGTCTCCTTTGTTACAGCAGCCATGGCTAAAGACCCGCTGGCCAAGGCAGGCATTTATTTTGATGAACTCAAGAACCTCACTGCAGTGGAACCTGATGTCAGCAAGAAGACCTCAGCGCTGCAGGAGGGGTCGAAAGACTTTGTGGACAGTGAGCAATAAAGATTTTGTTGAGGCCATTTGGTCATGAGTGTTTCCCTCTGTCTATACCAACTTGATGTACATCTGTGGGAATTTGTTATCTGTTCCAGAAATTGAACAGTTTCAGAAAATAGCCGCAGGTTCGATTCGGCTGATTGATGAACTGGCAAAAGAAGTGGAAAAACAAAAGAGGAAGGTATGCTTGCCATTGAAAGCTGGAATGGATGAACTCTTCTTCAAATCACTTTAGCTGTTTTTACCTATAGACTTTACAGTATGTGCCTCTGTTTGGCCGAAGTATTCATGTTCTCTTCTCCTTTAGGCGATAGCAGCGAGGAATCTGCGGAAGTTAATGGCAAAACAGAGGGAGGTTCAACAGCAGCAGCTGCAGGCTCTCATTGCTGAGAAAAAGAGCCAACTTGAGAGGTAAATTGTGTGTAGGTCAACTTCATTACGAAAAGTTAAATAGTGCTAGTATGTGCTAGATACGTCCTGGCACTCTTTCCATTTAAGTCAAGGGATCTGTCCCTAACCCCAGTATTAAACAAGCCCAGGGCTCAATTATTAAAGGCCACAGTATTGATAAGCTCCATTATTAACGGCCCTGCTCTCTTCACTCCAGATGTTAAGAAAAAAGATTTCTGATCTAATGTTGTGATCCTCACATGTTTTCTTACTATTTCTGTGATGAATGCATTTGATTATGATGTATTTTAGCTGTTCTCAGTTTAGAAGAGACATCTCTCTGCAAGTCTCCCAGTGAGCCCACACAAAAGAGTTATCTACATGATACAAACATGGGTTACATTGTTTTGGATGCATTCATAAATTCCATCATAAATGGTCGGACCATTTTAAATAGGAAATTTAGTTTTGCATTCATGAAATGTTTATATTTTCAATTAGAAATCTAGAGCTGACCAGGTTGTGGGTTGACTGTGTCATGGAGTCTAGCACAATACAGTCATGTGCTATGTGGCAGCTTTCCAGGAAAGTGTTTGATGTGTAATATTAATTTTTATAACAGTAAATGATAATAGACACAAATTTTAATTCTCACATTTACCAGTAGGTAGCTCATGCCATGACATCATCTGGTGACTGTTATTATTTTGATGTAGCAAATTGTTACCATTCTAAATTGTTGTCTTCTATCATCATTTCTACTACACACATCATTCGTAATCACTTTCCTGTGAGTGATAGGTGTTTTTATTTTGTATTGTATTAATTTTGTCATAACAGTTTGTCTACTGTTGTGTTTGCTTGTCTCAGGTACCGTATCGAGTATGAAGCCTTGTCCAAGGTGGAGTCAGAGCAGAGCAAGCTCATCAACCAGTTCATTTAGCAGAAGTGAGGATGTGACTGGGAGACTGGGATGAAAGCCTGAAGACAACAGTGTCTCTCGGTCTGTCTGTCATTGATGACAGGGCGAGTAGATTTACTTCTTTTGACTAGATACATTCTGTCAATTGGACAAGAAAAAGTATCATGTTTTGCCTTTTTTTACAACATTGTGTAATTATGTTTTGTTCCAATAAACTGACTTGATATCCATTTCAACACTGCTCTGTCATGCACCTAAACGAAAATATATTTTCTCTAATGTGAATTCAGAGTAGAAATAGTTGGTCCCAATATCAATTTCTGTATTGAAGCCTACAGAAGATTTTTTAAAACACCAATCATTTTCTGGAAGTGCTTCACCTGCCAGGTCATATATTTATCTGTCAGCTGAATCACTTAAAAATGCAGTGATCAAATATCAGTGTCAGCTCAACAGGAAGGAACAGAAACAGAGGTAGAAATATCCTGTCTTTTCGACTCCTGTTTGGATCAACCTCCTAAAATTCCTATTCCTACATTTCCCATAATGCAACGTAATAGCAAAAGTTGTGAACTTGGGTCTGAAGATTGTGTTGATTGCTTACCATGCCTTTGAAATAGCTGAACCGCAATGTATGAAAAAACGACACCATTTAATAAAATAATTAAAACCTATGTATAGGCCACACACATTAAACAGTAATTAAACAATTTGTTGGATTTTATGAAAAAACATTGACTATAAAATCTTCACTGCAGATAAACCAGGTATAATGAAGGTAAACCTCTCTCTGTAGCATAGACTGATTATAAAAAAGCTCTGCACAACAGCTAGCATATACACATTAGAAAGTGACAGTATATTGTAGAACTGTTTGAGAGGGAGTCACTAATGACAAGGATTATATCTGAAGTAGCTCCAGAGCTTTAACACGGTTGAAGATAACAAAACATTACAAAAAGGGAGAGTTTACAATGGAAATGGTACTGTTACGCCCTCTGGTAGCTCGTAGCTGGACATAACATAAATGCAACAGGTCTGAATAAGTGAGGGTGCAATCACACAAAACACAAGACCAGATATAAGATAAAGACAGTATTTATTTAGACAAAGCAACACAGGGATCAACAAGGACTAACAGTGGCACCAAAGAAAAAGAACACAAAGAAATTCCCCCCCCCTTTACAGGTGCTTAGCACCCAAAAGTACAGCGGGTGGTGCTCACTCTAACCTGAGGTTTTAACAAACAGTAAACCTACGTGAGTGTGATATGTAAACCCCGGAGTATCTTACCTGTCCTTGTAGTCCCTGTGCGCACAACAAACAAAGTCAACAAAGACAAAAGACAAAACAAAAGTAGGCTGCTACAACTTAAACAAATACTGGTAAAGACTAACTCAAGACACCAGTCAACATCAGGACCAAACAAAACAATCAGCGCTCTGACACAGCTCACCACAAAAGCCTCCTCTCGCCAACAAAACAAACACAGGACTATTTAAAGGGGAAGGGTTGACGAGAGATCTGTCACAGGTGGGGTGATTGGAAGATTGGATGCAGGTGAGATGAGCGGCCATGATGCTTCTTCTTCTGGCCACTTCACTGGCACGTCCTGCCCGAGAGCTCCCCCTTCCAGTCACTGGAGGCAACACCAGTCTATAAGGATGTGGGAACAAAACAACAACACAAGACAGAACACAACACATGTATACATACAGGACATACAGAACACTGTCCGTAACACTCCCCCCCATAAAGAGTCAGCCCAGGGCTGACGATACCTTAAACCATCCCGTAAACCCAAAATCAATATCAATTTCCCACAGAGAGGTTTTGAGGACTACTGACCAACAATATTTACACGCGAGACAGAGCGTCTGCAAACACATTCTCGGTGCCCTTTTTGTGGTGGATCACCAGGTTGTAATTCTCAATAAACAAAGACCAACGCATCAGTCGTTGGTTGTGGTTGTGCATGCGATGCAGAAACACCAGCGGATTGTGGTCTGTGTAAATCACCACAGGCTCCGCACTAGACCCAACATACACCTCAAAAAATTGAAGCGCAAGCAGCAAAGCCAACGTCTCCTGTTCTATGGTAGAGTAGTGCATTTGGCTACTATTAAACTTCTTCGAAAAGAATCCTACAGGGTGGACCAAACCCTCAGAATCCATCTGAGTTAAAACTGCACCTGCACCAATACCGCTCGCATCGACTTCCGTGGAAAACGGTTTACTAAAATCAGGAGCACTGAGTACTGGCGCATTACACAAGAGTGCTTTACAACACTCAAAGGCAGTTTGACACCTGTCTGACCAGACAAACTTTACCAATGGACTGATCAAGTCAGTCATTGGGGCTGCAACAGAAGAGAAGTTCCTACAGAACCCTCGGTAGTAACCAGTCATTCCGAGGAATCGGCGTAACTCCCGCCGAGTGGTGGGCACTGGGAAAGACGTGATTGCTGCGATTTTGGCCTCCAAGGGACGCACTTGGCCTCCGCCCACCTGTTTACCCAAGTAGGTCACAGTTGCCTTCCCAAACTCACACTTTGCCAGGTTCAGTGTCAGGGATGCATCAGCCAGTCGCTGAAACACAGTTCTTAGCGAGTCCACATGAGCAGTCCACTCTGATGAGTGTATTACCACATCATCCAAATATGCAGTACAGTTAGGTACACCACTAAACACAATATATGCACATCTCCAAACAGACAGGGGAACTCTGAGATAAGGCAGAGTAGGTCAGCTTCCTGCTCCCTGCTTAAATGATGCATCAAGGATGGAAGTTTCACCAACATCTCTGAATTGGACAACCGAGGGGTCTGTTGCTGGGCATTGCGTAAACTCAGGCCATCCTCATCACTCACCGCATTAGGGCTCACTGCTAGTGACACCGCAGCCTCAACAGTGGCTACAAGAGGCGCACTGCGTGTCTCCGGCTGGACCTCGTCTCTGTTGTAATAGTTTTTCAACATATTTATATGACACTCTGGTTTTCCGTCTTCTATCAGGGGTCCTGACCACATAGTCAGTGGCACTCAACCTCCTGTCAATAGTATAAGGTCCTGAAAACCGAGCACTCATTGAATTACTCAGAATGGGCAGTAACACTAAAACCAAGTCACCTGGCTGTAGAGAACGTGGAAGTGCTTTTTCATCAAACTGCCGCTTCATACCCTGTTGTCTTGTCTGTTAGCTGATCCTTTAACACCCTTAAAGGGCCTCTCACGGTGTGACCAAATACCAGCTCTGCTGGACTAAAACCTAGTGACTCTTGCACTATTTCCCTAACGGCAAATAGAGCCAAAGGGACGCCTTCATCCCATTCCCTACCGCTCTCCATGATATATTTGCGCAACACTGACTTAAACGTCTAATGCCATCTTTCGAGTGCCCCCTGCGACTCAGGGTGATAAGCACTCGAGATCCGATGTGATATCGAGAGGGATGTTAACACCTGTTCAAAAATACCCGAAAGGAAGTTGGTACCTTGATCGGTTTGCACGATCTTAGGAAGGCCGAAAGTAGAAAAGAACTTGATCAGGGCCCTTACTACTGACTGAGCTGTTATACTCCTAAGAGGGATAGCCTCTGGATACCGGGTAGCTACACACATGATTGTTAACAGGAACTGGTTACCGGATTTTGTTTTTGGCAGAGGACCAACACAATCAACCAACACGTGCTCAAACGGTTCCCCTATAGCCGGGATCGGGTGAAGAGGTGCAGGCTTGATAACCTGATTAGGCTTCCCCGTGATCTGACATACGTGGCACGTACGGCAAAACGAAGACACATCTCGCTTCAAACCTGGCCAGAAGAAATGTCGCAACACTCGGTCATAGGTTTTCGTAACACCTAGATGACTAGACCAGAGATGTTCATGAGCCAGAGATAACACGGACTGTCTGTACTGTGTAGGCACAACAATCTGAAAAACATTACTCCACTCATTATCAAAATCAGCGCAAGATTTCCATCTCCGCATCAGTAGATCATTTTCCATAAAATAATCAATTTCTTTATTTTTAGCGTTCTCTGGAGCAAGAGCCGCAGCAAAACACTTTGCTAAAGTAACGTCCTCCTTCTGAGCAGCAATAAGACTACTTCGTACCATAGGCAACCTAGTTGTCTCTGTGGTGGAAGTATCGCCCTGAACCTTAAGCTGGACACTCGGCTCAGCAGTAGACTGAATAATCACAGATGGGGAAAGAGTCTGGCCAGACACCTCAGTAGCGAACAGGGTATCCGACAAATCAACTGCTTCACCCAGACTACGTGCTTGAGCACGGGTGACCACACACACAGGGAACACTTCAGGGAAGTCCTGAGCCAACACATCAGGCTGCAAAATCTCAGGTCTTTCTAGAACTTCTAAAACTGGCATAACTTTGCCACCAGCGATGTCATTCCCTAGCAGAAATGTGACGCCTCTAACGGGCAAAGACGGGCGCACGCCCACTTTAAACACTCCATTTGCTAGGTCACAGGATAAATGTATCTTATGGAGAGGCACAGACACAAAGCCCATTTCAATGCCTTGCACAAGCACACTGGAGCCACTTAAAGTGTCATTGCAAAAAGGTAACACATCTGACAATATAAAAGACTGTGCTGCGCCAGTATCTCTTAATATGCGCACTGGACGCTGGTTCAACGCATTTGCACTAAGGGAAACCAGGCCGTCCAACACAAATGGTGTGTAACAGGGTTCCAGAGTATTGTCCTCCATCTCCTGGACTAGTGACACTGGACCCAACAATGTTTGCACCAAACCAACCTCTTTTGGTCGTTTGCTTGGCTGTGACTGCTTGCGTTTTAACCTAAAACAGTCAGCCTTTATGTGACCTGTTTCGTGACAATAGTAACACTCCCGTTCCTCGTTAGAGCGGAGAGGCAAGGGACGTGGCGGACTAGACTGCATTCTAGCCGAGGCAGAAGGAGTAAAAGACCTACTCTCATATCGGGGAATCCCAAATGTTTGCTTGTGCGATAACACAAACTCATCAGCAAGCACCGCAGCTTGCCCTACTGTCCCAACCTTTTGCTCATTGAGATACGTTACTATTCGATCAGGCAGACAATTCTTGAACTCTTCGATGAGAACCAATTGAGATAGGGTGTCAAAATCCGTCGCGTTGCTTGCCTTGCACCAGCGATTAAACAAAGTCTCTTTCTCACGGGCGAACTCCACGAAAGTTTTACTTGACAATTTCTTAAATGTCCTGAACTTTTGTCTATACGCCTCCGGCACGAGTTCGTATGCACGAAGCACAGCTGCCTTGATAGTGTCATATGACAAACTGTCTTCTAGAGAGAGGGAAGCTAAAATCTCCTGGGCTTTACCTGTGAGTTTACATTGAAGCATTATAGACCATACCTCTTTTGGCCATTGCAGGGAGGTAGCCACTCGCTCAAAGGCAGTAAAATATGAGTCTACTTCCGCCTCACGAAACTGAGGTACTAGCACGATATTTCGGCTCACTTCAAAACCTCTCGCCGGCGCTGAGGATTCAGCAGATACGGACCGAGTTTGAGCTGAACTCGCAGCAGCAGCTTCTATTTCTAGGCGCTTTAACTTCACCTCTTTATCTGCGGTTATTTCTATTCTGCGGTAATCCGCCTCTATTTCTAATCTGCGGCTATCCGCCTCTATTTCTAATTCCATTTTACAAATAGCCAACTTGTGACTATACTCTGCTTCTTTCTCTTTCTCCTGCGCCTCCATCTGCAAGCGCGCTAAGCGTAGCCTATAGCGGGCATCATCACTTGCTCTAGGTGAGGAAAATGGAGAGAGTCGGGGCACAGTTAGAGGAGGCTTACGCTCCAGATCAGAAGGAACTGACTCATCCTTACCCAGCCCTTCCCCATCTACCTCTTCCTCCCTGCTGTCCTTCTCTGAGTTAGAAGACAAGGATGAGGCTGGACTAGTGGGCGCACGAGTAGCGGCACTGCTGCCCGTACCAAGCACTTAATTGTGAACCAACATACGTACGACCTCTTCTTTCAATTCAGCTTTAAGCTGATTTGGGGGGACTGAAAATTCAAAATGTGCCGCAATGGCATACAAATCTTTTTTTTTTTACAGAGATCTGTTCCACAGAAGGATCACTAAGAAAACACGCAAGATCAAACGTGTCCATGATGTTTCAACCAGCCTTCACTCAAACCTTAACTAACCTAACCAAAAGTAACAGCCTACTTGACGTGTACACTGCACACCAACACTTAACAAACCTGTTGCTTAATTAGGATCAAAGATCCCGGACGAGCCCCCAATTTATGTTACGCCCTCTGGTGGCTCGTAGCTGGACATAACATAAATGCAACAGGTCTGAATAAGTGAGGGTGCAATCACACAAAACACAAGACCAGATATAAGATAAAGACAGTATTTATTTAGACAAAGCAACACAGGGATCAACAAGGACTAACAGTGGCACCAAAGAAAAAGAACACAAAGAAATCCCCCCCCCCTTTACAGGTGCTTAGCACCCAAAAGTACAGCGGGTGGTGCTCACTCTAACCTGAGGTTTTAACAAACAGTAAACCTACGTGAGTGTGATATGTAAACCCCGGAGTATCTTACCTGTCCTTGTAGTCCCTGTGCGCACAACAAACAAAGTCAACAAAGACAAAAGTCAAAACAAAAGTAGGCTGCTACAACTTAAACAAATACTGGTAAAGACTAACTCAAGACACCAGTCAACATCAGGACCAAACAAAACAATCAGCGCTCTGACACAGCTCACCACAAAAGTCTCCTCTCGCCAACAAAACAAACACAGGACTATTTAAAGGGGAAGGGTTGACGAGAGATCTGTCACAGGTGGGGTGATTGGAAGATTGGATGCAGGTGAGATGAGCGGCCATGATGCTTCTTCTTCTGGCCACTTCACTGGCACGTCCTGCCCGAGAGCTCCCCCTTCCAGTCACTGGAGGCAACACCAGTCTATAAGGATGTGGGAACAAAACAACAACACAAGACAGAACACAACACATGTATACATACAGGACATACAGAACACTGTCCGTAACAGGTACTATTAATTGAATTGTCAACGGAACGGAGCTTTTATTCTGAAATCTACTCTGACCCGCTGTTACCGTAATACCTGGTGTGTACACGTAACACTAAACAATGTGAGCTTGACAGTGTAAATACATGTGCTCGCTACACTCAGTCCTACCTGACCTGCAATCGACTCTGACAAACAGAGGAATTTCGCAACTTGGCCCTCTTCCTCTTTCACACACTCGTTTATCCTCCACTTACAGTTCCTGCTCAAACTCTGGCGACATCCACCCCTTTCCAACTGTCTGACCATTTCTAAATCCCTGCTAACCCTAACCCTAACCTGCTTACTACCTCTAATATCACTGCTAAACACAACATGTAGTACTTCTACCCAGTGGTGAGAGGCAAACGACTACTTTTACGGTGCTTTAAATGCCCATTTAATAATATTGTATATGATATATATCAAGAATGATGGTTGTGTGGCTCCTTGTGTTGCCTCTTAGATGATATATTATTTTCACACAGCTACATCTCATGGATATATGTAGATATACATTTATGTATAATACCAATTGTAAAATTAAATGAACTTATTGTTAAATATCTGCACAATACATCTTCTATATGATATGATATGATATGACCACGTATGTTATTGATGAATATTTAAATAATATAGTCAAGTTGAGCAGCTCTATACCTCCTGAGCCACAGCCGCCCAGTGTGCTACACTTTTTTAATTAATTAGGAGCTGTATTTCAGTGCAGTGCATTGTCTTCTTTGTTTTAGTGTTTCTATTTTTCTACTACTTTATACATCTACAGTACTCCAGAAAAATTATCTGCTACACGTATTTAACAACCAACAGAGTAATATTTTACATTAAAAAATCATCAGTATTCCATTGTGTCCATAAGAAATATACATTCATATCTCTATCACTGTTTTTGTGTTGTTCCTACTCCTTTAGAGAAGTCATGACCACCTGGACTTAACTTGTAGGCACCAAAAAAACATTTGGGCAAACTTTTGGGTAAGCGTATATCTATGATAGGGAATTGCAGAATAAGAACTTTTCTTCTTTGATTAATTAAGTGTTGTTAATATACTTTTATCACTTCTAAACTTTATAAGAAACCACTTCTTGTAGTGGAATAGGCTAAGTTTTTCATATATGTGCATTGGAACTGT
This sequence comes from Limanda limanda, assembly GCF_963576545.1. Lineage (NCBI taxonomy): Eukaryota > Metazoa > Chordata > Actinopteri > Pleuronectiformes > Pleuronectidae > Limanda > Limanda limanda. The sequence continues at coordinate 18,740,788 of NC_083653.1, forward strand.
CATATACAATACATTTTCACTTATCCCTGTCTATTTATGACCTCGGGCCTGCTGTGAGTTATAAGTGCAATGTGTGCTGAAGTCATGAGTTTCATGTGGTTCATCATTGTGAAGGATTGTGTATATGTACCATTGATCTTTTAAAACGTAAGTAATAATATATAAAACCCATTTTGCAGCCGTGTCTCTGCCCTGGTGACCTGTAACTCCAATGTTTGTCCACATGGTGGGGCACTCCGTCTGTGTCTGAAGGGACAGAGACAATAAAAAGAGAAACAGACTTTTCCTTCATTCACATTTTTCAAATTTTATAGTTTCAGCACAAACTTAAAAAACAAACAAAACTCTATGTATTTATTATTACAATGATTATGTTCTGTGTGGGTTGAATTGAAGATGTCTTCAGGGCAGTGGATGCTTACTAAAAAAAGTTTAGAGTTTGTGGAGAAATATTTGTTCTTGTGAGTTTAAAGTGACTTTTTGCTCCAATGACATAACAACATCCCTGTCCTCCATATCTTTTATCATCTGTCCATGTCTGGGTGGCTCTGGTCTGTAGATTCGCATTCTCTCTCTCTCTCTCTCTCTCTCTCTCTCTCTCTCTCTCTCTCTCTCTCTCTCTCTCTCTCTCTCTCTCTCTCTCTCTCTCTCTCTCTCTCTCTCTCTCTCTCTCTCTCTCTCTCTCTCTCTCTCTCTCTCTCTCTCTCTCTCTCTCTCAGGTGTTTTTAAGCGTAACTGGTTAGTTGACGTAAACCGTGCGCCTCATCCTCGCGCCCCCGGAGCGCACTGGCGCTGTCACTCTTCCCTCTGCGGTTCAGGATGTGATGCGCCAGAAAAACCAGCGACACGATAAAAAAGACAGTACACAGTATTATCCCAACGAAAGCCCCCACTGACACCCCCGATGGTCGACTCGTCGGGTCGGGGTAGGGTATATACGACGATGTAAATGGAGCTGAGGTCTCTGCTTCACCTGTGAAATCTTCAATTTCTACGCAATTGAACCCGTGCTGCAGCTCATATCCTCGCTGGCACGAGCACACGTAGCCGCCGAATTTGTTTTCACAGCGTTGATCACAAAACTGAAGCTCACACTCGTCCATGTCAATGCAAACGGTCACGCCCTCTATCTCCTCCGAGATGTACCCCAGGGGGCAGTAGCAGATGAGCGCGTCATTCGGGTCGCACTCCGCCGCGCACCGCTCCATCCCGCAGTGGAGCCGACACTTGACCGGGGCCGTCGGATCCACTTCATATCCATCGTAACACGAGCACAAGAAGCTGCCAGGAGTGTTCTTGCACGCATGCTCGCAAGGGGCGGACGCGCACTCGTCCTGGTCCACGCACAGCCCGCCGGTCATCGTGTATCCAGCCTGGCAGACGCACTGGAACCCACCCAGGGTGTTGACGCACATGAAGTTTTCTACGGGACACTGGCGCGGGTCCGTGCAGTCATCCAGGTCCACGCACGACCTGCCGTCCGCAGCCAGTTTGAAGCCGTGGTCGCACAAGCACGCGTAGGAATCCAGGGTCGGGTAACAGGCGTGCGCGCAGCCCAGGGCCTGGCACGGGTCTGCTATGCCCACTTCGCATGTGATTTTATTTGCAGGGTTGACGCTTTGTCCCTGGGGACAGTAACACGCGGGGACCTGGTTCGGGTCCGTTGCGCATTTGTGCTCACACCCGCCCTCGCTGATCTCGCAGCTCCAGGGCGCCTGCAGCCACTTCTCCGAGAAGCAGAGGTATTTCATCTCGGATGGCATGCGGGTGGCGGTGCTTCCAGGGGGCACAGACACCCAATCCTCGCCCCAGAACCCCATGGGGTTACTGTAGACCACCGACTCGCCCTGTGCAAGCTCCAGACCAGTGCACGGGTTAATGAAGTCGACCTCACAGAGGAACCCGGCCGCCTGCTCGCCACATGGCTCCTGGACCCATGGAAAGTTGCCCGCTCTGGAAACTGAGACGCAGCGAGGAGAAGAGCAGCTGGTGTCAAAGCCCGGCGCCCAGTTGAAGAAGTCGCTCTGGCTGTCCTTGGTCACCCACTGGAAGCCCCTCAGATCGGGACCAACCTCAGGACAGCCGCTGCTTAAATGCAAACCGATCCAGAACCGCCCAGTCGAATTCCCCAACAAGATAAAAAGAACATCATGTGATACAGATGAGCGCACTGTCATTAAGTGCCCACCGTTAGATCTACATTGTCTCTGCGCTGTCGGGAAATCGCTGGATTCTTGAGCCACCGTGAAACACTTGGTCCCAATACAGTATCCGTTATTCTGCTCTATCCCGCCGGTTCTTCCCAACAGGAAAACCAACAAGGCAGCAAACAGTCCCGTTACATCCCTCATGTTTCAACCTCTGCTGTTGTTGGAGCTGTGGCGCGGTCCAGCGGTCCTGGACGAGACGGGTTTGTTGGGCAAAGTGTTTAGCTCGCATTTATAAACCAGCCCCTGCTCCACACCAGTGCCGGCGGAGGAAGGAAGTCCCTCTTAATCAGCCTGCCGGGCCACTCACTGTCTCTTCAAACTTTCTCCTCTGCACGGCGGACCACATCCCCAATTACTCACGGCTTTTACGCACGTACACGTAACCAGGACGCACGCACGCAAGAGGGGCATCTACACCAACGCCCCCTTCTCTTTTTACAGTTTGGCCCCTCCCAACTCCCCTCAACACAGAGAATGTCGGTTTGAGTTTAGTTGTGTTGTTTTTTTGTTGAAAAGAGTTGACGTCATGAAACTTTTTCCGTGCACTTTTTCACTAGTTTGAAAGCAATTATATCGAAAATAGGCAGTGCAAGGAGCTGTAATCTATTGGACAAGATATAAGGAGAGAAGATGAACAGAGATAATTAAACAGAGGGGGAAAAGTAGTAAGGGTCAGAAGTTGAGATTCTGGTTTGTTTATTTCTATACCCAGAGTAAGAGATTAGTTTCTGCCAAGCTTATTCTTCCCCCTACTCTTATTTTCTTTTGTAAGTATTCCTTCAGGACCGTGGCTCCCACTTATACACTTATATTTGCTATCATCAGGGGGGATGCCCCCCCACACAGATAGTGAAGTCAACATATTAGTGTACTTAAGACTATAGTTTCCTGTAAACGTTTTCAGCAGCAATGTGATATGGATGTTGTCATCCATCTACAAGCCACAATATTCAAAAATAAACTCTTTATCAGTAAATTCAGATCATTATGAGTGGACATTGTGTAAATCATGTGAAGGAAAAAACTGTACAGGTGAAAAAGTCCATTTGCATTGCTTTGCATCTTTAAAAAAATATTTTGTGACTGGACGATATTGGGATTTGACTGGGTCACACTTCAGCAACTGTTAAGCTGCTCCTATTTAGGCAGCCACAACAATAAAAACCACTTTTTTTCTTCTCCTGACGGGCAGCTCAGCCAAAGAGTGCAGCTTTTGCCTTTGCACGCATAAGGTTACAATGTTGGCCATGAGTCTTAGTCAGCTAAATGGAGCCAGTAGAACAGTAAACAATTTAATAAACAGCAGCTTTTTGTATGTTGAATCTGCAGGGAGAGGTCAACAGAAGCCAACGGAGGAAAATTAACTGAAACAAAAACTAGAAAGATATCTTTTGGGTGTGGGAAAAAGGAAAAACTAAATAATTCAATGAATAAAAGAATGAATAAATACCTCCCCTCCGACTATCACCCAGACAAAAACAAAACCCCTGATCCAGGAGAATAATCAGAATACAACCTTTAGCTGCAATGTTTTTTTTTATTTACAGTATCATTGAATAAAAAATATTTAAAACATCTTGCAGTTAGCCTGTTATACAGACAAAGAGACTGGGTGCATCAGTAGGAGCATGTGTGTTTTCTGTTACATATATAGACGTTAGCAGCACAGTTTTACATTCGTGTTTAGCAGATCCGTCAGCAGCAGCCGGGTACACAGTGAATAACATACAGCTTCATGCTGAAGTACAGCTTGTGCAGAACCTCTGCATCATCAGTGTGATAGATTTGCACAGTAGACTTATTCAACCACTCAGGATACAGTTCTTACAGGTCATTCCTCATTAATTATGTGTTTTTTGGGGGGATTAAAATGAGGTATTTTCACAAGTCATGACATGAAGAATCACAGTCTAATCTTCCCTTAACATATCTGAAACAGAATTTGGGAATTTCAAATATATTCTACTTTTCTATTTCTCTTTGTGTAATATGATGATGAGATGGAACCCAGCCATTGGTTTCTAGATCTTGATGGCAGTTATTTTAATGATGAAAATGCCAGAATGTGAATTAACCACAGGGCAAGAGGCTGTTTTGATAAAAACCTCAAGGCCGGCTGCCATGCATGCTTCACAACCAGATCCCATGGAAACCAGTTAACACTATTACAACTAAAAGTGATGGTCCAATGTCAGTGCTAACTATTGAGAGATTTTCTTCTTCTTTTTGGCTTTTTTTTATTGATAAAACGTCCAGTGTGACCTTATAAAAAGATAAAATACAGTGTAACAGCTGATATGTGTAATAACACATTAAATGAAAAGTAAAAATGTCGAGCAAAGACGAAGGCACATTTTGTGCTATAAAGAATTATATTTAAAAAGCTTTTATTCTGCTATATATATCAGCAAATATCTGTACTTTCTTATCTAATAAAATTTAAGGAGCTTATTGTGTTATGAGTGTGGTACTTTTACTTTTGAGTGCATTTAAAATGTTTAAACTGACCCCTCTTACTTTTTAGTACCATTACTTGACACTGTTGTAACAGCATCTTGTTTTATATTGCTCTGACTGCAGGAAATCCAAAACCGTTCCATTTTAGTAATATAATATATGAACTGTTATAACCATTAAGCTAATTAACAGCCAATTCCACATAGAAATCTGTTACATATCCAGGAAGCATGAAGCTGTTTCTCCTTAAAGTCTTATTTGACCTCATCCATCGCTGCTGTAAGAGATTCTTGTGACCGCTTTCTGGATAAGTGTGAAAACTTAAAGTCCCATATGCCCACTCCAGATCACAGTCTTTGCACGTCACTTTTGAACTGTTTGTCGAAGGACAGCCTCTTGTAGGTATCCGTGGTCACCTGCTGCAGGTAGAAGACATCTATGTCCGGTCGTCTGAAGGAGGAGAGCTCGAACCTGCCGCAGCGTTTCACCACGGTGTGCACCAGCAGGCACAGCAGCGCCGCGCACAGTGCCATGAACACGGTGATGCCCAGGACGCTGCCGGTCCGGATGTAAGAGGGCACCGCGGCCGGGTGAGCCGTGGCCGGTATGAGGCTTGGAGGAAGATCGCCTGACTCACCCTCCACCTCCTCGGTTGGCACACACGTGGAGTCCCCCTGCAGCCTGAAGCCCTCGTAGCACGAACACCTGAATCCACCGAACACGTTGTCACACTTGTGGTCACACTGCCCTTCCGTGTCACACTCATTGATGTCCGTGCAGAGGACCCCGCCGTCTCGGATGTAGCCCTCGGGGCACTCGCAGTGTCGCATCTCCGGGTCCTGCACATCCCCGACCTCCGTGCACACGGCCTCGCAGTCCCTCTCGGTGCAGTGTCGCTCGCACTTGGTGGTGTCCTGGTCTGACACCCGGAACCCTTTCCTGCACGCACACTCGTACACCCCGGTGGGCTTCACGCACCGCATGTGCTCGCACTTCGAGCAGATCGCCACGTCTACGCACGCCCCGTCCTCCATGTCGAAGCCGCCTCTGCACCTGCACTCGAACCCTCGATCTGTGTTCACACACTCCTGGCCCTCGGCTGTGCACGGGTCCTCCCCCCCCTCCGTGCACTCGTCCACGTCCACGCAGCTTCTCCCGTCCTGCGCCGGCTTGTGGCCCCCGGGGCAGGAGAGGACGGGTAGAGGAGAGACATCCGACGGGACCTGGGCGCAGGTGATGCCGTTGGGGTGGAGGGCTCGTCCCTCGGGGCAGGTGCAGGTGCGTGTTGTTTGGTTGCAGCTGTGCTCGCACCCGCCCTTGAACACCTCACAGCTCCAGGGAGCGCGCATCCACCCCCCAGAGAAACACAGATGTTTCGAGTCCAGATGTTTCCCACCGACCTTGTCCGCCACAGCGGTGGTTGCTGGTGGAAACACTTCAGACTCGTTGACGTCGAACCCCATGTGGGTGGTATACCTCACCTGTGCGCCCCCGTCCGGCTTGATGCGACTGCAAGGCTCCTGGAAAGTGTACTGGCACAGAAACCCGTCCAGCACGTTGCGACACCGCTTCCCGGACACCAGGATGTTCCCTTTCCCCGACACGGAGACGGAGGAGCAGTTTCCAAGATCTGCCGGGGCTTCCTCTGGCTTCCTGCCGGTGCCCTGCAGCTCCAGCCAGAAACTCCCGCTATGTCCGCTCAGTGGACCCGCTAATGTCTCCTCCGCTTGTTCAGAGCTGATCGCGAGCAGCTGTCCCTCCGTGTCCCTGCAGCTTGTCCGAGCCCCCGGAAAGTCCTGGGATTCGCGTAAAAGCACAAAACACCGATTGTCGGCGCAGTGTCCGTGCAGAGCGAGCACCGCGTCCGCCAGCCCGCAGAGGAAAACCACGCAGATCAGCAGAGCTTGTGTTGTAGGACTCATGATGTCGATGTTAGAAAGACCCACGATGGCGTGAAACTCAGTGCTCGTCGATCCGAATCTGATCCAGTGACTGAGAGCTGAACATAGTCCCCATTTATAAAGGCCTCCAGCTGAGAGTGTTTTTTTTTTTTTTGTTGGATCAGGCGAGGAAGGAAGTTCCGTCCTGGTTTGTGGTGGTCTGATTGCTCAACCCCCTCACATATCATAGAGAGACTAGCCCACCAACACACATAAACACACACACACACACACACACCGGAGTAGAGCCCAATCCCATGAGATGAGTAAATCTTGACCTTCTTTATCTAGATGATAAATTGAAAGTTTAAGTCTCACGGGAAGAAAGATATTTGCCAAACATCCAGCTCTCACGGAGCTCAGGCTCATGTATAATCTTTATTTTGCCCAGCCCTCATACACAATTACTTATCTTGTCAAAGTTATTTCAGTTTTTTAAGGTGATTATTTATAAATGTTACACTTTCCATAATGCCATCATGTTACATTATAATGCTTAAAAAGTGCGGCTCTGGATAAAGCTAAAGGTGAGAGATTGTTTTGAGGCAGAGCCCAGTGTATCATCAGAGGTAAATCGATATAATATTACAAATAATACTGTGTACAGATGGTAAAATAATTCTTATAAAAGTAATAATAGATCATACTCTGTAATGCAATAAAATAAATCAGATAAAAGAATAACAATGAAAAAAAACAAATAGAAATTAAAACCTTAAAATTGCCATACTGGTAACTTTTAATTGCTGTTTTAAAATGAGCCATTGATTCACGAAACAGCGTATGACTCTCTGTCCTCGGGGGTCTCGGAGCAGAGTCAGGGTTTAATTTATGAAATAAAAAGCGTCTGATTTAAGGCAGTGTTTATCCGATAGGACTGGTGTGATGTGTTCTCTACGCTGTTTGTAAGAGATCTTGCTGCTATATTCTGTACCAACTTTACTTATGTAAATTATTAAGTATACATCAACAGCCTGTTGAAAATGGACTTGACCAAATTGTTGATGAGAGACTTATCTTATAATAGAAGCAAGTCTCCAGGAGTAGGCACTGACTCACAGACTCTCGGAGTAGACAGACTTCCTTGAGGCACAATAATAGCTACCGAGGTAGAAAGTCAATTGTCTGACTTATGGTAAGTCTAAATCAATCATAGCTCTTCCTAAATTGTTCAATGTCTTCTCTTCATTAGCACAGCAGAGCAGGAAGAGAGCTGCCTTCCACTTTCCTCAGGGGGGGAAGTGACTGGACGTAGAGGAGGAAGTAGAAACAAGGGAGCTGGACGGACGACCTATAGCCGCAGGGGCAAAAAGTGACAACCACATTATGTAAAGGGGTTTTGTGTGTTCTCATTCCTTGAGCTGCTGTATTTCCAGGTGGAGTCTGGGCTGAGTAGGTTTGAAAGAACGTGATCACATCCGACTGATTCCCTCCCAAGGTGACACAGAGTGACTCAGAAGATGAAACACGTGTTTGTGTAGGGAAGGTAGAATCATAAAGACGTTACTATGTAGCTGTAACTAAGCTAACTTTTTATACGTAGAGATCAGAAAACAGACTTATCACTGTGATTACAGACGTTCATGACACAGCGAGGAACTGCAGATAACTCACGGAGGTGTTAGACTTGGTGCCCCCGCACTTCCCCTATGAAAGGGGTGTGGTGCAATGGGATGGGGTGGAGGGGATGTGAGCTTTGTTCGTGCTGCAGCAACAAAATAATCAGTTCGCTGTTTTTATTTGGGTAGGGAATGTGGGAATTTTAGATTATAACCTTTGCCAGGACGCCCATCACTGGATGGCATAGATGACGGAGTCCAAAGCAGTGACACACACTTCTGTTTAACGGTAACACAAAGTCAGCTCAGTGACAAAAACCAGGCCTCACAGGCTCTGTACATGTTTTTCTCTGATGTCTAACTTTAATGGCCTCGCTGAGTTTACTCTGGAGGGCGTTGAAGACGTTCCTGAAGACTGTTTTCATTCTTCTAAATCAAACACTGCTCTTTCCAGTTGTCGCTTTCGATGTGTTTTCACAGTGAAACCATGTGATACACTTGAACAAGGTTTGGTGTCAGTGCCACCAACAACATTCTCAGTGCAGCTATGTTTTTAGTTGGATATTCGTGACATTGCTTAATTTTCTGTTTAAATTTGTAAGATCCATTACGCCTTGCCTGACCAACACTATGTGGGAGGTTTCCTGCTCCTTGTGAAAGGCTTAATACGTCCAACTGAGGGCCAAATGTTAAGGTCCCCTTCATATCATATCGATGAAGCGCAGTAAAAAGATGTCACAGGCCGATTAGTAATATGTGCTCCCTCTACTGCAGGGGCGTGACTCAAATGTCTGGGCAGTCCCAGTGGGCCCCCCTTGCCTGTTCAATGGTTCTTTGCCATGCTTGTAGAAGATACAACATTATTATTCGTAACACCGTGCATTTGTAGAAGATATCATGGTAAATATTAAATGTTTATTAATCCATTAAGACCTGATAGACCAAATATAAACCCACTCTGAAACCTAAGAGTTGTATGAAAATTATACCCTAAAATCAGAGGGTTTTCTGAAGAGATGACAGATTTAACCCTGTTTACAAAAACCTTTCTCAGGCTCTGAAGCAGGTATAGACATGAAAGAAAATATATGATAGATAAATATTTGGCTTTCAGTGTACACCATTGTCGTTTCCCTAAACATTGTGAACATTAAAAAACAAACCACACCCTCCAGGTCCGAGGCCATGGCTCTCTGCTGGAAAATGGTGAATTGCTCTCTCTAGGTTGGGAGTGAGGTTAAATATTTTGGGGTCTTTTCATGAGTGAGGGGAAGATGGAGCATGAGATAGACAGGCAAGTCAGTGCAGCAGATGTAATGCAGATGTTGTATTGGACTGCTGTGGTGAAGAAGGAGCTGAGAAGCAGGTCAAAGCTTTCACTTTACCGGTCTATGTTTGATCTAGGCTCTAACCCTCACCTATGGTCACAAGCTCTGTGTAGTAACTGAAAGATTGAGGTTGCAAATACCTGCAGCCAAAATACATTTTCTGTATCAGGTTTCTGGGCTAAGCCTAAGAGATAGGGTGAGGACATCAGCCAGTAGAACTGTTGCGTCTTCACGTCAGTGGAGGTGGTTCAGGCATCTAGTCAGGATGTCTCCTGGGTGCCTTCCATTGGGGCTTTACTTGGCGTAGTAGTAGTATAAAACATGATGTATGTGAGTGACAGTATTTTAGAGCTATATTATACCCTGAGTGAAAGGTGGAAGGTCAGCTACATCCTGAGAGTATTACTCTTTTATGTAATCAAACAAAGATCTCTGTGTAGCCCAGTCTGCTGCAGTATAGAGTTGGCATAATAAAACATTGGAAACCTAAAGACACAGTATTCTGAGTATTGAACCTGAACCCTGCTGTTGCTCTCAAAGTGACTGGTGCTGATGCATTACTAAATAACAATAAAGTTGGAGCTATTCAACTCTTCTGATGATTCTGAAGGTTTGTTTCCATCATCAAGACTCATCAAATTATTATAGTGAAATGATGGTCTTTAAAAAGTTATTACTGCAAGACATGACAGGCATCTTAAAATGTAAATTTAAATAATGTTGTGCAAAATAAATAGTTGAAAATGTCTGTTTGAAATAACCTGTCTGCATAATAACACGATGGTGTGGCTGTTTTTTCAAACTTATGCCAGTGCTGCTTCATTATTTTTTTAAACGAAGCAAAGTATTATAATATGAACTCAGCAAACAATTATAGTTTATTTGCCTGTTCATGCTATAATGTTGAAATCATGGATGAAAAAACTATTTTAATTCACGTGCAACAAGTGTTGTTTCTACAAAACATCTGTGTCCTCATTGAATGAACTTTCTTTTTGTACTAGAAACATTTGTCAGACACTGAGTTGCTCTGCCAACACTCTAGCTGAACCTGATACAATGTGGAAGAAATTAAATCATGAAAATAACACTCTGACAGTGTTGAAGTAACAAGGAAATACTCTCATATCATGTTACATATACAAATGTAAAAAAAATAGAACATTACGAATGTGAGCTGGGCTTTTACACTGTATTTTCGAGCCCTTATTGATAGAGACGGCAGGAAGTGGTGTGGATGACATCACAAAAATGTTTCTTGTTTTCTTTTCACTGGTTGAGTTGAATTTTTGTGAAGCCACGTGTGCTTTTCTGTAAAGACGTAAATTGAAATTATTGTAGACATCCAGGCAGGGGCTTTGCAACAGGGTAGGCAAAGAAAGCAATTGCCTGGGGCCCGACCTAAGAAGGGGGCCCCTGAGAACGGATGATCCATAGCAACAACAATGTGGTTAGCACCCCTTTGAATTCTAGGATCGTCTCTACAGGAGACTGCATGGTCGTAATGCCCCAAATGAGCCTGAATGCCACCAACTTACTGCCATTCACTTTTATTCAATCTGGGGCGTTGTAAATAAGGGCATGGGGTGTTGATGCGCTGTAAACAGAAACACTGGATCTCAGTGGAACAAATCTGTGACGTCCTGCCTCCTGCATGCTGCCCCACCCCCCTGACCCTCTGAATAAAATATTATCAATATTATAGTTACTTTTTGATAATAGTTTCCTCCTAATTCAACACTCTGGAGCATTATTAATAACAACAATTAGGCTCACTGAGATTATCCCTACCTCAAAATTAGTGTGTGTACTTGATGAGATTTTTCCATGGCAAATTCCCCTCACTGTGACTTTACCTTTTTTTTCAAATAACCTCCAACCTAAAGTAACGTTTCATGGCAGTTAAGATACAGCCAAGGACCACAGAGACGGGGAGAGAGCTGTCACCAGCCGAGGAGGAAAAGGGAGGTGTTTCCATGTCCTGGATGAGGATGAAAGGAGTAGAGAAGTTACTCCGCCACACACACACACACACACACACACTGCAGATCGTGGGTTTAATGTGAACACCATACACTATGTATAAGGTAGTACAACATGTCTCCACTTGGTATTGAGGTCCATGTGCTTGACCAATTGCGAATCAGTCTCAGCTGTCAAACCTGATATTTCAACCATTTTTCATAGCATCAAATAAGTTATTTAAACCAAGAAACCACCTTGACCCGTGTCCCATCCACCACCATGGAGGGGGCGGTTTATGACCTATACTGCAGCCAGCCATCAGGAGGTGATCAAAACACTTTGGCCTCACTTTTGGGAGCTGCCATGCTGTCTAACTTTATATATAATCTATGATAAAAAAAGACAAATACACACACACACACACACACAAAGGCAGTCTTCTTAATACAAAATGCCCTGTTTTTATAGCCCACCCCAGCAGCTCAACTAGGGATCCTATCTCTTCTTAATGACACCTATCCCTGGAGCGATGTGTTGTATGATCACATGTTTCAGTAAATATTTTGGCCGTCATTCAATCTCAGCCAGTCACCGTTATGAAATTTGGCAGAGGCTTGCTTTCCTTCTCTGACCCTAGCTGACCTTCGAGGAACTTGCTCTGAGGATATTGTGTTTCACCATCTGAGACACGCAGATAAATATTAACAGTGTAAATCATGTCCTGTGTTGAGGTGCAGGGGTGGAAAGGTAGGTCCACTGCCTCAATGGCAGGAAATGCCCCCTGGGGAGTCCTGCGTGATGTCACAAGACTTCGGGTTAAATAAGCAAACTATATTCCAGCTCTGTCATCTTTAATGTCCTTGTTTTTACCCGAGTGACTCTGTTTGATAACTAACGCACAAAGAAAATAAATAAAAAGAGGAGTAAAATAACAAATTATGAATTAATTTATATCTGTAGTATACTAATAATCAAAAAGAATTTATTTGTACATTCAAGGTTAATTAAACTGGTGAAACAGAATACATCTAGGTATGTGGATATAATTATTCTGTCTCGTTTGACTGAGGGACACTGTGTTTTTTGGAGCAGAAGCTCTACCAGAGGATATGAAAGATATTTTACACTGAACACAGGAAATTATTGGATGAAAATATGTGACCTGGGTTTTCCTTCTAAGGGATTGTAATAAATAATAAGATAAGGATCCAAAATATTTGTTAGTGTGACTGTGTGTAAATAATTATAGTAATTATAATTTCTTACAACATGTTGCCTTAGATTTGTTTTGTTTTAGCCCTAAATCCAAAATCAACCAAACCTGAAGTTGTCTAAACTCAATACATTACTTGACCCAAGAACCACTAGATGGCAGCACTAATTGTAAACACATGGATATATTATCATCTCATGCAAGGTAAGTCCAATCAGGAGAAGCAGACATTTGTAATATGCATTTGTGATATAGTTTAAATGAAAATTAACATTTTCCTGGAGTACCTGCTCTCTTTTTTGGTTTCCACCAACTCATGAGAGGAATATTGGTTTCTTTACCAACAATATGAAATTACCAGCTGTTCTCTAACTGTCAGCGATAATTTCCTAGAAAATAAGCATAGATTTACTATGGTTTGTTACATAGAACAATCGAAAAAGGTTTTGTTAGACACTGTTGGGAGTCTAACAAAAGTAAGTAAGTGTTAGCTGAACCATGTATCAATCGCAGTTGCTGAGGCTAGTGGGGTGAAGAGCGTGGTCTACGCAGCCCTCAAAGGCAGCAGTCTTCCTAGGCCAGGTGGAACACATCCTTTGAAGGATGCAGCTCCTGAATTGAGTTTAGTAGAGTTTACAGTAATTGATTAATACCTCATTCCTCCTGTGTCCTTTTTAGTCTGTGCTGTTTGTCATACTTCCTGAACACACACAGGGCCTGAGGCTGCCTGAGTTGGATGATATTTCTCTATTGGTTTTGTAGATGAAGTATAGAGGGCAGATAGCTGGATGCTTAAGTCTGTCAGGTCAGAGCATCAACTACTCTTCTCTGTTGCCTGGAAATTTTGGAGATCCTCTCTTAATGCCCCAGTGAATCACCAGAATCCACCGCCGTCATCCCACACAGCCAGATTATTCCCAGTCTGTGTTTTTTTGAGAGAAGTAGATGACAAGCCAAATGGAAGAATGTGTTCTTCCAGAGAAACTGAGGCTCTTGTCCCATTCCCGGCACTGTCTACGTCCAACAGTGAATCCCAGTGAAACATTGCACCTCTGCCTTTTATCCTTTAAAACTTGTGGAGAGGTGTGTTCACACAAAGTTAAGTTTATTGACTTGAAAATGATTTCCCTCTAGATCAGATCAGTAAAGCTGCACTAATCTCAATGTTGATATTCACAATGAATAAAAACACTATATGTATTGTGAACACAATCAATCTTGGTGATGAACTAACTGATAATTATTGACTGTTCCGCCGGCACTTCCCTTCAGCTCAACAGTATGCAGCATGGCTCCTTGTTTTGGTTTTAAACAGGTTTGCTGGCATGTTCACAGCAGCAACTTAATAATGGAGGAATGTCAATATTTTTTCACACATGCTGCACTTTTAAATCTAAAAAGCTGCAGTCCTGCAGTTCTGCAAAACTGACATCAAACTTTGTTCTTGTGCGGGAGGGTAATAATACTAAACGGTCTCAGCAAAGCACCTCTAAAAACAGGATGACAGTAGGTCTGTGTTTTACAACCAATGCCCAAACATGCAGACTTTGACAGATTGATGCACGAAATATCGACTTCATTGTGTTTGCAGTGCCACAAACTCAGTGCCCCCTCTGACCTTGTTACAAAGCCAAGTAACACCAGCATTTACTCTCAGCTTTCCTCTTCGCTGTTCCCAGTCCCACCTGGACGCTGCTGCTGCTGGTGATGGATGGATGCATGGAGCGATGGACAGGAACACCCCTTCTCTCTACGAGAAAATACGGCTCCCCCTCCTAAGGAGGCCACGTTGGCACACTGACAGAAATATTCTGAACTTCCTGTGACCTCAGTAAGAAGAGCAAACACCCTGGACCTTTCTAAGGAAGCGGCTCCAGTCTCTCATTCGCTTTCTCACACACACACACACACGCGCACGCACACACACACATTTTATTACCCTGCTCGTCGCCATAGAAATTAGGGTATTGTTTTGCTCCCTGTTCTTGTGTGTACAAAACAACTCAACAACACGTGGATAGACTTTTTGGTTAACCATCTTCGGTAATTACTTTGGAGGATGCTCTTTTTTGAGCTGATGAGCCAATGTCAAGATCAAGGTAAACAAAAACATGGTCCGACAAACGCATTTCCAAGATATCTCAGTAAATAGTAGAGAGACAATCTACATCTTCTATTGGACACAAAATGATTCTCTGTCATGAAGTCAAAAGTAATGTTGTAGACATAAGATGAACAGATTTCGTTTACTCTTAGTTATACTCTACTATTTATACTATGCTCATTGCTAGCTCCTTCACATTCACCTGGTTACATGTAATTCAGTCCTGAAGTGTATGCAGTTAACTTGAATAATATTACTCACTTACATATGTGCTGGGAGACTATCTGATGAGGGAGATTATGGATTACTCACTCTGTTGGGCGCCCCTTTAGTCACGCAGCTCAGCCATCTAAGACACTGTCGTGTGGTTTTAATCATAAGAGGTCGGTAAGTGTCCCTGTGCATGGTGAAGTAGCGTCGTGGAACACAGTCAGTTTGCCATGTCTTGAACGGTGATTTGTGGGGTCACCACACGCCGTCAGCTGCAGTTGCACTTCTTTGTCTGGTGTGTCACCATCAGACCAAGATAATTAAATAAATAAACCTCTCAATGGCTCATTACAGATGTCATGAAGTTAAAGTTAAAAATAAGTCAGGTATGATATGATACATAGTACAAAAATGTATTTTCATTTTTGCATCATTTAGGACTATAGACATGACACAAAGCTTATATATATTGAAAAAACATTTATGAAGGATATCACCAAGACATCACTATGAAGACAGAATAGTCATATAGTGTAGTAATGCATTAACTACAAACAATAACATTAGATACATAATCTTATGCATTCTTTGGATTAGCAAGTTGTCCATAATCATATGATATAAATAGCATCATTATTAAATAATAATAATTGTTTATATCGCACCTCCAAATCAAGGTATACAAGGTGCTTTACATGATAAAAACAACAGGAATCATAAACATGTAATCACAGCAACAGTATCAATAGAGCAGTATAACAAGCAAAAACATATAAAGAGAGCAAAATAAATAAGTACATGACGAAAACATTAAGAGGATCACAGGAAGGCTGGTCTATAAAGTGTGTTTTAAGAAGAGACTTAAACAAGGTGATACCTATCGCCAGGAGACCCAAGTGTCAACCACATCGGCTATTTTTCCTTTTCCATGGGCGGATAACACAGCTGGGCTTAATAATCATACCAGGCTAAGCAAAAACTGTTTATTTGAGTCCTGGTGATGTTTTTAAGTTGGATTTGTGTTGCTGTGATATTTTGGTTACAAGTTATTTGAAAGTTAATGTTAGTTATGCTCTTCAGTCTTTCTTTGCATGCATCTAGTAACTTTCTCTAATTTGGCACAAACACACACACCCATCTCTCTGACCCCTGCTACATGTCGGGGGGGAGTTATCTTTGGAGTGGCCAGCCGCCTTTATGGAAGCACGCTCATTCACAAAAACATACAGACACACATACGTATACTCAGATACACATCTTTATGTAGCAAGTGCACCGTTAGTAATTTAAACATTGTGTTTTTATACTTTATTATATTCATAACAAATGTTTGCCTAACCCTTAATGCATTATTGCACAACAGCATAAAAATTTAAACTGATATTGTGAGATCTTATGAGGTGACCAAGTGGTAACATGTAGATGATGAACAGAATCGGACCGAGCACAGAGCCCTGAGGAACCCCACTATGCAACTTAGAGGAGGAGGACCTAGCTTCCCCAATGCTGACACAGAAAGTCCTGTCTGTGAGGTAAGATTTAAGCCATTTCAGGGTCGTACCACTGATGCCCACCCACTCCTCTAAACGGGACAAGGGGAACCTAAAACCAGATGGAAGGGATTCACACAATGAGTTTTGTGATATAAAAGCTTAGAGTTGATTTGCAACGATCTTCTCCAGGACTTTTGATAAAAAGGGAAGTTTAGAGATGGGTCTAAAATTGTTAAAATCAATGGAGTTGAGCCCAGGTTTATTTAAAAGGGGTTGGATTATTGCATTTTTACAACAAATTGGCACAGTCCCAGTGGAGAAGGAACTATTTGAAACGTGTGTAAAAGGACAGATTGTATAAAAACAATTCTTTAAGAAATTGAGGGGGAAGAGTGTCAAGGGGGCTGTAAGAGGGGTTCATTTTTTGTATTGAAAGGTGTAGGCTTGGAGACTGGAGTAAACACAATGAGGCAAATATAAGGCCTAGTTGGTACATGGGATTATTACCATATTAAAACTTTGAGGATCTTGGTATAAGCCAATGATTTTCATTGTATGGCTTTTTCCCCTTTCCCTGCTATGAAGACACTAGTGCACACACACATTGAATATCTGACTAGCTTTTGTTCTACAGACAGGAAGTCAAAAGTCAACACAGACCTGTGATAACAACTGAGCACTACGTTGTTTTCATGGTGCTTTGCTTTAGTTACAAGGCAAAACAAGTGGTCAGAGTGCAGTATGAGGTTTAAACAAATCTCCTGTTTATCCGAATTATTTAAACACTTTTATTTGGACTCATGCTATACATCACAGCCGCCTGTGTAGTCTTTAACCCCCTTAACCCTCGACTCTAGAGAGGAAACCCCTCTCTCTAGTCGTATGTGTGTGTGGGAAATTGTGGGAGTGACTGTTTTTAGTTAATCGACCGAAATCCATATGAACCTTGCTTGACTTCAAAGGATCAAAAGGCCGTGTTCATGTCCACATCCAGGGGAACTATTCCTGCAGAATTCATGTGAATTTCCCATGACTTCAAAGCATCTGCAGTTCGTGTTCATGTCCACATGCAGGACAACTATTCCTGCACATCCTGTGGTCTTGTCTCCATGGCTTTGCTGCATCACATATGGTCATATTGTACCGAAAGGTCTTGTAAGACAGCTCAACTAAATTGATGTCTTTGAACGGGAAATGACCCATCTGCATGGATGAGTCTCACAACCAGTTCCCAAAAGTCCCAGCTGGAGATCAACAACCTGCGGGAAAGACAGCTCCCTTGGAGGGTTTTCCAATTTCATCTTGCGAGCATGAGCACTTGGCGGGGGTCAAACTTGGCAGTCTCCGCTGCTTCAACCCGATGTGTTTGAGAGTCTGAGACCATGGTTTTCCCACACAGCAAGGCCTCCCCATAAAACCCCTGTGTAACTAAAGTTTCTCCCTAATGCTCTGACCTATTTAGCCACAGAGCATGTTGTATGTCTATTTTGCTCATGGCAAGACAACAGTCCCTGTTTGGAAAGTTGTTTCCTTCCAGCTGGACACATCTGAGGAGTGAACAGCTAAAACACACTGAATGTTAAGAATGAGAAGAAAAACCTTTATACACTTGCCATCCATTACAAATGTGACTTTGAGCTTAGAAACATGTTGCTTTTGTGTTATCGCTCACATGTTAATATAAGTCACATTAATCATCTTATCATGTTATAACAAGGGTCAAATATGATAACAATTATGTCTTTATTGGGTACGAAATGGATGGTCGGCTGTGGCTGAGTGGGTAGAGCAATTGTCTTCTAACCAAAAGGTTGGCAGCTCAGATCCTTGCACATGCCCCTCATAGATGTTGAATGCTTTCATTGTAAGTTGCTTTGGATAAAGCGTCAGCTAAATTTAATGTAATGTTCTGAGACTTGTGGTTGGAACTTCCAGGTTTGAAAGACTTCATTACTCAGAATTCAAGTTTTGATACTGAACTCTCAATATGCAACTTTCTCTATATGGAAGTGAACATAATGGATGTGAACGGTTCTCCACAGACACACCTTACACCTTTTATAACTCAAACTTTAACACTAAGACAGAGCATATGAAGTGTCCACTTATGATTAATAATAAATGATCATCATATTTATCAACAGAGAAATCATTAAACATGGGCAGCACAGTGATGCAGTGGTCCCCTCACACCAAGACGGTTTGAATCCCACTTTCAGTCTGTTCTCCAAATTTGCTCTGGGTACTCCAGCTTCCTCCCACAGTCCTACGACATTGAAGATTAAAATTGACCATAGATGGGAATGTGAATGAAAGATTGTTTGT
Organism: Limanda limanda; assembly: GCF_963576545.1. Lineage (NCBI taxonomy): Eukaryota > Metazoa > Chordata > Actinopteri > Pleuronectiformes > Pleuronectidae > Limanda > Limanda limanda. The sequence continues at coordinate 18,759,592 of NC_083653.1, forward strand.
CTCTTTATGTTGGCCCTGCGATATTCTGGTGAGCTGTCCAGGCTGGGCCCCACCTCTCGCCCAATGTCTGCTGGGATTTGTTCCAACTCCTCCGTCACGACCCTCAAAGGATAAGTAGTATAGATAAGGGATAGATGGATATATAAATACTGTATGTCCCATCTTGGTACCAACATTTTTTTTTTAATTATATTACAGGGGTACTAGTTAATGGTCTATGCAGCATGAGCATATTTTAAATTACAAATACTGTTGGAAATAAAGCATGGAAGAATAATAAGTTGGTTGCGAGACAACATGACTAAAACCATTGTACTCTTTTCATAATCTGGCACTGTTTGTCTTTCAGGCTGATAAAATGGGAGTATTCTTGTATAAACATTGTGCCAGGTTCGAGGGTGAGAGCAACAACATTCAGTGGACAAAATGAAATGGAAATCTTGTTTTGGCTTTGTTGCAGTAGAGTGAGGTAAAGCGTCGAGTTGTGGGGCTGAAACACCCTTGAAGGACTGATATCATTAGGGGACAATGATGAAGTCATGTTGGCAGTGGCACAATTTTATATTGAGGGAAAAGACGCCCATTGGATCATTGGCTGACCATTAGGTTTGAAACATGAATGATACTGTACAGGACTTGAGAGGATTAGAGTGATGTTAGGGCCATTTGGTAATAGCTGATACATTTTGAATACTTCCTTGGAAAATTCCTGTGAAAATTATAGCTGCTGGATAACGTTTTTCTCTTGGCTGTTCTCTCCTTATTGAGCAATTTCATGGATTAACCTTATAGGCGACTGAAAACAGTAATTTACTGTGGGGTCCATTCAACACGAAAAAAAGCTCAGGATATAGCAATATCCAAGGCAGCATTTCTCCTGCTAATACCCATTTATTTACTGTTATTATTTGGGTTTTGACTTCCCAAAACAAAGTCTTCAGTATTCCCTTTGACAAATCCAAATATTCTGCTGAGTCATTTAACACTCACTTAAAGAAACCAGATGTTAAGTTCCAATCTATTTTTTAAAAACCTGCTGTGACAGATGCTATGGCCACCTGGGTGTAACAGAAACAAATGTGACCTTAATATTGGTTCTTTTACCTTTTTAGCTGTGGCTAACATGAAGCAAATAAGTCCCCATTTCAACATTCAGCATTCATTTGTGTCATCTTTCTACCAGTTGATGATTGCAATATAATAATAATCCAATATTTCCTCTCCTTTCAGCTCTGTTTTAAAACAGCTGCCTGTTGTGTCCATATCCACGCTATGAGGTTGGACCAAAAATGATATTACATTAATAATGTGTTACAGGCTCTCATGTTATTTCGGTTCCTTTGCTGCTTGCCAACCATTGCGCCACTTGACAAGCTCTATCCTCTGGAAATGCTTGGCATTTGCTTTAATATATGCTCCTTGTCTTGGCCTGCGCTCCTGTCTTGTAAACACAGTGGTTCCTGGTTGTGTTTTCTTCGACTTGGGTTCTCATGTCTATCTTACGGCTAGAGGAAGCTGAAGTAGCTGTTTGGAAACGTTAATGGTACACTACAAAACATTTGAACAGAGGAAGGGCCAACTGAAAAAGTTTATCTAACAAATTATGACTTGTGCTTTATTTTGTAACCTCACTGCAGGAACAGTAGAAGGAAAGAAAATGCAGATTATGCTGCAAAATCTAGCAGTAACAGTAACAACATGATCAGCAAAGAAATCCGAAAAGAAAGAGAAGGCAGACATGTTGAGTCTGCAGGAAGCTTGACTGTATAAGTGGCATAAATTGACAATATTCAAGACTCAAACAAACACTGACGATGGATGGATTATTGAAAACCAAATCAAAAACTATCTTTTACTTTTTTGTCTGTGTAAATCACAAGACTGTATATAAAGATGAATGAAGTCTCCACTTCCTCACACTATCCAGAAATTAAGCAAAAACAACCAGGATATGAAAGCTGCTCTATCTCTTGCCAGAGTCTGTACAGATGTGATCGTGTTGTGGAGCAGCTGTAGCAAGGTCCCGCTGATACACATGCAAGATCAATCCCAAGTTTGTATCAACTTTACAAGTCATTCAACTTTAAATCATGATGTTTTCCCTGTTATTACAGAGTTAAATTGCCCTGATTTCATAGCTTCAAATAAATAATAAAATAACAAATAACATTTGAATACAAATAGATTTTAGGAACAGGAAACATATTAATCTAAACAAGCTCAGAGATAAATTTTATTAAAAAATGTAATCATCTCTTTGTTTAAATAGAGGAAGCACATGTGGCAGCTGCATGCACTCACTGTTGTTAATATTTGTACGTCAATTCCAACCCTTTCTGTCAGGTCATCAATCAGGAGTCTAAAGCGTAGGAGCAGCACCTGGTTTTACTTCCAGAAAAAAAAAAACTTTTCACAAAACTTCACGTCTTGAAGTGCGAAAGAAAAAAGATGGGTTGTGAACGTATTAATTAATTTACATTTTACAGTGAGTGTTGTAATAAAGCTAGGGTTGGTAATCCCTCCAGTTAAAGCTACGCCTCCAAGACACATGAACTTGCACCAGGGTTCGAATTACACAGGAGCTTTTTGGGGAGCCCTATTGTCCTGTGCGCACAACTCCAGTACTTAACATGTCAGATGAAGTGCAGGCAGTGCAGTCAATTGCACGGTTAAAGGGACTCTTACCTTTGTTGCATTTGAGAATTACAGCACATTCAAATCATCCCGCCTTCCTCCAATGCCCCACCCCCTCGTTCCCATCCGCGGTGTTTTTTTGAAGAAACTTTATTTACAACCTACTGCCTCCGCGCACGCGCGTGAGTTTTTGTTTACCAAAGCAATGGATTCGGATTCAGAAGCACCGGTAAGTTATATACATTTACATTCACATATGATGAAGGGGCCCGAATGCGCCACAAGAAGCAGACGGAAAACCTGCATGTCCATGCAGCAAACAGACAGGTCTGTCGGCCAATAAGGTCCTTCGGTCCGAAGAATTTTATTGGTTGAAGTTTTCACTAAATATTATGAGAGTGAAATAATTGTTTGTTTTTACTCCTGGTGGGTCTGTCTTGCATTTTAGAGTGTCATTACCTTATTAATACCAATTTAACCTTATCCAAAAAAAGTGTAAAAATGCAACAAAGGTAAGAGTCCCTTTAATGTTAAAATCATCCTACTGTTATTACCCAGGCGGTTTATAGCTTCGATAACATCTCAGACAGGCTAATCCAGGTCCACTGCTGCCTGTGGCGGCGCTGGTGTCTGAGGCAGGAGACTCCAGTCATTTTTTATGAGAGCACAGGCAGGTCGGTTTTTGTTCTTTCAGGTAGTTTTTATAACTGATGAATGTTTAATCATTCATTTTTTAGGTATTGAATAATTATAGTTAATTAATAATTAGTTAATAGTTATTTGATGCCAAAAAATGGGGGAAATGTCATGATTGACCCGCAATTATTCAAGCGCATGTTTCGGTTGGACCTCATGACCATCGCACCATCACCGATCATTTAGTCAAAATTTTGTCATCAGGCAAGATTGCAGCGTCCACGATATTTGGGCTTCAGTCCTGGACACTGGGAGGATAGCAACACTATCATTATAATTGATATTATTTAATATAACTGTTATTACAGTAAGTTATGAAGATACCATCTTTTTGTCCTTTAAGGTTTTTAATGCTTTAATAAAAAGCATATATTGTATTAAACTGAATACGCCTAAATCTGTTGAAACTCCCATGTTGAGCTTGGAAACTGTGACACTCAAATGTTCCAAATCATGTTGCAAAATCCAACAAATCAAAATTCTGACATCACAGAGATCGTTACGGATGTTTGTGGTTTATATGACATTTCATGATTAATGCCGGTCGGACGTCAAATCAAAAGTCTTGTAACAATTCATTGATCTGAGAGTCATACAGTAAAGCTCATAGTTATTATGGAAACACTTATTGTTACAAGCAGTTAGTGATGGTCTTCCTGATATATTCATCAAAAAAAGGTCTGTGATGAAGAGTCATAACAGTTTGCATTAGATAAAGTGACAACAGCACTTTCTTTCCAGTGTTAAGCTCCAATGCAACGTGCGTTGTGTTCTGCCAATGACATCCTGGATAGTGAGTCGTATCTGAGTTAGCAGCCCGAAATGAAGAAATCACTGGGAGGAAGAAAGTCACTTGTGTGACGACGTTATAGGCATCGCCTTGGCGTCATCCATGACCTGCTGCTTCTGTCTGGCCTGGATCACTATGTCAATGAACGCTGGTCAAGTCTGCATGTGGAGAGATATTGAGGACTACCGCTGAGCATGAATAGGCAGCATGTGTGTCTGTGAGTGAGTGAGTGTGCAGTTCCTACGTCGGATTGGCTGTGATACAAGAATAACAATGATTTATTAGTAATTCAGACAGAGAGAAGATTGGACGTCATGAACTCCATCATGATTTCCTGGACGCACTTCACTTTTACTCACAGGAAGCTGAGTCACTTCCACAGAAAATAAAAAATCCATTCCTTATTTCTTCCAGAAATTATAAATTTTCCACTTCAGAAATAATGCTAAAAAAATAAAAAAATTGCTACAAGGAAAATGCATGACCCTGGAATCAAGAAAGCCAATCTATAATATTAGTTATGGAGCTTCTTCCTTCGTGGAGAAGGAACAAGCACGAGACAGTTAGATACGTCACCAAATTAGAATTTGGAAATATTTTTGTGTACTTCTGATAAGAGAGCCTCAATTTAACTACCAATAAATCAAATTAAAATATGTTTGCTAACTTAGAAAGATAACTTCAATCGGTAAAAAAGTAATAATTTTAAGTTGTTGAAAATAAAGTTAACAAGTTGTACTGACACAACTATTCCAAATATTTGTGTGTTGTCAACTTAGGTATTTTATACTTGTTCTTCGTAAAAAATTTTTTTACAATTTTACATCCATAATGAATATTTCTGCAAACAACAATTCCTTTCAACTGTAATGACTGACCTGTGATTCTACTGAAATCAGTGAAAAAATATGAAAAAATAAAATCTTTCTCTTGTATTGCATTAGCCTCAATGATTATCATACCGGCTACTGTTGAGCCCGGTCCTTTCAGGACCAGACAACGTGTTTGTTGATTCGAGGTTCAGGTGGGAAAGGTAAATAATTAGACAAGTCCAGTGTTCAAAAGTCTCACAGTAATACATTTATTGTATAAGAACAGTACTTACAGAGAATCTCTGGAGTTCTGCCGGACACGTCACCAGGTCCCTGGATCATGTCACGAAAGAAGCCCCTACTTTCACAAGTCCACAGTATAAGTAAAAACACCCAGAGTGCAACACAGAGGCGGTTCTTTTGTTCAGGAAACTCAGCAATTGGTCAGATGTGTACTGTCTCTCAAGGTGCAGTTTTTGCAAGCACGTCATTGTTGAGAGAAGGTCCAATCTACCAGGTGTCTCTCGATATTGTGCCTTTATCAAGAAGGGAGTTTTTACAGTGGAGAGACCTAGTAGATTGGACCTTAGAGGATGATTTCATATGATTTTCCCATAATAATTCATGAAATGGTTCTTTGTTATAGTCCAGGAGCATCCTCTCTCCTTCCTGAGAATCCGTGCTTTCATTATCTCAAATCTCAAGATGAATTTCCCTTCTCACGCTTTTCCCAAATTGCACTTTGCAGTCAGATTAACACTCAAATGTTTGCACTCTGTGTTTGACCCTGTATCTGAGTCCAGAAATTATATATCACTCCAGGATAAAATAAACAGTTGTAATATTGTTAATTCTATAGACTACACAGCTAATATTGATTCACAGGATATAATGTAGGTAAAATATAGTAGAGTATATTCATAAGGTAGTAAACAAAACATAGATATCTCAACACTACTTGATAAAGTGGAGGACTGTGACTTGAAATGAGGGCTCTACCACTTACATACATCAGGCACTTATAGAGCTTCCAGCATATCAAAATAATCTTTGAATATTAAATAATTATCTGATATGTATCTACTCGAGATATATATCTATATATATAGATATATATCGCTGTAAACTTATAATCATTTGATGCAACACAGTTTCTACATGTGAGTATATTGATGTATATTTAATTGTTTTACTTTATTTTGTCTTTAACCAGGTTTTGGACGTTTAGTTGATTTCCTCACTATTGGAGGTCAATTTGATGAACCCATTTTAAACTTCTGTGAAAAAAATAATAAACTTCATATCATAAAAAAAACATTTCATTCCCACATTGTAATTAAAGAGTTTGAAAATCACATTAAAGGGTCATTTAATGTTCGTGTTACTGCCTCAGTTGTAAAATGATACTATTTTCCCCTTTGTTGTCCAGCACCAGTCATCACCCGGCTCTGTGCAGTGGTCAGCTGACAGTCAAGGTGCGAGCAGATTAGCAGCTACACCAGTCACTCACAAGGCACTTTCTGGTCGCCTGGTCTACAGCTTTGCAAGTTGTTGTGGTCCCCTGAAAGTATAAAAGTCTGTTTTTGATTTACAACACTTCACTTTGGCCTATTATTTTACTGTGAGAGTATATGGAATGTGACTTTAACTGTCGTAATCCTGAATGTAAAGAAGATGGGAAATCAAACCTTCCCATTTGAGTAGCAGTAAGACGTTTTGAAAGAACACTGTGTTTCTGCCAATATAAAAACCTACGAAAGTCATATTAAATAATGACTTCCTGTCATTTTACTCCTGAGCTGACACAAATCAAATGCCTTCCCCTGTTGATCCCAGCACACAATTCATTTCCATGGATCAGAGTGAAAAGCACTTTTATTTTGCTGTTACATGTCATCACTCTCGGTGATTGTTCAAGTACAGCCATTGAAAAATTACCTGTGTGACCTGTACATGAGTATTTTTTAGAGGTTCTGGTTCCACCCTTTGTGCCTTTGTGGCCTTGAGCCTTTATTTAAGCGTGTGCCAGCTTTTGTTGCACAAAAAGTGACAATAGTTTTTCAACGTTCATTAGTCAACATATCGAAGGACAGGATATTCAACCCTCCCTAGGTGAGTTACCGGATTCTTACAGGCCTGCTAACAAACATTCCTTGGAATAATTTTTAACAAGCGATGATGTGAGAGGAAAGTGTGTCTTTGTCCACACATCCCCTTTGGAAGCGCTGTTTGTTCATGCCACTTTGGAAATAGTTTAATAACTCAGTATAATAAAATACACCACTAATATACAGGGTCATAAATCCTGTACGACAATAGCTTGCAGTTGTGCCAGTTTTTTCCTCTCCACCGTGTGCGGATGTTCTCCAGAGCTAGTGTACGGTGATTTATGATTTAGTTCCAGTGCTACCGAAACAGCACAGGCGGATCTTATTGTTTCTTCACAGGTTTCTTTAAGACTTCATAATGCAAACCAGAAAACAAAACAGCATTTATTGCAGAGGAAAGAAGTCTCACAAGCTGCTTCCAAAGAGCAGGGTTTGGTTAATTGGCATGGTGAGGCTTCTTATAAAACTTCCCGTGACGCCACAGCTTTGGAAATGACTCTGATCGTTCTCTGGACCAGTGTGAAGCTGCGGCAGACATGATTCAGTCCATCCACAAACAAAGAGCCCAGTCACAGGCCAGACTTAGGAAAACTTTCTAAAATTTGTTTTGAAAGTACATCTCAGTAGCGTGACTTGGCTGTGATAAATTTCTATGTGTCTTTGTTCATGTCTGGACCCTAACACCCAAACATCAGCAGCCTGATACGTAAACTCAGTTTTAGTCTCCTATTGACAGTCAAAACAGAGTGAACATGGTTTGCATGTTCTCCTGCACAGAAACCTGCACGCTCATTGACATGCACAAATGAGAATGTGATATTTATTAGGTGAATATTGCAAATTCGTTTAAGTTCTAAATCTCCTCCTTGTTTAAGCTCATGTTCTCACAGTGAAGACTGGGTTCATGTCCTGCGTCCCACAAGTATTTCCTAACCTTATTACCATAATCTGTTGTTGTAGAATGAGAACCTGTTCTTGTTTCCCTTTTAAAACTGACAATGTCCAAAGTGAGATCCTAGAATTTTAACAGGAGACAAACATATTAAATTAGTGGTTGGTCGCCGTCTGTTCAGTTCCCCCGACCTTTACTGTTTTAGCATTTTTGAAAGTGAATTGCTTTGGTTTTATCACCGGCAGCTTTTCTGTTTTGGTTCACTGTCATCTGTCTGGTAAGCATTATCTCCAGCAGAGACAGCAGATTGTTGTTTCCTCTGCTAAGGAGAATATGTTTTCTCCCTTGTCCATTTAGTTGCTTTTTTGTTTTTTGACAGGACAAAAGCTAGATTTCCATGAAACTTGGGGTAAAAGTATGACAGTGCTCGTACAATGCACCTGGTGGACTGTAAGCGCATGTGAGCATTCAATACAAATTGTTTTCTAATTGTATATGGTTCATATACATCCTGGTGTGGGGCTCTGGCAAAATGAGAGTGGTCCTTAAAGTGATATTTCACCCAAAAAATTTAAATTCACTCATCATCTACTCATCACTATGCCATAGAGGGGTGGGTGAAGTGTTTGAGTCCACAAAACACTTTAGGAGAGTCAGAGGTAAACATTGTTGCAGATAAATCCAATACAATTGAAGTCAGTGGGGTCCTCTTCTTCAGACATAATAAAACAACTGAAAAAAACGTAAAATTCCTCTATACTGCTTGTGTGGTGTCATCCAAGTGTCCGCAAGCCTCGACATTCATATTTGAATGCATGTTTGAACACTCGACAAAGACATGAAAAAAAACAGCAGGCACACAATGAAGAAATATAAAAATAAAACAGGATATGATAAGAGTTCAAAAAGTCAATTAAGAGTCATATCATGACAAATATTATGTGATAGTGTTTGTCATGGATTGAAAGGAGGAGAAAAAGCTTTAAGAATACCTTTTCTTGTGTGTTGACATAGAACAGACAGAGACAGATGTTAAACTCTTGACACAATGACGGGAACATTTTACCAATTCATTTTTTCGATGCAGTGGCGTTCAAGTGCATGAAGACAGAGATTCATGTAAACAGCTTAACCCAAATCAGACCTTGACTGGAGCGTGGCCAGTGGCCGGGTCACTGCGTGCATCTGGCGTCAGTGTATGTAAAAATAGGCAGATTTCTAGAACTCTCAAGTGAATTTGTATTCAATCTTTCCTGCTGTTGTATGTTTATTTTCAATGATTTACTGAACATTCAGCGGCAGCTGTGGTCTCGCTCTGACATGATGAGAAAGAAGAAAAAAGGGAAAATGAGGAATAAAATAGAAAGGAAGCTCAATTTTGCTGTAAACACCCATTTGACAAGCAAACCAGTCCTCTCCAAGTTTTTCTTTCTTTCAGAAGGATGCTGTGTTGTGTCTCTGTTTCTCGGGGTGACCTGACAACCACTGTGAAATTAACTACACTCAGTTACAGTGTTGTTTATGTTAAGATGTTTATGATCCAACATTACTCACAACTTAACCTCATCTGATTCAAACCTTATGAGGAATCTCTGTCAGTATTCATCCTACAGTGTAATTTTACGGGGTGTCGGCTGACAGTGTGACTAATAGGAACGAACCAGAGGAGCCCCAGCACAACAATAGACGCTGTTACTGTTAATGTGCCAATTCTATAGTCCATAGTTATGCAACGGGCAGAGTATTACTTCATCCAGAAGAGGGGCTTCACCCGGCCCTGCACATTTTAAAAGACCATATAAAACCCAGCCTTGTAGAATAACATCACAGCATATTTTACATTGCTGAAATCTGGCCTTGAATGTATTGCATGTTTCATACAGAGAAGAGGAACGTGCATTCTTTAAAATCCAGTCTTTGGATTCAGGAGGAGGCTCAGAAAAGTGTTCAGTGCTCAGATGAAAACAACCATCTTAATGTGAAAAATGTCTCAACATTTTAAGAATGAATTGCGCCCACAAAACTTGTAACATTTCTGTTATTCAATTAGACAGTGGGTGAAACAAACTTTTAATTACTGTAAATGAATTCTATCTAATCTCTGTAACATTCCAGTCCCCGTCCCGCTGTCATATAAACCAACACAATTATTCACAGAGAGATAATTAATCCCTGTCCACAGTTTGGAATATTCTAAGCATTCCTTCATTTTGGCTATGCTTGCATGATCAGGAATGATTTTCAGGAGCTCTTCCAGTCCACAGAGTTCAGATCCGGCCAATGGTTTGTAGCCTCTCAGTAACAGGAAGAACACACAGTTTATCCTCTCAAGTTTTCCCCTCTGCCGTCTGATCGGATCTCATTATAATTCCCATTTAATCCTTCTGCTTGCCAAGAAATTCAAAACTTCCAGTGTTCATCTTCAGTATTTTTATATACTGGGTCATTATTATTAAAAAGGTTGTAAATTTGGTTTAATTGCCTCAAACTATCTCAGCATCTTCCCTCTCGCTTGTGCTTTCTCGTCTCTCTCTCTCTCCCCTCTATTGCTCTTGGAATGATCCTGCTTAACGCCTAATGCTATACTTATAACTATAATAATAGTAATAATAATAATAATCATAATCATAATAATACAAATATCAAATACAATGGACTTGAGTAGTTGTTTCTGTAATTTGCTACAAAATAAAACTCTTTTGTTACTTTTATTCATTTCCTTGTCTTTGACTATCAATCTTTATTTTATAATTCCAGTTTATTCTCTTCTGCCAAGTAGCTATGGTTAAGGCTAGAGTGAGTCTCCAGGAAATCAATGTAAGTCAATGTATTGTCCTCTGAAGAGTGTGTGTGTGTGTGTAAAACATTACATTTTAAGTTGAAGTCATGTTTTAAGGTTAGGTGTAGGTAAGGGTTACGAAAGTGACAACTATGGTTAAGTCTAGAGTGATTCTCCAGGAAGTCAATGTAAGTCAATATAATGTCCTCTGAAGTGGGTGTGTGTGTGTGTGTGAGATCAATAACCTGGTGATTATTATGCAGGTCAAAACTTTAAGGGGGAAGGGTCTTTCAGTGTTGATCTTCCTCTCCTCCTCCTGCCCCTCCACCAATGACACTCTATTAGCCATCAAACATTCCTCCCCCCTGTGACTCACAGTTCAACATCCCTCTGCCTCAGAGTTGTCAGGCGAACACTCGTAGCTTTAGCACTGGGCCAATCCACTCAGAGGGATCCAATAGGCCTGAAACCAGATGTGGAGCTTCTGTTACACAGTTTCCCATCTCACCATTGTGCCTTTTCACCATGCCAACAAATGCCGCTTAGACCATGAAGCACACTATCCTCGAAATATAAGCTCCCTAATTCATATACACTTATAAAAGCCTTCTCAGCACTTTGTTTTGAACCAGGAGAATCTTTGTTAAGCCTAATTTACAGGGTGGATTCAGGACATGCCTCTTGGTGAACACTATCCGGTTGTATAAAGCTGTTTGCTCTCTGTCGGACTCAATATCATCGCCATCACAGACACTATAATGCTCAAAAACATTGCAGTTTGGCAGCAGTAAAGGGAGACACCCTGTAGTAAGTCAGCTTTGAATCATAGAACTGAAAAGTATTATTCTCTCTTCTCTTTCCAACCCTCCTCTCGCTCCTCTCTTCCCCCATTTTTCTCAGTTCACCCCAAACTGGTCGGGGCAGATACCAGAGGTTTCTCCACATTAAAATGTTTGTTTTTTTCCTCTCAACAGTTGCCAAGTGTCTGCTTGTTGTGTGAATGGTTGGATTTCTCTATAGTGTAAAATTTCAACTTGGCTATGTAAAGTTCCTTAAGATAACTTATGTTGTGATTTGGCTCTATACAAATAAAATTGAATTGAACTGAATTGTTTCGCTTACCGAAGAAAAGAGGAATTCAGAGGGGAGGCATTTGGCTTATATCATCAGAGATTTTAGAAAAAAGCTAAGGTTATCGTCCTTAGCTGATCCCCCTCCTGCACAGTCAGCAGTGATCAGCATATTCTTGGCAGTTGTGTTAGGAGTATTCATGTTGAATAATATATCAGTTGTTTTTGACACATACAGGCTTGGAAATGTCCACAATTTCACAGTTGTTCGGTTTTGAAATCAGTCAGTGAGGGATCAGAGGATACTCTGGAGCAGGATGTGTGAGGTCTTCTGTGTTATTTTTTAACAGAAAAAAGTTTGGAATAAGAACGTTTTTTTATGCACGACAAGAGAGTTTATTATTGAAATAAAGAAGAATTAATATCAGTATAAATTTACTTGAAACAACTCACTTACATCAAACATTTCAGAGTGTGATAAGGGAAACACAGCAGCACCTCCTCTGCTGATCCCTGCAGATCACACCTACACACATGCACACAGATAAGCAAACATAACACTTCCAATGAACACACACACACACACACACACACACACACACACACACACACACACACATTTGTACTTCTATTTTAGTGAGGACATTCATTGGCATAATGCATTCCCGAGCCCCTTACCGTAACCTTAACCTTCACAACTAAATGCCTAACCCAAACCCTAACCTAATTATAACCCTAACCCTAAAACCAAGTCTTAACCCCCAAACAGCCCATTAAAGTTACGACAGAAAGTGAGGACCGGCCAAAATGTCCTCAATCCATAGGTTGTAGGCTCAATGGGGTCCTCACAAAGATATCTGTACACACACACACACACATACACCAATATACACACACCTTCTCTTATTTCCTGTCATGAAAGATAAGCCAGGGGGTCAAACCAGGCATTCCCGCATGACTAGCGTGCCCTCATCTGCTTTTACTTACTTCTCACCATCCCATGTCGTGACCCTGGCACAAAGTACAACTGGCCCAGCAGCTCGCTGCGTGGCTCAATCCAGCTTTTTTCCACACTGGATCTCCTTGTTCTATTTGTCCTATGATTCTCTTTTTCAGATTTTATTAATGTTATTATATTTTCTCTCTGTCTCACACATACATACACGCACACACACACACGCACACGCACACAAACACACACACACACACACACACACACACAAAGTGTCCACCCTAAAGCATTAGCTGAAAATAGAGACATAATAAAGGGTGAAGAAATTGAAGAAGCAGAGGCCAAACTATTCTGACTTTTAGTCCCTTTAGTCTCATAAAAGAGAGGAAAGGGGAAAGACATGCAGCAAACGGTGCAAACGGTGAACTCAGACCTCATACTGCAGCCATGTTTATGCCCCAAACATTAACCTATTCACTTGTTGGAATTTTTCAACAAGTGTTCCAATGTTCTCCCCACAAATAAGACAACCATAAAAACGATGGACAATTAATACAGGGCACTGATATAGGAGGAGATTTGAGATACAGCCGCTAAAATTCATAATTAGACTTGTTTAGGCAACAGCACAAGATGCCTGAGAAAAGCACGGAACATCATAAAGGACCACAGCCACCCAGGCTATGGAATTCTCACACTGCTGCCGTCTGGCAGACGTTACCGGAGCATCAGAGCACAGACTACCAGACTCACAAACAGCTTTTCCCCCCAGACTGTAAGGCTTCTGAACCAGCAACACTGAACAGTCGCCATCACCATGTACATTCTGCTCCCCAACTCATACACTTACTACATATATATGCATATTATTTAATTTAATATTCCTCACTCCTTCACCCTGTAAACTGCTGCTAGCCCTTAATTTAAATTTAAATTGTTGTACTATGCTATACGTTATATGTTACTATCTTACATATTATCTGTTATATGTTATTTTTGTATCTTGTATTGCCTGTCTACTGCGTAGATGTTGCCTGCCAGGTCATAAGAATTTCTCTGCTCTGATGACACTAAGTTATTTGGTGCATGTAACAATAAACTTTGATTTGGTTTGATTTAAACATATGCAAAAATTACCCTGATCCTGACATTTTTTAATACTGAGCAGAAAATTGGTCTCATTTACTTGATTCTCATTTACACACACTTACTGTCTGCAATACTGGACTGCTGGATAATCCCAATGGTACGTGATGTTTGCAGTTAGTTCGTATTTTTTCGCTGAATGAAACCAACTGCTTTTAGCCCCTGCAGGGCTGAGCTACACTGTTGTGGGTTTGAGCAGGATGAGGTCATCAGTGTGATTATCAGGCCATCATGCGAGGGATGTTTTCATTATTTGACCGGTGGGACTGGTCGTTCCAACACGTTCCAGTGCTTCAGGTAATTTTTAATTCCCCTGGTTGTTATGTCAACTGATCTGTATGCGTAGAGCCGGCTCCAAACAAACATTCATTCAGTTTCTACTTTAAAGCAAATCCTCTAAAACATCAGGACCACCTGTTAACAATTACAACAACCACAAATATTTGAAAAGCAAAAGTGGACTGGGATACACCCTCAACTTGAAGTCACACTCCGGTCAACAAGTCACGTTTTGGAACATCTTACTGAGCATGTTAATTAATAACAGCTATTGCAAAAAAACTAAATGAAAAATAAAAAAATCCACTTGGGGGCAGTGCAGCAGACCGTCTTTAAAGACAAGACATCCACTCTCTCATCTTATTAAGTCAGTAATTTGTACATAAAGCAGACTCCGAGAACATTAGCACTCTTTTAAATTGTGTGTGACACAACTCCTGAGGGAAATATCTGACTCTTTAAGGCGCTAAATACTAAATGTTCCGCAGCTAGATGCTAAGTTTGACTCTCTGCAGTTCCTTGCTAGACAGTTTGTGTACAGCTAGTATTCTTTTGCAGCTTTATTTCTTTGTAAAGAAATCAGATTTTCTTTGTATCTTTGAATGATGCTGGTGAGACCAAAATACCCAAACTGTAAAGTTCTGTACCATATAACCAGCTAATTACTTAAGTAACAATTAGTTTAGAGTCAAAAATGCACTCTCTCAAACTAAGGGAGATTTCAGTGGAACTTTTGACCTTTCAGTCTCTGCACTTTACAGACCAACTGACCACATTGAGTCTGACCAATCTGACTCGGTCTGAATCAAACTGAACCATGGTTTAAGGCATCAACATGAAGGCATTGCACACTGTACAATGTTGATATGTCCTCCTCATGCTCCTCAGCCCTGGTCTTAGAATGTAACTTGACTCTGCAGTGCAAACAGGTCTGATGTAAGCACAGGGAGGCACGTACAGAGTTAAGGCAGGGAAACTCCTCTATGAATGTTGCTACGTTGTTATCTTCCAGTGTCTGACACATCCATCAACTGCTTTTGAACATATCTTTTTATAAACCAACTTGAGGAAAGAATTGGTCAAATATGATGAGCTGCGAACAGCATCAACTCAAAAACACAACATGAGGCTGGGATTCATTAGAGTTGTTTTTTGTAGAAAATGTCTCTAGCTCAGTAAAACAAGTAAAAAGAGAGAAGAAAACTGGCGGCTGGATCTTCCTTCTGGATGCTGCCTTGAACTATGAATCATGATGGGAAAATGTTTTAAATCACTGCTTGAATATGAATATGATTTAGTTAAATGCATCCATAACTAAACTAGTTTAAAAAATACGCCTTTAAATGATAATGTATTAATAAACGCATACACATGTTCTGATTGTCTTCTATTGATACGAAAGTAAACTTTGTAAACCCACTTCTGAGAAGGAGCAATCATCCCACTGTCAAATCAATCATATTTCTTTTTTCATTGATTATTTTGGCATTAGCAACTCTATAGCTTTACTAATGTTTGCCTGCTGTAATGTTGGTTTAGGGGTGTTTGATTATTGAGACCAAAGTAGTTTCACAACCTCGTCCCGGATGTATTGGTGATCTGCTTCATCTAGAGTACACAGGAATATGTTCATTCTGGGCTCAATAGAAAATATCCTGTCCTCGAGGGAGAAATCCATCATGACATTATGAAATGTTATCATCTGTGTAATGTGGGTAGATGTGTAAACTGGAGAAAAACTGTCATGGTTTTTCCTGCCAAGAGAAGAGTGTTACGTCCAGTCCGGATTATTGAGACTCCTCATTCCCTCCCCTTGGGTGTGTTCTCCTGCTGTGTTGATTATCGGCCCCGCCTTGATTGTTTTCACCTGTGTCGTATTACCTTGTGTATATAGTCTGCGTGTCCCTGTCGTCTCGTTGCCAGTTCGTCTTAAGGCTCTTATATACTTCTACGTATCCGTTTCTCGGAGAGGGCTCGACGGGGGCAAAGAGTCTTTTTGATTTTTACTTGTCCGACCACTGTACGTCGAAAAAAATTCACCGCCAAACCCATAGGTGGCGCAACGGAAGACGAGCTCAGAGAAGCCTACCCCAATTTTGGGAAGAAGAAGTCCATGTGTGTCTGTTTATCTCTGTCTCCCACACACTGAACCATGGCAACTAACAGAACTAAATAAAGTGACACCCAGCGGGTCAAAATGCTGATGTTATCGTTTCTTAGCGCAGCGGTTCCCCGGTCTTGTTTCCGAACTGTGTTGCTGATTCCACAGCTTGTAGCTTGAAGCCAGACGGAGCTAGCAGCTACACGGAGCTAGCTCCCCCCCAGCTTCCACACACAGTCAGCAGGGACTCCCGACACTAACTACTACCCAGTGTTTGCTTCTAACCTGACGGTATTATAGAAACAGTGTCATGATCAGTGGCGGTTCGTCATACAGGGCGCTGGGGCGCCGCCCACCCTACAATTTTGAGATGAAAAAAAAAAAAAAAAAAAAAAATGACATGTCAAAAAACATTATATATCAAATAATTTAATAAGAAATGTACTGTTTTAAAGCGTTAAATGTGTGCCGGAGACCGTAAGCCCCTGTCAAAAACCACTTCATATATTATATTTGGTAATATATTTGCCATTCGTTATCACTGAGAGAGAAGCCACTCCTCCCTGTGGGCGCCGGGCAAGTGGAAGTCTATGGAAGCCAACAAAAGGGGCAGGAACATTTGAGCAAGGACAGCTTCTCAATGGCGGATGACAGTTCGAGCCATGGGCGCACTTCACTTGCGCCTACAGCCAATGAAAGGGTTTCTTATACATCATGCTGACAGGACTGTCCAATCAGAGACCTTATCACTGATCTACAGGAGCTGCATAGTTAGCAGATACTTTTAATCTGCACGGAGGTGCAGCTCCGGTCCCGGAGCACTGAGTGAGACAGGTAGAGGACAGACAGTGGACAGATAGAATCATTGTTGTTTACTGTGTCGTGTGTGTAGTTTTATTGATCAGTAATAATCAGCTGAAATTTTTACCCACATGTTAACGTGCATGGGGACGTGCTCCTCCGGGACCGTCCCCGGGGACGTCCCGGTCTCGGTCACCTCCCGGAGCACCGGAGCACCTCCCCGGGGACCGGGACGTCCGGGACGACCGGGACGCGACCGGAGCACCTCCCGGAGCACCGTGCACCTCCCCGGGTGCACCTCCCTCCGGTGCTCCGGAGACCGGGACGTGTCCGGGGACGTCCCGGTCTCGGTCCGGGGACCGGGACCGGAGCACGCACCGGAGCACCTCCCCGGGGTGCTCCGGGGACCTCCGGTCCGGGACGTCCCCGGTCCCGGAGGAGCACGTTCCCGGGGACGTCCCGGACCGGAGGTCCCCGGAGCACCCCGGAGTTTTTTTTTTCTCATTGCGGTGGGCTATTTAAACCGCGCCGCCCAAGTGCGCCCCCCCCCAAAAAAATGTCACCAGCCGCCACTGGTCATGATAGAAGTGGAATTAAAGTCGTGACGGCGGGTTCTTGCACTGTTACCACCGCAGTTAGCATGGTGGCTAGCCCGCTAGCCTAGCCTGCTAGCGCCGTTTTGAAAGCTTGTTATAACCGTATGTGACCGTGCACACATGCCGTCAGTGCTCTAACGAGCCACCGTCAGCCGGACAACTTCGCTGGCTTAACACACACGTCACATTAATCGTAGAATCATAGTTGTGTTCGTGTTTGTTGCTACAGGGAAGTAAACAGGAAGTTTGAGGTCCGGAAATGACGTCGTAGGGAAATGACGTCGTAGGGAAATGATGTCGTTCGCGGACCAATCACAGCCAAGAGCTGTCCGTGGGCTCTCCGACATGAAGACGGAGAGTTAAGGCCGAATTATAGTCGTTTTTTAGGCACGCACGCACGCAGCTTCTACGGACTCGTTTTGGTTTATAGTTCCCCCACGGTTGCGCTTGTTGCAACGCAATTCACCGCCAGACCACTAGCCGGAGTAATGTTTTTTGTTGAAGTCGGCTCTTCTTCGTGTGTGGCACACGTATATTTACATCGCCACGGCGGCTCCTCAGAGCCTTTTTCTGGCGGACAAATCCGCCGGTCAGTGACGGGTTATACTAGTGGTCATAGTTTCGGATCTTTTCTGCCAAGTGCTCTTCTATTTGGTCCATATTCATTCTTCTAAATCTTCCGTGGTTTCCGCAGTTTCCGGGCATGAAACAGGAAATGCGACTCCGGACGGGATGTAGTAAGCAGACCAATCACAAGCCTTGCGGGCTGCGTGAGGCTCGCGTCGCTTTGTCGTACAGTTAGAAAAATTGGCTGACGCACGCAAGCCGCAGCACGCCCCCCGCAAGTACGCGAGGGGCGTGTTGCGTCTCTCGCGTGCGTGCGTGCGTATAAAGCTGAGTATAAATCGGCCTTTAGAAAAATCAGAGGTGTACGAAAAGCTGTCCGAGGCGCTCGGAGAGGGCGTTCCAGGACGGATAGGGCGGTCTTATCTGTCCGTAATAGAAAAGACGTAGAAGCATAAATTGGCCTTTAGTTCCATGTGTCTAGCGTCCCAGCATTTACTCCTGATAGCCCTCCTGTTGCCGACCTCTGCTTTGTATAACGGATTACGTTTTTGCCTTTCCGGATTCTTTGCTCTATTTTGGACTGCCTGCCTGTTGACCGACCTTGGACCGTGCTCTCTACTAACCCTGTCGCTGCCTGGTTCCCTGTGGATTATTGCACTCGTGTTTGGACTGCCTACTACTGTACCAATAACAAACAGTAAAGCTTTTCTTAACACTCACCTCTGTCTCCGAGTTGTGCGATTGTATCCTCAGACTCTACTGCACCCGTTACAAAGAGGAAGACTTTTCATCTTCCATTGAAATGGAATAATCAGAAAAACAGGAAAACCTGTGGCTGTTGCTGGAGCAGAACTTCACATATAAAATAAAATCTGCTTTAAAGCACAGAAATTTGCTAACGTAACAGAAATTACTGTCGACCTTTACTGACCTCATCATACCACACCATACATGCACATACTGTACAGCATGTGTATGAGAAGGAAATACATTTAAAAGCATTCATTCACAATGGTATAAATTAGAGACAGCAAATCTATCATTTAATTCACATATATCACTTAAAGTATATAAACTATGGGGCACAGTTGGTTTTACCAAAACAGAAACTTGCAGGAAGCCTGTTTCATTGATCCTGTATTTTGGATTTGTCTGCTTTCATTTTAGATTTGTCATTAGAAGTGTGTGATAGTTTAACAAAAGGTTTCTGTATTTGCTACTCTCGTTGACCTGAACTCCCGTTCTCTGAGCAGCATGAAGAGAATTATAACTTCCTTTCCCAACAAACCAGCCAGAGGACATAGACAAACAGGAATAGATCCCTCACTGGCTTCACAGCAGTCAGAATCAGAGTCTGGGATTATTGGCAAGTAGGCTTACATGTACAATGAATTAGATGCGGTGTGTTTGTGCAAGCATACAAATAATTACAAAAAAATTGTGCAATATGAATCATAGATATTTACAATTTGAAGGTTTTCATACTATAATTCACAGGTGTCACATTATGTGCAGCTGTGAAGTTAAGACACTCAGATTTAGTGCCAGAGGAGTAAAAGAAAACAGTTGTCTCCAAACATGGTGAGGGAGACTATATGCTTTAATTTGTTCTGCACACAGAGACCAACACGAGTACATGATCCAAAAATGATTTCCACACACACATCCTGTTGTTTCTTTATTTGTCCCTCCGAAGTTTAATTCAGTCACGTGGTAGAATTTCTCTCTGCAGCAGAAGGAAATATGTGCAGCAGGATAAGTGTTCTCTTGTTCATGTGGGCATACGTCCAGTATACCTGAGGGCTTATTTTAACAATTACAGAGGCCTGTGTCTTAAACAATGTGGAGGATGTATGGTAACTCTTCTAAGACTGTTGAAAATGCACATTGCTCAAACAGGCTGTCATAACAGTTTGATCCAGAATGATTTTCTTATTTTGGGACGGCCTGTGAGAGGAAGCCTTCTCAGTCCCAATTTTTCCTCCAGATGTGGGAACTGTTTTTTCTGTTGAACATGTTTACATACAGTTGCATTATACATTCGACCAAAGGCTTGAAATCCTCAAATACAACAATGCGTCTAAAGAGGGTCTTTTCAGCTGCCTCCTTCAGGAAAGTCAAATGAAACACACGCAAAATTGTAAACACATCCTGGGTTTTCGGTCATACTGTCCTTTTTCCTCCCAGGATGATGCACATGTGGAGGATTTCAACAATGTCATATGGTAAACCGCACTTACATGTGGCAAAGGGGTAACATAAAAGGATAATCCACTAAATGTACAAATGGACATGGTTTATGCATCATGAGGAGCACCACCCAGTTTGTATGACATCATCTGTGGCTCAGAAGGAAGCTTTCTGAAGAAGACAATCCCAACTACGTAATCCTTGTTTATACCTGACCCCTGGACACAGACATGCAAGACCCTCACTCCTTCTGCTTATATAGACAAGACATCTGCATGAGTTGAATTTCTTTACTGCTTCTTCGTAGTCATTTTGTCTTATGGTCAGATACATTTTCTTACTTTGTTGTTATTTTGCTTCTCATTTTGAACAAATCCTATTCGTCTTTTACTGTTTGCATTTGGTTTATTTTGTTCGTTATATCCGTTTTTGGTCACCTTATGTCTCTTTGTAGTTGTATTTCAGATCTGAAGTAATTGCGTCCCTTTATATCGTTTTGCATCTCCTATTATTTTTAAAGTGTCTATTTGTGGTAGTTTTTTTGATCTCCCTTTTAGTTATTTTGTAATTTTTGGGGTCTTGTCGTAGTCATGTTTATCGTTTTTTGTTTTACATCTCTCTGATGTTCTTTAGGTGACATTTTGCAGGTGAGGCTTGGGGCTGAATTGCAGAACTGTGTTTTGCTCAAACTGGACATGAAAAGGATGTCTGAAGCCCACTACCACTGAAGATCTACAATTAACTCTTCCAGACTGTTTTGCAAATTTCCTTGTATTTGAATGAAATGTAGTTTATATGCTGCAGCTGTAATATGAAGGAAACAAAAATCTACTCAAACAAACATGGGAATGGATTTGTTTGCCAGCTACTCTGGCAGCTAATATTACAAAGTAAAATAAGGACACTGTATTTCATTGTACTTACAATATATCTAGAAAAAACCTACAAATAAACCTATACCTGATAATTGTACATTTTTTGTAATCTTGCTGACTAACAATCAAATGTATACAAAAACACACAAACTCCTTGGCAGAGGAACCATGTTGTGTATCGAGGGGTTTTATACGTTCTTGATCGTCTTATACAAATGTGAGAGTGTTTACCCTCCAAACCCAGCTTCATTTAAATAATGGCCATTTTATGGAAGCAAAAGATAGAGGCCATCAACTGGGGGCACACCCCTGACTAAACCGTCTATATCGTAGTTTCACTGCGCATTCACATGGTGGGGGTTGTGCTTTTGCCAAAAAATACACCAGCAATCAAAGCAGAAAATTTTATTGAAATTGTATTCACATGAATGCAATCATATATTTGAGATTATCATAAAACAAAGGCATGACTTGTAAAATAACATTTTGAGTCTAACACATGACCAATGGCTCATTACCTCACTTAACTGCACAGAAAGAAAACTGATGCCATCTACTGCTGAGCTCCAGTCTCTTGTTGCGTGTGAGAACATAGTGTACTTTTTAAACATGCAGTATACAGATAGAGGGTTCTCTGTGCATTAGAAATATATGGATGATGTACTGTAGAGCCATCGGTATTGTCTGTGCCCCTCCAGATATATATTGTTTAAATGTATGCTGACTCTTGGCCTCATGCTGAGCATCTTGAAATGCAGCCACCTGCAACTCACAAGGAAAAATATTTGTTCTGGGCTTGTTGGATGAGACTGCTCCAGAATTTCAGACTGGAAAAAAAGCTGTTGCGTGAGGAATGTATTAGAGGCTCACAGGGACCTTCAGTCTTTTTTAGTATCCTTGCCTGTGTGCAGCAGGCAAGGACATTTTGTGTCCAAATGTGGACACAAAAGACTAAGGAAGTACACAAGAATGGATGATTTGTCTCTACTTCCTGCCAATGTCCAGGAATGAAGCAAAAATATAACGAATATGAACGCTGCCATGTTGCAGCGAAGAAGTGATTTGGACTCTGCATAGCAACGATTGGGGGAATGAAGCTGGGTGTGTTGTTACACATGCTCGAACAACTGTGAGTCAGTCTCAGCTGTCATGAAATTTCACCCTGTTGTTATGGCATCAAATAACAAATTAAAACCAAACTTACTGAAAAAAGAAACACACTAATCTTTCATAAGAACTACAAATTTCTTTGAGACAAATTTCAAGATGAATATGAATGTAGGGGCTTGTGGTCACTTGGATGCCAACACACGAGCAGTATTGAGGCAAGTCGTGTTTTTTTTCTGTTGTTTTATTATGTCTGAAGAAGAGGCTACTTTGGCTGAAACACTGTTTACCCCTGAGACAAACACTTCACCCACCCCTTCATTGGCATAGTGGTGAGTAAATAATGGGTGAACTATCCCTTTAAGGCTTATCTCTAGTCAACAAATAGATGAAAGGTGCATGATGGAATGATCAAGTGTTCTGTACTAGACTGCTACCATCTAGTGGCTACAAAAAAAAACTGCAAATGGATGACTCATTCATTTGGAGCGTGTGACTCATGTCCACTTCCTCAGTTAATGGTGCTATCTGCTTGTAATTTACATGTTTTATCCGCACAGCTCCTCACAATAAAGGCAGTTCACAGTTTTATATGAAGTGAAAGATACAAAGCTTTTATGACATGTCTCATCCTTTGCAGCTTCTGTCGCGTCAGGATAAGTTGGAGGGATAATGAGCTGAAGAATTCTGGCATATTTCTTCAGTCAGATATAATCAACATGTGGAAGTAAGATGGAGTGGGGTAACATTTTCCACTGAACTGATCTGAGAATAATTAAACTGTGATTAGTGAGAGAAGACTGGTCAAAATATGCATGAGATTATATTATAATGATCAGCGCATAAACATGTAGCCTTTTGAACAGCTATTCTCAGCAGGGCTGTTAGCTGATCCTCATTGTGGAGATTTACCAATCCGAATGTATGCCTTAAAACATTTAATTAAAGAAACAGAACATTGTTCACCAAGCAGAGGAATGGTCATTAATATGTCACACAAGTGTCAAATAGAAGAAAGAATCAAACTCAAGTGGCTGCCTGACTCATTCTAACCAAGCTACAAAAGTGGATAAACAAGATTCTCTCCTATATTTAAAGTCAAAGTGGAAAGTACAGCGCATGGTCTACTGTGTCATGGCATAGGTGCGGTTGATAATTTGAATATTCACATTCTCCTCATTCCTTATAGGTGAGTCAACTCCAGCGCTCCAGCTGGAGCATCAAGAAGAAGCATGAACCTGCTGAGGGAGTAAATGCACCAGACAACACACTGGATCACTGCTTAGGGCTTACCGTTTGAGTGTTGGTGGAAGATGACCCAGTACATCCTGCAAGAATGTCAACATGTAGCGTGTTGCTGTACAAGCACAGACAGTTGTAGTATCTTATGCTTCTTAGATGCTATAAACAATTTTCACTGTTAAAAAGGAGGAGAAGAACCACAGAGTTATTTTGAGACCCCAGCTGGAGAGGCAGAACAAGAAGTGCAAGCTGCATCTTGTAGCAGGAACAGGGGTGTAAGTGGCTTTTGAAAAATCTAGCATACTTAAGACAAATAAGTTTATTTCTTCGTTCTTGCTGACAACCTATAAGTGATGTCATCAGTTGCTGATTTCAGTCGCAGGCATCAATGGTATTTGACCAATGAAAACAACTGGCTGCAAGTGGATCTGGAGACTTAGGATTCTTACATATCACACACTGTACTATTTGAAGACTATCAACACAGACTGAATTCAAACTGAAGCAGACATGATTTGACTTGGTCCCTACTGCACTACTATACGTGTGTGTGTATGTGTTTGTGTTTTAACATTGTACATTCTCTTGAATGGTGAAGACATCGCACAGAATTTGTCCCACCCCATTTGTGTCTGTGAATCACCACTGTGCACGTGTTTCATGCTTGCTCAGCTGTGACACAGTCTCCTCCATCTGTCCCCCATCATCTGGACCACAGATGAGAACTGAACTTCACTTCTTGCAATAGCAGAAACCTGATAAACAGCATTTTATTTGACTGGAATCTGTGCAGGGGGAGAAAAGATCATGTGATGTACAAGATAAATAATGATTGAGTCCATGAATGTACAAGATATGCTTAAATACTTGTGGATCTGGCAGCTGTTGTGAGTGACTGGAAGGCAAAGGAGTGTGGGAAGTTTCCCTGGTGGAGGCTCAGCAGCCTGATGATGCTACACAAGGGGCTCACAACAAGCCATGAGAAACCCAGTGGGACTGGAAAGAACTGAAGCCTGGGAAATACAGACATCGTGACAACAAAGATTAATTTTCATTTAAAGTTGCATTATGTTGCATAGATTTATAAATTTAAAAAACACACAACTGATTTACTGTGTAATTGTCAAGATGTTTGGTGGGGCTGCAGCAGGAAGGATGACACCATTCAAGTGAACTTATATAATATGATATAATATTGTTCCTTTCATAGGGAGTCACATATCAAGCCTTCAAGAGGTACTGTGGCCCTTTCACAAAAGACAGCAGAATATCACAGAAAAGGCTTAGCCATGCAATATAAATCACTCAGGAGAGGTAACCATATACTCTCATTATGATGTATGTTATAAACATGAGAATACATTTCTTTATAAACTGTCTTTATTTGAGTTCTGTTAGCACATAAGGGAAACATAGTTTTTTCT
This sequence comes from Limanda limanda, assembly GCF_963576545.1. Lineage (NCBI taxonomy): Eukaryota > Metazoa > Chordata > Actinopteri > Pleuronectiformes > Pleuronectidae > Limanda > Limanda limanda. The sequence goes on from NC_083653.1 coordinate 18,784,653, forward strand.
TTGGTAAAGCAGGTTAAGAATTCATCTGAGGTTCCTCTTATAGTTTTGGTTGCAAATGTTTGTCTGTTGATGAGAACAATGTATACAGTGAAGGGCTGATATAACTTTTTTTAGATGGAGGTCTCCAGGTCTCCAATCCCAGCATTGGGGTTATGAGGTCAGTGAAGATGACTAATCATTGAGAAGGATTTGATTAACAAAAATCAGCCTACTAAATTCATAAATGTCTGTCTGTATGTGGAACGTATGGTGAACTGTTCATCTTACGACTTCTCGCTTGGCCTGTGTCTTGTTAATGGTTCAGTGAAGTGAGCGTTACATTGAGTGCCATATGGACACGTGATATGTTCAATATTAACATTATTTGAATAAGCAAACGACTAGTACTAGCAGTCAGTGAGGGAAGGGCGGTGTGCCCACAGTCTGTGAACCTAGTTAAACATGTCTTCTACTAGCAGTGGTTAACAACTGGGTCAAACCACAGGTCAAACTCGCACCAGATCATTTTGATAAATTAAATTATTTTTAATTTATCATATTAGACTGACAGGGGTTGCAGGTGCTGACCTCAGTCATGAAAACACATTTTTCAACATCTCAACAAAGTCAATGATTGTGTCGGTTGCTAGCGCAGACCTCTGAAATAGTCGACATGTAATGTATGAAAAAATAGCTGCAGTTAAGTCAATCATTCAAACTTATATATAAACCACACGCATTGAACACTAATAAAGAAAATTGTTTTTATTTTATGAAAAACACTGACTACAAAATCTGAGCAAGAAGAGGAATCTGGTTGATCATAGGTAATTTTTAAAGTTTCAGAAAGAAAGCTGCATCCAGCATCACCAAAGGCCAAACAAACAATAGATTCAAAACAGACGTGTTAGAACATGCACTACACCAGGTCATTCAATGACATTTACTTGATAATACATTCTGGTCTATTTTAGCATCATGATAATACATAATGATACAGGAGGACAGGCAGGAAATGTACAGGACATGACATGCAACAAAACTCCCCTCCCGTATATGAAAAGGATGTGTAGCAGTTTCACTGGGAGCCCGCCAGGAAGTGAACCCATTGAACATTTTGTCTACTTCACCTCATAAAATATATGAAATTATTTTTTTCTGAGAACCCTCTGAAGAATTTTTAGTTATGTGTCACTTCCTTTGTAGGAAAGCATGAGGAAACAATGGGACTTATTATAGTAATGTTGACAATTGTTTCTTATTTTCCTAGTGCATGCTTGAATAGACTTTAGACCCAGTGACTATACTTGGAAAGAACAAGTGTTGATTAAATATGGATTACTTTTTAAAAGTTGTGTACTTCAGTAAACATCAACACACTATTTAAAAGACAGTAAAATGCTCTGAATTTATATAACACTTTTCTAGACCTGATGTCTACTCACAGTTTTGTCATTCACCCATTCACTCACTCATTCATACAGTGCATCTATGTGCAGCACTTTCTCTGTCACACATCACTCACACACTTCCAGCACAGCCAAAAGACACTTCAGCAGGCGGAATGGGGGAGACATGGATCCGAATGCTGACCTTCTGGTTAGTGAACGACCCGGTCTAACTCCTGAGCTACAGTGGACACATGCTCAATTCGCTTTTACTGTTAATTGCTGCAGTGTAGGCGTAAATGTCCTTAGGCTGAATCTGATCGCCATTATTTGTTTCTTTTAAACTTGTAGGTCTGCAGGTTTTTTGTACACCAATATAGTTCATGTATTCTGCAATGCTATTGATCAGTCACGTGTAGGTTTCAGTAAATGTCAGAGGTAATTTGGAATCTGCAGTTTAAATAAAACCTTCCATTCAAGGCATTTCCTCTATTTTGTCGATGTCCTCACACGTCCTGTTTAGATAGAACAGATTAAAATGGCGCTCTAACAGCATTACTCACTCACATTAGCCCTGGGGTTGACCGTACTCCTGAGGTCATGCAGGTTTGTCTATCTATGGCAACTTCTCTCTGTTAATCATCTGAAATCATTGTGATAGCCCAACAATGCAGGAGACAAAATATCTCAAGATGGAAACACAGGTGCACAGACACACAGTAAGTCATCTCACATTATCTTGATACAAATGTAAACATCTAAATCAAACACAAGCAACCAATTCATATCATACTTCAAAAAAGATAGGAATTTAATGTATGTAATGTGTTGCATATCTATTGCAGTATCTTCAAGGGTCGGACAATCTGATGATAAATACCATGAGATTATAAACGGTAATAAGATTATCATGATTTATCAGGTATTTACCGCCACTAGATACATCAAAAAGAGACCTTCCTTTCTAGTTCTTTTATTCCAACGTTTTATTCTCATTTGATTTCCCAGAGGATTTAATATTTGATTGGACGGAAAAATTGATTCATGTCAGCACGCTCTAAAATCGTTCTATGAAAAAGTAGAAAGGGAAACCACAAACCTTTTGTTTCATCATTTTTTATGTAATCTCGACTGACTCACTGAATTGTAGAGCAGATAGGGGATCTTTTTTTTTTCTCTTCACTGTTTCTAAGTGTTTGCTCATAGAAGGAAGTGTTGGGTTTCTCTTTACATCTTTTCCAGGTCGTGACTTAATTGCTTTGAGATGATATATTTTCTGGTTTGAGGGTATATAAATTTAATTTTACTGAAATTTAACTCTCCAACAATGCAATGTCCTGTTTAAGTATAATTATTTCCCAGTATCAGATATACCAGATCCAGTTCAATGGCCTCTTGTAAAGTCCCCTCTATAGGGGTATCAAGTTTTCCAGCCTTGTGGTTTTTCAGGTATAACATCCCTCCCCCTTTTGTTATGTGTCTGGGAGAGACCTTGAACAGCAGAACTGATTCAGCCAGTAAAACCTGAATGGGTAAGGTCAGGAGGGAAATAGGTTTACCTTCAGAGCTGAGCACTTCCTGGACAGGACCAGAGAAACATGTAATCCTTTACCTAGTTAATGTAACAAGGCCAGTGTGAAAAACTTATTATCAATAAATGTCCTCCATTCAAAATGCTCCTCGAGTAAACTATGTGTGATGTGTTTATGTTACTTAGCTCTAATTTTACATAATGTTTGAGAAATCATTATATCATATAAAAAAAGGGTTGAAACCCATGTAAAGTATGTCAAAGTATTTACTTATCTTCCACCACTGTCCAGTTAACAGTATTTAAAGAATGTTTTCAAAAATGATATCAACAACAGTAGGTCAAAGCTTTATACTGTATATCCTGTTGTACTAGCAAACCTAAAAAGTTACTCTACATTCACCAATGATTTACAGGCTATGTTCCTTTATAACATATTGACTATAAAATAAAATACAACATAACTACGGTGCAATATAAAATAAATAATACTACATTAAAATCAAATGCTAAATAAAATAAAACATAAAAACTGTGTAGTAAAGAATAAAACTGCAATATGAAAATACAACACAAAAACAGTGAAATATTACATTTTAAAAAAGAAACAATGCAGTATAAAAAAAATATAACTTAAAACAGTGCAATATTATATCAACAAATAAAATAGAATAAAAAACAAAAAAACAAGAACAACATAAGAACAGTGCAATGGATAATAAAAATACAAAATAAAATACTTTGTTGGGTTTGTTGGCGGAAGGCAACCGATGTCAAGGTGCATTGCCGGAAATAAAAAACTGTGCAGTATAAAATTAAATTGAAGTAAATAAAGTACAACATAAAAACTGTGCAACATATTGTAAAATGAAATAAAATAAATTACCACATAAAAAAAAACAATAGACAACTATAAGGCGGGTGGCTGTATAAACACCTTACCTGAACTCAGTCAAATTAATATATAGATAAATAATAAATAGATTCAAATCGGAATATGTTATAAGAAATAATATTGATTAAGGTTAAGGCCCACACAGCAGTTATAAGCCATGGTTTATATAAGCCATGTTTTATATAAGTCATGTTTCTGAAGTAAAGAAGTTTTCCAGTTGACACCTCACGCTACGCTCTCGTGTTACGCAGTTGGAGGCGGCTCCGTGATTGGCTGAGCAGCAGCTCGGGCGCCCTCCCGTTGGCTGCACTGTACACGTCAGCGTTCAACAAGTTTCAGCCCAGATGTTGGAGCCTCTTCCTGGTGTGAGCGTGTTGACACATCGCTCCTCGTCCGGGTGAGTTCAGGTCCAGGCTGAAGCTTACCGCTAACTAGTGCTTTGTATCAAAGTCAAACCAGCACGTCCCCCACTCACTTCGCTCTGTTCTTCCTGTTGTGCTCCACAGGTGCCGAGAACCAGCCGAGAACCAGCTCGTTCCGATGACACGGTGTCCGAGTGAGGAAGGGGACCCGCCGTCACAAACACAAACTTCTGCCATTCGGTTGAAGAAGCGGCTCACGTGACGTCGGACCGTGATCTTCAGTGCAAGAGGAGGTGATGTTGCCAACGAGCTCACAGCGAAGATAAAGGTGAATCAAAGCCACTGCTCCTCTGCCTCTCAAGTCTGTTTCCACCGGGAGAAAAATGAGGTCTCGAATGTCCAGGAGGAACCTGCTGCCACTGCTGCTCCTCTTCTTCGTAGTTCTGTCTGTGACTGTTTTATTATTACTCTACGGCAATGATGAAAGTGTAACCGATCACGTGGCTCAGGGAAATGAGGAGGAAAAGGTGAAGTTTAACTTTGGTTCTCCGTCAGACTTGACTCGGTCCGTTTACAACGCAAACTACAGGCAGTATATTCAGAATTTCGACAAGTTTGTTGGGGAGCCTCAGCTGGTGCTGGTCGTGCAGGTCCACAACAGGCCTGAATACCTCAAGCTGCTCATCAAGTCGTTGAAGGAAATCAAAGAGACTCACGGCTTCCTTTTGATCTTCAGTCATGACTATTTTACAGAGGAAATAAATACGATAGTGCAGGGGATAACTTTCTGCAGGGTACTGCAAATTTATTTCCCTTTCAGCACTCAGCTGTATCCCAGTGAGTTTCCCGGGCAGGATCCACGAGACTGCCCCAGAGACATGTCCAAGGACAAGGCTGTGAAAACAGGATGCCTGAACGCACAACACCCTGACTCCTATGGGCACTACAGGGAAGCCCTCATCACTCAAACCAAACACCACTGGTGGTGGAAAATGCACTTTGTGTGGGAGCGAGTGCAGGTGATGCAGGGCTACAGTGGGTTTGTAGTGTTTCTGGAGGAGGACAACTACATCTTACCAGACTTTTTCCACTTCTATAAGTCAATGGTAGAGTTCAGCAAGAACAGCTGCCCGGACTGTGACATGCTGGCTCTGGGTAACCACAATGGCCTGAATGATTTTGTTAAACTGTCCAATAAGGTTTTGACCACTGGGTGGATGTCCACGAAACACAACATAGGCATGGCCCTCTCCAGGGAGGTGTACTACAAATTGATGGGCTGCAGCCACGAGTTCTGCACCTATGACGACTACAACTGGGACTGGACTTTGCAGCACTTGTCAGGAACATGCATACCAAAGCCCCTCAAAGTGCTTGTAGCACAGGGTTCCCGGGTTCTTCACACAGGAGACTGTGGCCTTCACCAGAAGGACGAGTGCAGGCCAGAATTGGCTTCACAGAGGGCAGAGGAGGGGCTTCAGAGCGTCAAGCATGCCTTATTTCCTTCATCTCTTCTCCTTAATGGTGCAGAAGCAGTAGAGCACAAGGCACACATGAAGAATGGAGGATGGGGAGACACCCGTGACCATAGTCTATGCAATAACTATGCCAAGCGACTTTGAACTGTACCTTTTTCTTAAAAGTAGAATTTGGTATTCTGCGAATGAGCAATCACACATCACTTTTCAGGGCTTTAAGGCTAAAATGGTAAAATGCTATAAAGAAATATAACTAAACATGGTGCATGCACACAGCTAGTTTATTTTTTGTAATCACCAAAGCTGCACTATTGCCAAAGACATTGTGGAGTTTGTGCGTTTTTAATGCATGCACATTCCAACAAGCTGCTCAGTTTCATTTCATCATGTTTGTTTATCTCTGGGTGTCTCACAAGCCAAAACATCAGGTTAGAATTATTGCACAGTGATGGTGAATTAGAATAAACAACACACACACACAGCATGATGTTTATTCACAAGAGGTTCAGTTTGCTTGTGTGTTGCTTTTTATGGACCATTCAGTTGTAATGATTTTTACACCTTCTTTTCATGGTACGGATTTTATATGCAACACCAAAAAGAATGTTCATGTAATGTACGTACATAGAGGTGTAATCAATTGTGCGTGACTGTCTTCAATGTTAGATGCTCTGATTAATTGAGCAGCTCTGTCTTGGGATTTTAACTTTGTGTTACTTAATATCTCTCTCTGCTCTTACCAGAGGTATTTTTTTCTGAGGGGAGGTCGACGGACACCACTTGACTTAATCTGTCTCATAGTACCCAGTGTATTGATCCCATGTTACAACCTGCAAGAGGTTGATATTGATTTATTTTTTGTGCATTTGCTTTCTGATTGGAGCAAAGTGACCTATTGGAGTCTGGCTCAAGATTCTGATACTGCAAACGTCAGGGTCGTCTGATTCTGCATTTCCAGAATAGCACCTTCATGGTCAGAATTTATGCTGGGAAATGAAAACAGAATGAATTGCATTGGGATTAGATGTAGAGAGAAAGACAGATTTCTTTTCTTTACAGGCATTCATTCAGTAGATAAAAAATATCCCCCTGGAGATAAACTTTCCCTTTTACATTATAAAAGAATGAGGAAACACAATCATAATGATGCTGTTGATGGCTTCAAGATCACCAAACGTGCCTTTTTATAGTTCCTCTGTGCCAGACCTGTTTTAAAGAGATTTTTAAAAGTGCACTGATAACATTGGAATTCACCTTGTACTTTGCATTGTATTTACCAATTCTTGTGACTCATAATTGCTGATGGATATTATTTGATAGTGTCTTTCTTTACAACATTTTTAGGGAAAAAATGTGGAAATTAATTTCACAAAAGAAATTCTTAGTATAAAGTTAGGTAAAATTATGCCTCACTGTGGAATATTGCTTGTACAGAAGATAGTTGCCCCAAATAAGTGCCCTAACCTGTTTAACCTGATATAAGGGCATCACAATGTGCCTTAGGGAGATTCAAGAAATCTGCAATGAATGTGATAACGGATAGATTATCTTCTGTTCATGTTGAAAAGCACAATACATTTTTAAGAACATAGAAAAGACACAAAAATATACATATTATAATGAATTTCTGTGTATGTGGATTATTTTTGTGTGGATGTCGACTGTTTTTGTGTGGATGTGGGATGATTGATTATCCCTTAATCAGTGAGATAGGTGTGCAGTTTCATGAAATGAATCCAACCTTTTTTGTTGTCATTTTTGCTTGTTCTATTGTTCCTCTCTGTCACTTGAAATTGCTGTTTATTGTTCACTTAATGTTTTGCCAAATGGAAAATAAAAGACATTGAATGTTTGGCTGGTCATTGTTTTTTTAAAATAAATAACTTGTAACGCTTCAAGTTAATATCAATCGCTACCTTGAGTCATACAGTTGTGACACAGCAAGTTAAATGAGCATTAAAAAAATATGTTCAGCAGTTGCCAGAATTTTCAACAGTTTCTTAAAGGAAATGTTTTTTATAGTCATCAATTGCTAATGTAATAATCTTTATTATATAGCACTATTTTTATCAAGGTTACAAAGAGCTTGTAAAATAAAATGGGAATTTATACAGAAATAAGATTAAAAACTTAACACAATCAACTAATTTTAAGTATGTTTGAAAACATTGTCTCTGTCTTGGCTATAATTACTTGATAAAACATCCAGACTGAGCAACAGTGACTGCTCTGTTAAAAATATATTTTTTTTATGACAAGTTAAAATCTCTTCGAGAAGCTGAGCCCTGAAAGAAAAGAGAAGCTGATGGGAACTCGGAGGTTCTTCCGGTAACACGTCACGTGATTGACGCGCCTGGTGTCATTGGCCGACTTCTGCTCCGTGTTTATTTCCGGAAGTAAGTTATCAGTGTCACACTTTCCATCAGGACTATCAAACATCTCCAACGACGCAACAACAGGTACAAGATAAATCCGCATTCAAACACGTGAAGTCCTTTTATTTAGCTGTCGAATTAATAAGTCAGTTGTCTCGTCGCTTCAGCGAATCATGTTTACATTGTGGATGTAGCCAGTGTTAGCCGTTAGCACTCCGTAGCGTAGCTTACGTAATGTACTTTGTCTTCAAAGGAGAGAAAGACAAATAATCCAAAACAACATTCATGGCAGTCTGAAGTCATGTCCGAGGCTTTGTGTCAAGATTTCACACACTTTGTCCTGTTAGTGAGTCAACACTGCCGCGGGCGAGGAGGTGAAGCGACCGTGTCGATAACCTGATGTTAGCCATGATTACACATTAGCTAGCTTGTTAATGATGCCCATTCTATAAATGCCTCACCAAAATGTACTGGCTATTCAGGAGAAGGTCGATTCTACTTTACCATAAGTGTGTTAACTCTAGAAAGGGAAGTGGTTCATTAAGTGCCTGTCATGCTGTATGTTTCACCCCCTTTGTGTGTCCTCTTCCACAGGATGGCACATTGGTTTCACAGGAACCCACTGAAGGCAACGGCGCCTGTGTCTTTTAATTTTTATGGTGTGGCAGGGAGCCCCTCCGCCAATAAGATATGCAAGTATGTCTTATCATCTTATTATAAACTATCAAGGGTATTATAGCAATGGACTTTGACTATGAAAAAGATCATATACAGATATACCTTTTGTGTGGTCCTCTTTCCTTTCCTCATGATGATCTAATGACCATCAGTGTGGTGCTACTGTCACAGTCCTGGGATCAATTGCGTTTCTTTAACTAATTGGCTATAATAGCCTTGTTGGATACAATCTGTATGAATGATGTAATGATTATGATAGATGTTGGACATCAGTTGATGGCTGCTTTTATTTTGTGACACGTTCAGTGACCTGAGGACAACCAGGGCGAGACTGCTGGAGATGTTCACTGATGTCACCTGCAACCCAGAGATCATGAAAAATGCCACAGATGCATACTTCTCCCTCTTACAAGGTTTGTTTACACTGCAGAAAATGAATCTCCTCTCCTCCACCTGTCGTGCTTACATCAGTGTTTTATCCTAGGAGTTTTGTCAGAAGTGGTGCTGTTCTGTACCAGTCTGTGAGCGTGTAAAGCTGGACTGTTATATATGTGCAATGGTAGTGGAAGAAAAAGGAATAGTCAGTAAATCAGATTTTTCATGGTGACCTTGTTAGTGTGTTGATTTACTTGGGGAGTTTGAAACTTATAAGGTTTCACAGGCCCAGATTATAGCCAGTAGTAATGAATGTTGAAGAATAAGGTTTTACTGAGAGGAGACAGGCGGAGATGACTCCTGTCGTATCTCTTTCCAAACTAATGCTATACAGTATTATAGTGCTGCATAATCAGGTTAATTCACACACCACAGTGAGGTTAACCTATGAATGAGAAACTTAACACTTCCCTCAAAATGACAGATAATAACAAGCATTGAGTACATGTCAACAGATGATATCAATTGCACATACACAATTGTTTTATTCTTCATTGAGGCAGATCTCATTTCGTGTGAGGGACACTGTGGCACACAAAAGCTTTCAATCTCAAAGACAACTGGCAGATCCCTTTACAGAGACATTAACATGTTGTTACAAGTTTGGATATAATTTAAAAAAATTGTAAATTCAAGTTATTTTATCATTGAAAATGTCTTCAAATTAAATTAAAAATGAATCATATTCTCAGAACCATTGTTGCGCTGCTTAACAGTGATGTCTGTGTATTCATATTCAGCTGTGTGTGTAGGGTACCCCTACTTTCATACCAGCACTGGTCAGCTGCGTGTAGTGTAGAAAGCACCAGTAGCAGGTTACATTTTGAAGTAAATATCAATAAACCATGCGAAATTTCAGCAATGATAATGCAGTTGGTCAGCCAGCATGAGCTCAGGCTGCTCAGTTAAACCCACTGCTCAAACCAACAGAGCTGTATCTTAATTCTAGTGGCAGATGACATTTAAAGAAATGTTTATAAAATGATCTACGAGACACACAGCACTGTATGATGGAACTGTACAGGAGTTAAGTATATATATTTCACTCAATAAAAACATTGCATTGCCTCCATAAAGAACTAGCAGATATATGCAACACACAATGTTAAATTGTCTTCGTATGTGTTTCCAACTTCTAAGAAATCTGAATATTACCTAAATATAAAAGCAATTGCTTCTGAGCATGGTCTTTGCATATTGTTGACTAAAAAAGTGTTTGAAAAACAGAGTTTGCATTTTGAACCTTTATGAGACCGGCACACTTCATGTCTTTTAATAGCTTTTATACATTCAAATGTGTTTCTCTTTGTCTTCTGCCATTTTTGTTATGTCGCTTTGCACCTAACCAGCTGCTTTTCTGTTTTAAAACATCGGTTTAACACACAATAGGCTTCATCTCATCCTTGGATGGAACTACACAGGAGAACAAGATGAGGTTCATCCAGAACTTCAAGTGGACTGACACCTTACAAGGAAACACACCAAGGTAGAACGATAAGAGAAACTCGTACAACCAGTCTTGTAGTAGGTGGAGGGACTGGCCTTCTTTTTCACATCTGAACAATGGCGTGATTAACTTGCCAAGACCTAGTTAGGATGTTCTAAAAATAGTGTTAATATCTGTTAACAGTGGGTGCTGGAAGGTAAAGGAATTGTAAAATGAGCAATTTCTGGCATAATTGATCGTCACACACACACACACACACACACATACACACTTTTATATACACAGTTATTACATGGCAAAAGTTGGTTATTCCAGAGGTCAGCAGCTAAAGTGAATTTCTGTTTGGCGCTGATTTTTAATGTTGGCAATATTGACTTGTTTGCATGTTTATTTGCATTATCGTTATTGCATGTTACATTATTATTTAATGATATACAAAATACAACAGCTATGATTATATTATTCAGTTTTGTTGACAATTTCAAAAATGTGTACATTCAATGATAAGGTATGTTCAATACCATGATTAAAGATGTTTTCTTAGTGGACTGCTTTAAACTGAAGGGTGTTTCTATTCATTCATTTTCCTTACATTAGGGATCATAATAATAGAGACACCTCATAGTAATGCAGCTTAGCACAAAAGCACTCTTAACTATTGCGGCAGAGCTAAACTGTGTAATTTAATGAATACCTCAATGACAGAATTGACAAAAGTGAAAGACACATAAAAGTAGAACATACAGCAGAGCAGTTGTATTCAGGCTGTACAGGTGTGAGTGGACACAGACCTAAGTGCAGCACTGAATGCACCCAAATCCGTCCTCAATGGGACCTAAGATCCCATTTCTACGACCACATTTGGAGGTCATCTGGGAAGCATGCGACTAAATTCTTTTTGCTGTGTGAGCACATACTGTACGTCCTGAGCAACATATGATGGACCACCAATTCAGCTGTCGCCTCTGAACCGCTACAGTTTCACACTGAATCGGACCTCTTTTACGCTTGAATACGTTGATGTGTTCGTGGCCACTGCCATAGTATCAGCACTACTCACCACATAATAATTTACACTTTTCTTAAATTGGTAAAGTCTTTCTTCTTAGTAACAGCTCTGCCTATGTCACTCCTGACTCCACAGCTATCTTTCTTGGAAGAAGGTTAAACAACATAATGGGTAACTTGGTAAAAACAACCTAATATGGTCTTTGCAAAAACACAAATGAAGTACATGTTTATTTGCATATAGAGTGTGGAGGTGAGATTTGATCACAAGTGGTCCCAGTGGACACATTCAAGACACATTTTCATGCCAGGTATGAACAGGTGAACTTAATGCTGAACACTAGTGATCGGATCTTTCAGGGCGGATGTTGATGCCAGGTCTGATCAGAGCCTATATAACCCACTGTCTCTGGTTTCTCTCCTCCCAGTGCCCAGCAGGATGCAGTGTTTGAAATGGTCTCCATGGCCTTCAATGTAGCCGTCTGGTACACCAAGTTTGCCTCACGACTAGCAGGCAAAGAAAAGTATGTGGTCATTTTGTTTATATTCGTGCATTCATTTTTGTGAAATCAGTCGTATACTAAATAACAAATCAAAGATTTTTAGAATTTTCATTGGTTTGTTCCCATACTATACATTTTTACTGTCGTGATTGTGTCTATCTTATAGCATAACAGAGCCTGAGGCAAAAGACGTTCACCGGAGCCTGAAGGTTTCTGCTGGAATGTTCAAAAACCTCAAGGTGAGTCTCATCGACACACAAGTCTTCAGCCTAAATTATGGCAGAGCTGGGAAGCACTTTTTTTTCTGGAGGGTTCCTCATAGTACAATTTTTTTTAACTCCCCTCATAACCACAATATTCACATTTTACCGTTTTGTAAACAACATACTGTTCATAGGTGTAAAAACTTCGAACAATGGGATTTTTCCAAACGCCCTGAAACAACAGCACACCCTTTACTTTTCCCTTCATCACGCAAGCATTAGTCAGACTAATACACTTCCTTAACTACAAAGCAAAGCAAATGATCGCATTGGTTAAGAATACATTCATAAATGAATATATTGGGGGTGAGGGTGTGTGTGTGTGTTTTTTTTGTTTTTTTTTTCAAAATAACTATTATCTGGAACGTTTCCTGCAGGACGTTCATATCCCTCGCCTCATCACCCCGGCTGAAAAGGGCAGAGACCTGGAGCCCCGAGTGATGGATGCATACATCATCCAGTGCCAAGCAGAAGCACAAGAAGGTACAGTAGCTCAATTACAGCACTGCATTACGAATGTTTATAAACATTAACTCATATCCAACCATTGCTGGAGCCAGCTGTGTGTCAGAACTCTTTTTCCTGCCTCCATGAACAGACAGCGACATTATTTTCTGCTGGAAGTTTTAATCTACAATTCTGTTGACATTTTTAAGGATGTCTAAAAAAAGGCTTTTCTTGTCTTAGCTGCACATGACTTGACTCAAGAGGAGTATTTTTCTTTTCTAAACTGAGCTCTGACATGACCGCTGTGATATCTGCATCTAATTTCTGTATAATTTGCATCGAATATGACTTGCATTTGTTTGTCAAAGTTAGTTTGTGAGAGTTTAGTAGATCCTAATAAATTTGTCTAAATAATAGGGAAAGATCAAAAATAACAATTGTAATTATTCCTAACTCTGCCAGTGTGTTATTTAGAAACACACCTTTTCCTTAAATTAATAAATCAGTAGATATACTGACAACGAGAAAGGGTTTCAGATCAAGTCGTATGTTTATAAAAAATTTGATGGAAGGGTCTTCCCAGACCAAGCTCAAAGCTTGGTGACAGCAGATATGAAGTGAGGGAACTTATGAATATAAAAATAATCTATTATCATATTCATGTTATTTTCCATTTTGTTCATTATATTTGAGTTCCTTTATCATATAGTCACTTTTTTCCTACAGTGACCATTGCCAGGGCGATTGAACTGAAGCACAACGCCACTCTCATCGCAGCGCTGGCATTTGAAACAGCAAACTTCTATCAAAAAGCAGGTCAGTATTTTTCTGCATCTGGTTTAGAAAACCCAAATCAACACACTACAGCAACTATTAAAATGCTGACAATTGTTTTTCCTACTTTACGCCATGTTTGTATATTTAGAATATGAAAACTGTACCTGGTTAGTTACGTAGACCCGGGTATTAAAGGTACATTTTCCTTTTTGTAGACCACACACTGAACACATTGGAGCCAGAGTGCAGCAGCAAGTGGAGGAAGTATTTTCAGCTGAAGTGGCATTTTTACATGGCTTATGTGAGTTCATGCGTATCCTGGTGTTCCCTTTGAATTTTAAAACCAAACTACCAACAAGTCTTTAAACTTATATTTACCTGTCTTTCATTGTGTTTGCAGGCATACTGTTATCATGGGCAGACACTGCTGGCAAGTGACAAGTGTGGTGAGGCCATAAGATCTCTCCAGGAAGCAGAAAAGTGTACGTTTGTATTGAGCTGACGTGTAATCAACTTGCTGCAGATGCAGTAGGTCATGACACAGGTGCTTCCTGTGTGTGTTTCCTGGGTTGCTGCTGTATTTTTGTGCACATTTGTCATCATGCCTGCTCTTTGGCAGGGGAGGTGAGCAAAAACACACATTAACTACATCGGATCAGGTTTATTGCCAAGTAGGTTTACAGCAATTCCATGTGTGTGTAAACCTACTTGGCAATTAACCCCATTTTGATTCTGATTGTAATATAGGGAATGTGGGTTTTTGTTCATCTCTCCTTCTAAAATTGCCAAACATCTGTTTTTGTATTAACACAAGGATGTTTCTGTTTAGGTTACTCCCGTGCTGAGGCGCTGTGTAAAGAGTATCGTCAGACCAAAGGCCCGGGCACCACAGCCAAACCATCAGAGCAACTGTTCTTCCTCAAACTGGGCGGCCTCATTAAAATCACACTGGAGAAGTGCCAGAGGGAAAATGGATTTATGTGAGTCCGTCAGGGTGGACACAATACACAATACATGCATACAACGCATATTACCATCCCCAAAAGAGTGTTACTGAGACAGTAAGAACATTTCTTTTGTTTATTAAAGTATATTAACTTATCAGAAAACCTTCATCACCTACTGATGAGTATCTTCTAATCACACTGTCTATAGTTAAGTAACAGTTGCGAATAGTATCTCTTTGCAGTTTAAGAAGCTGCTTAGTTATTCCTGTTTATATCCAGTTTGGCTGTTAAATAGTGCACCACTCAAACCTAAACCGACAGAGTTTGAAATGATCATAATACCTCAAATTGTTTTTAAGTCTTACGCCTTTAAATTGTACCTCTGAACATAATCCCTTAGATACTTCCATAAAGTCCCAGCTGAGGCCCCCCTGCTAGAGCTGAAGGCGAGTTACGGCCTGGCTGAGCCGGTCACATTTGAGCTGCCGCCTCTCAGCGAGCTGTGCACTCCTGAGGTTTACGCCACCTTCGATCTGACTAAAGGAGCCAAAAATGGAAAGGTACTGCCGCTGGCCGCACGCACACAATCTCCAAATCAAAAAGCCAACAGAGGTAAGATTCTGAGCTCTGTTGTTTTTATTCTTACTTCAGGCAAAACCCAAGGAGGAGGAGGTGAAACCAGTGAAGGAGCCAGATTTGAAGCCTCAGACGGACACAGGCTGTGTCATCTCCTAAACCCCCCAAACACTTCATTAACAGCATCATGCTCACCTCCATCGACTGTACTGATGGCATCTATATTTCCTTCCAAGTATACATCCATAGGAAATGTATTTTTTAATTAATCCATGACGTTTTACATTTATGCTAAGACATGTGTATTGTATTTGGGTATGACTGCCGTTGTTGTTGCATTTAAACCAGAGCCAGTTAAACATCATAGCTAACATGTTTGGAGTTTAATTAGGGCCCGAGCACCAACAGTGCTTTCGCCCGATTGTTCAGGAAAATTAGTCGTATTTTTGTCAGCTTAAACATACTCAAAAACTCACAAAACTTTGCGTGCGTGTCAGGCATGATGACAATGGCTCAACAGTGATTCCTAAAACGCAGCAATTCCGTCTGGTTTAACCGATCATCACGAAATTTGGTACACACGTGTATCATGACCTGACGAAAAAAAAATATTTTGTGGTCATTTGGGATGTTTTACATGTGTATTCTAACAAACTCCTCCTAGAGCCCTCAGCAGATTTACTTTAAATTCAGTGAGTGTCATTTCCACTCTTAGGAGATGAAAGTTATTAAACGTTGAAGTGTACGTCACACGGTGTGACCGGGCGTCAAAGTTTGATGATTGCCAAAAAATAAGGATTTACTATAACTCCTCTGTGCATTGTCCAATCAGCCTCAAACCTCTTTATCACAATGGCAGTCCCGCCCTAAACAGAGCCATATGTTAATATTGACTCATCGTCACTTCGCCTACTGCTGGGGACAGGAAGTGACAAGTTTTATACTTTGATGCTTTGAGTATGTTCAAGCCGTCAAAACAGCCGTCAGCCTTGCTTTGACTTCATTGTATCTCTCCTGAGGTTTTCTCCAGTCAGTCTGTAAACTTAGCAGAGTCGTCTTTGTTTCGCAGAGCTGGATATTGAGGTCAGCACTGAAACTCTTCTCCTGTACCAGCAATTCAAAGAGCTCCAGATTTTGATCTGCCACCTTTTTCTCATTTTTTTACTTTGCCACTTCCCCACTGGGCTCCTGATAGTCATCGTACATGATGAACATTTCTTTCATCCTCTGCAGTTCTTGTGTGCTCTTCTCGTCGTTCTCCTTTGCCCTCAGTTCTGCAAGGTACAGAGGAAAATTGATCAGTTGTAGGTCACTCATCTTGTGTGCAATTATGGTCTTTTCCTTGATTAACGTCACTGCTGAGTTCAGTTGTTCAGATGATTACACAGAATATCTTAACCCTTTGATACACAAGCTATGCAAACCCCTTCTAATGCAAAACATTGGTCAAAGATGACCCGTATTCATTTCCTGTGTTAATTCATGCATGGCTGGGTGTTTCTTTGCTAAATTCTTTTACAAGTTATGTAGAGAAGAAAGCTTCTTCATTTAGGAGAAGGCTGCTTTGATGACAAAGAAGATGAGTCCCCTATGTCATCAAAGAAGCCCTCTTCATTTAGGAGAGCTGGATTCTAAGACAAACCCACAACTCCAGCTTGATTCTACAGTGTAGAACATAGTCTAGATCCTCCGCATCAGAGATTTCAGGCTCGCAATCAAGACTAAGAATTGCCTCCTCATTTCCCCCATCCTGTTCTTCATACAGCATCTTTATGACCATTAAACCGTGAGTCTAAAATGATAGGGACTATCCACTCATGCGTGAAATCAGGAAGTGAATACGGGTCCTTTTTGACCCATGTTGTACATTATAAGGGTATAAATATATGTATAAATAGGGAAAAAATAAATAAGGAAACATTTAAATAAGGATTAAAATAAGTATTTGTGGAGATCTTTCAATCATCACAAATCCTTAATACATTTTTGTCCAATCCAAGTTAATTGTGGAATACCTGAAATACCGAATGATGAAATTCATTCACTGAAAATATATAGAAAATCAAAACAGAGCTAGGTCACTTTGTTGTATATCAAAGGGTTAAGCTGAAAGAATAACACTTGTTTGTGACTTACAATAATAACTCCACCCAGGCTTTATAAAAAACACTTCAAAGGATTCATTAGGGCAAATCATTTCTTGTTTTCGGTTTGCTTTAATGTCACAGTGTCAGTGGTCATAGATTCCTTCGATGTCTTAGACGGTTGTTAAAGGAAACATTGTATACGATCTGAAGAGAAACAAGTGTTTTTGCCCTGAACAGATTTATTAGTCTGTACGTAGTGACAGTGATATCACCACTTATTTACCAAAAGGGAGGTAAGCCTCATTTAATTCGATTTACATAAAATTCTCAACAATTGGTCTTCACTTGATGGCGTGGACCGTAATACATCATGTTATCGTTCCAGCGATGCAAAAAACCCCACATGAAACGCGGAGCCGTTTCGCCTGGTCCCTGTTCACCCTCCCTGCGGCTGCATCAGGGCCCGAGCTCACAAGTGCTCTGGTCAACACAGTGCTGCTCGCAGCCCTAGTGCAAACTGAATTTCCTTGAAGTAAACCTTAAACACATACAAATGGACAGGTCTTCTAGGCCGTGGTTAGGGATGACTTTTGAAAGATTTTCTTTAAATTAGGATATTTATACTGATAAAAAAGCCTTATGGGCAATGCAGAATGGTGCCTTTGTCTGCATTAACCTGTTCACTGTTTACTCTTATAAGTGTCTGGGTGTTAAACTCTTAACCGCTTTATTGCTCTGGTCTGGTGATAGACAATTTAAAAAAGGCACATCGGTCTATTAAACTTGATAAATGGTTATATATTGAATATAGATCCAAAGCTTTTAAAATTAAATATTTAACACTACATAGACTATGATGGAACAATCTGCAAAGAGTAAATGTAGGATTTGCATTCACACAACCGCCCTGTAAACTAAACTACCTTTCAGATGGCATTCTATTCAGAACCTACACAAAGACAAAATTAACAACTGCATGTGCTATTGCTCTGTTTAGCTGTAGCAGTTTACAATCCCAACTTTTAAAATAGATCACATGACGTATGTACTGTAGTTATTTTTTGTACATTAGATTCCATAGCAGTTTTATACTTTGATTGTTGATTTAAATAAGCTTCATTACCACATATATTTGAATCATTAGTAAAGGTATTTTAATTTATTTCTATTGTTATGTAATGATAGTTTAGTTGACAACATAACACACTTAACGACAGTATACAGTTCTGTGTAATTTGAATCATGTTTATTGTAATTGATTTTGGTTGAATGATATTCATTGTTTCAGTGGATACATCAGAATAGTCACTGACGTATACAACGCTAACTCCTGTAAACCTGAACAGAGTCTGTGCATCCACCGAGTGTTATTATTGTTTTTCATTTTAGGGCAAAGGTCAAACGACGTAAGGGCTCGGCCCCACATATGCGAATCCAAATAGAGTATTGTGGGTTAGAGTTCACCAGAGTTGAGTTTCACACAGTCACTCTGGGATTTGCCCCGCCACAGGAAGTGAATGCATTCGCCTCCTCACTTGCACAGATTGAGGCGAAGGTTTGCCACCGATATATTTGCATATGTGTGACCGGGCCTTAATTGTCAACACACCGGAGCTTGAGGATCACATGGACATGAGTGTCTACGATTATTTTCTGTGCTAGTTCAGGGGCAGTACAGGAGCTGCTTCTGATGTCAAAAACTCTTCCAATTAATACGGTCACATCTGATGAAACAAGATAATAACTGCTAAAAACTTGTATAAATTATAATATACAGCCCAAACATACTCCTCCATGTCCCTACTTGTATATTAACTTACATGAGCTAGACTGCTGCTGAAAAAGCAGACGAGATTCTCACTAAATTTCCTCATTGCACATAGTCATAAGTTGTGCAGGGATGTCTATCGTTTAAGACGCGTTTCTCCTTGTGGTCTGGTTTGGTTTGAATGGGAATATTGGTTTGATAAACTTGGATCAGTTGGTTTAACTGGGAAGCATAAATCTGAGCAAAGCTGTTTATTAACAAAGCGTGTCTGGAATCATCATTACAGTGTAATACTCCTGTAGCCCTCTGATGGTGTCTTTCATGTAAAATATATTCCAGATGGTGTTAATTCATTTATTGAACCACATTCGTCTGCGTCTGCTGTTTGTATACAACACTTTATTGAGTTGTGTCTCAGTTCAAGATACACTTGAGCATTATCCTGTCTGTTGTTGTGCAGAATGAGCTCCACAGAGTTAACAATGGTCAGATTTGTCAGGGGCAAGAACAGCTGAGTTTGTAGAAACACTCAGGAGAAGCTTAGTCACTCCTGAAATAAACAGCCCCGGTGATGGCATCATCAAATGAGGATCTTGAACATGTGCAACAAGGAGCTTATGTTGTTTGATCACATCCAGAACCATCTCTACATCTTGGGGCCCTCAGCAAAATACAGGATAAGTTTAAAGCACTGTCTAAATCTTTGTAATTAAATCATGCATAAGATCAATTTCTTTAAACAATAAACATAAAATACATTTTTGTCCTGTACTCACATACAATGTACATTTTGTTCAATTTTCACCATGCGACCTGAGTGATAGGTGGGACCAACACATCCAACCAACAATTTGTTGCTCGATATATTTCAATTAGGGCTGGGCAAGTTAACTCGTTTTAATCGAGTTAACTCATCACTTATTTAACTCAGACAATTATTTTATCTCGCATTAACTCAGGTTTGATTATTTATTGTTTTATTGTGAAAGTCAGGCTTTTATTTTGTGAAAGTCTGTTGCTGACTGCTGCGGAACCGGAAAAAAGAAAATGATTGGCGGATAAACAACCATGGATAAGGGTACGGAGCTTTTACATGGCCATTTTCATTTTAAAGTTGTTCCAGACGGCGGAGTCGACAGAACCAAAGTAATTTGTAGCCACTGCCAAGGTGAATTTTCTTATCACCAGAGTACTTCCAGTCTAAAATATCACCTAAATGCAAAACACACAGTTGATATTAGCAAATCACTCAACGAAACAGCGAGTGGAGCGAGGCTTCGGCAGACTACGTTAGACGCAGGGAGGAGTATACATTTTTCATAACGAAGAGGATAACATTAATGCCCTGGCAGTGGCATTGAGCTTTAATGTTGTATTTGCTTTGATTGTTAAGTTGAGACTTACACTGAATATTTTATTTAACTGCTACTGTATTAAATGCTGATGTTAAAAGTGTTTGCACAACAAATGTTATGGCACTTTCGTTCATATGGCAGAACATTGAAAATAAAGTTGCGCTATACACTACTTTTTAATTCATTATTGGATTTTGCGTATACAAATGCGATTAATCGTGATTAATCAGGGAAATCATGCGATTAATCGCGGTTAAAACTTTTAATCGTTGCCCAGCCCTAATTTCAATACATTTACATGAATTCACATCATTTTTTTCACCATCAAACCTGGGAATTGTTCAATCACTAAGGGAGGCTGCGTTACATATGTACTAAAGTCATTTTTTCCAGTATTGGATCAAACCTATATGGTGATCCTTATTAGTGGCCCGTGGAGAGTACATCATTAGCAACTCTAATTCAGTATATGATGACTTTGAGGGGCCCCTGGTGGCTACAAAGACCTTAGCAGCTGCCTAGTTGGCTCATAGGAAGGGCCGGCTCAGATCCATACCAGTGTATTTACCAAACCTAGCAGTCTACCTTACCAGTTACCACTTATATCAAATAAAACATACACCCACTGAGGTAACATGTTTCTGCTAAGCGATATTCTAATATATAATATATTCTATACTAATTTACTTTTAAGTTCAATATTTCTCACAATCCTCTCAATACAGTGTTGTATTTTAACATGCCAGTTCTTAACCAATTTGCCTTCATGTCTATCCAACTACAAGAACATTTAGTGTATATAAAGGTTTACGGTTCAAATAAATCTTAAATTCCTCTAAAGGTTACATGACACCAAATGTGTTTGAGTTTGAAGGAAACATCCATTGAATGGGCTTTCCTCTATTTCAGTATTTCACTTTGATATTCGGTCAAGTGCTGAAAGATGAACATAAATGTGAATATATGTAGATGTCAGATATTAAGCTGTGTGTAACAAATAATTTAAGTAATTTTCAGGTCAATTTAGGGACAAATGTCCTGGAAACATTAAGGTTCATATATAATCCAATTGGCAAGGAGCCTTGACATTCTACACACTAACTACTATAAGTCCAGCCCCTTTAGGACAAGAATGAAACTGATTGCATTACAGAGGCAGCTCTGTGATAAGGTTTGCACTGTTGTATTTGGCTTCTCAGGTTTCAAGGCGAATCCTGTATCCTGTTGCGTGTTTTTCTACAGGAGTAGAAAACTAAGTCAACACATTTGCAGAGGAGCGCCAGAGAAAGAATTATAATTTCGGAAGAATGGACAACAGCCTCCAGCAGGAGGTAAGTGTTGTAACAATGGAGCAGGACAAACAGATATGTTAGCTCAGGCTGTGTTCAGTGACACTGTAACAGAGGTGTAAGTGTTGGCTTTCAGGAGCTGTTTGTGACCAGTCACAGGTAAATCTTCACTCTTGCTCTAGTCAGTAGTAGAATATATATTGACAACATGCTGTACATAAAGAGAACAATCATAACAGGTTTAAGTTTAGACCTGTCCGATCTTTAAGGTTATAGTCACTCAGGAAACAGAGTTTGCCGGTTCAACCCAGAGCAAACAGAAGATGATCATCCACTTCACCAGCGGTGAAACCATGGAGGAAGAAGACAGTGATGAGGAAGCGGCGCAGCCCTCGAATAGTTCTCCGTTGAGAGAACCAGAGGAGAGGGTGAGAGATTAAGAGATTACATTACATTACAAGATGTAAATATATCACACACAACCGGAAATGATTACGATTATGATGCACCACCTGAATTCACCTGTCTGACGTGATCTCATGAGGAAAACATGATGGGATGGAGAAGTAGCGTGGCGTAGTGCAACAACTTGCTCTGTCAGAAATATTCCTTATACATACAGTATATATAAACCAGCACAGAGGAAATCAGTCTGGATAAGAAAATAGGTCAAGGAGGCATATTTCCAAGTGATAAGTGATTTGATATCACTTTAATACTGTTATATCAACAAGCTTCTCCTCAACTCAGCTGAGAATGTTAATGTTTTTTAAGTTCTGTGTTACAGAGGCGTGTAAAACATGTTAGTGTGGACGTAGTATTTGTATTACTTGTTAATCATCATTCTGAACATCATCAATTCAGTTGTTTTTTTTTATGTCTCCTCTATCTCAGAATTGGTTCTCATTCAAGAATTGGGCCATTCTAATTGGGAGGATTTCACTGCATGGTATGTAACATCACGATTAAACTTATTCAAAGTGGACTGAAAAAACACTGTGGCTGATTTTAGTTCTGTATGAAATCTCATTGAGTTTCAATATATTTGTGTGTCCAACATTAGCTTGTGATTTCCTTGGAGAAAGACTAGCCAGTGCACTTGGACTGAATTCACCCAAATACCAGTCTCTTATAGATCGACATCAGCGTGATCACAAGGTAAATTAAAATTCAAAACGTATGTGTGCAGATAAGTAAAAAAAACAGAAGCATTTATTAATTTTATGTTATTCCAAGTTCTATATTTTTGGTTTGGTTGTATTTGCATTTTTTTTTGAATAAAGTTTATAGTTAAGCTGTAAAAGAAGTCAAGCCTCAATTATATTTCAAGTCGTTATCATATGGGTTTGATAACGACTTCTTAGGAATCATTGCTATATGTATGTGTGTGTGTGTGTGTGTGTGTGTGTGTGTGTGTGTGTGTGTGTGTGCGTGCGTGCGTGCGTGCGTGCGTGCGTGCGTGCGTGCGTGCGTGCGTGCGTGTGTGTGTGTGTATTTATACTGATATCGGTGTGGGAAATTTCTTCAACATTAACAACAACTTTATTATTATTATCATTATTGTCAATTTACTACTACTACTACTACTACTAAAAATTATAATAATAATACACATCAGCTACCAAAATCCCATGATCCATATTAGCCAAGTTCTAATGACAGGTATATGCAGAGACTTTTTGTGATATAACAGTGTGATGTGTCCGGGCTGAGAACGTGATGAAACTGCAGTTAACAGTTCATTTGTAGGAACAAGAGTGGTTTGTTCCTTGTGTTTGACTCTGTCCCCTCGCTCTTGCTCAGGAACCGAGCAGCCCGGCCTCTGGCAGCCAGGCCTCTGGCGGCCTTGAGCAGGAACCAGTAGAGATGACCTGCTTCTCTCAAACGGATGATAGTCAATACGGAGCGACAGGAGACATAAGTAGGCCCGCTCATCTCCAGGGGAGCCATGATGGGAAACTTGTGAGCAGCAAAGATGGATACCACAACAGAAGCTATCAAGCAGATGAGGATTATTTGAAATAAAAGAAAAAGAAGCAGTGAGAGTTATGATTTGATGTGCAAATAGTGATTTCAGAGAAAGTATGATGGGACTCTTTGTCTATAGTATGGTAATGTTACAAGATAACGTGAAGGATAGTATTAGTAAGGAAGCGTATTGCATTCACTTGGGGGGGGGGGGGGGGGGGGATATTGCATGGACGTGACGTAGCGCCATGACTTATAGCGTCGCTTAAAACTGTCAGACTCTCCTTCTGTATAAATAACAGTGAACTACAAAAGACTAATGTAGCCGAGCAGTTTGTTCTCTTATATCTACTGTCAGGAGGCCTCAGCCGAAAAAGGACACGAGAGATGGTTATTGAACCGGGACATTACACCCGTTTACTTTACTTCACACTTCAAAACTTCTCTATTGACAGAACCCTCTTCCGTTAGAACCCCTTTCAAAACAAGAGTCCCAACATCCTGCTTTTAACAGGAACTACACATTAACCCTCCATAATAAAGCCACTAAATAAAGTAGCTTACACTAACAAACGAAATATTTGAAATGTGGACAAAAACGAAAACTATCCTTTATCTATCTGTAGCATATCCCCCGAAAGACGGTCGAGACTTTCAACTGATGTTTTCAGGATTATTTGAAACTTCCCTAAACAGCACCGTAAGAGCTTGTGCCTCTTCGGAGGGTCGCTTAAAACATAAAACTTTTCCTCTGTGAAGTTACAGATTCCTAACAGTAAGTCCGCGTCTAGACAGGAACTTCACTTTCAAAATAAAAGCATTTTAAACAACTCTGTTTTTCTGAGCTAATAATTTTTTCAAGTGATGCAGTACGCTTCCGTAAGTGTGTGACTATCAGTGTGAAATTATTATTATTATTAATGATTTGGATTAAATTAATTTAAGCTAAAAAAAAACGGAGAACACGAGAGTCTGGTCTTAAATATGTCGACGGAGGAGAAGCTCATCGCATATGGTTGACTATTCCACAGATTTGGGGCAGAGACAGAAAATACATGATCGTGGTATAATATCTTTAATATAAAATGAGTTAGAAAAAATATCAAAGAAATCCGACGAGGATGGGATTCGAACCCACGCGTGCAGAGCACAATGGATTAGCAGTCCATCGCCTTAACCACTCGGCCACCTCGTCGACATGGACCCAAGGCTACATCACTGCATCTTTATATGTTCATTAAATGTGTGTTGCTCACTGACTCGCGTTTAGCTACATTTGGCCAACATATTGTACAGTTGGTCTTATGTTACATTTCATCTCTTTGAGCCGAACAACCATAGCTAGCGAGCAACGCTAATGTGCTAACAAGATAAGCTAATCTTAGCAACGCGAGAGTTGTCGGCTGACTGCGGTCATGTGATCCGAGGGTTGTTAACCTGAAAACCCTCTCACGCCACCTGCAGCTGGATTAATTGTTTTGAGTGTTAAGGTAAAGGTGCGGCTCCTGCCAAATCTCTAAGGTCAGCTGTTTAATAAACTCAAGTCAGCATTGTTTCATTGCATCACATACATTTGCATTAAAAAAAACTACTAACTGCTTTGCAGTGCAGATGACAAAGTATCCTCTAGATGGCAGCATAAGACAAGGATAGTTATTTTAGGCTACATGTTTTACAGTGTTTGTGACAGTTACAAGTACTGTACTTCAGGACAATTTGTAGGTACTTGTACTTTACCTGATTATTTCCATTTCATGCTACTTTATACTTCTACTGCAATACATCTCAGAGGAAATGTTGTACTTTTTACTTAATTTGATAACCTACAAGTTACTAGTTACTTTTCAGATACAGATTTTGTAAAGTAACTGATAAGAAATCAGTATACCAACAGTATGAGTGAGCTCCACCTTGACAAACTATAACAGCAAAAATGCTACTCATTATTGCATCAAATGCCAATTTATACTGATTACTACGAAGACTGAGCGGTATTTCTTTAAGCAAGACGACCGAGTTGCTCCTCTTGTAAGGGATGTTGATCTTGAATGTGACAGTGACAAGATCATAGGCTGATGTGATTGGACCACCAAGGTGAAAATGCAACAGCTTACATATGACGAAAACACGTTACTGCGAGCACCAGAAGCCATAGAGATTCCATTGCATTACTTGCAGTGTGAAAAGAATCGTCTTACAATGCCCCGTGCTCTATTGAACACGGCTTGACGCTGCAGCCGATTGGACTATAATATTCAGACGCAGCAGGCAGTACAAAATGTCTTAAGCATTTGCATAATTTCATACATTTTAAATATAAATATGATGATTATAATGATGATTATCTATATGTATCACCATCATCTTTTTTCCTTTTTTTCTTTTGGAAGCGGGCGACCTATAGGCCTCTATTGGCCAGCTGCACCTGGAATACAGAGGAGTGACGCTGTCACGGTTTGGTATTTTCAAGTGTTTAGGTTCCACCTCTGTTTGAGTCTGTCTGAGTGTTTTCTGTTTATTAGTACATCCCAGTGTTATGTCTGTTTGAGTTGTTTCTGGGTTTCATGTTTTCACAGCTTGTGTATCTGTTTTCTGTTTTATTTTTGTCGTCTCTGTTCCCTGTGTGTTTTCTATATTCACTTCCTGTCGGTGATTGTCTGCACCAGTCCTCATGTGTTACACCTGTGTCCAATTGCCCCTGCCTTCCCTGTGTCTGTATATAAGTCTCTGTGCTCCTTGTTGTCTAACCATCGTTATGTTCTGTCCTGCTCTTCTGTCCTGATCTCCTGTGTTTTTTGTATCCTGTGTCTCCTGAGCCTCTGCATCTCCTGAGTAAGCCTCCAGAGTTTTCCCCTTAGTGTTTATAGTTGTTTTGTCTGGTAAAGACTCTTTGTTCATTAAAATGTCACTCCTTGTTAATACTCTGCGTCTCGGTCCAACTGCTGCACCGCCCTATGACAGACAGACGCAGGACTTTGTGGACTGGTGCCAGTGAAACTGCCTCCAGATCAATGCGGGGAAAACTGAAGAGCTGGGGCCCGTTTCACAAAGCAGGTTTAGTGAAAACTCTGAGTTAGTTAACCCTGAGATGAGGGAAACTCTGGTTTTTCAGTTTCACAAAGCCAGTTCAGCTTTACTCTGAGTCAGTTACCCTGGCAACATACTCCGTGAACCTAACCTGCTCGCTGGCAGGTTTTCTTCAACTAACCCCGAGTTTCTCCTGCTCTTAAGTTGAAGCCTGCAGACTGAAGGCAGTGGCAGACATGGCGTGTCCTTTTATTGAAGAGCCAGTTGATGTCGAGGCGAAGATACTCCGCAGACATCTCCACCGGGAGAGGATTATTAGACCCCGATTGTATGTTTTATCATTCCCTGATGAGTATCTGTTTGAGCGTTTACGTTTCTCTGCATCATCTATAATTTATATAAACGATATTCTCAGCCCTCACATCGCTCACATGACGCATCGTGGACATGCTCTCAGTTCCGAGCAAATTCTTTGTATTGCACTTCGTTTTTTTGCCAACGGCAGTTTTTTGTATAACGTCCGTGATGCAGAGCATGTGTCCAAGGCAACTGTCTGTCGGGCTGTCCGAAATGTGACACTTGCACTGAAACGGCTACTATGCACGTTTGTAGTGTTCCCAAGTCACAGACCCACCAGACTTCTCAAAGAAGAGTTCCACAGAATTGCAGGTATCAGTCTAAGCAGTAATTCATTTATGTCATAAAGCTTTGAGACTTGAAGCACTAATCAGTCAATTTGATATATTTTAGGGTTTCCAGGTGTGATTGGCTGCATAGATGGCACTCACATTCCTATCATCGCTCCTTCAATAAATGAAGGAGATTATGTGAATAGGAAATCTGTCCACAGCATTAATGTGCAGGTAGGCCTAAATAGTAGCCTTTAACATTCCAAATTAAATACACTACACCATACAGCTAATTACTGTTCTCCACTGTGAAGATCATATGTGATGGAGCCCACATGATTAACAATGTGGAAGCGAAGTGGCCTGGGTCTGTGCATGACTCACGAATGTTTCGTGAGTCGACACTGAGTGCCAGATTTGCCGGTGGTGAGTTTATATATATAATTTATATACAGTATATAGTTATATCCTATGATCAAATATTTTGTTTCCTCCTATTGCAACTGAAACAAACTGTATCTTGTATTATCATAGTAGAGTTCAATGGTTACCTACTCGGAGACACAGGGTACCCCTGCCAGCGCTATCTGCTGACCCCTTACCCTGACCCTGAGCCTGGCCCACAGCGACACTACAACTTGGCTCACTGCAGGACACGAGCCAGAGTGGAGATGACCATCGGGATACTCAAGGCCCGGTTCCAGTGCCTTCGTAGGCTCAGGGTCACCCCAGAGAGAGCTTGTGACATTATAGTGGCATGTGTGGTTCTCCACAACATTGCCACTATTAGAGGAGAAGAATGTCCTACTCTTTCCCCCTGTGATCCAGGTATTAATCATACCCCCCCTGCTGATACACGAGATGGAAGAGCTGTTAGAGACATGATATGTGTCAATCATTTCTAACTGACCCATCACCTCCCCAATGTTCAAGAACGACAATATGCATCTCATTTTATGAGGTCTTCTTTATTTCCTAGAAGGACAAATTTTGTACAGTTGTTAATCCTTTGTTGTTGAAACAATTAAAAAACATCCACCTGTGGGCACGTCACCCACCTTTAACTGATGGTCCAGCAGTTGTATTTCCTTTTCTGTTTTGGTGATCTGCAGCCTTATGTGCTCCATTTCTAGGTGTGATTTGTTTATTTGAGATTCTAAATATAGCTTGTAAAGTTGTTTCACAGGGAGCTATAGGAACATAAATGACATTGAATTTCAGTGCCATGTCTATTTAGTGTCATTGTAAGTTGTGGGTCAATGCTGAACAACATCTTACTGAGGTAAGCTGTGCTGTGGAGGTTGATGGACCTTCTTCCCCATTGTAATTTCCAGCATGGCTCTGTTAGAGAGAAAGAAGTTGCAAGTTGTATTGTGGAACAACACTATTAACTGAGCCAAAGTTATTTAAAAAAAAAAAGGTGTATACTTCAGCAGGCCTCTCTGCATCTTCCCTCTCTGTGGCAGCTGATAAGGTTTCTTCATCATCCTCCTGTAATGAAACAGAATGTGTGTTATGGCAGAAGGCTCAACGAGACAGATTACACCATCAGTAACTGGTAGAAAATGAAGATTAGACAGTTGATGATTACCCAGAAAAGTGCCCCACCTAATTTAAACACAATTTTTCAAACTCTGAGTCACCTTAAAATAGATTGATATCTGAAAGCAAAAGCAGCCAATTGCAAAGAACTGTAGCTTACTGCTACAAGAAAAATCAGTGTGCCAACTAAGTTGTGTCTAAGATGAATGGGTGGCCATTACTGAGCGAACACTAGAAAAAGGATTAACGTACATGCCATTCATTTGAATAACTTACCTCTTATGTAGGCCCCTGTGACCTGGGGCGTGGGTGGGTCCGATGAACTCCCCCCAGAGATGCCCTCAGCAATGGGTCGTCCACTGTTCTGACTGTCGCCATCTTTTCAGCCTCTGTGAGAGGTGGTGGTGGTGGACCGCCACCTGTTTTGCGGGCCTCAGCCTTTTTTCTGTTGGCTATAATGGAGGTCAAATTTAAATACATACAGAAAACACAACTTTGGAGACTTGTATGTATAAAAGGCATTTAGGTGTTGCTTTCATAGAGACAATATTAAATACTGGCAGTGTTGGGATTTCTCTTTTTTTTTGCAGATTTCCCTAATTACTTAAATATATCCATCACATGTTGAATGTAGCCACTAAATGCTGTTTAATGAGGGCAGGCTAAACAACATCACAATTGCTTGTACTTTATTATACCTTACCTATTTGAACTACATTTTTATATTTCATCTTTAGCTGCTGCCAAGTCCGTTTGGTGCCTGTTGGGTTGCACCTGTGCTCACAGACACACATATGGAATATAATTGTTGAATAAGTGGAACATTCAAGACAAAACATTTCTTTTTTTTCTCAAATTAATACTGACGCATTGACTCGGTCAGCAATTTCCTGCCACGCAAGATCCCGCGCTTTTGCTGCTGCCACAGTATTGCTTCTTTTTAAAAATATATGCTCACTTTCTGCATACGCAGTCATTAATATTTCCAACTCCACTGGGGAGAAGTAGGAGGATCGAGGCTGTTTACCACTTGTTGCCATGGTGAATCATGTTATCTGTGTTCCTTTGATGAAGGCTTTTTATATCCTCATGCACAAGCTTCACTCAGGGTTACCTTGACTCTGAGTTGATTGAACTAAGTGTTATCACCTGTTCTGAAACCGAAAACTTAGAGTTTGACAGCTCAGAGTTGCTCAACCCAGAGTTAAGGTTTTAACTCAGAGTTTGTTGAACCTGCTTTGTGAAACGGGCCCCAGGTGGTATATTTCTGCAGGCGGAGACACTCCCCCCTGACACCAATGAACATCCAGGGATTGGATATCGAGACAGTGACTTCTTATCAGTACCTGGGTGCTCATCTGCACAACACCTGGACTGGACTGATCATGCCAGTGCATTCTTTAAGTTTGGCAAGTTTCAAGATATTGTACTCCAGAAATGTTGAGAAAATTAAAGGTAAAATTGACAATCTTCATTTTAGCACTCGGCACTTGCTCATAAAACATATTATTAGGGCAGAATGACAAAAAGTTTCAGGGTTGTAGCTTAAGCATGCATATATAAAATGTCACCATAATTGCCATCAGTGTAAATTCTCAACGTCATAGTTGTCAACGATATTGTTTTCAGTGTTTACTATTTTTAACAGGAGTGAATGCTGTTTAAAGAGATACGTGCAGCGAAAAGAGCCAATAACCCCCCACAGACTCTAACATAAAATAGAAGTGAGCTTGCACAAACGTTTGGAGGACAATTCATTAATCAACGGTTTTTATCTGATGTCTCGGCAGAATCAGTTATAAGCCGATAACAGATGTATTGTAAAAATATAGTGCAGGTGCACGTGTACTAACATCCTTTACTCAGTTATAATTTGGAGTCAAAGTCTCTCGGTAACTCTTAATGACTGACATAAAATTCAGGGTCAAACGGTCATATTCCTTGTCAAGGAGCACATTTAAACCAAACCAGCAACATCTGCTTGTGTCATTCAGCAGGATGGTGGACAGAGTGCTGTTGTGGTTCGGACTGGTGGCTCTGGCCACTTCATTTACTGTAAGTTTTTATTCATCAATTATTGATAGTGAGTGTGATGTTGTTGTTAATTTAGTGATAACTTGCACTTGTTATCATTTTTTTGCAGATACCAGTCTCCCCTAAGGTACATGGTACGTACATTAATGCTATTTAATACAAGAAATACAAATTGTTGAACAGAAAAAAGTTGTTCAGAGTAACATTAGAAGACTGAATCATGTCTGTGTTTGTATTTACAGAGGTATATGAGCATGGTGAGGATGAGAACCCCATCTTAAACCTGGGTGAGCAACAGCACATCACAGTTGTTCTAAGGACCATAATCCGTACATCAGTAAAGACCCTGAGTTTACAGGAATAAAATGTGGAAACAACTTTGTATTTATTGATGTGTCGTTTGTGCCTGTGCTGTAGGTTCAGATGATGAACTCTTTGAAGGCGACATTCTACTTCCAGTGAGTTGAATATTTTCCTAATTTTTAAAATGATTTAAGAGTATTGCTGATTACTGCTCATCATTCCTTGATTGTTATTACTGTTGGTGTATGTGATCACATGATTGGCTGTTGGGACAGTTGGTCCTTTGGCCCTTGAGTAATTACAATGCAATATCAGATAACAATCAGGGCATCTGAGAGGCCGTGTTTTTTTTAAATGATTTTTATTAACCTCAATTAAGTTTATTCACATAATATATATTAAAATACCTTGTTTATGCTGCAGGAAGGAAGAAATGCCCTGATTGACCAAAAATACAGATGGAAATTTCCAATCCCTTACATTCTGGGTGATGACTTAGGTGAGTCTTTTTTCAAATTTTAATTGTACCGATATTTACCTTATAACGAATGCTGCATTTTTAAATGATAAAGTCCGTTTTTTAAAGATATGGTCTGTAGCTGCCCTATTGCTGAGGCAGGCAATAGGACCAGTGACAAGTTATAGTATCAGGCAGAAAGGGGATATAAGGGATAGATAAAGTCTGTATAGGGGTTTATATTCCCATCTCCCATATACCTGTGTATGTGTGGTCTGTGGATAAATTATAATTTGTCAATAAATCTATACAAATAGTATGGCAGACTCCAGTTCCCTGTTTCTCTCCCTCCTCAGATCTGAATGCCAAGGGCTGCATCCACCAGGCCTTTGAAATGTATCGGCTCAAGTCTTGCATTGACTTCAAGCCTTACGAAGGAGAGAAGACCTTTATCAAGTTTGAAAAGAGAGGGGGGTATGGCTCTGACTTTCTGACTTTTCTCAACTCCGTCCACTGAATTCGTCTTAACTCAGGTGTTCAAGCTCAAGCGACTTGAATGGAGTTGATTTAAATTCACCCCTGTGTATAAAGCTTTGCCTGAGCTAGAAAAGATAGAGGTCACACTTAAAGTGAGATAATATACTTTGCAGGCACAGCTAGAACTGATATTTATGCACTAGAAACTCTGAGCCTCAGACTTGTTTCGTTGAATTAAAATTTTTATTTTTAATTATGGGAAGAAGGGGATCGTTACTAGGATAATTGAAAGTCAGGATAACCCGGCCTCTGCTCAATTCATCTTGTTTGTCACAGATGTTTCTCCAGCGTTGGTGACCAGCAGACTGGTCAGATTCTATCTTTGGGCTCAGGCTGTGACCACAAAGCAGTGATAGAACATGAGCTTCTCCATGCTCTGGGATTCTACCATGAACAGTCCCGCGGAGACAGGGACGACTATATCGACATCTGGCTGAATCAGGTTCTACCAGGTATTGTTACATTTTGTCATGGTATTTCTTCTATGAATCATGTTCTATTAAACCAATGTTGGTAAAACTATTTACGTAAAATGTATTATTTAGACCTTTAAATATGTCGACAGAGGAGAAGCTAACCCTAACCCTAAAATTTGCAGTGTTCATTCTTTATTATGACATTTTGTGTGACTTAAAGAGCTTGAAATTTCCTCCAGGACTTGAACACAACTTCAACAAATACAATGACGACTTCATTACCGATCAAAACACGGCATATGACTATGAGTCCATCATGCACTACAGGCCCTTCTCCTTCAATAAGAATGACTCCATTCCCACCATCACCACCAAAATCCCAGAGTTCTACAACATCATAGGCCAGTACCTCGACTTCAGCAAGATGGACACTCTCAGGCTCAACAGGATGTACAACTGCTGTATGTTACAAAGGGAATTTCTGATGTGATTTTCTCAGTTTCTTTAAGGTCGACAAAACAAAAGTAAGTATACATGTCCTCTACCCTCCTCCTCCCCAGCTGCTCCTCTCACCCTGCTGGACCAGTGTGCATTTGAGTATGCCAGCATCTGTGGGATGATCCAGGCCTCCTCTGATGATGCAGACTGGGTTCATACCCAGAGCACAGTCGGGTCAGAGGATCACACACTCCTGGGAAAATGCAGAGGTCAGAAATCTGCATAATATTTATTTTTAAAATCTCAAACCCTGTTTATTTGCAGTTCAGAGAACACCAAAGAAGTGAGTGAAATTAAATTGACGCACACATTTTGTCTGATCTTTTAGATAGTGGGTATTTCATGCACTTCAGCACAATGAGTGGGGCGCCTGAGGAGTCTGCCCTGCTGGAATCCAGAATCCTCTATCCCAAGAGGAAGCTCCAGTGTCTGCAGTTCTTCTACAAGATGACTGGAAGTCCAAAGGACAGGCTGGTAATCTGGTTCAAGATGGACGATGGCACGGGCACTGTTCGAAGAATGAGGAAAATACACACTTTTAATGGTATTTGATGATTTTTACATTATTATGTTTTCTTGCATGACCTTGCACATCCATCAGTGGATAGAGCCTGGCTATCCACCCACTGGCTGTAGATGGTAAAGTAAAGGGACAATTATGAGAGTATTTTCCATAACTGTCCAGCTGTTCTTTTACAGTAAATACAGTAAGGGATAGAGACAAATGTTCAACAAAATGTAACCACCCAATAACTTTATACATGAATATATCCACAAATAGTAAGATTTGCCATCTTGATCTTGTCCCTGTTACACCAGCGGATTCTGACCACACGTGGAAGATCGCACACGTCCCTCTGGAGGTAGGTGAGAAATTCCGCTATGCCTTCCAGGCCATTCGAGGTGACCCCTCAGCGTCCTCCGGGGGCATCTACATCGACGACATCAGCCTGACGGAAACCCGCTGCCCCAATGCCGTGTGGAGAATCCAGAACTTCTCACAAATCATGGAGACGGCTGACACTAACACAGTAATCGACAGCCCTCGCTTCTATAGCCCTGAAGGCTATGGTTACGGTGTGCGCATCTTTCCTCTGTCCAGTTATTCTGATTACACAGGGAACTACGCTGGGCTGTACTTCCACCTGGCCAGCGGGGAGAATGATGCGGTGATGCAGTGGCCAGCCATAAACAGACAGGCCACCTTGGTGGTGATGGACCAAGACCCTGACATTAAGATGAGGATGTCCTCTGCTCGCAGCCTGACTACTGACATGAGGACAAGTAAGAGTTCCCTATCCGGTGTCCTGTACTGCCACAATATTTTACACATGAACAGGAAGTACAGTACAGTAATAGCACTGCACTTGCTTGTGAGGTGGTGCGTGTCACAGCTAAAGGAAACTGCAATTAGACAGCAAAACCTTACTTATTGATTTCTGCTATAAAAGTAAATATGCTAAAAGTACTTTCAAAGCCTGAGGTAAAGGGTAAAAAAGAGATGTATTTAGGTTTCTCACATCACAGCTAGAAGGCTATATATATATATATATAATTATTATATTCTTATAGTCAAGAAATCCCACAAACAAACCAAAAACATCACTGTATTTGTCTCGGTAGCTTCCAAAGCCTTCTTGAAGCTGTCAGCCCTGAGCCCATTTGTTCCTATAAGATTAGACAATTAGATCATAAATATATTGCTTGAATATGACTTGATAATTTTCCAGATTTTTCAGATTAACAGGTTGTTATTTATTGTAAAATACTGCAAACACACTTTGTTAACTGATTACCACCATTCAGTGAGTCCTCCCTGAAAATAACTTTTTACATTTATATAAATACCGAACCCAATTTAGACCCTGGTTCCTCATGTTCATCAAACTGTTCTTGGTCCCCCTGGGACATCACGCAGTTGATTCTGTGTTTTTCTGTCTCTTAGCATCAGATGGACAATTGTTCTGGGACAATCCATCCAAAGTGGGCTGGCTGGACTCTTCCTGTGGCTGCTTCAGAGGTGAATCATGGGGCTGGAGAAACTTTATCAAGCACTTTGACCTCCGGCGGCGTAGTTACCTCAAGAATGATGACCTCATCATCCTCATCAACTTTGACGGTTTGTGATCTGTGTTAAATATCATTGTATGGAGATGTCTCATACTGTGCACATTATAAACTATCCTGAAATCATTGGCATGTATGATGTTCAGCATATCAAGAAGCAGAAATGACGAGTGTTTTTATCCACAGACATCACATCACTGATCAAAACAGAAGTTCCCATTGGGCCGAAGGAGTAAAAGCACACTTGCTGTTTTACCACAATGAACTGAAGGGTAGATATTTTGATCTCACCTGTGAGCATTATATCACACTTGTAGGTACTTATGATAATGAGAAAATACAATAATTGTGTTTTTTTTATTTAAAATGACTGGAAATTAATGGAATATTCCTGCTATGACAATATCATAATTACACACATAATGAATCAAATGTAGTGGTCATATTTGGTATGTAATCTGTATGGAAATGTTCAAACACATATATAAAACAGGTTTTGAAGTGCATCATTATATAATTGTTAAATAAGATTCTTGATATATTGAACTGTTGTCTTAATAAAAGCTATAAAAGAAACCCTGTGGTATGTTTATTTTAATTTGAGCTTTAATTAGGAAAATAAGCCCATGAAAGTTTAGGAAATCACACATGAATCACTAACCTTGTATTTACATGTAAGAAAAAATATATAAATATAAAACAACAAAGGTCTATGTGCTCAGGAGCAACTGTTTAATGTTGCTATTAATTTTCCACAGAAGTAGAGAACATCCTCAACCGCAGCAACAATAGCACTGGTACAATAACTAGAATGGGATTCAGTAGAGCACATACCTCCACTAAGGTCCAACAGACCCCATAAAATAAGAATTATTATTGATCCCCATCTGGTATGACAGCAGCCCAAATAGAGAATAATGACAGGTAAGAAGAATAGAATAGAACTAGACAGGAACAAAGACACAAACAAATTTACAGTTAACAAAAATTCAGTCGGTATACACACTAGTGATATGATTGAGCGAGTGGTGTAAACCGTCTGAAAGTAGCAAAGTGAAATTCAATCAAACTGCACCAAATACCATACACTCACCAGTTCCCTAATCATGTCAGATTTTCTTTTTATCAACATCCATGAATTAGGCTTATGGGAAAATGCTGAAAATGTCGAAAAAACATCATCTAACAATATTGAAAAAAGTAAAAAACAATTCCTGGAATTTGCTCCCTCATCAAGATCTGCACTAAGATTTGATTGGCGTCTTCTTGACCCATACCATATCCTTCCAAGTTTCATGGAAATCAGTTATGTTGTTTTTGTGTATTCTTGCTAACACACCGAAACCAACAAACAAACAGACATAAAGTCCTTAGCAAACGTAGTAAGGATAAAATGTTAATTGAATATAGAAACTATTTTTTCAGTTTTCTGAAACGACTGTGGACTATGTGGTATCAGAGTTGATAAGATGTTTTGTTAAGTGGGGAGTTCAGTTGTTCCATTGTTAGAAATGTTGTATGTGTGTGTTTTCTTTCATATTTTGTGATGTGAAAGATATTTTTTTTTTTTTAAATTCCAAACACTTGCCTGCAGTGAAGATACATTTTGTTCCATCTATATACTGTATTGGTAGCATCATAAAAACATATGATTAGA
Source organism: Limanda limanda (assembly GCF_963576545.1). Classification (NCBI taxonomy): domain Eukaryota; kingdom Metazoa; phylum Chordata; class Actinopteri; order Pleuronectiformes; family Pleuronectidae; genus Limanda; species Limanda limanda. The sequence goes on from NC_083653.1 coordinate 18,821,376, forward strand.
ATCTGATTCAAGAAACCAAAAATGTAAAAGTATTGATTAATGAATTAATCAAATGTATTGTTCCAATTCATATGAATGTTTTTTACAAATTAATTTGACAAATTTATTTCTATTTACTCGTGCTATGGATGATGTTATGGCCTGTGATCCTTGACCATGTTCTTTATATGGACGTGTCGTTTTGCTTGTCTTATGTCTGCTATGTGGACTGGTCTTGTTCACTCTGTGTGTACGTGTGTGTGTGTGTGTTTGTTTGTGTTTGTCTGCTGTTCTCAGGTCAGGTAAAACATTTTTTACATGTATCTCACTTTAAGATGAGATAATACTCTGAGATTACAGATCTGTAACAGAAAGCCTGCATGTGCACATTTTTTTACTTTGACCAATAGTAGTTTTTTTATTCGTGAGGGAGAGTACAGACGAACACTGTCAGAAGCAGTGCACAACATACATGAGTATACAGCCAAAGCTAATTTCCAACACCAGTCTTTGAGGGGTTCAACATTTATACGTGACAGTTTGAAGCATTTGTTCATAGAAAATGAATGCATACAGTAATAAAAAAGAGAGCCACCATTTACGACAACACACGACCAGACAAAACAAAGGTACACAGACAGTTTTTAAAATCTGTCGCCTGTGAGTCCCTGAACTTTATGGAAGTACAATAATACATTGATTAAGTGATACATTCGATATCAGTCATATCAGCTGTGTTGACATCTGATATCTAATATGTCAATGTCAATTTTATTTATATAGCACATATAAAACAACTTGGTTGACCAAAGTGCTTCACAAGTATAAGGTACAACAAGAAGACAGTAACACGCATTACATCAGAATACAAGTATTAAAACAATATAAGATAGAAAGAAGAATAATTAAACTTAAACAAATACAATATAGGATGTATAATAATAAAATAAAATAAGCTGGGATAAAACAGTTCTCAACACGGAGAGAATGCCAAGAAGAACAGATGGGTATTTTAGTAATAATTTGAAGGGTGCATGAGAGGGGGCAGATCTAATGTGGAGTGGTAAGCTGTTCCGCAAGTTTGGGGCAGCTACTGCAAAGGAACGATCACCTCTGGTCAGGAGAAGTAAGGCAGTGCAAGTCCATTTAGAGACTTAAAAGTTAACAATACATTTTAAATCTATCCTGTAAGGAACAGGGAGCAACTGGAGGGAGCGCAACACAGGTGTAATATGGTCTCTTTTTCTTTCTAGTCAGGAGGCGAGCAGTAGGATTTGGAAAAGCTGCGGCGTTTCATAGACAACTGGTCTAAGCCTACATACAGGGAATTGCAGTAGTCAAGACGAGATGTTATAAAGGCAGTGATCACCCTCTCTAGATCATTTTGTGGAAGATAGGCCCTTAACTTGGCTATGAGTCTTAGTTGAAAGAAGCTACACCTGACCACAGAGGAAACTTGCTTGTCGATTCCCATGTCAAATTGAATCCCACGACTCTTCACAGAGGAGTGAATATTAGCAGCCAAAGGGCCAAGGGTGCCCACATCCTGCAGTTCAGGGTGTCCAAACACAATAACCTCAGTCTTATTTTCGTTTAGTGTGAGGAAGTTTAGGTTAATCCATGATTTGATGTCATTTAGGCAGTCAAACAGGTGCTGCAAGGAACTCTTAGTTTTAAGGTTAAAGGGAAAGTATAATTGAACATCATCCGCAAAGCACTGAAAAGAGACATCATATTTTTCAAAAATTTATGCTAGGGGCAGCTTACATAGAAGAATAGGATGGGGCCTAAAACGGATCCTTGAGGGCTCACCACATGTAAGTGGGGCCATCCCAGAGTAGTAATCTCTCAGGTGGACAGAGAAGATTCTATCTGATAAGTATGACTGAAAGGACCTGAGTGCAACACCTTTAACCCCTACAGAGTTCTCCAAACACGACAACAGGATTGCATGATCGACGGTGTCAAAAGTGCAGTAACTGAAACATAAGGGCAATTTAGTGAACCATAAATGGCATAACCGTCTGTTTAATTGGCTGTAAAATCTGCCCGTATCAACATGTGTTGTAACCAAATGCCTGTGTTCAGGGTCGGTAGTTTACTGCTGCCACTGGCTGAGCAACTGACAACAGGTCAGCCGTACGAGCGACGACAAGGACACGTGTGAAACGCTTGTTACTCATTAAACACAATAATCGTGATCAAAGTTCCTCTGCAGCTGCTGTCTTCATGGACGTGTTGACATCGGGGAGACACGCTGCTTATCAGAAAACATCGACATGGCCCCTGGAGACAATTTGTGGACGATTGCTGTGCTGACCAGTATCTTGGCAGTTTTGACGGTAAAGAATTTTATAATTTTAATGCACCTACAAACAGCAATTGAACAGTTTTCTCTGTGGATGTTTAAAAGCAAGATGTATCTCTCTTTGACCGCTAGGTGCAAGCTGCTCCGACCTTTACAGGTTAGCTCTAATTTATTAATTGATCAATTTCACATAAAGAAGCTTTTTGTTTATCTTTAGCATTAACAAAAGAAACATGTCAATTCCAGGTGATGATGCAGATGCAGGTGAACTGAGGGATGACATACCTGACATCAACAGAGGTACATATTCAAAGCCTGTCTGTGTTAATGCACTTTGTTCAATTATATATTTATATATCCAGAAGTTCTGATCTCTGACAGTGGTTTTGTTCAATCTTTAGCGTTAAAACACCTATTTGAGGGAGACATCGCTGGTAATGTAAGTATACTCACTGTGTGGAGATTATGTTTAACAAGAACATAAACGTACACATCCTGAGAGTCTCCCGTTTGTCGTGCAGCCCAGCAGAAATGCAATCCTCGATGAAACAAGAAGATGGAAGTTTCCCATCCCTTACATCTTAACTGATTCTTTAGGTACACTATGCATTATTTCTATCAATATGTAATCTGATGCAGAGGTAAAACATGTGCTGACTGGTAAATTAATTTTTATATCTTTAGAACTGAATGCCAAAGGTGTGATCCTCCAGGCGTTTGAGGAATACCGCTTGAGATCTTGTGTGGACTTCAAGCCATACGCAGGAGAGAGCAGCTACATCTCCTTCACTAAGCTGTCAGGGTGAGTTGCAGTTTGCTGGTTTGTTGCACAACTTTATGGGCCATGCTGTAAAGTCATCAAACTTGAGGAATTAAGAACCAAAGATAAGACACTGCTGATGTGACAAAATAATACTTAAAGCTCATGATACGGTAAGACAGCTGATGAATTTCATTTCTATCACTCTAGATGCTGGTCTTACGTTGGCGATGATAAAAAAGGACAGAATGTGTCCATCGGGGCCAGATGTGACACTAAGGCCATTGTGCAGCATGAGCTCCTCCACGCTCTGGGATTTTACCACGAACAGTCCCGCTCGGACAGAGACAACTATGTTAAGATCTGGTGGGACCAGATTGAAGACGGTGGGTGAAAAAGTACTTCATCTTTCAGGGACAGTTTGAGACATACTCGGGGACACCCAGCAGAATCCCCACCCATCCGACAAAAAAAAAAGCAAACTCTAAATCTTAACTCACTCTTTTTTTTATTTGAATGCAATTGAAAAGGATTGTTGTTATAATACACAATCTCCCTCTGTTGATTTTGATTTTGTCTTAAATGTTAATTTATAGATTCTATACATTTGGCTGAAAACTTGGACATTTTAGGGTTTGTAAAAGACAGTCTGAACAACCATGATAGCATTTCCGCACCACAGACTTCTATTAAATTACGCTGTATTGATGTTCTGCTGATACACATGCTCAACCAAAACCAAACTTACTGGAAACATGAATACTTGAACAAAAAGTGTGATAAGAGCGTCCTGAAATAACAGGAGCCATCTTTGAGAAAATAGGATTCATCCACATTTGCTGACATTGAAGAAGTGCCCGGGTCAGACAGGTATGTTATCAGTTAATGGTTACATAGACAACATTCACTGCCATTAGATGTCGCACTAGCACAAACTTCTCAGCCCAAAACAAATGCTTCAACAGCCACACATCCTCCCTCGCTTTGTTTTCTATACAGTCTATGGGTGTTCCAGAGTCCGGTGAAATCAGTGCAATAGGCCTGTAACCATCTTGCATTATAAATGTGGGTAGGGCCAAGGGTTACACAAAGAGGGACTCACAGGCATGCACAAACACATGCACTAACTATGTGCGGCCATTGCTATGTCTGAAATCACCCACTCATTCACAACCCCCTACTTCACAATATAGAGACTTCTTTGAGTACTCTATAGTGAGCTCATTGGCAAAAGGAAAAATAAATACTTTTAGACACAACTGTACATTTTCTCTGAGCCTTTAATTATGTCACAGGATCATGACGTTCAACAACAACAATGTACGCCAGTGGAAAAGCACATTGAATTACCATGTTTAAATTGATAAATAAACTTGTGTGCCCTACCTCGTGCTGCGGTGCACTGCTCTGCTCTTACTACATATTTTACCACCACAATTTTCATATTTGTCTTGGGCTGGTCATAAAAAAAACTGTGGTATCGAAAAAATTAGAGAAATGTGCCAAAACAGACAGTTTTAAAACGGTTTGCCAAAGTCTATCTTTATCCTCATGATGTCTACGATATTTTTGATAAGAATAAGTAGAATCCCCAGAGAGAGAAGGCTGAGACAAGAGGCCCTCTCTCCTCTTGAGCACAATGCATGATAGTGTATATTGCTCGGTTACTGACCATTGGACCAATTATTCACAACAAAAACAAAATTATACATACAAAACTCTATAATGGACTTTTTAGGGATTATTGAGGGATTTCTGACACAGCACATGTTTATGTTAGTGCAGAGAACGTGAGAACAGACTCAGAGACTTCAAAACTTTAACTAAGGAGTGACTCTCTGCTCAGGATGCCATTACTCCATAGAATATAGTTGTTGGCTGCTTTATTTTTGTTAAAATCATGTATGTTTAACTTTGAGGTTGTCAGTGACAAGGTTACTCTCCCCAAACAGGAATGGAGCACAATTTCAATAAGTATGAGGATGACTTCATCACAGATCTGAACACGCCATATGATTACGAGTCCATCATGCACTACAGGCCGCTGTCTTTCAACAAGAACGAGAGCGTACCCACCATCACCACCACCATACCGTACTTTAACGAAGTCATTGGCCAGCGGCTGGACTTCAGCGCTGTTGACATCACCAGGCTCAACCGCATGTACGACTGTGGTAAGTGTCTCTTCACTGCTGGTTCTAGTGTGTTTTAACATATTTGCATCATTGCTTAAAAAGTCACAGGATTTTTACCCGGTGACCATGGAAACACTTTAGCTCTCTGGCTTCCTGGTTTGTATTTGTGTTGCTGGAACTAATTTACATTTACATTCTTATTTTGCACCAATCAATATTTTTGGATTAATGATCTATGAAACGCAAAATATAAATAGGAGAATAGCACCTCTAACTCTTGTGAATGTCTGTGTCACACTGCACCACCCGCCCCCAATGACTGCTCCAGAGCACTGGTCACCTGATTAGTTGTATTTGTAATGAATGTATGATGTGTCAAAATCACACTAATAAAAGTTAAAAAGACAATTCCAAACTATATTAACAATAGAGTGCATCTAGTAAATGTGCACTGCTGATCATTATAGCCAGTCACTCCACTTTTTTACCTTGAATAAGTTACTGGGATACTGTTGTTTTCATTTACAGCTAGATCTACATGCACAAATGTAAACAATGCTTTTACACACAGTGTGGAGGTTAATCTTAATCTGTCTTAATCACTTTACTGTCTTTGCTAAGGTACCTCCATCTTTTCATAGATGGCAGGTGCTTAACCAGCGTAGGTTGACTGTTGATAATCTTTCTGTTGCAGCCAACACACACACCCTTCTGGACCAGTGCTCGTTTGAGCTCATCAACATCTGTGGAATGATCCAGAATGAGGACGAGAACGCAGACTGGGTGCAGACGCTGAGCAGTCCAGCCGACACCGATCACACCCTGGCAGGGCGCTGCAGAGGTGCTAAGCATATGTAATGTATCCTAAACAAAGTCAGATCAGACATGAAGCTGAATGAGCATAATGTGATGAATGAATGAATGAACTGTGACAAACTGTGCCCGAATCTGTCACATATGATTGGCAAACATACATTTTCTTATACATACAGGCGCCTATATTCTGAAAAGCCCATATGTTAAAACTGAAAACATTTAGCTGAAGTTCCCCAGTGAGCCATGCAATGTGAGTGCCCAGCAGGGGATCCCTTTCCAGATGATAGACAGACGAAAAAATGAAAAAAGGGCAAAAAGAAAACAAATATCTCCCGGTTAAAAAGCGATGTCATACACGCAGAAGACACTGATGATGTCAAGTTAGTTTGTGGTGATAAGAGCTGAACCTGTTAAATCACGTGATCTCCACAGTGGAGGTCATACGTCACTTTCTGACTCTGTCTGCTGCACCCGGCTGCTTCACCTCTCGCCTGAATAATGCAGAGGATTTGTTGCTATAGTTAACGTCTGTGCAGAAAAACTCCCGCAGTGTTGTGCAGGTGTGAAAAGCTCTGTAGTAAAATCTCTGGCACAACTGAAGTTAAACAGATATAAAATAAAATAAAATAAATCAAACTAAACTAATTAAACTAAACAGTCATTTATACCTGTTAAAGAAAATTCAGCCCATTTTAAATTAGTTCAGATACTATAGTCCAGACCAACTATCATTTATAAACTGTATGAATGGAAAACTAGTAAACGAAAGATGTATTATAAAAATTTAAGATATGTCTTCAAGCATTTATATGCCATTTAAGGCTCATAAACAAAACATGTACTGATAACCACTTCTTTCTTTCAGATTCTGGCTACTTCATGAAGTTTGACACAGCTTCAGGTGTGATTGGCAACAGTGCCTTGCTCGAGTCCCGTATCCTCTACCCCAAAAGAGACGAACAGTGTCTGCAGTTCTTCTACAAGATGAGCGGACGGGCTGGGGATATACTGGTGATATGGATCAGGACTGATGATGGGACAGGGACTGTGCACAGTGTCAGGAAAATCCACACCATCACTGGTATTTTTTCATCCATTTGCACACTTCCAAACATGTTTAAGGTTTCTTGCTTTTCTGTGTTGTGGTTGAGTTTATTGCACAGGTTTGTTTTTGTGATTTTTGTCTCTCAGGTGATGGGAGTGATGCCTGGAAAGTAGCCCATGTGACCCTCAAGGTGACAGAGAAGTTCCGTTATTTCTTCCAAGGCATCAGAGGTTCATCCGATTCATCAGGCGCCATCTTAATTGATGACATCACTCTCACAGAGACCACTTGCCCCAATGCCGTCTGGCAGATTCAGAATTTCACGGGGCTCCTCACCACCACTTCTCCTGGCAGCGTCCTCAAAAGCACTTGTTTCTACAACTCAGAGGGCTACTCATTCGGCGTCAGTGTTTATCCAAATGGAAAAGAGCCTGCCTATCTAGACTATGTTGGCATGACCTTGCACCTCTGCAGCGGAGAAAATGATGGGGTGATGCAGTGGCCAGCGGCAAACAGGCAAGCGACCATCATTGCCATGGATCAGGATCCTGATGTCAAACTGAGGATGTCTTCAACAAGAAGCTTCACCACAGGTAGGCCGACATCACAGGCAGCTTCATCCAAAAGCAATGGAAGCGAATGGAATTCAGTTAGTTGAGTTCATAAACAGTTGAAAATGACAACATTTATGATCAGAAACTGTCAAATGTTTTGTTGGGACTATAGATAAGTCCCAATGACAATGAGGTCTGTGAAATGACCTGTTCGGCCCACATGTGATTTTACATAAACTAATAATAACAACACTACTAATAGTCATAATAATAATAATTATATAATAATAATAATTATAAAAGTACTGTAGTTGTACAAGTGTGTTTAGGAAACTAGACTTGCTTGTGTTTCTTGAAGACAATTCACCTATCATCCAAAAAGGCTGTTCAGTTCTAAGGTTTCAGAGCAAATTAAAATAAGCAGGTCGTATTATCAAGATTGTACTTGTACTTTATCACTGGTCTTCACCTGTGGACACAGACAGCAGGGAATTTCCCCTCTTAATATTTACTTCAGCTCCATCTCCATCTGTCAAATGACAAATCTTTAGTCAACCTAATGTAGATGATGTAGATTCAGCTGGAGAGAAAATACAAGGGACACTGAATATCGGACTCTAAGAGACATAACTACAAATCAAAGCAAATGTTGCTTGTATGCTCAATATCAAACGCTTAGTAAAATATGTTTAATAAGACAACTCCAACTTGAATATGATTGCAACCAATCTTCAAGTACAGGCATTGACAAGGGACCTACATGGGTAAGGTGACTACATGTCAATGTTTATTATATTATATTATATTATATGATACCTTGCTTTACTGCTCAGAAGAGCCATCCAAATCAGTTTAAGTTACTCTAAAATGCCTCGCGAACCCTACAGTAGCTTGTGATGTGTTTTTTCATATGAAAATATAATTCCTTAATTAAAGGGACTCTTACCTTTGTTGCATTTGAGAATTACAGCACATTCGAATCATCCCGCCTTCCTCCAATGCCCCACCCCCTCGTTCCCATCCGCGGTGTTTTTTCATTTGTTTTTCCCCCTGGGAGCGGCTGTTTCAGTACGCCGTGGACCACTTTGGTCTGCCATCGTCAGTTGCTATGGTCGATACGGTCGCTACTCGCTACTGTCTGCCGTGGAATCAAAACAAACCCTATAGTTGAGGACGCGCCTTGATGACGCGGGCCCGAATGCGCCAGAAGAAGCAGACGGGCTTCCTGTCTGTTTCCATGCAGCAAACAGACAGGTCTGTCGGCCAATAAGGTCCTTCGGTCCGAAGAATTTTATTGGTTGAAGTTTTCACTAAATATTACGAGAGTGAAATAATTGTTTGCTTTAACTCCTGGTGGGTCTGTCTTGCATTTTAGAGTGTCATTACCTTATTAATACCAATTTAACCTTATCCACAAAAAGTGTAAAAATGCAACAAAGGTAAGAGTCCCTTTAAATAAAATTATCTATATAAAACATTTTATTGAATGAATTTGTCACTATGAATAACCGCTTTAATGTGTGAACAATTCAAGTCTTGAATTCTCGCTCAACCTCACATCTAGTTTTATCAACAAATATGTAAATTGAAAAGAAGTGCAGTTTCCTTGTGAGATCTAATATGATGTTGACGTGAACGAAGAATGATTGATGAACTTTTTTTTCTCGTCTACTTTCTTCTGAGACTCCGATGCTCGCTGGAACAAGCCAACCAATGCTTCAGGGGCCGAGTGGGATGCCAGCTGCAGGTGCTACCGCGGCCCAGACTTTGGCTGGAGCACGTTCATGTCTCACAATCATCTGCACAGAAGGAGCTTCCTCAAGAACAATGACCTCATCATTACTGCTGATTTCAATGGTGAGCATGTCAAATATCAGCTCTTTTATATATATATATATATATAGAGAGAGAGAGAGAGAGAGAGAGAGAGAGAGAGAGAGAGAGAGAGAGATATGTATGTGATACACAGTCTGTCAAGGTAGATGGGAAATTTAATTTTTTACCACAGATTCTACTAGTAAATAATGGCACAATTCACATAACTCAGAAATCACTTTTTTAATTACCAATTGAAATCTTGCCATACAGTTTGTATATGTTTTTTTATTATTGAGCATCATTATTAACCTGTTGTTTTGATAGATTTGACTTACCTGATCAAGTCTGAGGTGCCTGTCAAACCTGCATCACCAGCAACTGAGAATACAGATCAGAAGCCAATCGGTGACAAGGAAGTGAGGGCGCAGGCTCCAAAGCACAGAGAGGCACGAGCAGCCAACCCCTGTCATCCCAACCCGTGCTTTAATGGAGGCGTGTGTGTGGAGAGTGAAGGAAAAGCCTCATGCAGGTGTGTGTTTCTTTGCTTCAGGGGTTGATATTTGTTAAGGTGTGACTACATTTGAGAAAAAAACATCGACAGTTGAGCTGGTCATCCCTTGCAGGTTTAAATGTACATAAATATTATAATAATAACTAGGCCCAGACTAATGATAATCATCACTGACATCAGGCTGGTGCTCCTGTGCCCATGTTTGCGAATAAACTTATATATAAACCTGGGAATCAATAAGCTAAGCTCACAATAAAGTGAGTGGTTGTTTGCCTCCTGACTTTCTGTGGCCAGTCCCCCTCATTAAAACTCCAGATAGTTTGGGTCTGTTGATGACGCGTCCAGCACACAACAAAAGGAAATGTGAAAAATACAAAACAAATACAAACATCTCAGGAGTAAAAAGTTGTGCCATACACGCTGAAGACACAGACGGAGATGTCATGAGAGCTTTTGGTGAAAAGGGCTGTCGCAGGTGTCGATGAGCTGTAAAGGAAATGTTACATTGCATCCTGCCTCTGTCTGCTGTGATACCACTCACCTGATCGCTTCGGAGATTTCTGTGTTGTTTGTCTGAGGAAACAATCTCCTGCTGTGTTGTTCCTGTGTTAGTGGAAAACTCTGGAGAAAACCCGGATCAAATTGTGCGGACATCTTCAGGAGTTCATGTCTGAAAATGCCTCATTGTGGCCCTGCGATATGCCGGCAACCTTTCAAGGGTGTACTTTGCCTCTCAGTCAATATCAGTTCAGATAATGGATGGATGGATTGAAAGATAGTTACTCTACGAACAATTAAAAGTAGCATTTTAAGGCATTTCTCAGCCCAAGCCTGGAAATGTTATATTCTTATGTATTCTTCATGATTATCTTTCTTGACGTTTAACAAAGAGAGAGATGCAAATGCAGAGCAGGAGCCGGGAGGTGGTTGGAGAAGAATCTTAAAACTACGACTGGAATCAAGTGAAACAGCTTTCTATGCCAGATCAAATTCCAAGCATTCAAAACAAGCTGGTATTCCAGTTGTTTGCACTGAGGTATCAATAACCTTATCCTTTCTAGGTAGATAGTCAACCTCTTTACCACGGCACCCAAGAAAATATCTGACAGGCTGAAACTGTCCAACATCAGCGGAAGTTTCCCTCTAGGAATTTACCCTATTAGAGTTTCACTGTTACTTATTTAAGCTGATGGCCGGTGACATGCCTGGCTTCTCACTGCCTTCATCCTAACGTCTACCCTACTTCCACTGGAATAGTATTATACTGAGAGGCCCTATGAGTAAAATATTTCCAGCCACGCCCGTTCACGGCAGCTCTCCTCTCATGATCAGTGCACTTGGAAGGTGCTTGGAAAGTAATTAGTGGCTTTGTAAGCCCTAATAATCTGATGTAATATTTGACTAGAGTAACATTTAAGAATCAGTAAGTTGTTCTAAAACATACAACATCCCAATTTACTGTCACACTGAAAGCATAAATCAAATGTCCACAACTTCTTAATTAAATCTTAATTTCTTATTTATTACATGCAATCAGCAACATTACATTTTTAATAAAAAAAGAGTAATAGGTCAAAATAATAAAAGAAGTAAAAGACTAAATGTATTAAAATGAGAAAAAAAAAGTGTAATAAGAGAGCAAAAAGTAAAGATTCATACAAGAAAAACATACAAATGAATAAAAAGAGTGAATTTGATTATATATTTATATACTGCCGCTTTCAGAGAACTAATATTAATTTAGTGAGAAGGAATGAATGCCAGCACCGCTTTATCCGAAACTTGTTTCCTACCAGAAACTTGAATTCTAAACTCATTACAAAGTCTAAAAATCTTCTTTAAAAGTCAAAGTCTTTTTATGGCAGATTGGTCGCAGTGTCTCTTCAGAATCCAATTGCAATCTTCAGCTGGTTGGCTATTTCTCTATTTTAAAAGTTTTTCTCCGGAGTGCATATTTTCCAATTTGAATATTTCTTCTGTGGAAACTTTCTCTAAGTTGAGAAGTGTCTGTTTTTCCCATTCTCTTGATTCTAGGCTGAGGAGGGGGTCTTTGTCTCGTTGTGTGTAAAGGAGCCGTAGAAGAACCGACCAACACCCTTCTCACGTCTTTTTATATTCTCTTGAACTATAAAGCTTACAAATTCATCATTACACAATGACACACTACCAATAGAAATGGCCAGTCTTGGGCCATGAACTTATATGGTATAATCTAGCAACTTCTAGCATTTTCTATCATATATATTAAGTGTCGTGTCACGTTGCAAACATCGTGTCACATTTCTGTGTAGCTGCACCAGCTTCGCACAGCATGTAATCTTCCATCGAGCTTCTCATCCTGCACTTCATGGTTGAACACAACCAATTACTTCTTCAACATGCATAATGCTTTCAAGACAGTCGAAGAATGTTCAACTTAAAACCTTTATTCTTAAGAAAAGAAACACATATGAAAAGGAAAAAAAGTAATTTAAACGTTATTGAAAAAAATCCAACATCAACCCAAAAACCATAAAAGATTCTGATTACATTTCCAACTTTTTCATCTCTAACATGATACGTTACTGTGTTAAACGCATGTAACTTTAAACATTATAGAGGTAATATAAGCAAACCAGAGAAGTAATTCTACATGTTACTTAATGCTCTTAGCTCATATTTCATCGGTGAGATCTCGATTATTCTTGACATGATCTAACCTTTAAAATAAATCAAGCGAGCAAGTTTTAAATTGTCAAACTGTCCCATAAAACTCAATAATAAAAATCAATCAACCTACTCTTGCTAGCCTGGTGACACAGCATAGTGCATCAGGACTATAGCAAATACAAGCTTGGGTTTAAATGATTTTAACTGATGTGTGTGACTGACTGCTGCTTTTCAGGTGTGCCACAACTCAGGCCACCTACAACACTGGAAAAAGATGTGAGGAAGTGAACACACACAGCGGCATTCTGGGAGCTCTGATTGGTGGTGCAGCCGGGACAGTAGTTCTGACAATAGCCATTGTCACCGTCATCAGGAGAGTTCAGTGAAACACTCTGTGGAGGACGAACTCGTCCACTGCATCATTCAGCAGTGAAATCACATTAACTGTAAACTCAATATTGGGGATATTTATCTTGGGCCTTTCTTTAATACGTCCCCATATTTTAAATAAAACTGTTTATTGAGACAGATCTAAAAGCTTTCCAAATGTAGAAACCGGAATCAGCACTTCTATGTCCTGAGTGTGGTTTATTTGTATGATAAAAGTAATCAAGTGTTTTCTGCTACATTATTTCTGTTGTGAATAACGCAAGACTGGAAATAACTATTTAAATCGCACCTAGTGTAACCAAAACCCTTTCTTTTTCTTGTCTTTATTCCTATGTCTTACTTGAGATACATATAGTGGGTATGCAAACATAGCATACAGGCTATGTTATTCATGTCACATAATTTCCATCAACAGACTTTCCTTTTGAATCAAATTGTCTATGTGTATACAACATTTAAAAACACCAGATTATATCATACACCTTACTTAATAATTAAACCTGTTTATAGGGGAAACACCTTTATACGTGTCTAGGAACTATAATATACCACAAATTAAACTCTAGGTAATTTTCTCTTCATGTACTGTACATGTGAGTTGCTGTTTCTCTCGGCACCACCTGAAACACAGAAATTACATTTATTCTCAAATGATGTACTGAATATTTTTTGCTGAAAAGTGGCACAAAACTGATTTATTGCTATTTACACTGACAGACTCAGTTCACGTAACTTAGCAAAGCCTGATGGGCGGATTGGTTCCTATGGTCATTAGAGCACCATTTGTCTCCCGCATTTTGTGGCTAACATCACAACATTCTCATCACAACAGCATAAAACAGAAGCCAGATGGAATACACAAAACTGCTGGAAAAATAGCTGAGGAGTTGACGGGGTTGGGAGAGCACTTTCCCCTACCACAGTGGCGCCCAGCATGAGGCTCCACGCAGCAAGAGACGCAGACCTGCAGTCGGAGACTTAGCTAAATCGGATGGCGGTGGAATTTGTGGCATCTTAAGTTGAGTTTGGTAAGGTTATATTTGCACTGTGTTCCTGTTAATGAAGATGCTGAATAGGAGAGCCCCATGGCATGCTCAACTCCCACACTAGCATTGTCACTTTCCTTGTCTAAGTTGCGTTAGATTCACCACAAAGCCAAGAGTGTAAGTTCTGACTTCATTAGAGTTTCTGCCACAACTAGAAAGACAATATTTGCATCAGCAATGACACACAAAGTTGAAATAATTAAAACTGATGGCAATAACAACCCTTGAGGATAGACATATTTGGAGTCCCATATGTTTATATATAAAGTAGGGCTGGGCAAGTGAACTCGTTTTAATCGAGTTAACTCAAGTGATGAGTTAACTCGATTGTTTATCCGCCAATTATTTTCTTTTTTCCTGTTCTGCAGCAGTCAGCAACAGACTTTCACAATAAAACAATAAATAATCAAACCTGAGTTAATGCGAGATAAAATAATTAATCGAGTTGACTCATCACTTGAGTTAACTCGATTAAACGAGTTAACTTGCCCAGCCCTTATATAAAGTAACATTGAAGATATTAAAAGAAGATTTGGAAGTTGGAATACTGTAGGGCTCCATCCCAAGTTCCACCTTGATTGTATGGATTACAATCAAATTTGGTACAGACTTATAACCTAATGATTATAACCAAAAACAAATATCAATATGAAATCACTATAAAATATATATCTGGATATGTAGGCTTAAAACCCGGCGTAAATTACCTTGATTCGGGTCAAATATAAATGTAGTGATTTCTGATCATTAAGCAGCTGTGGAAAATAGATTAAACTGTGTTTTCACTGTTTGTTTCAACTGTTCTTCAACAAAGTCACTGACTGGCTGCTTCCCGTGAACACACCTTGCATTCGATATATGAATATATATCGCCCTCACCTAATTTGAATGCTTTTGTGATTACTTAAACTTTCAATCTGATGGCATTATCAGGTCAGAATTCCAACTGTCCAGTGCTTCATGATCAAATACCTAGAAACTACAGACATAAACAATTTTGCAACTCAATGCTAACACTATAAACTTAGATTGTAAACATTGTAAAAAATTATACCCACGGACCAGCATAGTCATTGCATTAGCATATCAACATGCTGACAGCAATCCGCTCTACAGCCTAAGTGGATCTATATGCCTGAAATTTTAAGTTTGCATCTCTAAAGATGGAGCGAATGCATCAACACATAAGGAGACAATTAATGACAACATAAGACTGAC
The DNA here is from genome assembly GCF_963576545.1 of Limanda limanda. Lineage (NCBI taxonomy): Eukaryota > Metazoa > Chordata > Actinopteri > Pleuronectiformes > Pleuronectidae > Limanda > Limanda limanda. The sequence continues at coordinate 18,836,605 of NC_083653.1, forward strand.
CTTTGCCTTTATCTTTCTTTTGTGTTTGAGGCTGAGGTTAAATTCTTCATGGTGTCATATTTTCCTTTATCCTGAAAGTAGAAGCAAACAGAGAAATGATGCACATGTCTGTCATGTTGTGGTGTAATTATGAAAAGACGTCTTGACAAACTTACCATTCGCTTTAACAGTTCTTGACGCACCTGTTAATAATAAAAAATATAACAAATCATTTTAATGATGGGTCGGTCCCACAGGCAGTGTTGTAGTTTTTGCATATTATAATAACACAATGAACATATTGAAACAGATGGAGCATGAACAGCAAAACTTAAACTGACAAAAATACCTTAGGCTCTGCAAAAACCCCTGTTAACATCACGAAAAAGCCCTGTAGGAGAAAAAATATATCAAAGTTACCGCACTTTTCACATTTCATACTTAGTAATGCATTTCTTCTCAAAGGGCAATACAAATTACAGCAGGAGGTTGTTTGATGTTTGTAAATGTGCCTTATGCAATGGTGGAACAAATAAAAAAACTACCTCTAAACATTTGAAAATGGCATTTGAAAATCATAACAATCTCTTTTAAGTTTATTCCACACTCACATTGCCATACACATGAACTGTGCACTGGTCTAAACAGGAAGTAGATTACCCTGTAGCTGTCAGTTTTAGAAAATACTAAGAACAAGGAGCAGCAATCGTAAAAAGTAGCAGCAGTGATTTCTTGGCTTGGACCTTCAACAAGGCGACACTGTTTCTGACACTATAGGTTAGCAATGTTTGTAATTCGTCATCCACGTTGTATTCACCACTCGAGGTCAAAGCTTATTGTTTTATTTTGGGAGACCGACGTTTTCCAAAGTTACTTTTTTTCTAGGCTCAAAAACTCTGGTGTAGTGTGGACATCAGGTTGTAAAACTAAAACACATTAGTGTGAATTTAGCCTCAGCATACCTCTCCGTTATATATGTATGTTAAATAAACAGCACCTTCATACAGTCTTTATGTTAACAGTAAGCTATTCAAACTTTGAGCAGTCAGCTTTTATGTGCGTTTGCAGAGAGGTACAATCCCAACCAAGGATGCAGTGATCAAATATGTCCTGTCTTTTCTTACCTGCATTGTAACCGCAGTGCATCTCAAACTGTTGTGTTATGTTTTATATTAAGTCTTAAACCTTAAATTGCCTTGAGCTGAAATTAGGGGCAGTTTACAGGCATCTGGAATCTTCACTTCTTTCTAATGCTACAACTCTAACTCTATTTTCTGACCCAACTGACTCAAATTAGACAATTAGACTTGACACAACTCCATCTGGAGCCACAAAAGTAAATCCCTGGTTACTTTTCATAAAAATGGTCCAATCTGTTCCATGGTCTGGAATACATACCGGTAAAATTTTGGGAAAAGAGAGCCCTGATGCCAGATTGAGCATCGGATACAATACTCTGAGTTGTAGAACAGGCATTAAGTAAGAAAAGGATGATCAAAGCACAGCTAATATCAACATTATGTTTGGTGTGTATGCTCTGTTCAAATTACCTGGAAGGAATTGAGGATGTTGAAACTGTATTCAAGAAAAAGGTATGCCTCGTCGTCCTTATCGAACATTTGCAGAAAGAAGCCAATACCCCATGTTACTCCGAAAACTGGTGTTAGAAAGACCACCACTTTTATGATGCTCTTAAACGTCTCCTTCTCATCCAACTTGTTGCCATCAGGGGCGGAGGACTTCAACAGAGTAAAAATGACAACCGCCATGGAAAAAAGATTTGTAAAAATAACAGTTCCCACAGGGAGAAGGAAAGCAAACAATGAGCCCTCCAAGGGTCCATCAAAAATTAGCCAGCATGTGTCCTTGTTATAGTAGTCCTTCTCGTTGTATTTGCAATACACATAGCTAAATCCCACAATGAGAACTGGGCAACCGTAGCCTACGATACTGGATAGGAACATGAAGACTTGTTTCCTTAGCGGGCTGAAGACAAAGATGAGCCGGTGGATGAGCATGACGCTCATGCACAGCATCCAGCTGAACATGGCCAAATAAAATAGGTGTTTGCATATGGTCAAAATTAAGCACCAGTCAGCACTGAGATTCTCAGGTGACATAGATGCCAAAAAACTGCAGTCAGCGAGCAAGAGGAACACGGCGATGTTCACCAGTGCTGTGTGACGGAAATATGAGAGATCAGTCTTGACTACAACAGACCACACGAGAGCCTCAATGATGAGAAGGATCACCAGAGAGCAGATGGACACTGCCAGGCCAACATAGGTAATGGTATCTAGGATGCTGTAAGATTTATCTTTGACCTTAGTTGTATCGTACTTGGACACGAGGACAGAGAATGGAGTCAAGTGGTTGCACTTGCAGAGTGTGTGATTACTATCACTGTGATTTTTATCAAGTCTGCAACCTGTGTCTGACCAGCTCCCATTAATGGTGTCCCAGAAGACACAGTATAGTTCAGTGTCGTTCTGCTGCTTGATGGGGAAGTCCATTGTAATCTCGGTAGACGAACTGCCGTTCTTTGTGACTATTAGTATAAAATCAGGCTGAGAAGTTGATTTTGGTTTAAAACTGTTATCTAATTTATCCATCAGATTTCTCACACCAACAGTTTTGAACTGTCCGCCAGTCTCGTTGAGTTTAACAGTGACATTAAACACAGAGATATTACAGTCCCCTTTTGAGACTTTGAAGTCCAAGTTTGGATTGGAGATATTCAAAGTGTTGTTCACTTGGATGTTCTTCACCAGACTCTCCACACCGATAATGTATTGTGATGACATGTCATTTGTTACAGATTTGTTGACTCCTGTCCAGTCGTTGGCCAATAAATTGCTCGCTGCTTTAAGAAAATCCTGAAAAAGAAACATTAAAGAAAATCAGTGAACAGGCACGTTTCAAACAGACGATGAATACATACACATTATGTACAGTTTTGCAAGACTGTGAGTTTGTGAGCCATTTCAAACACAGTCTTTGAACATTTTTACAATGCTCTCATCACTTTTTGTGGACTTGTCATGGAGATGGTCATGTAATAACAGATGGTTGTGTAAATAGGCCGGGCTTGGCTTAACCTCTGTCTCTGTTCAAAGATGGTCTTTGACATATGATTGGTTCGAGTCGAATATGAATGCCGGGGACACTAAGATGACACCACAAGAGCAGTATGGAGGCAAGGTGTTTTTTCTGTTGTTTTATTACATCTAAAGAAGCAGACACAATTGACTTCAATTTCATTGGATTCGGCTGAAATGCTCTTTACCCCTTTGAGTTAAAGTTTTTGTGAACTCAAACATTTAACTTGACCCTCCATCAGAATAGGTTTGAGTAGTTAATGTATGAATTAAAATTTTTCCGTGAACTATCCCTCTAAGGTATTGTTCTGCTTTTAGGAGATTATTGACAACCTACTACAATTTAAGAGTCTAATTTCAGATATTGTTCGTGAGAATCGTTCCCAAAGTGGTCTCTTGGCTTTCCATAGAAGTAGTCAGTAATGTTTCATGAAACGGATAAATAATGTGGACCTCGGCCATCAATGGTGCAAAGTAAAACTAAAAACACAGTTTTTCTCAGCCTTCACATGAACACAGGCATCTGTAGCATCTTCAAAATATTTACAATTAAACTTGAATGCTTGAACCCCATATATATATATAAACACTAAATACAGTAAAAGTAGTAATGACCACCAGGGACTTACATTTAAGACTTCTTCCTTCAAGGTGATGCTTTCTGATCCAGTGGCCATTACTTTCATGATGCTGATAGAAGCACTGATTCCAGCAGTGTCATTACTAGAATTAGATGAAGTGGTTGTCTTAAGTGCTTGAAAGATCCCCAAGGCTGCTTCTTGTGTAGCCCCTATGCCCGTCTTGAAGACCTAGAAACAAAAAACTAAATATATATACTTTCAGGGAACTGATAGGTCCTCTTGTGTGCATTCTGAGCAGTGATTGGTGCTTGGCATGTGTAACTTCATTAGACCATGATAGAGAATGACTTTGGTAATTTCATCCAGGGCTGTGTGTGCACAAAAGTCACAATTACTGCTAACATTTTTTTAAAATGTATAAATAAGGTTAAAATATTATTATGTACATAATTTATTTTTAAAAAACATCAGGATCTTACTTTTCTGAGTCCAGGGAGTGCTACATGAGCTATAATGCAACACTTACCTCTGCTAGATTTATTACTTTGTTCAACTCTTCGCTGATGCAGGAGGAGAACTCCATCTGCCACTCGCCATCATCACCACAAGTACGAGACTTGTAACCAGTCTTGCCGTCGTCACACTGATTAATCACTCTACCTCCTTTTGGGGTTTTTGGCCAAATCCCCTCTTTAGGGCAAATTTTTTCCGATGCTAGAAAAAAAGCAGCACACCATTAGATGGTTAAAGGGGACATATTATGAAAATTCCACTTTTGTGGTGCTTCTACACGTTATTTTGGGTATCTGGCGTGTCTACCGTCCCAAAAACTCTGGAAAAAAACAACTCCCGTGATTTGATGTGGTTCCTCTCTGTCAGAAACGCTACCCTAGAGTGCGTCCTATGGGATTATGGGCTTTTTCCACGTCAGGATTAGCCATAGCCGCCCCCCCCCCCCCCCCGGAGGTGGAGATCTGGCGGAGGAAGAGACCAGGGTAAAGTCCTCAACTCGAGGGGGGGGGGGCTGCTGGCTCCATGTCAGCGGCTCGCTTCTGGTGGACGTGTTGCTGCTGCCTCTGCTCTATGTGACTTTTGACAGACACACAGACAGACAGACAGACAGACAAAGGGATCGTGTGAAGCTGTGCCGCTCCCAAATTCTGGACGCGAGCCCGGCCGGGAGCTGCACCTCCACCTCTCCCTCTCCTCGCGCACCTCGGCCGGGCTCGCTGTGTGTCTGTCAGCCGGGGCAGCGTGAGGCAGCGGGGGTGAGTGCGGGGCAGAGTGCGAGGCAGAGTGCAAGGCAGGGGGGGTGAGTGCGGGGCAGAGTGCGAGGAAGCGGGGCAGAGTGCGAGGCAGGGGGGGTGAGTGCGGGGCAGAGTGCGAGGCAGCGGGGCAGAGTGCGAGGCAGCGGGGCAGAGTGCGAGGCAGCGGGGCAGAGTGCGAGGCAGCGGGGCAGAGTGCGAGGCAACGAGGCAGAGTGCGAGGCAGCGGGGGTGAGCGCGAGGCAGCGGGGCAGAGTGCGAGGCAGCGGGGGTGAGTGCGAGGCAGCGGGGCAGAGTGCGAGGCAGCGGGAACGTGTCTATAGCCCCCACATCCCTTTGTCTGTCTGTGTGTGTCTGTGTGTGTGTGTGTGTGCGTGTGTGTGTCTGTGTGTGTGTGTGCCCGCGTTCAGAATATATGCCCTGTATGAATAAATATACACATACAATTATATACTGTATACACACATATGTAATGCATGTATTTCAATAAATGTAAATCTTTATCAGAAGGTGTAGTAGTTTGAAAATTGTAGCTTCAATGAAGAAAAACAACAAACTGATACAGAAATATATGTGTAGGACAGTGACTTAAAATGATTTAAACAACCTTAAATATGCTAAGGGGGGATTTAAGACGTGAAAGCTGATGTGTGTGTGTGTGTGAGTGACAGGGGGGGCGGGGCGTTGACGGGGAGGGCGGGGCGGTGACAAGGGGGGGGGGGGCGGGGAGGTGAGAGGGGGGGGGGGGCGGGCACTCAAAACAGGTCAATCTGAGGAGGGCTGTTTTAGACAGGGTAAGAAGGCTGCTGTTTTAAATGATCCTTGTGGTATTTTGACCAAAAAATGTTAAAGACATTTCATTAAGACCCCAAGGAACCAAATCAACTTGTGGTAAAATGGGCATAATATGTCTCCTTTAAAGAGAAGAAATATAAAACACTTACACATAATAATTTAACCTAGTTTAATAATTTAAATTACACCGAAGACAGTTAGAAATTCAATCAGGTGAAATCCAAAAGGGTTTCATAATCGTACCACGAATTACTAGGATATCCACGCTTTCACTTTTCGTCTGTCCTTTTTGGTTTTTAAAACTGACTTCCCATCTTGTTGCAGTACTTTCCTTGCATGAGAACTCATACTTGACAGAATAGACCAGGATATCTCCATGAGCTGCAACGAAAAACAAATGCTAGTTTCAGGGCTCCATTTGTGGTTCTAGATTTTGCATGCATGTAAGTGCATGTCAGTGAATTAAATCTGTGTTCATATCATCATGTATTTTGGAGCTGTAGCTCACAGAAGGAAATATATTGTAGGTTTGTCTTACCTGGGTCGGGTCCTCTACTCTCCCCTCCAGGGGGTTGCCACGAAACGTTGTAGCTCTCCGTGCTATTTTTGATGGTGGCAGTCACAGTCACGTCTTTGTTACCGCTGACTGAACAGTCTGTTACAGGTGGATCGATTTTCATGGTAATCACTTCAGGCAGGAGTGACACTTTCAGCTCTGCCTTGGCTGTGTGTGTGACTGACCCAAAAGTGAATCCACACTCATATGTACCTGTGGAAAACATGTCGGTACATTACCTTCTCCAGCTAAAAACAGAATGAATTAGACTCTTTGGTCTTAAAGATGACTTGGATCACCAACTTGTCTGACATGCTTTTGCGCAAACCAAAATTTGGATCACTTTTTGTACAAGTATGTGCCACCACTTCAGTGTTTTGCTGATGAAACGTCATAACGTACACATGTATTTGTGATGGGCACACAAACACAGAAACCTCCTATTCAGACATGATTGAATGCAGTATCTGCTGTGTTAACCCTAACCCAACTCCAGAGACATCTTAAAGGTGACATATTAGCTAAAAATCTGGGCGCTTGTATCTCGTTTATGAGGGAGGAGGGGTGAGGGGGGGCACTCAAAACATCCAGATACAGAAGGTATAATTTGTGCTTTAGACTGATGTCACTGAGTCTGTCATTGTGATTGTGAGTCAGAGATGTACTGACTGGCCTCTACTCAGAGACCATAGTTTCCTCTTCTTTAGGCCACCTTCTGGCCAATGTTCACATTTCTTGTCCCATCAGCAATTTAGTTTTCTACTGTAAAATAGAAATAATACCTCACAGTGGTCTTGGTTTGCTGTCTTGTTAACATCCTTTTGTGAAACAAAGGATCCTGTTGTCTGCACTGTAGTATAAGAGAGAAAATATCAGTTTCTTCCAGATCTCTGTCTCCAGTCCAGTTATCTTTTATTACGAAAGCCAGGCTTCGGCCCACCTGACTATTTCTACAGAGGTAATGGATAGCTAAAAATCTGGGCGCTTGTATCTCGTGAAGGAGGGAGGAGGGGGGGGGGGATCAATCTGAAGAGGGCTGCTTTAGACAGGGTAAAAAGGGTGCTGTTTTAAATTATCCTTGTGGTATTTTGACCAAAATATGTTTCAGACATTTCATTAAGACCCCAATGAACCATTTCAACTGCGGTAAAATGGGCATAATATGTCACCTTTAAGGCTACTCAGTTATCTATATAAACTTAGTAAAACGGTGTAAAATACAAGATCTTTTACACAAAGTTTCAACCAGATGGTTGGCAGTTTGATCAAAACAAGAAGTGCCCTTGGGCAAAATACTGAACAAAATGCCTCCGACAGATGTGTGGCAGTGTGGGATTGATGTATGATAGAAGGACTGCACATAAGTAGGGTGGATGGCAAAACCGTACTGTGAAGCACTTTGAGTGCAAGACTAGTAATGCACTATATACTTTAAATACAGACCATTTACCATAGACAGAAGGAGGGTCACTTGTAGGGATGCACCGATCCGATATTTGTATCGCTATCGCTACCGAAATTGAAGAAATTTCTAGATCGGGTATCGGTGACAATGGGCCGATCCATATCGGCGGATCTATTCAGTGTAATTCTATGCTGTGCGCTGTGAGTGACGTCATACGCAAGCAACACGCCGTGTTTACAAAATGCAGCGAGAGAAAGAATCAGCTCCCCCGTGTCACTTATGAGTTTAACAGCACAATGGGGGGGAGGGGTCCGGTGGCGCCTCACGGTGGCGCTGGTGCGGGGGGCTTTTTCTCATTTTCTTGGGACCGCCGGAGGGCCCCCCGGACCGGAGGGTTCCCCCAGCAGGCGACGTAGCTGAGGTGATCCCCAAGAAGGGCCCGACACGCGTCCAGAGTCGCCGCCGCTGCAGACCGCCGTACCCGGTCCCCTCCGACGGCCCGCCTTCCGCACCGGCAACGACTCTGGACGCGTGTCGGGCCCTTCTCGGGGATCACCTCAGCTACGTCGCCCGCTGGGGGAACCCTCCGGTCCGGGGGGCCCTCCGGCGGTGCTCCTCGGCTGGCGCCTAGCAGCTGACTCAGAACTGGTGCGGACCAGGGGAATCCGACTGTTTAATAAGTATCGGTATCGGATCGGTATCGGCCGATACTAAACCTCAGATATCGGTATCCGTATCGGAGGTGAAAAAAGCGGATCGGTGCATCCCTAGTCACTTGTGTAATTAACATATAAATAGATTGTCAACACACACAGGACCAAGTAGTCCTTTGATAACAATCACACGTGATTCTAATCACAACACATAAAACAATGATGTAAAGCAGTACCAATTTCGAAGATGGCAAACGACAAAGGGACATTACAAATTAAGGTAAACAATAAAAGGCGATTTTATTTCTTGAAAATTAGTTTTGAAAAGCCATCAGATTAGGAGTGTACTGTGCAGTCTCCCGGGTTACTGTCTAGTCTCCCAGATTACGGGTTGGTTTTAGACAACCTGTTTGATGCACAAATCTGGGATTCATCAACATGTTCTGACCTAAATTTGTTCGTGCTCTGGGAACAAATGTAGAACTTCCTCGGACCAGGCATACCTGCTCTCTTCATGACAAACGGATGTCCTTATATGGATAAATAGAGGCGTGGCTGTATACAAATTGCAGAGAGCGGACATGTGCCTGTCGATTTCAAATGATTCTGATTCACAAACATACACATAGAGGTGAGAACAAATTGGCTGGTGCGCACGTGTCATGAATCCAGTGGCAACGTACGTATTTTGTGCGGAGAACATTTCTGCGCACATGTTAGTAAATGAGGCCCATTGTTTTCTGGAGACTCTTTGTGTAGCTGAATAATGAAAAATGCAGTAAAAGAAAAATATCTTGACTGGATCCAAGAGCAGGAGACATTTATGTTTCGCTCAATCTCATTTATTCAAATGAAAAAGAGGAAGTAAGGTTTCCAATTAATGAAAAAATGAATCTATCAATCAATCAGATTTTTATTTGAAAAGCCCAAAGTCATGAATCACAACATGCCTCATAAGGCTTAACAAGGTCCGATATCCTCTGCCATTAACCCCCACAAAGTAAAATTGTTTTGACCCATATCAAACATTGTCAGCTGGCCAACATAGTGCAAGGCATGATGGAACTTGGGCGTTAAACTCCTGTTTGCAGGATCTTGGCCACAAGTAAGCCATCGAAATACCGCACATCAACCAAGGTGCCACAGGTGGCCTGCATTTGTTTTGTGGTATTGTGGCCATAATTAACATTTATCATACGATTCTTTTGGTTAGACCCTGCCTACAGCCAAAAAGTCCAATAAAGGCACACATTTGTTTTAGGATAGTCCGCCCACAATCATTTTGCCCCGGCCACAAAAAGGCCAGAAGTGCTGCATCACTGCCTGAAGTGGCCCACATCCATATGCCATCTGGGCCTCAACCAGATAGAGGAAAAATGACCAAAATACCCTTTAAACAGAGGGGGGGAAATGCAGAACACTCAGGGAGAGCCGCTTATGTATCAATTTGAGCACTGAGCACTCTCTGTGGACTAATTGTATATCAGTGTGTATCATATTCCTTTTTCTCAATAAAGTACAATGCCATTGTTCACACAGACATTGCACCAATCACATTACCATACCACATTGTCACTCAGAACGTAAACTTCACATTCACTGCAAAACACTCATGTCAGGCATTTTATCGCTGCAGAAGAAAATTAACCATTAATTCAGTCGCGCTTCAACTTAAAAAAAAAATGTCAGTGTGAAATGTTTGTACTTGCCTGACCCGGAGCTGGTCACTTCCTTGAGAGTAATTGCAATACAGGAACTACCGCAGTCTTTTAGAGTCACCACACTACCAACTGTGAGATCCAAATGCTTGTTTTCCCTGATCAACTTCCAGCCAGTGCTGTGTGCTTCCCCCTCAAATGTGCAGTTCAGTGTTGGGCTGGACTTGTAGCGCACGCTGTCCTCTGGAGCTGTGATGTTGACCAGTCCTAGTTGAAGAAGGCAACATGGATACAAATCAATACAGTGGATGTCAGACATGCACTCCAGAGAACGTCTGCATAATGGGCTCCAGACATTCTCCAGAGTTTGCCTTTCACACATGACCAACGCAGCAGAAGATTCTCTGCTCAGGCGTGTTCAAAGCAATGCTCAGGTCAGGGGTGGTGCAGCAGACAGAATCAGGAGATAATGTATGAATAACGTTGGCTGTCATCACCAAAAGCTCTTCCTCTGTATCTTCTACGTGTATGACACCACTTTTTCATCGTGACATAATTGTATCCTTTGTTCTTCCTCATATTTGCGTCAGTCCTTTCAACTCGCTCACGGGAATCCTGAGGAGGATCTGCTGCTGTGTTCTCAAATAGGCTCATTCAGACATTATCCTGAGTTTTCTTCAGGGTTCTGGGAGGAAAAACTCATGTCTGAAAGCAGCTAATTTCCACTGGTTTGTGTGAACCGTCATTCATCTATCTGTCCCAGTATATCTTCCACAGCAACATACCTTGACACCTCCTTGCTAAATCACCCTTACATACTCACATGCCCCAGTGGATGATTGGAAACCTTGACCTTTTTTGTTGCTCCCATGGTATAAACATGAACAAATTTGTATTTGTATGTATCTTTTAATTGACAATGCAATGGTGATTAAACAACTCAGTCATTCTTCCATCATAAGGCGAGGGATTAGGGAGGAATCCAATACTGGCCGCCTACAGATTTACAGTAACCAGGTTACAACAGTGCATGCAAATGTTAGATTACCTTTGTAACTTGCTTTTCTGAGTAACAATAACAAGTTATTGAGTGTACAGAAATGTCCTAATGCCCAGGCCACAGTGGATGCTGGAGCGGTGAGTGTGCAATGTCTTGCCTTTTAGTTTGGCACGGCCGATGCTGGGCTGCAGGTAGCAGCCCTGCAGAGGCACGCATCAGAAACGGTCCTTGTGTGAACAACAGATGTGCATGTGGTACAGCAGATCAACGATGCAGCCGTCATGCACTGACCACACACATATTGCGACCAGTGTTGGGAAGGATACTTTCAAAACGTATTCCGTTATGGAATACAGAATACATGCCCAAAAATGTAATCTGTAACGTATTCCATTACATTAACTAATCTGAGTAACGTATTCTGAATACTTGGAATACTTCCGGTTTGTATTGCATTTTTTAAGTGTATGATTGCGGCGTTGTTATAGTCAGTGGAGCAGCAGCAGTTTAAACTCTCTGGCCCGATGCGGCGGGCCAGCTGGATGACCGGCTCCCCTCAACCCCACCTCTGTGCCGGCCCCACCGGACGCTGAAGGACCCCCCCCCCCCCCCCCCCTGCGCCAAGGCTGCCTCACGCCGTGCAGCGATCGTTTCGGCGTCGGGTCTATTTTTTTTTGCTATTGACGCGAGCGTATCGCTCCAGGAAACACACTGAAAAATGATTTTAAACGATATTGATGACATTTTATATGATATAAATGATAAAGTATGCATCCCATAGTTTGTATTCCCCTTCTGTTGTCCTGGAGTTTTAATTTGACCAATTTTACCGATCACATTATTAAATGCCCCCCTCTGCCCATCCACTACAGACACACAAGCAGTCATAAAGATAAAAAGAGAGGGGGGGGGCGGTGAATACGTAATTTACCCTCGACACCCGACATTGAACGGAGCAAACAGCGGAGAAGTTCTTGAAGATAGATGACATTAAATTGGGACGCTGTTGCAGTTAATGTTGGAGCAACGAGTGACTATATGCTTTAATACTACTGGGTCAACGGGTGATATCATTAGAGCTGCCCGGCGCTTCAGCGTCCGGTGTGAACCCGGCGTGCCTCGCTGGCCTCCTGCAGAGCCATGACAGCGGAGCTCTGGAAGCGCAGGTCGGTCTTCTCTCACCAAGTGCTGGAAGGGCAGCTTGCGGATCAGCAGCTCCGTGGATATCTAGTAGCGACGGAACTCCCTCAGAGCCTCGGTCCCGGGCCTGTAACGATGAGGCTCTTTCACACCGCCGGGGGCCCGGGCGCTCTTACGGCAGCCCTGGTCTCCAGCTGCTTCCTGGGGGCTTTGCCGCCGGTGGATTTACGAGAGAGTGAATAAACTCGAGAAGTACCGTCATGTAATCCACTGATTTCAACAATGTAACTGTATTCTGAATACCATCTATTTATTTTGTAACTGTATCGGAATACAGTTACTCATAATTTGTATTCTAAATACGTAACGCCGTTACATGTATTCCGTTACTCCCCAACACTGATTGCGACCCAAGGTGATTCTGTTGGAGGTTCAATATTCTATACAATATGCAGGGTTTCCCCCAGTGCTGTATAGGCCTGGCGGGCCGCCAGGCCTTACTCCCCCCCCCCGCCAGGCTAAGCGTCGCATGTTTTTTTTAATTTAAAAAAAAAAAAAAAAAACGTCACTCGCGCACATCAACAACACTTCACTTCCTCATTGAGCCCCGATCCCCAAGCAACCATCCTATTGGTCCAAACAGTCACAAGTCCCACCCAGACGCCTTCACTGACCCTCGGACATCAGAACGCTCCTTCAACACAGTGTTTTACTGAACATACGTCGCCTTCACTGACCCTCAGACATCAGAACGCTCCTTCAACACAGTGTTTTACTGAACATAAGTCAAAACCGAACATAAACATAAACCCAGTCCGTTACACTATTAGGCTGCAGCTATTTGGTTTTATTTATTTAAAAATAGGGTACTTCTTATTTCATACATTTTCCACAAATATGAGGAGGACTCAAATAGCCTTACAAAGTTCTGTGTATAATTTATTTCAAAGTAGGCCGACTATTGTCTGTGTATTTTGTTTGTTTGTTATTTTGTTGCTTGTCTGTTTGAGTAGCTGGCTGAAAGCAAAGAAGTAGTACGCTTATCTTTTATTGGTCCCAAACTGTTACGGTTCATTGTTTCTGAAATAAGAGGCCTGACTGCTATGTTCACAGCAAACTTGAATTTTTTTTAATATTAAGTAGGGCTGCCACTAACGACTATTTTTCTATCGATTAATCTGACAACTATTTTATCGATTAGTCGATTAATCTAAACGATTAATTTTCCTCCAAAAAAATCAAATTGACCATTTCAATTCAGTTAATTTAATTTTGATAACAACAAACTGTATGTCACCATATAATGCAGCACAAAACAAAATGTAAACAAAGGCTCAAATATTAAAGTGCAAAACTGTAGGTTTAAACTAGCAACTCCAACGTGATAAGAATAAATAAAAAAGAGAGCTTATAAGTAAAGTCAGCAGTGCAACTCAAAAAGATATCAAAGTATCTATTTAACCCCTTATCAAAATAAAAAAGTTAGGTGTGCATATTAAACAAAGTGCAACATGTTTAGAGTATAAGAAACAATGGTGTCCAGCTCAAAATCCGACTCAACACCCCCCGCGGGTGCCTTCTAGCAGCCCTACCACCAGGCTTAGCAAGTTTTCTGGGGGAAACCCTGATATGTATTATGCACAAAATTGTTGTTCACTGTGCTTTACAGTGAAACCCCAAAAAGTTATCATTAATAACTGTGTTTTTAGAAATAAAGTTAAAAAGGATTTCTCCTGATGGATTAATACAACAATATCATATTTTCTCAGAGTGCAAAATAACATAGTGATCTAAATGAATGACTCTTTTTCACTGACCTACATTGTCGACCCGAACCTTAGCTGAGAGATTGGCCATCAGATCCTCCAACAATTGATTAAGTTCAGAGGTCTTAAGTTTGATGCAGACGACTGCCTTGAAGTCAGCCTTTTCGCGACTTTGGAAAGAATAAATAAATATATCAGTTAATGGCATAGCAAAGTGTACATTTGGGTAAGGACATGGAAATTGTTTTGTGTTAATTTGTCTCAAAAGGCTATCAAAAAATATTTTCGAAGCAAGGTACATTACCTGCTAACATTTACGTGCAGGGACTCAAAGCCATTCAATCGATTTCTGAACGCACTCTCCAGCTTTGAAAAGAAACAGTGATAAAATCATGTATATCTGACTTGTGTTTTTTAGAGACAAACACCCTCTGGTATTATAAGTCTGTCACAAGAGCAAAATGTACCTCTGTAGTTTTGTTAGCATTCCAGGGTCCTTGCATCAGCGTAACAGATCCATTGATGGAAACTGTAGATTGAAAATATTATCATTAGTTTTAGTTTTGCTCTCTACAGTGTATATATTATTAAATAGATACAATTACTGTTTTTTTACTGCTTTAATGACCTTTGCTCTATTATGCCACAGAGATCTTTTCAAAATACTATAAATTATCAAGAGAAAATACTAGTAAAAATACTACAAATATCGGGTCAAGTATCATGACTGGTACCTTGGACTTTGGCAACGCAGAGTGGTTCGATGTGGGACATGTTTTGTGTGCAAGTTGTTTCGGTGCAGCATGAGGAATTGTAGCACACTTCGTTGCTCCAACTGTACCCGACAGAGCAATTGCAACTGGTTGTGTCTCCAATCAGAAAGCATTCTAGAAAGTGAAGCACAATCTTCAGATTCCTAAAACCCTCAAAACTCAGTTTGAAATCTAAATATTCATTAATCAAGGTTGAATCTGAATGAAAAATCCCAAGTTACTGTGACTGTAGGTGTGGTTGGATTTAATAAATGATTATTAGCTGAAAATAGGTATACAGATTTTATCCTCATTATGTCGAATTGATTGACATTACGATTCTGAATTATTTTTTAAAATATACTAATTTTAAATAAAAACAGCCTTTTAAAAGAATAAGTGTCCTTTGTCTAAACAAACGGATGAAGCTAATAAATTGAACAATTAATTATATTGTGATGGCAAAAATGTTATTTCCCATAGATTGTAGTCAGAGACTGGGGTTTGCATCATAAATCCCATCTGTGGTTGGATTTAGGCAACAATAACTCTCTGGTTAAGCTTATTACATCAGATGACCTAATTTTTTCTGTATTTAACCAAGAGGACAATATTTTTCTAAACATAACCAAGTGCTGTGTGTGTGTCTAGATTTGTATAAAGGGTTGTACAGTGTTGTACAGGCTATCCTGCAAAAACATTATATTAATGCGTTCTGTATCTGTAACATTTTAGTGACAATACATTTCCTCTGAGAGGTTCATGCCGTTAGATAAATTGCAAATAATTGTAATTTTGAGGAGACAGGTATTTTTTGAAATGTGCTAGCTTTTACTGGTTTGTGAAACATAAAGTGTTAATTTGCCAGTGTTAGGTTTTGTGATGCTGTACATAAAAAAGTCTTAATAATTCAAATATATTTCATGAAACAGCCACCAGTTGTATGCATGTGAAATGAATAAAATAAAATGTTCATCTTAGCAGTGCAGCCTGCTTCCCAACTCCCTCTATTTTGCCTGTCACAGTGTGAAATAACAAAAGAAAGAAGAAAGTGCTCCTGCAATATACCTGAAACCAATTCGATTTCTGAGATCATCACAGAACTTCCGTTCACCTCGACTGAAATGTTCAAAAGTGACAAGATAGTCTGGGTCTCCATGGTGATGTTATTTTCCACTTCCAGCTCAGCAATGTAGACTTCTACAAAACAATATTTTTGTGTGTTATCTTTTTGGATTTATAGCAACACAGTTGAGCTTAAATAATTTGATACATAAGAGAGTGTAGCCCTATACTCTTCATGTATTAACATACATACAGTGGGTGATTTTGGAATTGGCCTCACCTGCTGGGAGTAAGCTGGCAGTAGTAAGATGGCTCCTTCTCTCTCCCCCTCCTGATAAGAGCTTTTTGGGTTTGATTCTGTTTTGTTTGTTTTGAGTTTAGCTATGGTTACAGATCGTTTATGTTAAAGGTTCAGTGTGTATTACTCAGGTAAAAGGGATTTATTGGCAGAAATAATGTTGTTCCATGTGGTTTTTTCTGCTCTAGAATTGGCCCTTTATATTTCAGATTCTTTATATTTACATCAGGAACGGGTCCTCTCTACGGATGCCACCACGTTTTTTACAGTAGCTCAAACTGGACAAAATAAATACCTTCGAGTTTTTATGACAATTGAAGGCTACCACAGGTAGTCTTTCATGTTTGGAGAGGAAGGGTGAGGTGAGAGGTATTTAGCTGTAACATGCAACCTCACCACTAGATGTCCATACATTCTACTCACGGAACCTTAAATTCACACCTGCAGTTACACATCACCCAACACCCACCCCTCACTGCTGATTACTGATCAAACCTACTATGCTTTGCTTAATTTTGATTTGATTTCAATACATCATTGTTCATTTAAAGTGGTCCTGTGTGAACCTCCCTCCTTTTTAGTCAGCTTTAAAGTTTCAGTGTGTAGAATTCAGTGACATCTATTGAAGAAGTTGCATGTTGCAGCTGAATACTCCTCATCTCACTCGCCCCTTCCAAGCATGACAGAGAACATGGGGTAGCCTTCAGTTGACATAAATACTCAAAAGGTGTTTAGTTTGTCCACTTTGGACGACTGTTAAAAAACATGGCGGCCTCCAAGAAGACCCGCCCCTGCTGTAAATGTTAAGTATTTAAATACAAAGGGCCTATTCCAAAGAAGAGAAAACAACAATTCGTACAATTTAGATGAAACAAACTAGTGAAAACTTCACTAGGATTATTTTAGATTCAAATTCTGTCAAAAGATCCCTTTCACCGCTGTGTTTTGCATGTGTGAAAGGCCGACTACTGGTAAACTCTGTAGCCAAATGTCTAAAAACAGCTTTAAAAAATGTTGTGCATGAGGGTGACCTTCATGCACATGCACTGTTATACCTGCTACTGCCTTAGACTGAATTTGTTCTATGAGAAATGCTGCAAATTGTCAAATTTATTGTAATATAATTATTAAGTGATTCTTTTATATAAAAATGACTGATGGGACAGGGGCACTTCAGGGACCAATCATATATCAGCTGGGGCTAATCCCCCCTTGGCCCCGCCCAAGGATCCGCCCCTGAGTTTTTTTTGCCCCATGAGGAATCTGCTAACAGTTCTATTGTAATGTATCTAAAATTCTACACAATTTGGCCTATTTATATAATGGTGAACTCAGCCCCTTAAATCTTGTCAAATTTACGGAGGTTTCTGAAAAATCTTATTTAATTTATGACAACGTTGCCAAACGACTCACCTAATGCGTTGACCTGCAATGACAAGAACAGGTAACAACGACAGATTTATACTTTCTATCAGGATTCAAATTAAAATATAAACATGTTAATATACCTGTAGAGGATAAAGAGTATAATGATAGAATTACAGTGGGTATATTCAAAACATGCACTTGGTTATATTTCTGTCTTAAAGTATTCAATCCAGACTGAGAAGCATATTTACCTGATAGTAGATGTACGCAGCGCCGATCAGAATCAGACTCAATCTGGAAAACATTGTTACTCTGGGGGGAAAACATAACAAATGAGAATGACAATGAATTGCCTAATAAATCCACAAACACAATCACTCTTGATTGTTTTGTTCCGTGTGTTCTGATCATGTGTTCATGATTAAAGATGATGCATTTAATGCGGACATAAATAGGCCCTGTTTCCGTTTTTTTTAAGTGTGGGGAATTAGGGGTGCGTGAAACCAGTCAGGATGTAGAAGGGGCTGCATGGCCTAAAAAGTTTGGGAACTGCTGCTCTAGGGCACAAGTGTGGCTCTGTCCACCAGCACCACTTCCAGTAGTTGACATTTAGGCTAAAAACACAGTGTGAATGACGCCGTTTTGAGGCGAATATGAATGTTTGGGCTTGTGGACAGTTGGATAATGAGGAATTTTTGACCATCCTTACACATTACAGCTATACACCATTGTGAGAATAGAGCATAGAAAAGAGAATAGAACACATACTCTCTTCTCTACAAGCAATACCTAAGGTCAGGTTATAGATAAAGGGCCAACCAAGAGTACATTGTAGTAACTATGCTCACGGACTTGTATGATTTCCAATCAAATATGGCTTAAAAATTGTAATGACAAACATTGCAATACAATAAATACTTAACACTAAGGCTTGTTGTCACTGAAGTGGTATAGATTTGTTGTTTACTGTCTCAACACCCTCTGATCTATATTTATTTTGATATATATATTTTTTTATGCTCTTATGAGCGCCTTTCTGTGTTTCCTTACAAACTACGTAAAGCTCATATGCTGTAATAAGGGTTATTATTTGTATTGCTTTGCATTTGAGCTATGGACACAAACGAGGAGGAGGTGGTTTTCACTGCTAATTGTTCACTCCTGCCCACATATGGTTCAGGCCCGAATGAAGTGGTGCAGTCCATGCCCACCTCATTTTCATGGAGTTATTGAACAATGGACAACTTTTCCATTCAAATGACTGCAACATGAGTCATAGGTCTGTTACTTTTTGCCACTATTTAAAATTCACACATTGATTCAAATGTTGGGGGACAAACAAACCTGTACGAATGCAAAATATAGTCTAGAAGCTCATCAGACCGTCTGAAGTGATCCAGTAGAGGGCGATCACAGTCAACTGGACCGATTTCCTGCCCTCCTGTCCTATCAGTGAAGTCAGTCAGTAATATTATGTTGTTTTGCAACGAAAATGGAGGATGCTAAGCAAGCATAACCGTCCTGAGCAGGCAATCACACCAAAGCATCTGAGTAGAGGTGTCTTGAAGTGTTGTTGTTGTGTTCTACACTGTGCATGGTAAAGTAGGCTGAGGCTGGTTGTTAACCATGCAACTGCCTTACTTTTCAATGGCAACAAATCTGCAGGCTCACCTGTTAACTTTCCACCCAAGCGGGACAGCGGAGGAGTCGAGCCACAGACGAGCGTTCAACCCCGTCTGGTGAATGAATATACACTTGGATGTTTGTATGTACACAAATACATACAGGGTCATCCCATGTCCCTTAAAATTATGGGAAATATCAAACATAATAATTCACTATTTAAAGCTTTTATTTTTATTTTCCACTCTTATTTACTCACTTTACTGTATTTCATTTAATTACAAATTACGTCAGTTTTCAATTTCCAGGGCCAATAGATTTTCTCAGCCCTAGAAAAACTTTTTTCAGAACCAGCTCTCTATTTAAAATGAATCACTAAATTAATCTAAATCTGCAAAGACGGTAACTAAGTCTATTCTCCAATAAAGGTTACCTCAGTCTGATCACTTAAACTGCTAAGTTCTCTGTTGTTTGGCCGCTGGAACAAAGCTAGTATGCAAATTTTTTCGCTTTGTCAGGAAAAGGATTTCGGTTTTGACTTGACCACAAGGGTGAGGGTTTTACAGGCAGAAACTAGAATGACCCATAGACCCGGCATGGCCCAACAGTCCCCCTAAATTCAGTCAAGTTCCACCGAATTGCACACACTCAGATCCATAAATGCGCCTATTTTTTTCCCCGCATCACGAACCATGAA
Organism: Limanda limanda; assembly: GCF_963576545.1. Classification (NCBI taxonomy): domain Eukaryota; kingdom Metazoa; phylum Chordata; class Actinopteri; order Pleuronectiformes; family Pleuronectidae; genus Limanda; species Limanda limanda. Next base: position 18,856,304 of record NC_083653.1, read on the forward strand.
TTATTCCCTCGGAAAAGAGTATAAAAAGTTGAAAAACACCCTCTTGCAATGTTAATGAAAGAAAAAAAGCCTGAATCTCCCCCCTGATTAAAATCTGCACCAACTGTCTTGGCTTCTTCCTTGACCCATAAGCCCTTTTCTCATGGAAATCATGTATTATGTGTAAAATTGCTTACAAACAAACAAATGGACAGGTAAACATAACCTCTTTAGCGGAGGTAACAAAAATGGGGATGACAGGAATTAAGGAGATGGTTGTTAAAAAACGTTTTTAAATCCTTCCTGACATGACTTCATGGTGTTGCATTAGTACCTTAATTCTCTCAAGGTCAAATAATGAATAGGTTCTGTTCAGATCGAAACTGTCACAAAGATAAAAACACAGAGATGAAAAGCTCTTACCTTGGCTTTACACAGAAGATGAACACATATGTGCTGAAATTAGCAAACAAAAATCCAACTGTGCTTCATGGCAAACAGGTGCACACCAATATTAGAGTGAAGGTAAGTGCGCACATAGATCAGAGGGGCTGGGTTAGACTGGACAGTGTGTGTGCATGTGTGCCTGTTTTTGGGTGGGGCTATGTTATGGGAAAGAATGATTTCCAGGCTTTGTGGTCAAAGACCATTTGCATTGTTGGCATGTCTCCACGTCAGCTGGAGCAGTCAGCACATGCAGAGAGCCTCTTAATTTCCATGGATATATGTATAATCAAATCGAGTGCTCTGCACCGGGCTGTCAGACAGTAGATGCCTGTCCCATGTAGCCAGTCCTGTTCAGTGCTGACCCCACAGGATGAGGAACCTTCACCATCACGATAAACTCACTAAAGATTTTCTGATTTGCAGCCATTACAGGATCACTTGAAAATGTAAAAATATAATGACAGACCTGCTTCTGCAATGTTTTTCCTTTCAATACATTTTGATAATACTTGGTTTTCATCTTGTCATTATGACTTTTAATAGTTTAAGCATAGGGTTGCAACATACAACCCCAAATCAGAAAAAGCTGGGAGGGTATGTTACACTTAAAATTAAAAGCATATTATGTGATGTTTGACCTCATGAATTGTATTGTTTTTTCAAAATTAACACTTGTTTAAATTTTGATTCTTGTAACATATTTCTAAAAAAATTGGGACAGTAAAGCATCTACCCCTTTGTAATGTTGCCATTCCTTTTAACAACACTTTAAAGACGTTTAAGGACCGTAGAGGAGGACATATCCAAATCCCTTCCTATCCTTCTTTGAGGAACACTGTTTTTTAAAAATGTCAACTATTTTCTCACACATTTGTTGGCAAACTGGCTATCCTAGGCCCATCTTTGCTTCTAAAGAGCTAGGCCTTTCCTGGATGCTGCTTTTGTACCAAATCATGATTACAATCACCTGTTGACATCACCTATTTCAAATCACTTCATTTTTTAATCATTGTACCACGTTACTTGCTCTAAAGTGCCCTTGTCCCAACTTTTATGGGAATGTGTTGCAGGCTTGAATGGCAGAAATGGATATATATTTAAAAATAAAATGAAGTTATCTTATCTTATGTTCATACTGTCTGCTATTCAATACAAGTCAAATTAAATGTAGAAATCACTGCTTTTTTTTTTACTAACTTTCGATATCATCCCAACTTTTTCTGAGTTGGGGTTGTAAAATGTGAAAGGGAGTGAGTCTAAATGTACTGTAAGATCAGTGGTGTAAAGTAACTAAATATTTGTACTGTACTTGAATATAATTTAGAGGTACATGAACTTCACATGACAAATTAGATTTCATGTAAAGCTATACTTTACAAAGATTCAAATTCAAAGATCTTTATTTTCATTATGTTCAGGTAAAATAAAATCGTATAAGGCTTCTCTCACAAATCTATAGTGTACAAATATAGAGAAATATAAGCATGAAAAATAGCAGCATATAACGTTATACAGAAGATAGAATAGTAATAGTGGTAAAAGTACAAGCATGATTACAAGCATGATTTTAAGTTGCAGTCCCTGTGTGGGCTGTGCATTGTGTGTTATTTTCAATCCATAATGTTTGTCACAGTGCTTGATGTGTTTGTTATGAGCGTTCCACAAAAACAGAAAGCAAGAAGAGAAGAGAGGCGAGCCGCTGCGTCTGTATATGCTTTTACGCAAAATAATGTAATTTAAATTGTGGTCTTGCTATTTTTAGTTTAGCAAAAGAGAACCACTGTTCACGAAATATCATAAAGAAAGTATTGAACAGTGTGGGGTTGTTGCAGCAACTTAAGTACAATGATGTGAAAAATGTATTAATCTCTGACAAACATAATTTCTCATGACTTCTCCTCTCATTTTAGCCATGCAACACAGAGGATCCAGTGTATGGAGAGCTGAGAAAAGAAACTTTGCAGAGACACAAAGATGATGTAATGATCCTTGTTTTGGCCTCTGCTACAGTCAGTTGTGTCTGTAAGTGTTTTTTTAGTTTATTCCCACTGTAAACTGTTAAATAATTCAACAATTCTTATGACATTTTAAAGCAGCCCCCATTAAGAAGTTACATTTCAAGACTGACTACTGTGTCAGGCTTATACCTAAAAAAGTAGATAATAGTTGCATTCTGAGCACAGTAACAATTCCTATGTGTAATTGTTGCTCTTCTTTGTTAATCCTGTTGGGAAAATTGACAATAACAGGCTATGCACATGACTCCACAGGCTCATTAGATTAGGTCTTTGTTTATTTTGAACATCTTACAACATAAAACACATATGTAGGTAAGAAAAAGGGGCACTGTAAGTGAATACTTATGAAGCGCTACCCCCTTTCTTCATATTTCTTGAAAACATTTTGTGAAATGCCACAATATTCCCACTTTCATCATAAACAGCTCAAACTCAATTACCAAAAATAAACATTCATGACACAGCGGGGGTAGATAAACAAAATGTAGGCAAATCAAGTTTTTTACATATCCTATTCTGTCTAACTGTGCTACTTCCCCTTCACAATTAAATTCAAATTTAGAACTTGTTGGACATGTTTTCATATTGCCATCACAGCGGTTCCATAGAGTAACACCCTAAGTTGCAATACTATGATTTTAAGTATTTGTCCTCACGTATTGTTTCTTTAACATATAAATTCTTCTAAATTTTTGTCTTTTATTTGCTGTGCAATAATGCTTTAAAAGTGATACCATAAAATGGTGTGCCTTTCGGCATTTAATACATTTGGTTATCAAAATAAAATATAAATATTAAAAATATTAATATTAAATCATAACTTTAATTGGTTAATGTGACCTCGGGTACCACCCTTCAAGGGTGTTTATGTAAGTCAGAGTGCTTCCCAAAATGGTGGCTTGACAAAAGGTCACTCCTTCCTCAGCATGCTTTCAAAATGGTCACTGGCTCCCCCTCTAGTTAACGGCCCCCCTTCCTTCAGAAGTTGTTTTACGACCGATAGCGGGAGAAGATTTAATGAGGTGAAGACTATGCGTTTTGTCTGTGTAGATGTTAAGTCAGAGGATGAAAGAGTCAGAGAGATATGCAAAGAAGCCTATGAAGAGCATAACTAACATTAACTTTGAAATAACTTGTAACCACAATATCACAATACAAATCAAACTTATAAACGCCACCCAGAATCGAATAAACCCCCCCCCCTCCCCATCTCTTTTTATCTTTATGACTGCTTGTGTGTCTGTAGTGGATGGGCAGAAGGGGGCATTTAATAATGTGATTGGTAAAATTGGTAAAATTAAAAGTCCAGTACAATAGAAGGGGAATACAAACTATGGGATGCACACTTTATCATTTATATCATATAAAATATGTCATCAATATCTTTTAAAATCATTTTTCATTGTGTTTCCTGGCGCGATATGCTTGCGTCAAGCGCAAACAAAAATAGACTCGACGCCGAAACGATCGCCGCAAGGCGCGAGGCAGCCTTTGCGCAGGGGGGGGTTCAGCCTCCGGTGGGGCCGGCACAGAGGTGGGAGTGGATGGGAGCCGGACATCCAGCTTGCCTGCCGCATCGGCGGAGAGAGTTTAAACTGCTGCTGCTCCACTGACTATAACAACGCCGCAATCATACACCTAAAAAATGCAATACAATGTGGAAGTATTCCAAGTATTCAGAATACGTTACTCAGATTAGTTAATGTAATGGAATACGTTACAGATTACATTTTTGGGCATGTATTCTGTAACGGAATACGTTTTGAAAGTATCCTTCCCAACACTGGCTATAAGTTGCACCCTTGCTCTCTTTGGATGGGAAGAGAAGATGTGAGCTGGAGCAGCCAGGCTTTCCCCTCGGCAATGCAGGAGAAGAGGCTGGCAGCCTGCTTCCTTTGAAGGATTGTAGAAGAGAGAGAAAGTCAGGGGAGACCTTGCCTTATATTGGCCCGGTGACCTCACAGGTCATGGTACTATTTAGGTTGCTAAGCAAGATTCAAATTATACAAATTATTCATATTACAATGACAGTACAATATGAATAACGTGTGCTCTTCACTAGGTTTAGGGAGAAAACAGAACAATTTGACATTGTAAATTGCAAGATAAGATGCATAGAGAGTGGCATGTACAGTGATAAGGTCACAAGAGGTTTGTTCACTCATTGGATCCTGCTCAATATAGTACTCAGTCTTATCAGTTAGACTTAACAATTTAAAACTTCTCAGGTTTTTCTGCAGAAGGGTGTCATCATTTTCAAAATCTCAAAATTCAACTGACTGTATTATTCTTTCTGTGATAATATGCTAAGGTCGTAACATGTTTTGTATGGACTACATTATTGGGGAATGAAAGGTAGTCCATCCAAACCTATTTACAAAGTTGGCAGTGGTATATAAGTTTAATCAGAATTTAGGTTTTGGAGTTTGCTGCTGTTGCTAACAAAACAGTTTGCCTAGTAACTGCAAAAAACTTAATGCTGACTGGTAAACTGTGTTGGTTATGGCCGTGAGGAGCGTGCTCTGGATCGCCTGTGTCGTGGCTCAGGGCTGTAACGCTCTGCGGAGCCAGACTCTTAGTGGACTTCAGAGGCGCTGTCATTTTGTGCTCTTTCATAACCATATTTTGAACTGTACTCAGAGATGTTGTCGTCATCTTCTCAGCTTCTACTGTGGGAATGCCTATCTCTGGGAAGGTGGTGGACATGGCGGATACGCTCTGTGTCCCCACGCTTCCTGTTGTCACCCCCCTTCGTTTTGTTGTGAGGGGGGCGTTTTGAGGCTGTGGATGAATTTGACACCTTGGTGTTTGGTCTGACAGGCTCGGTTGCACCAACTGTAGTCTTCTTTCCCTGAAATTAAACATGCCTCAAACGTCTGAAATAATCCTTGGAATTTCAACGACGTGAATGTTTTATTTGGGATGCTGTAACAATGGCTGTTATCTCATCAGCAGTTGAGGAGAATTCCTCGACTAGTGCTTGACAAAGCACTGTGTAGTTACTTGTGACACTGGAAGGAAGTGACTGAATAAACTTGCGAACAGCTGTAGAGCAACTGTGAGGTCCGGGCACATGCACCACCTGCTTAAAGGGACTCTTACCTTTGTTGCATTTTTACACTTTTTTTGGATAAGGTTAAATTGGTATTAATAAGGTAATGACACTCTAAAATGCAAGACAGACCCACCAGGAGTAAAAACAAACAATTATTTCACTCTCATAATATTTAGTGAAAACTTCAACCAATAAAATTCTTCGGACCGAAGGACCTTATTGGCCGACAGACCTGTCTGTTTGCTGCATGGACATGCAGGTTTTCCGTCTGCTTAATTGTAAGTCTGCTTGTAAATAAAGTTTCTTCAAAAAAACACAGCGGATGGGAACGAGGGGGTGGGGCATTGGAGGAAGGCGGGATGATTTGAATGTGCTGTAATTCTCAAATGCAACAAAGGTAAGAGTCCCTTTAAGGTCTCTCTGGTTGAGGGGGAGGTGCTAAAACATTATTGAATGTTGAAGTCCCCCCTTGGGAGAGTTGTGCTCGGAAAAATGTGTTATTCATCAGTGGATGAGAAGTATATGAGGCATAATGTGTTCTTGAGGATAAACTACATATGTCATCAATGTTAGTGTCAGAGTCAGAGAGATGGGAAGTTAGGAATCTGTTACCTCTTCCTGTCAGTGGAGGATCTTAAGGTGACTTAATTCCCAAAGACTTCGGGTTCGATGGGATTCTGTCTCCTCTTGGGAGTGAAGAGGGAGTTAACCATACACTATCGGAGGAGTGTGAATCGGAATAACCAGAATCACATTGGTTCAAAAACTGACGCGAGGCCGCGCCTTCTAATCTAAGTTTTAACATTTCCCCCTTGTGTGAGATCTGACTCTACTGAGCAGGCACGTGCACCAGACATGGGGGACTCGAGTCACATGACTTGACTCGAGTCAGACTCGAGTCGCAAATTTGAGGACTTGAGACTTGCTTGAATTACACTGATAAAAGACTCGACTTGACTTAGACTTGGTCTTCATGACTTGAGACTTGACTTAGACTTGAGACAGATGACTCGAAATGACTCGACTTTTTAAAAGTTAGATTAAGTTAGAAATTATGTTTTATTTATATATTTAGCCTATATATTTATTATTTTATTTTGAAAAATGATCGGGTGATTTTACAGTGCAATGAATGTACGCATCTCGGGTGATCGCGCGCTGCACGGACAAACTGCCGCTGCGTGAGCAGGTCAACACAGGAGCAGCAGTCATGGAGGCGGCAAGACCAAAAATGATTAAATTTGGGTTCAACGATTACATTGTCGATGAGAATAAGAAAAAGAGGACAGCGGTATGCAAGGTCTGCAGCTCAAAAATCAGTGACACGATCGCCACCACATCCAACTTCATCACTACAAAACCCACAAAAAAAGGTAAGCTACGTGACTGTGTCTTTTAGCTAGCTGTACGGCTGTTACAAAGCTAACGTTTGCTAACACTTAGGCCTACATATCTTAAATTGACCGTGGCTAGAAGGCTATCTATAACCTAATGTCTTCTCAATAAAATGCGCAGTAAAAGTGTCTTTAGCTAACTTATTGGCTGGTCAAATGGGTCAGACGTTAACTAGAAAGGTAACGGTTGCTAACATGAATTCCAACACAGTAGTTTATTAAGCTAACATTATGAGCAAGTCAGTGCATATTTATGCACGCTGATTAACGGCCGCGACTCGTGGATTGCCACTGCAGATTAACGTGTCACTTCAAGTTTTTGAGAGAGAGAGAGAGAGAGAGAGAGCGAGTGTGTGTGAGTGTGTGAGTGAGTGTGTGTGTGTGTGTGTGAGAGCGAGAGTTTGAGAAAAACTATGAGTGAAGAGAGTGTATTTCTATGTGTTTGATTGATGGTTGTGTAACACTGATATTGAAAATCCTGTATGCCAGGGAATTTAAGGGAATTTGGTTTGATAGATTTGAGGCTCTATTTTATTTTCTGTCTTATACGCCGGGTTTATACCTGGCGCTTACGCGACGCATAAGCGTCGCGTAAGCGCAGCGCACTAGCGCGCCGGCGCTGGGCTGAACACACAGGACGCTGAAGCCTCGCGTAAGCGCCGCGTAGATCCCTAGTGCGCAGGCGCCAGGCTGGTCACAACAAACACGCTTTTCTCCGCGGCGGTCATCCTGCGATTCCTCTCCGTGATCACAGATGCAGCTGATATTTGTCATTAACTGCAACGGCGTCCCAGCATTTGTCCTTTTTAATGTTGTCTTTATATAACATGTGCCGAGGATCATACACCTCACTGTACTTCTCCATATCAATTATTAATTTAATGTCATCCTTCTTCAAGAACTTCTCCGCTGTTTGCTCCGTTCAATGTCGGGTGTCGAGGGTAAATTACGTATTCTCCACTCAAGCCTATGGGGAGAGTACGTAGACACACACACACTCCCCCCCCCCCCCTCTCTCTTTTTATCTTTATGACTGCTTGTGTGGCTGTAGTGGGGGGGCAGAGGGGGACATTTAATAATGTGATCGGTAAAATAGGTAAAATTAAAACTCCAGGACAACAGAAGGGGAATACAAACTATGGGATGCATATTTGATCATTTATATCATATAAAATATGTCATCAATATCGTTTAAAATCATTTTTCAGTGTGTTTCCTGCAGCGATACGCTTGCGTCAAGCGCAAAAAATAGACCCGACGCCGAAACAATCGCTGCACTGCGCGAGGCTGCCTTGGCGCAGCACTGCACTTCAGCGTCCTGTGCGACCGGCACAAGGGATTAACATGAGAGTGGATGGGAGTCAGCTGTTATTTAAAGCATGGCGCTGCGCTTACGCGACGCTTACGCGTCGCTTCAGCGCCCGGTGTAAACCCGGCGTTATTTAAAGCCTTTTCACTCTTACATTTATTTATTTTTTAATATGTAATACAAGCAGATGAAGTTATTAACACATTATTACCTTACAGTGTAAAGAAAGAAAGAGGAGTGGAGAATATATATATATATATATATGAATATTATACATTTATCCTAAAGTCAATATTTCTCTCGGGAAATTTAACTCACATTTTAATTTGACTTGTCATAAGCCCTATAAAAACTGCATCCCACATTGCATATTAACAGATTTTGTTTAAATGTATGAACATTTCAGTGCATTTTAAAAGAGCCAATTCACAGAAATTGAACAGACTGATAGAGTCCTAGCTATATGGTCAGCAGTTCCAGGATAACAAGTAATCTTATTTGATTCTTGCATTCATAGAACTAAACTAATGATTTACTATGCAATGAATAATATATGAATCATAATGTGTAAATATATTCCTCTTTTCTTTTTACTGTCTACAGATATGAAGAGTACATCCATACCAAAGATACTTTGGATCTTAAACAGCCTTCAATCAACCAATTCATCGAATCAAGGAGTGTGCCACTATACAACTGCAACCATCCCCAGCAGAAAGCCATTACACACTCAATACTGTCGGACCTCATAATAAATTGCAACATGCCATTGTCCATCGTTGAACATCAAAGCTTTCATCAGTTTTTGTCAATAGTGGACAACAAGTACTCTCCAGTCAGTCGAAGAACAATTACTTCAAAGATTGACAGTCTGGTGGGAGATAGACAAAGTAAGCTAAAAAATGAACTAGCAAAGGCAGATAATGTGTCAGTGACTGTAGACATATGGTCAGACCGCAGGATGAGAGGCTTTCTTGGAGTCACAGGACATTGGATCAACATCGAAGATGACAGTCTTCAGTTAAAATCTCAGTTGCTCGCATGCAACCGCTTCAGAGGTTCCCATACAGGGGAAAGAATTTGTGAAGAATTTGAGCAAATATGTGAAGAATATCAAATGAAGAAAAAGGTCGACCACATCATCTGTGACAACGCTGCAAACATGAAAAAGGCGTTCAGTACATGTTTTCCTGGACAGGAAGATGAAGATGACGACCATGATGATTTCAACATTTGGAACAACCTGACAGTGGAAGAGCAGGAGAGGTTTGAGAATGTATTGAGTGCAAAGTCCCAGACAAGACTTCAATGTTTTGCACATACCCTTCAATTGACTATAGGTGATGGCCTTAAAGACACTAAAATAATCAGTGCAGCTCTCTCCAAAGCTTCAAGGTTGAGCTCTTTGCTCCACACGAGCACCACTTTCAAAGACAAATTTGAGATGGAGTTTGGACAGCGTGGAATCCCTGCCTCTGTAACCACACGCTGGAATTCCACACTTAGGCAACTGAAATCAGTGCTTAACTGTGACCAACTGAAACTGTCTGCAGTTCTTGAAGATGCGGGACACAAAGAGACAGTATTCACAGCTAGAGAGTGGAGTCAGATAAGGGAACTGGTGGATGTTCTTCAACCCTTTGGAGAAGCCACGGATCTCACACAAGGAGAAAAAATTGTCACTATAAGTGCTGTGGTACCCTGCATCCTTTCTCTTAATCATCACTTGGAAAATCAAAAAGAGAGAGTGCACTACATGGGTGGTTTGATCAGATAGATAGAGCCCTAGTGGTGCTCAAGCACCAGCCCTTTTGCCCTGGATGAGAAAAGTGCCCCTTCTGCTGGAGTCCAATTTTTTCTTCATTCATCAATATTTAAGAATAAAAATTACTCTCTCTGTCATCAATTCCCCCCAATGTGTTTTGATGTCTGATGGGGCATTTATTTGTGTGAGAATTTCGCCGCGACATGCTCCGCGGCGCTCACAAACCCCGCTGGCCCCTCCCTCCTCCTCCTCCTCATGCAGCGCTGAGGGCCAAACGGCTGCAGCCACTTCTCCTCTAACACGCAGAATCAGACAAACAGGTAATGACGCTGTGTGTGCAATCCCCGGACTTTGTTTGGTGATAAATTAACCACAACATAAGCGTAGCTGAAAACATTACGTCGCAACTGGTCCGACTTTTCCTTAAAAAATAAACTAACAAAAAACTGAAATCTGGGATTTCAAAGCCTTTACGCTGTTTACTGCCGTTTGTCATGTTTAATGAAGAGAGAGAGGGAGAGAGATACAGGCAGACAGACAGACAGGTAGGCAGGCAGGCAGACAGACAGACAGGCAGAGAATTTAAAGGCAGTTTTACTGTTCTACAAATTAGACAAGTTCACTAGTTTTGTTTCATTTAAAATTGCAATTATTGAAATGAACGGTAGGTCTTAAGTTGAGCTACGTGAGGTTTATATTGTGGTATATTATTAGTGTTGTGCTGCTTATACTTCAACTCTGTCAGAAAACAGTAAACAAAAATGTGTGTGTACTGTGTTGTCAGCTTTATAGAGATTATGTTAGTCACTCTTGATTATTATGCACAAAATGTATTTATCTCATTTACAAAATTTGCAGCATAATGCCAAGAAAAGACAGACTCCAAAAGCAGAAGGATAGGGAACTGCAGCAAGCAGCTCAGGGTAGCAGCTCTCTTTTATATTGGATCAGGCCATCAACTAGTAAAACAAATGAGGGAGAATCAGTAGGTTTTTATTTATTTATTATTATTATTTTTAATATCATAAACAATTTTGGCGATGGGTCCCCTTTTTTTTGGTTTGAGCACCTGCCCCCCCCAAAAAAAAGCATTTTGCGCTCTTAGGGCGTTTACCTCCTGTTCCATGGCTGCTTCGCTTAGACAGGCCAGGTTGATTTGCCTTTGGAAATTTAGAATCTATTTCTTTATTAAACTCAATGAAGTTCAACTTGCTGATGAATTCAGGATAGCCAGGGGTCAGGCTTGGTACTAGGGAAGAAACAAACTGTTCTACACAGGGGTTCTCCATTGTTGGGTCTGAAATTTAAGGATTATATTTACAAGTTTATAAAACAAAAAGCACTGTGGTTGGCTTTGGTGAGGCAATGCCAGACAGATTTTATCGTACACTCGCCTTACCAAAACTATGGTGAGTAAAACAGTTCACAAAACTTTTAATCACACTAACTGATATGCAGGGCAGCAACAGTTAGGGATTCTATAAATTCACGGGGCTGGAAGCAAGCTGTGGCTCTTTCTCAGGTTCTCTTATCCAAATTTGGATGATATGCTTGGCAGTAACAGCCAGGTACAAGATCTGATACATAGGGCCGGTGGCACGCTATGTCTGAATTCAAAAGCATTTAACAGTTACAGGAAATTTCGCAGCTTGACCAGTTAACATTGAGTATGTGATATTCAAATGTTAAAAGAAATTATTATAATTTCAACAAAGAACATTCAACTACAATTATTGGCAACGATAGCAATCTTTTAGCGTAACACTATGAGGACTTGAAATTGTAGTTATTAATAATTAAATATTAATAAACATTTAATTTATGAGTAAATTAAATTCCACCACAATGCACTTGTTTGTAAATACGGTTGAATGTTTACTCCGGTGGCAGACTAGTGGAATTGAATTCAAACCTTTAGCTTGACTGCAAATTCCAAATTCAGTAATTTCTGGCGTTGGCCAAAAATGAAAAACACATTAATATTACATAGTCATGAATTTTTGCCAGCTGTATTCTGCCTCACACGGGGAATCATAAATGTTGTGCAATAACGCTTTAAAAGTGATACCATAAAATGGTGTGCCTTTCGGCATTCAATAAATTTGGTTGTCAAAATAAAATATAAAATATTTGAAATATTAACTTTAAATCATAACTTTAATTGGTTAAAGTTACCTCGGGGCACCACCCTTCCAAGGAAGGGAAAAGATAGCCAATTTATTGATTGAGTCTCATAAAAGTACTAACTACAAATTTGGAACTCTGATTAACAATTAAATTAATAACTATAATCAAATTTACCATTTAGATAGTTAGCTAAGTTGAAGGATATGGAGTTCTGGGAGCGCACGCACACATGCCCGCTTCTGGTATTTAATGATGGCCTGATACGATGAGGATTTAAAAAATGAACATGACCTTCACTCACGTTCATTGTTACGTTCATGTTAATAATATGATTCGTTAAGTTCAACGTTCGCATAAAATAGGCACAACACTGTACTGTACAGCCACTGGAGAGGGGCTGAAGAGCCGCAAGCAGCTCCAGAGCCACGGGTGGCCGACCCCTGTGTGGAACCGAATTTGTATGATGTATTGGTGGTTTTTGTCTCCTGTGGCAACAGTGTACATCACTTTTAGGAGTCCTCTGGAAACACTTCCGATGTCGTTTTCTCTATTTGCTGTGCTTTTCTGTATTTGCTGCGCATTTCTGTATTTGCTGCGGGTTTCTGTAATGTGTTGTGTTGTGAAAATGATGAAGATGTTTTCTTACTTTGCTTGTGTTTTGTGCACTTGCATGCGTTTTCTTAAGTTGCTGTGCGTTGAGCTCTCAGGGTCACCTTAAAAAGGCTTCTTCAGTTCTAAGGTTTCAGAGCAAATCAAAGTAAGCAGGTCGTATTATTAAAATCTTACTGTACTTTATCACTGGTCTTCACCTGTGGACACAGACAGCAGGGAATTTCCCCTCTTAATGTTTGGTTCAGCTCCATCTCCATATGTCAAATGACAAATCTCTAGTCAACTTAATGTAGATGATGCAGATTCAACTGGAGAGCAAAGACAAGGGACACTGAATATTGGACTTTAAGAAACATAACTACAAATCAATTCAAATGTTGCTTGTATGCTCAATGTCAACCGATACTAAGATATATTTAATGAGACAACTCCTACTTGAATATGTCTGCAACCAATCTTGAAATACAGGCCATCGACAAGGGACCTACATGGGTAAGGTGACTACATATCAATGTTTATTATATTATATCATATTATATCATACCTTGCTTTACTGCTCACGAGTGCCATCAAAATCTGTTTTAGTTTCTTTAAAATGCCTTGCGAACCCTACAGTAGCTTGTGTTGTGTTTTTTCATATGAAAATATAATTCCTTAATTAAATAAAATTGTATCTGTATAAAATATATATTGAATGAATTTGTCAATATGAATAACCGCTTCTATATACACAAAGTAACTTGATCCATCGTTCATTTACAAATTTTAAGGTGCTGCTCATTGTGAACAATTCAAATCTTGAATTCTCGCTCACCCTCACATCTAGTTTTAACAACAAATATGTAAATTGAAAAGAAGTGCAGTTTTCTTGCGAGATCCAATTTGATGTTGAGGTGAACCTTTTTTTCTCACCTTGTTTCTTCTGAGACTCCGATGCTCGCTGGAACAAGCCAACCAATGCTTCAGGGGCTCAGTGGGATGCCAGCTGCAGTTGCTACCGCAGCCAAGACTTTGGCTGGAGCATGTTTATGTCTCATAATCATCTGCACAGAAGGAGCTTCCTCAAGACATTGACCTCATCATTACTGCTGATTTCAATGGTGAGTATGTCAAATAGCAGCTCTTTTATATATATATAAATATATATATTTACCAGTAGAATCTCTCTATATATATATATCGAGAGAGAGAGAGAGATGTATGTGATACACAGTCTGAAAAGGTAATTTTTTCCCACAAATTCTACTAGTAAATACTGGCAAAAAATTCACATAACTCAGAAATCAATTTTGTAATTACCAATTGAAATCTTGCCAAACAGTTTGTATATTTTTTTTTTTATTATTTAGCATCATTATTAACCTGTTGTTTTGATAGATTTGCATATCGCCATGCGATATGCTGGCAACCTTTCCAGGGTGTACTTTGCCTCTTAGTCAATATCAGTTCAGATAATGGATGGATGGATTGAAAGATATTTACTCTACGAACAATTAAATGTAGCATTTTAAGGCATTTCTCGGACCAAACCTGGAAATGTTATATCCTTATGTATTCTTCATGATTATCTTTCTTGACGTTTAACTAAGAGAGGGATGCTAATGCAGAGCAGGAGCCGGGAGGTGGTTTGAGAAGAATCTTAAAACTACGACTAGAATCATGTGAAACAGCTTTTGATGCCAGATCAAATTCCAAGCATTCAAAACAAGCTGGTATTCCAGTTGTTTGCACTGAGGTGTCAATAACCGTAGTCCTTTCTAGGTAGATAGTCAACCTCTTTACCACGGCACCCGAGAAAAGATCTGACAGGCTGAAACTGTTCTACATCAGCGGAAGCTTCCATCTAGGAATTTACCCTATTATAGTTTCACTCTTACTTATTTAAGCTGATGCCAGAAGACACGCCTGGCTTTTAACTGCCTTCATCTTAACGTCTACCCTACCTTCACTGGAATAGTATTATACTGAGGGGCCCTATGAGTAAAATAATATTTCCAGCCACGCCCATTCACGGCAGCTCTCCTCTCATGATCAGTGCACTTGGTAGTGCTTGGAAAGTAATTAGTGGCTTTGTAAGCCCCAAGAATCTGTTGTAATATTTGACTAGAGTCAAATTTAAGAACCAGTAAGTTGTTGTAAAACATACAACATCCCAATTTACTGTCACTCTGAAAGCATAGATCTAATGTCCACAACTTCTTAATTAAATCTGAATTTCTTATTTATTACATGCAATTATCAAAAAGTACATTTTGAATGAAAAGAGTAATAAGTAAAAATAATAAAAAGTGTAAAAATTAAGATTAATAACAGAGTAATAAGTAATAACTCATAAAAGAAGTAAAAGACAAAATGTATTAAAATGAGAAAAAAAATTAAAAAGTGTAATAAGAGAGTAAAAAATAAAGATTCACACAAAAAGTAAAACATACCAATTAATAAAAAAAGTGAATGTGATTATATATATATATACTGCCGCTTTCAGAGACCTTATCTAAATTTAGTGAGAAGGAATGAATGCCACTTTATCCAAAACTCGTTTCCCACCAGAAACTTGAATTTTGTTTAAAATTCAAAACTCATTACAAAGTCTAAAAATGTTCTTTAAAAAGTCAGTCTTTTAATGGCAAATTGGTCGCAGTGTTTCTTCAGAATCCAATTGCAATCTTCAGCTGGTTGGCTATTTCACTATTTTAAGTGTCTTCTCCTTAGTGCATATTTTCCAAGTTGAATATTTCTTCTGTGGAAACTTTGTCTCAGTTGAGAAGTGTCCGTTTTTCCCGTTCTTTTGATTATAGGCTGAGGAGGGGTCTTTGTCTCGTTCTGTGTGAAGGAGCCATAGAATAACCGACCAACACCCTTCTCACGTCTTTTTATATTCTCCTGAACTCTAAAGCTTACAAACTCATCATTATACAATGACACACTACCAATAGAAATGGCCAGTCCTGGGCCATGAACTTATATAGTATAAATCTAAGAACTTCCAACATTTTCTATCATATAATTAAGTGTTGTGTCATGTTGCAAACATCTTGTCACATTTCTGTGTGGCTGCACCAGCTTCACACAGCATGTAATCTTCCATCGAGCTTCTCATCCTGCACTTCATGGTTGAACACAAACCCATTACTTCTTCAACATTCATAATGCTTTCAACACAGTCGAAGAATGTTCAACTTAAAACCTTTATTCTTAAGAAAAGAAACACATACGAAAAGGAAAAAAAAAGTATTTTAAAAGTTATTGAAAAATATCCAACATCTACCCCAAAACTAAAAATGATTCTGATTACATATCCAACTTTTTCATCTCTAACATGATACGTTACTGTGTTAAACGCATGCTACTTTAAACATTATAGAGGTTATATAGGCAAACCAGAGAAGTAATTCTACATGTTACTTTATGCTCTTAGCTCATATTTCATCAGTGAGATCTCGAGTATTCTTGACATGATCTAACCTATAAAATAAATCAAGTGAGCAAGTTTTAAATTGTCAGACTGTCCCATAAAACTCAATAATAAAAATGAATCAACCTACTCTTGCTAGCCTGGTGACACAGCATAGTGCATCAGGACTATAGCAAATACAAGCTTGGGACCTGCAATCATGTGAAACCTTCAGTTCTTAGCAACTTTTGTTTAATATCATTTTTTTAATGATTGAAACAGATGTGTGTGACTGCTGCTTTTCAGGTTTGCCACAACCCAGACCACCTACAACACTGGAAAAAGATGCGAGGAAGTGAAAACACACAGCGGCATTCTGGGAGCTCTGATTGGTGGTGCAGCCGGGACAGTAGTTCTGACAATAGCCATCGTCACCGTCATCAGGAGAGTTCAGTGAAACACTCTGTGGAGAACGAACTCGTCCACTGCATCAGTCAGCAGTGAAATCACACTAAATGTAAACTCAATATTGGGGGGAAATATGCAAATTTATCTCGGGCCTTTCTTTGATACGTCCCCATATTTTAAATAAAATTGTTCATTAAGACAGATCTAAAGGCTTTCCAAATATAGACCCTCCATCAGCACTTCTATGTCCTGAGTGTGGTTTATTTGTATGATAAAAGTAATCAAGTGTTTTCTGCTCCATTATTTCTGTTGTGAATAACGCAACACTGGAAATAACTATTTAAATCACACCTATTGTAACCGAAACCCTTTCTTTTCCTTGTCTTTATTCCTATGTCTTACTAGTTTTGAGATACATATGGTGGTTATTCAAACATAGCATACAGGCTATGTTATTCATGTCATATAATTTCAATCTACAGACTTTCCTTTTGAATAAAATTGTTTTAGCAATTTTTTTCTATGTGTATACAACATTTAAAAACACCATTATATCATACACCTTACTTAATAATGAAACCTGTTTTTAGGGGAAACATCTACACTATAATATACCACAAATTAAACTGTAACTCATTTTCTCTTCATGTACTATACATGTGAGTTGCTGTTTCTCTCGGCACCACCTGAAACACAGAAATTACATTTATTCTCAAATGATGTACTGAATATTTTTTGCTGAAAAGTGGCACAAAACTGATTTATTGTTATTTACACTGAATGAAAATATTTTCATCAGCAATGACAAACAAAGTTGAAATAATTAAAACTGATGGCCATAACAACCCTTTAGGATAGACATATTTGGAGTCCCATATGTTTATATATAAAGTAACATTGAAGATATTAAAAGAAAATTTGAGTCAAAAAGTCGAAATACTGTAGGGCTCCATCCCAAATTTCTGATCATTAAGCAGCTGTGGAAAATAGAATAAACTCTGTATTTTCACTGTTTGTTTCAACTGTTCTTCAACAAAATCACTGACTGGCTGCTTCACTTGAACACACCTTGCATTCGATATATCGATATATATAGCCCTCACCTAATTTGAATGCTTTTGTGATTCCTTAAACTTTCAAACTGAGGCCATTATCAGGTCAGAATTCCAACTGTCCAGTGCTTCATGATCAAATACCTAGAAACTACAGACATAAACAATTTTGTAACTCAATGCTAACACTATCAACTAAGATTGTAAAGATTGTTAAAAAAAAAATAATCCACGGACCAGTATAGTCATTGCAATCGTTAGCATATCAACATGCTGACAGCAATCCGCTGTACAGCCTAAGTAGATCTATTTGCCTGAAATTTTAAGTTTGCATCTCTGAAGATGGAGCGAATGCATCAACACATAAGGAGACAATAAATGACAACATAAGATTGACCTTTGTCCTTATCTTTCTTTTGTGTTTGAGGCTGAGGTTGAATTCTTCATGGTGTCATATTTTCCTTTATCCTGAAAGTAGAAGCCAAAAGAGAAATGATGCACATGTCTGTCATGTTGTGGTATAATTAGGAAAAGATGATCTTGGCACACCTACCATTCGCTTTAACAGTTCTTGACGCACCTGTTAATAATAAAACAAAAAACAAATCATTTTAATAACTGGAAGGGTTATTGGGTTCTACAATGCATTTTGTGTCTGACCCACCGACAGTGTTGTAGTCTTTGCATATTATAATAATACAATGAACATATTGAAACAGATGGAGCATGAACAGCAAAAGTAAAATGACAAAAACACCTTTGGCTCTGCAAATACCCCTGTTAACATCACGAAAAAGCCCTGTAGGAAAAAAAATATGTCAAAGTTACTGCACTTTTCACATTTCATAATAAGTAATGAATTTCTTCTCAAAGGGCAATACAAATTACAGCAGGAGGTTGTTTGACGTTTGTAAATGTGCCTTATATACTGGTCGAAACAGGAAGTAGATAACCCTGCAGCTGTCAGTTTTAGAAAATACTAAGAACAAGGAGCAACAATGGTAAAAAGTAGGAGCAGTGATTTCTTGGCTTGGACCTTCAACAAGGCGACACTGTTTCTGACACTATAGGTTAGCAATGTCTGTAATTCGTCATCCACGTTGTATTCACCATTCTAGGTCAGAACTAATTGTTTTATATGGGAGAGCAACGTTTTCTTATGTTACTGTTTTCTGGTCTCAAAAACTGTGGTGTAGTGTGGACATCAGGTTGTAAAACTAAAACACATTAGTGTGAATGTAGCCTCAGCATACCGCTCCGTTATAAATGTATGTTAACTAAACTGCACCTTCATACAGTCTTTATGTTAACAGTAAGCTATTCAAACTTTGAGCAGTCAGCTTTTGTGTGTGTTTGCAGAGAGGTACAATCCCAACCAAGGATGCAGTGATCAAACATGTCCTGTCTTTTCTTACCTGCATTGTAACCACAGTGCATCTCAAACTGTTTGTTATGTTTTATATTTAGTCTTAAACCAAAATAGCCTCAAGCAGAAATTAGGGGCAGTTTACAGGCATCTGGAATCTTCAATTCTTTCTAATGCTCCAACTCAAAATCCATATTCTGACCCAACTGACTCAAATTAGACTCTCAGACTCGACACAACTCCATCTGGAGCCACAAAAGTCAATCCCTGGTTACCTTTCATAAAAATGGTCCACTGTCTTCCATCGTCTGGAATAAATATCACTAAAAGTTTGGGAAAAGAGAGCACTGATGCCAGGTTGAGCATCGGACACAATACTCTGCAGGAGTTGCAGGACAGGCATTAAGTAAGAAAAGGAGGATCAAGGCACTGCTATTATCAACATTATGTTTGGTGTGTATGCTCTGTTCAAATTACCTGGAAGGAATTGAGGATGGTGAAACTGTATTCAAGAAAAGGGTATTCCTCGTCGTCCTTATCGAATATTTGCAGAAAGAAGCCAATAACCCATGTTACTCCAAAAACTGGTGTTAGAAAGACCACCACTTTAACGATGCTCTTTAATGTCTCCTTCTCATCCGACTTGCTGCCATCAGGGGCGGAGGACTTCAACAGAGTAAAAATGACAACCGCCATGGAAAAAAGATTTGTGAAAATAACAGTTCCCACAGGGAGAAGGAAAGCATACAATGAGCCCTTCAAGGTTCCATCAAAAACTAGCCAGCATGTGTCCTTGTTATAGTAGTCCTTCTCGTTGTATCTGCAATACACAAAGCTAAATCCCACAATGAGAACTGGGCAACCGTAGCCTACGATACTGGATAGGAACATGAAGACTCTTTTCCTTAGCGGGCTGAAGACAAAGATGAGCCGGTGGATGAGCATGACGCTCATGCACAGCATCCAGCTGAACATGGCCAAATAAAATAGGTGTTTGCATATGGTTAAAATTAAGCACCAGTGAGCACTGAGATTCTCAGGTGACATAGATGCCAAAAAACTGCAGTCAGCGAGCAAGAGGAACACGGCGATGTTCACCAGTGCTGTGTGACGGAAATATGAGAGATCAGTCTTGACTACAACAGACCACACGAGAGCCTCAATGATGAGGAGGATCACCAGAGAGCAGATGGACACTGCCAGGCCAACATAGGTAATGGTATCTAGGTCGACATTAGGTGTATCTGACTTGGACATGAGGACAGCGAATGAAGTCAGGTGGTTGCACTTGCAGAGTGTGTGATTACTATCACGTTCAACTCTGCAACCTGTGTCTGACCAGTCCGTTTTATTGGTGTCCCAGAAGACACAGTGTTGTCTTTGTGTGTCGTTCAGCTTCTTGATGGGGAAGTTCATTGTAATCTCGGTAGACGAACTGCCGTTCTTTGTGACTATTAGTAAAAGGTTATGCGGAACTGTTGATGTTGGTTTAAAACTGTTATTTAATTTATCCATCAGATTTCTCACACCAACAGTTTTGAACTGTCCGCCAGTCTCTGTGAGTTTAACAGTGGCATTAAACACAGAGATTGTACGGTCCCCGTTGGAGACTTTGAGGTCCAAGTTTGGTTTGGAGATATTCAAAGTGTTGATCACTTGGATGTTCTTCACCAGATTCTCCACACTCAAAAGGTATCGTGATGACATGTCATATTTGATAGATGAGTTGACCCCGGTCCAGTTGTTTGCCAATAAATTGCTGGCTGCTGTGAGAAAATCCTGAAAAATATCATTAAAGAAAACAAGTGAACAGGCACCTTTCAATCAGACGATGAATACATAAACATTATGTACAGTTTTGGAAGACTGTGAGTTTGTGAGCCATTTCAAACACAGTCTTTGAGCATAAAATGACATTTAAAAAAAAAAATTGGCAGACATTTTTTACAATGCTTTTTGTGGACTTGTCATGGAGATGGTCTACAAGCATTGGACACCAACACACTTATTAGTGTGGAAATTTGCTCATGTAATAACAGATGGTTGTGTAAATAGGCTGGGCTTGGCTTAACCTCTGTCTCTGTTCAAAGATGATTTTTGACATATGATTGGTTCGAGTCGAATATGAATGCCGGGGAAACTTAGATGACACCTCACGAGCAGTATGGAGGCATGTTATGTTTTTTCTGTTGTTTAATTACGTCTAAAGAAGCAGGCACAATTGATTACACTTGCATTGGATTCGGCTGAAATGCTCTTTACCCCTTTGAGTTTACATTTTTGTGAACTCAAACATTTAACCTGGGCCTCCATCAGAATATTGGTGAGTAGTTACGGTGTGAATTAAAATTTTTCCGTGAACTATCCCTCTAAGACAGGGGTGCCCACACTTTATAGGCTTTATAGCTACCCCCCCCCCCCCCCCAGAATACAGAGAAAGAGAGAGAGACCCCTTGATTGATACTCGAGACCCCCATAAAGCCTCAACAGCAAATTGACAATTAAGAGTCTCCAAACCTAACCAGAATACCTGGAGAAAACACATGCATGGTTGGCCTCAGCCATGCTGGGATTGGGATTGGTACCGGGAACCTTCTTTCACCACTTAGCCACCCTCATTTGTTAACACATGAATTTTGAACTGAGGTTTCACTGCATGAAAAGAAGCGTTTGTGTCAATCTGTGTTGTTGTTATTAAACTTTCTCAGTATTCCATTAAAACAGTCAACACTTTTATCCAAAGCGACTTACAATAAGTGCATTCAACTATAAGGTTACGAACACAGAACAGCGTGAATCATGTGTGTAAATTTACTAAACACCAGAAAAAATAAACTGGGCCTCAGTCACATACTCATCCCATATGAAGTAACCGCTGCTTTAATATGACAAGGAGAGTTGTGGAGATTTACTGTGAAAACCTCACGTCACCCGCTCGCGTCATCAGCTGATGGGCTCGTCCAATCACATCCTCGTAAACGCAGTGCAGCAGCATCGAGTCTTCCGCAGACATGAAACTCCGTCTTGTGTTAACTTTGTTCCGTACGAGTGACTCTGTCTTCGGGGTAAATAACTTGCTGAAGTCGACACAACGCTTTTCCCTGGAGAAGATGAGTGCGTGGGAAGCAGAGCCCGGCCCGGTGTGGACGAGTCGAGGCGGAGAAGACGGGCGCACAGTCCCTGAGTTAAGGTAAGAGCTAAGCTAGGAGACGCCATGCTAACCACTAAGCTAACTCCTACATCAGAAAGCATGTCCGCCACTTTGGGATAGCGAGAAAGTTGCTAAAATACGAATACAGCATCGAGTGCTTGAGCAGAACTAGTGCATGTGTAAATATGTATGAATTACTTAGATGTAACAGTTTGTTCTCGTTAAGTTTTTTCATCAACATGACTTTTCTCAGTATGTTTTTTCAGCAGCACCCCCCCCCCTCCACACACACACAAACAAAGAGGCGGCCACTGAAAGTCCGGATTTAAAGTGCAGAAAATTAAGCCATTGAATGAAAGTAACTGTTTATGAACTGTTTTGGTGTTTTTTTGCTGTGGATCTTCCAACGGTGATGCAGCGCGGCTATTTCCGTTTATTAATAATAAACTCATGTTACTCGTGTTGTTTTCCAGCTGCCTGTCCATGACGTAGTAAGACACACTATGAGCCAGTATGATCCGACCAGACCTTGCATCAGCATTGAGGAGTTCAGGAGTTGTCGGAGAAGAAAGAGGGTAAGGTTATATTCATTAAATAATTTTCCAGTTACACGTAAAGGTGTATGTTGTCATTGAACTGTGCTAATTTTACTGAATGTGTTTACAGCTGATTAAAGCGGGACAAATGACATGGATCCATCCTTCCACAGCCAGGAGCGCACCGACCTGTGTCCCACACTTCATATAAGACTGGAAGCTACACTGATCTCACAGCTACACACCACAGACGTCTACACACTGGAGAAGATTCAGACAGAGTCCCACAAAGAAGTCATGACCCAGAGGCTGCAGAGACACATTTCAAGCCTCACCTGAGTTTTTGCTGTATGTAAATAAAGCTTTGACTCCACATATACCTTGTTCACATTTGTTCCCTGTACAATATGTTCACCTATAACATCAAGCATCACATGAATGTTTAGTTTGAATTAACTGCAGTGCTTTTGGTAAAGGCTTACTAATAAATAATAATAAATATTAATATATACATTTTTATTATTAATATTGTGTGGGAGGGGCTTACCCCACGTGCGGAATGCTGTGACCCCATGTGTGAACTGCAATGACCCAGAAGGTGACCAATAGCAACACTTCTACCAGCCAATCACGAGTGACATTTAGTTTCAAGGGTCTGTGGTTTCCTCCAATGGTGAGTAGAGAGAGGTTCTTGCCAGCGGCTGGACTCCGATTCATATGCTAATTAGATCACACGTCGCGATCGGTCCGCGAGGTTCAGCGAGCCCCCCCGCGGCTCTCTCCTTTGTTCTCCATATCCCCCATAAGGTTCGCAAACGCCGCTTCCCTCAGCTTATTGCCACTGGCGAACGCCGAGGTAACGTCATGGAAACAGTAGGTAAATGCGGGGGGATTAGGCCTGTCCGAAGAGGTTCACTGTGACAATAATACTGCTTTTCGTCTAGTGTTTAAAACAACTATCACCATGACAACTGAGCCACTCCGTCTGCTGAGGACGGCAAAACGATGTGATTGAAAGTTTTGGGAAAAAACAGACCCCAGTTCTTTGTGTTGAGAATATTATGCAGCTCAATACTCTACATCAATTACAGTAAAAGTAGTAATGACCACCAGGGACTTACATCAAAGACTTCTTCCTTCAAGGGGATGTTTTTTGATCCAGTGGCCATTATATCTATTATGCTGATAGAAGCATTGATACCAGCAGGGTTGTTACTGGATTTAGATGTAGTGGTGTTCTTAAGTGCTTGAAAGATCGACATGGCTGCTTCCTGTGTAGCCCCTATGCCCGCCTTGAAGACCTAGAAAAAAAAAACTAAATACCTCAAAGTAACAGTCACAAGAACACAAACAACATCACCTTGACCCTAATGAACTAAATTCAATTAACATTTTTGAGCTAGACGTTGAGATTGGGGGCAGCTTTTATATATACTACATAGCCTTCCATGCAAAGTTGCACTACAAGGTTCTACCAATGAACTCAGAATACAGGAATGTATATGCATGTATATAAAGGAGGTAACCTGATAAACTGATCAGGGAACTAATAGGTCCTCTTGTGTGCATTCTGAGCAGTGATTGGTGCTTGGCATGTGTAACTTCATTAGACCATGGTAGAGAATGACTTTGGTATGGGGGGGTTAATGGCAGAGGATATCACGCATTGTTAAGCCTTATTAGGCAAGTTGTGATTCATGACTTTGGACTTATGGCTGTTTGTGCACAAAAGTCAAATAACTGCAATTTTTTTTTTAATGTATAAATAAGGTTCAAATATTAATATGTACATAATTCATTTTGACAAAACGTCAGGATCGTACTTTTCTGAGTTTAGGGAGTGCTACACGAGCTATAATGTAACACTTACCTCTGCTGCAGTTAGAACTTTCTTCAACTCATCGCTGATGCAGGAGGAGTACTCCATCTGCCACTCGGCCTCATCACCACAAGTACGAGACTTGTAACCAGTCTTGCCATTTTCACACTGATTAATCACTGTACTTCCATTTGGGGTATTTGGCCAAATCCCTTCACAAGTGCAAAACTTTCCCGACTCTAGAAAAAATGCAGCACACCATTTGATTGTTAAAGAAAGAAATATAAAACACTTACACATAATAATTTAACCTTATAAATAAATTACACCTAAGACAGTTTGAAATTCAATTAGGTGAAATCCAAAAAAGGTTTAATAATCATACCAGGAATTACTAGGATATCCACGCTTTCATTTTTCATCTGTCCTTTTTGGTTTTTAAAACTGACTTCCCATTTGTTTTCATTAATTTTCTTGCATGAGAAGAGAGGCTTGACAGAATAGACCAGGATATCTCCAGGAGCTGCAACGAAAAACAGATGGTAGTTTCAGGGCTCCATTTGTTGTTCTAGATTTTGCATGCATTTAAGTGCATGTCAGTGAATTACATCTGTGTTAATATCATCATGTATTTTGGAGCTGCAGCTCACAGAAGGAAATATATTGTAGGTTTGTCTTACCTATTTTGGGTTTGTCACTTAGCACCTTTCCCCACGAAACGTTGTAACTCTCCGTGCTATTTTGGATGGTGGCCGTCACATTCACAGTCAAGTTATTGTTACCGCTGCCTGAACAGTTTGCTACAGGTGGATCGATTATCATGGTAATCACTTCAGGCAGGAGTGACACTTTCAGCTCTGCCTTGGCTGTGTGTGTGACTGACCCAAAAGTGAATCGACACTCATATGTACCTGTGGAAAACATGTCGGTTAATTACCTTATACAGCTGAAAACAGAATGAATTAGACTTTTGGGTCTAAAAGATGACTTGGATAACCAAATTGTCTGTCATGCTTTTGCTCAAACCAAAATTTGAATCACTTTTTGCACAAGTATGTGCCAACACTTCAGTTTTTCGCTGATGAAACGTCATAATGTACACATGTATTTGTGACGGGCACACAAACACAGAAACCCCCTATTCAGACATGATTGAATGCAGCATCTGCTACTCAGAGATCTATATAAACTAAGTAAAACGGTGTAAAATACGGTATCTTTTACACAAAGTTTCAACCAGATGGTTGGCAGTTTGATCCCAACAAGAAGTGCCCTTGGGGATGCCGCGGAGGATTTAAAGAGACGTGGATTCACAGTGGGTCCGCTATCGTTAAGAAGATCCAAAGACATCACCGTGGAGTCCATCAACAAACTTCTACCGTGGAGTACAGCAGGGACTCAGCGAGCAGGGGACGCGCATAACCGTCAGGAGAGCGCACGCGAGAAGTTGAAGGTGTTTCGGAGGCCAGCCAGCCAGGATGCCATAATAATGGATGAGTAACTTTCTCCGCCCCTCCCTCATAGAGATATGTTAATCTATCTCCACCTGTAAGTTAATGGTTCTTAAGCAATCGATACCTTCATTTAATGTTACAATAAGCTAAAGAAGCTATACACATAAAGCCACAGTAAAGACTCATGTGGAACCTGTGACCTCCCTTAAATATAAGTTAGTATAGCAATGGTTCGATGCAGCTGACCTTCATAATAGGCCACCACTTTTTTTCAGTGTTTCTATTTTCTCATATTTTATTTCCTAAGTACTGCTGAGGGGCCCCACTTAGTGGCATTCCCCCTCAACCTAAAGAGGTTTCAAGAGAACCTCCGAACTGGAAGACCTGTTCTGTAAGTTTATCACATGTTCAGTGAATGTTATATCTTGTGTTGTTTGTGTTGTGAGGGCTTTGACTGAATTCCTAAAGGTACAAGAAAATATATTTATGGTGACTAATGTGAATGCAGTATTATAATATACAGTCTTGGAATGTGAATGGCATAAACAATCCCATCAAAAG
Organism: Limanda limanda; assembly: GCF_963576545.1. Classification (NCBI taxonomy): domain Eukaryota; kingdom Metazoa; phylum Chordata; class Actinopteri; order Pleuronectiformes; family Pleuronectidae; genus Limanda; species Limanda limanda. The sequence goes on from NC_083653.1 coordinate 18,882,751, forward strand.
GAGCAAAATAGTTGCAAAGTTGAAACGAGAAAAAATTAATATAGTTTTTCTGCAGGAAACGCATCTCTCTGCTATAGAACATGAGAAATTTAAGAAAATTGGATATAGAAATACCTTTTTCTCCTCACACAGGACAGGAAAGAAAAGGGGAGTAGCAATTCTTATTCCAAATTCTGTTTGTTTTGAATTGATCGCAGAACATAAAGACAAAGAGGGTAGATTTGTCCTAGTCAAGGGAAAAATAGAGCAGGAAGAAGTTACTTTGTGTAACGTGTATGCACCCCCTGGTAGCAACATCTCTTTCTTCAGGGAGGTATTTAACCTCATTGCTGCAGAAACATGTGGCACATGTATATGTGCAGGGGACTTTAATTTACTTCTTAATCCTAAATTGGACACAACAAATCGAGTGAGAAGAAAGAATCTCTTAGAAAAACAAATAAATAAAATTCTTCAAGATCTTGGACTAATCGATATTTGGAGACATTTACACAAACACGATAGTGATTTTACCTTTTACTCTGCAAGGCATAATATATACTCTAGAATCGATTATATCTTCATGTTTAGCAGAGATTTCCATAAGGTGAAATATTGCACAATTGGACAGAGAGATATTTCTGATCACTCAGGCTTAACTTTGAAACTTACTTTAGATAGAAATCCTAAAACTACTTTATGGAGGCTGAATTCTGGTTTATTAAATAGTAATTCATTTAAAACCGAAATGGCCAAGGAAGTAGAAACTTATTTAGAATATAATGATAATGGAGAAGTCAGTCCTGCAATTCTATGGGATGCAGCAAAAGCATTTCTTAGAGGAAAAATCATAGCTAAGAGTGCTAGGCTAAAAAAGATCAGAGATAAAAAGCTGTCAGACTTGCAGAAGAAATTAAAAAATCTTGAGCTACTTCATACTACTAACAACGACCCCTCTTTACGTGAGCAAATGAGGCCTGTTAAGCAGGAGATAGACAAAATTCTTAGTGAGGAAATTGAAAAAAAAATGAAATTCCTAAGACAGCGATATTATGAGGCAGGGCCTAAAGCGTCTAAAATACTTGCATGGAGAATTAGAAAACAGCAAGCAGAAAACTCAATTCACAAAATTAGGGATCCTATCACAAATAAGGTAGCTACTAAATTAGAGGAAATTCAGAGTGCATTCGAAAAATATTACAGATTACTATATACACAGCCAGACAAATCAGACAGACCTACAATTCAAACATTTCTCTCTTCTTTAGATCTCCCCTCAATAGGTAAAAATCAAAACGAGGAGTTAATTCGTGAAATCTCAACCGAGGAAATAGATAATGGAATCTCAAATCTTAGAGCCAATAAATCACCAGGCTGTGACGGATTTCCTCCGGAATGGTATAAGTGCATGAAAGAATTCTTGGTTCCTTTATTGAAGGCTTCCTTCAACTACACTCTCAGGGGTGGGGCTCTCCCGCCATCATGGAGCGAGGCATTTATTTCAGTAATACCAAAGGAGGGAAAAGACAAAATGGACTGCAAAGGGTATAGACCAATAAGTGTCTTAAACATAGACTATAAACTGTATGCAGCTATATTGGCTAAAAGATTAAACACAATAATGCCTTCCTTGATAGATGAGGACCAAACAGGTTTTATAAGTAATAGGCAAACACACGATAATATTAGAAGAGCCATAAACATTATTAATCAAATTTCAAAAGGAACATCAAGCGCAGTCCTTCTCAGCCTAGACGCCGAGAAGGCATTTGATTCGGTAGGATGGGATTTCTTATTTCAAGTTATGGAAAGATTTGGTTTTAGTGATTCATTTATACAATGCATAAGAATGCTGTACTCCTCCCCAACAGCGAGGATAAAAATTAATGGGAGCCTTTCGAATCAAATAATGCTACAACGAGGATGTAGGCAAGGTTGCCCATTAAGTCCACTACTTTTTAATTTTTTTATCGAGCCCCTTGCCCAGGTTATCAGAGAGGAGACCGCTCTGGTGGGTATAGATGTGGGAAGTGTAGAGAACAAAATTTTTCTATATGCGGACGACGTCCTTGTCACAATTAAAAATCCTGAATCTGGTATCCCATTGCTTATGAACATCCTGGGAACGTATGGGCAATACTCTGGTTATACACTGAACGTACAAAAAACCCAAGTCTTGACCTTCCGTTTTACGCCCTCAAAGCAATTGATGGGCAGGCACCAATTTAATTGGCACCAATTACAACTTAAATATCTTGGTGTCTCATTGACAAAAGACCTTTCACAACTATATGATGTTAATTATAGACAGATAAATAAGAAAATATATGATGATCTGGGCAGGTGGAGCTTGCTCCCCCTCGACCTCGGCAGTAGGATTCGGACAATCAAAATGAATATTCTCCCAAGACTATTATACTTATTTTCAGCACTTCCAATAGAGGTTCCTGCAAAACAATTCAGAGAGTGGGATAAACATTTTTCAAGATTTATTTGGAACAACAAACGACCAAGGGTGAGATACTCAACTTTACAACAGCCGGGGGAGAGGGGTGGCATGGCCCTCCCTTGTCTTAAAGATTACTATCTGTCAGCTCAGCTGAGGTATCTTGTATGTTGGTGTAACCCATCTTATGAGGCTAGGTGGAAAGATATTGAGCTATCTTTAATTGAAATACCTATCCAGTCAGTTCTGGGTTGCCCTGGCAGGTTTAAGGATGTTCACCAGCTACATAATCATTGTACTAGTTTCTCTTTGAAGATGTGGTCAGATGTAGTAAAGAAATATCAGCTCTGTAGAGAGATTGGAGTGTTGAGCTGGCCTGCGTTCCATCCACACTTCCCTCCAGCTTTACAGGACCATAGGTACAAACAATGGACTAAGCGAGGAATCACCTCCTTCTGTAGGATAATAAAGAACGGAAACCTAAAATCTTTTGAGGATTTGCGTAAATCTTATGAGTTGGGTGGAGAAGATTTTTATCGTTACTTACAGATCCGCCACTTTTTTCTGGAAACAATAAAGACCCCTAATTTAACTGAACCCTCGAAAATAATTCAAATTTTTATAGATGCTTATGATTCCAAAAGTATTAAAGGTATCACTGGAAAACTATACAAAAGCTTTACTTTATTGAATAAAAACTCAACAGATTATATTAGACAACGCTGGGAAAAAGAAGCTAATATAGTAATTCCAGAAGAAACGTGGCTTCAAATTTGGAAAAATCAATCCGATTCCACAAACTCTTATTTCTGGCGAGATTTCTGTTGGAAGAATTTGATGAGATTTTTTATTACCCCTAACCAGACATCAAAATTTAGCGGTACGCAGGTCTCCTGCTGGAGGGAGTGTGGTGGGATTTCTGCAGATTGTGTTCATGTCTTTTGGTCTTGTCCTTGTATTCTGCCTTTTTGGAGGGGAGTGAGAGAGTTAATTGTGGAAACTCTGGACATAATATTTGACTTTTCTTTTAGCTGTTTATATCTTGGAGAACTCCCTGAAGGTCTCAGTAAAGGAGACACATACCTAATGAAGATTTTCATGGTTGCAAGTAAAAAAGCAATTACTAAATGCTGGCTCCAAAAGAATCCTCCTACCATGAGACTCTTAACAAACATTATAAACTCCATCCAGGCGATGGAGAATTTGACTTTTGTGCTGCGGCTTCAAAAGGATAAAGGAGAGGAATACTGGAAAAAATGGGATCGCTACAAACATAAAGACTCCTGATTCTATCTCACTCCATTCCAATCAAAAGCGAGAAATATCTGTATTTTGTACTGCACCTATGCTTAACTTCTTTATACCTGCTTCCAAATGTGTGTACTGTCGTGTCCTAGCCCTCTTTTGTTTACTTGTTTGTTGTTTTATGCTCATATGTAAAACGAAAAATAAAGTATAAAAAAAAAAAGAAGTGCCCTTGGGCAAAATACTGAACAAAATGCCTTCGACAGATGTGTGGCAGTGTGTGGGATTGATGTATGATAGGAGGCCTGCACATAAGTAGGGTGTATAGCCTAGAACAGTGATGCCAGGGTTACGGCCCGCGGGCCGGACCCGGCCCGACTGTACATCACATCCGGCCCGAGGGTGATAAGGGGAGAATATAAATTTTAATTTAATTTTGATGGAATTAAAAAAAAAAAAAAATGTAAAATTTTCGGTGGACTCCGTTAGTTGGTCTGTTGCTGCTGCCCGCCTCAGCTGCAGCAGCGCCGGTAGTGCTGATCGAGATGTTGTCAAAGAAGAGGAAGGTCGACACTGAAGCTCGCATCTTTCAGGATAGATGGAGAGAAAATTATTTCTTTTGGGAAGTAGGAGGCAAACCCGTGTGTCTTATCTGTCGTCAACAAGTGGCTGTACTAAAGGAGTACAACATCAAACGACACTACGAGACCCACGCCGAGAAATACGGCGAGTACACAGGGCAACTCCGGACTCAAAAGCTAAACGAGCTAGCATCATCGCTACAGAAACAGCAAGCCGTATTCTCCAAATGTCAAGATACACACGAAGGTTCGTTTTATTTTAATACATATTGTAACGAACTGATAGTTGAGTTCTGTTCTGTTTGACTGCTTGATATGTGGTTGTTATGAATGTTCCGCTAAGTACACCGTGTTGAATAAGTACTGAGATGTCCTGAGTGTCTGTGAATAGGTCGGGGTCGGACATGTGACAGTTCTTGACCAATGGCTGTGTGGGATGACAGGCTCTCATTGGCTGGTTCGTTGGCGTGTCAGGGGTGAATGAGGAAGTGGAGGGAGAAGACGAGTGTTGATAGATAGATAGATAGATAGATAGATAGATAGATAGATAGATAGATAGATAGATAGATAGATAGATAGATAGATAGATAGATAGATAGATAGATAGATAGATAGATAGATAGATAGATAAATAGATAGATAGATAGATTACTTTCCGAAGGGAAATTAAGTTGTCATAGCAGCCGGTACATTTGAATACAATAAAATACAAAAATACAATAGAATAAAATAAAAAATATTGAGGTAGAAAGAATAAAAAACAGATGGTAATGTTATTGTTAGACAGTATATAAGAATAGTACAGTATATATAGTATATAATATAACATAATATATATTTATATATGATAGTAATTATACCAATATAAAAGCAGTATATAGTAATAATGGCAGCAACAGTATATATAATAATAATAGTAATAGTGATATAATAATAGTAATTATAACATGTACACATGTATAAATATGTGTATATAGACTTATGTATACAAAGAATATACAGAGAGTATGATATATTTTATAATTTCCAGTGTGATATGGGGGGGAGGGAATAAAAGGGGCTGGGGTTGACTGATAGCCAGGCTAGTGCCATAAAGGCACATGGGTGTGTGGAAATATGGGTTGGTGACTGGTGATGACTGGCAAAGTTAATGTACCTCATCTGTTATTGAGCCAATTTAGTTTTTAGATAGCTCATATTTGCCTATTTTTTCAAGAACCGTTTTGTTTTACTAATTCCTACTGGATATTCAGTCACATGGTCTAATGTTGGACTACTTTATTCTGGCGCTTTCTTTCTGTGACTCGTTTAGGCCTACTTGGCCTGGCCTTCTTTTAATTGGCGTTATTTTGCATTGACTTGTGTTGGGGAAGGCCCAGTGATCTGACTTAGAACAAAGGCTCGTAAAACTTTGGACTTGCCCAGGGAGACCCCTCACAGGAAATTCCAGCATGGAGATCTTATCTCCATGTGAGAGAAAATCACTTCCTGGGTCCCTCACTGTAAGCCCGCCCCTGGGGGCCAAATCCTGACAACTCAATTGGCTGGAGGGCCACACTGACCCCTGACCCCTCCTCCCAGGGGGGAGTCACCTGGAACATCACTTAAAAAGGCTGAGCTCCCAGAAACCTCCCTCTTTTCCTCCGATGCTGATGTGACAACGAGACCCCCCCCCGGGGTCTCACTAGTTAACCCAGCAACTTAAGGAGGCAACTAACTCTTTGTCCTCTTTTTCTACTCCAACGCTGAAGTTACCACTAGGCCTCCCGAGGCTTTACCAGACGACTCAGTAAGCTAATGGAGGCGATAAGACGTTTGTTTTATTCATTTCAACTCATTTCATTCATTTATTCTTTTATCTTAGTTGACGTTTTATTTTGAAAAGGACTTTTCCTGTTTTAACTTGGAAAGACCAAACAGGAAATTGCTCGCTGGACGATCTCAGACTGTTTCATTTTTCCCACGGACTTTACTTTTGTTTTTCCAACGATCTACAAACGGCTTCAAACCAGCCGTCCCCTGCAGAAGCGCGAGATTCATTCCGCTGAGGAGCACGAGCTCCACATCCCTGAAGAAGAAGGACGACGTTCATCCCGTCACGGAGCACGAGAAAATCCGCTCCTTGTCCGGTCCAGCGGCCGAGCTCCGGAGCTCCGCTCGTGAGAGAGACCACGTGATTCACTGGCCCCCGACACATTCGCGCCGAGGCGCAGACACACCGCGAGGGTGGTACAGTAAGAGACTTATGTTGTCTGGGCAGATGTTAGTTTTAATACGTAGCGTATTGATTTAATACTTGAGTGTATTTTGTTGATGGAACCTCCGTGTTCCATTGTTTTAGCCGGCCACTACTCCGAGCCAGCCACTTCCGGTTTGATGGCAATGTTTTGTGTTGCAGTGAATAGGGCCGCGAGAAGCGCCTCCGCCCGCACTGTTAACGTCTGTGTGAGTCTGCAATGATTTCACCGATCAGAAACTCGGTCCACAACGTTCGCTTGAGGGCTGAATCACGTTAATCTATCTCTGGCGTGTTTTTAAGAGCTTCTTTGAACTCTCCTTACATGTTTTCTCTCTCTCTCTCTCTCTCTCTCTCTCTCTCTCTCTCTCCTTCTAAACCGACCTATACACACTTCCGATCTGTATTTATAATACAGTTCATGTCACATAGTTAAATCTATGCTTAGAGAGGCTGAACACATCTGGAAACCATTCGGCCCCCAAAGCCAAGCAGAGATAAGAATTCTCTTTGTCTAAAATTTCCTTTGTGTAATTCATGTGACGACCACCAGTGTGAGCTCCGGCCACATGGTGTCATTAACATAGACTCCATCTTGAATAACGCAAGTTAACCCACCATTTTGAGTCTATTATTGCCACGCCTCCGCTCTCCCTCTCTCCTCCCATCCTGGCTCTAAATTCATAACGGCTCCGCCATCTTGTTTTGTAGTCAATCCGCCATTTTGAGAGTTTTTAGGCCTTGATTCCACAAATCATGATCGGCCGCCATCTTAGATGTGACTGCGTCATCGCCACGCCCCCTTTCTTTTCTCTCGCTCTCTCGCTCTCTCACACACACACACACACCCACACACACTTTGATAGACACAGACAGATACACACACACAGAGACACATAGATGGACCAGAGGTTACATGCGTATTCTAAATTGTGATAAGCTGCTGTTGTTATCTTTGAAATATGGGAGTTTGTTAAAATGATAAATCATTAAATAACCCTAACTTTATTTCACATACACACACATAGACACACATACACAGAGAGACACTTTGACACAGACACACACACACAGAGACAGACGTACATAGGTAGACTGCAGGTTTTACATGTATTTTCTGAATTGTGATAAGTGCTGCTGCTATGTTTATCTTTGAAATATTGGAGCTTGTTAAAATGATAAATCATTGAATAACATTTAAACTTTATTTCCCCTTTTTAATAAATACTTTTGTAATTAAAGTATCTGTAGTCTGTGATTATTTGTGCATAAGTGTGTGATTGCAGCTGGATTATGATTGCCTGTGCTCGAACTTAGAAGCCTTCACTGTTTATTAAGTAATCGTTAATATTAAAATATTGACATTATTAATTTGACATTTATCATTATGAGACTGATAATTATAGCTTGATATGTTGGTCCCTGGAAACCAGGGTGGTGCCCCCCTTTCTCAATTATTAATATAGATAGTATTATTCTTAAATTGATAATTTTATTGTTTTTGACTAATTATTTTCATTATTCTTGGTTGATAACCTTATCATTGTTAATTGATAGCTTGTACTTTCTAATTGATAATTCCTATTTTCTCATTAGTGGTTTTATTGTTATTTGATTACTGATCATCTTCAATTAATAATTTAATTATTTTTGATAGATAATTTTTATTATTTTAATAATCATATTTCATGATTATTAATAATTAGCCAACGTCAAGTCTACTCCTATTGCACAACATAAATGGTGCCCCCTGTGAGGCTATCTAACTCCAGCTGTATGATTTTTTTTCGAAAATTTAAATTTTGATCATGATTCGTTGTTCAAGAAGAAAATAATTTTGGAAATTTATTCTTCTTTGCAAAGTTTTATTTTTAATTCATTTGAACTTTTACCAAACCGGTATACCAGTGCCTGGTGTATCCGTAATTGGCTGCAGATTGCAATCGGTGTTTGCGTCCTCGAGGCACAAGAATCATAAATAATTTAAGAAAAGAGAAATATAATTCTAGGAATTTATTTCTCTTTGAAAATGTTTATTTTAATCCCTTTGCACCTGTCCCAAGCAGGTATACTAGTGCCTTGTGTATCTATGGTTGGTTGCTTCTAGCATATGTGGTTGTGTCATCTCAATGCACAATAATTATGATAAAATTTTTGAAGAGAGACATAGGTTCGAAACTAATTTCTCTTTGAAGTTTCTTTATTCTTAATTCCCTTTGCTAAGCAGACTTTTGTGTAACTTTGGTTGGTTGCTGACTGCGTTTCAGTAGTTGGTAATTTTTATAGGAGATTTTCTGCATGCTTTTTGATCTTAAGGAGACAAACTAGATTTGAGAGACTAGTTTTGAGAAGACTAGTTGTTGAACAACTAGGTCTTAAGGATTGAGCCACAGAGCTATCCTTCATTGCTACTATATAGACACAGGGTGAAGCTCACCTGTGCATCTTGTTGTGTAGTGTTAATTAAGCGTTTTACCCGCTTTTATCCAAGCGAGCTTGAGCAGTCCGCCAGGTGTCTTTTCGCACTCAGAAGATGAGTAGCATGTATCACCATGAAGCAAGTGCTCCCTCAAGACCAGACGTCCTATCAGAGACTGTAGCCAGTCTGATTAATTTTTTCTAATGATGCGGCGAGTGAGTTGAGTGAGTATGAATTAAGTACCTGCGATCGTAAGATCAAGAACTGTCCATGCACTCATCAACCCCACTGGCCCGCACCCGAAAATACCCCATGCTCTGGGCCAACTGACACTCCTCTACCAGCAGAGAGCCGAGCTGCAGGCCCAAGAACATGCGAAGGCGCTCAGAGCCATGCAAGCAGCATGTCGAGCGGAGCAGGAGAAGAACTCCCACCTGCGGCATATCATCGAGACCCGCAAAGAACAGGACCAGGCGGTGCAGGAGCACACGCAGGTCAAAGGTCAGCAGAAAGGGGGGCACAGTCAAACAGAGCTGCCCCCCCCTCAAGCTGATATCCCTGATGACAGGGCCAGGAGCTGACGTCATTCCCGGTGGGGCCAGCGGAACAGAGACACTGGGAGAAAAGCTGCGAGCACAGCTACGCAACCCTCATGCAGAGGAAGCTTGGCTCTGGCGGGCCAGACACCCAGCAGTCAACCGCTCCGACCCACTCAACACCAAAGGGGGAGCCGGACTCAACCCCTAGACGTGCAGTGACCTGGGACCGCTATGAGGCAACATCAAATGCCTGTCCAGCGGACACACAGCATCCACTCCAGCCAGAAGGAACACATCCTGCGCAGAGCCATGCTGATCCACATCACAACGACGGAAGGACTCCGTCCTGGAGGGCTGAAGGAGATTCCCAGTCTGCCACTCAGGCAGAGGCGCACCATGACTCACGGTCGCGTCCTGGATGGTCCTCCACCCCCGGTGCAAGAGATGGTGGCCACGAAGATGAGTACCGTGGCACATTCGAGTCAAAAGACACTGATGACTCAGCACCCCCTCAAAGAGAGGAAATCCGCAACCGGCGGCAAGAGCCCCTTGAAAAAGACATTTATCGCTTCGACCCAGACAACCGAGGGTTCAACGAAGACGACACCGTGGTTCTGGCAGTTCAAGTCCAACTAAATGTGGACCCGGCGCTGGAAGATGACAACCTTCCCCACGCCAAGATGAACCCCAGCAAAGAGAACCAGAAACAACGACCCTTCCAACAGGGTGCCCCTCAAAACCAAGGGGGTGAGGATTTCAACCAGCCCCACAAACAGTTTCGACCTCAGCACCTGAATCCCTCTCAACAGAGAAGTAGGCGCTGGAACCAAAGGAAACCTCATCAATACCAGGAGTTTAGATATGGTGACCGAAATCCAACACATGGGATGCATCCTGGCACAGAGGAATTAATACGGAGATGTGTGGATGAAGCAATGAGAGACATGTGCCACGTGTTCCTCCAGGCTCCACTGAGAGACCAGACACTGAACCCCGTTGGCGAAACTAGAAGCAGACGCCCTCCTTCTCCACTCCTAAAGATGACTTCAATGACTGGGAAGGACCAGGCACTGCCAGAAACCCCCTCTCACCTCCACATCTGAAAGGGGGGGAAAGAAATCCCAATTTTAAAACAAAGACCGCTCAAACCACTCACTCCATCAATAGCTGCATGCTTTAGACCCTCTGTCAGTAAATTGTATAATGTAGTTCAAGTAGTGAACCTCCTTAGACCTCGTTGAGGATTTTGAAGTCGTTACCACTACGGTTGTGCAGCCCTCACGGGTACACTTGGCAATTCAGTCTTGGCAGTGCAATTTCAATATCTGTAGATTTGCAAACCTAGAAATAGGATTTACCATATATTCACAGATTAGCGAACAACAGAACGTGACTCGCCGTTCTAAATGTTTTGGTTTGACAGGATAACACACATGTTTACCTCAAAACACCCGCACCCACTCTAACTTTTCTTCTGTTCCTTTTTCCACTTTTCTTTCATTTCACTCTTCACCGAAATTCATTGGTATGTTAACAATAACTGCCGATAAGCATGATGTGAAATTGAAAATGTGCACCGTGTTTTAGAATATATGTTATTTAGTTCTGTCTGCCCAGACAATTACCTCTCTCTGTTTAGACTCATGCCTCAAAGACATTCATGCCTCTGCCTCATGATGAACTAACTTTCAATGCTTCAACTCCACTCAAGGATTACCTCTCCTGGATTATCACTGGACTCTCGACCCTAGTGTGCCCTGGAAACCGGGTAACGACCCACTTTTCAGACCAAAGGGGGATTGTTGGGGAAGGCCCAGTGATCTGACTTAGAACAAAGGCTCGTAAAATTGGCTGGAGGGCCACACTGACCCCTGACCCCTCCTCCCAGGGGGGAGTCACCTGGAACATGACTTAAAAAGGCTGAGCTCCCAGAAACCTCCCTCTTTTCCTCCGATGCTGATGTGACAACGAGACCCCCCCCCCCGGGGTCTCACTAGTTAACCCAGCAACTTAAGGAGGCAACTAACTCTTTGTCCTCTTTTTCTACTCCAACGCTGAAGTTACCACTAGGCCTCCCGAGGCTTTACCAGACGACTCAGTAAGCTAATGGAGGCGATAAGACGTTTGTTTTATTCATTTCAACTCATTTCATTCATTTATTCTTTTATCTTAGTTGACGTTTTATTTTGAAAAAGACTTTTCCTGTTTTAACTTGGAAAGACCAAACAGGAAATTGCTCGCTGGACGATCTCAGACTGTTTCATTTTCTCCACGGACTTTACTTTTGTTTTTCCAACGATCTACAAACGGCTTCAAACCAGCCGTCCCCTGCAGAAGCGCGAGATTCATTCCGCTGAGGAGCACGAGCTCCACATCCCTAAAGAAGAAGGACGACGTTCATCCCGTCACGGAGCACGAGAAAATCCGCTCCTTGTCCGGTCCAGCGGCCGAGCTCTGGAGCTCCGCTCGTGAGAGAGACCACGTGATTCACTGGCCCCCGACACATTCGCGCCGAGGCGCAGACACACCGCGAGGGTGGTACAGTAAGAGACTTATGTTGTCTGGGCAGATGTTAGTTTTAATACGTAGCGTATTGATTTAATACTTGAGTGTATTTTGTTGATGGAACCTCCGTGTTCCATTGTTTTAGCCGGCCACTACTCCGAGCCAGCCACTTCCGGTTTCCGGTTTGATGGCAATGTTTTGTGTTGCAGTGAATAGGGCCGCGAGAAGCGCCTCCGCCCGCACTGTTAACGTCTGTGTGAGTCTGCAATGATTTCACCGATCAGAAACTCGGTCCACAACGTTCGCTTGAGGGCTGAATCACGTTAATCTATCTCTGGCGTGTTTTTAAGAGCTTCTTTGAACTCTCCTTACATGTTTTCTCTCTCTCTCTCTCTCTCTCTCTCTCTCTCTCTCTCTCTCCTTCTAAACCGACCTATACACACTTCCGATCTGTATTTATAATACAGTTCATGTCACATAGTTAAATCTATGCTTAGAGAGGCTGAACACATCTGGAAACCATTCGGCCCCCAAAGCCAAGCAGAGATAAGAATTCTCTTTGTCTAAAATTTCCTTTGTGTAATTCATGTGACGACCACCAGTGTGAGCTCCGGCCACATGGTGTCATTAACATAGACTCCATCTTGAATAACGCAAGTTAACCCACCATTTTGAGTCTATTATTGCCACGCCTCCGCTCTCCCTCTCTCCTCCCATCCTGGCTCTAAATTCATAACGGCTCCGCCATCTTGTTTTGTAGTCAATCCGCCATTTTGAGAGTTTTTAGGCCTTGATTCCACAAATCATGATCGGCCGCCATCTTAGATGTGACTGCGTCATCGCCACGCCCCCTTTCTTTTCTCTCGCTCTCTCGCTCTCTCACACACACACACACACCCACACACACTTTGATAGACACAGACAGATACACACACACAGAGACACATAGATGGACCAGAGGTTACATGCGTATTCTAAATTGTGATAAGCTGCTGTTGTTATCTTTGAAATATGGGAGTTTGTTAAAATGATAAATCATTAAATAACACTAACTTTATTTCACATACACACACATAGACACACATACACAGAGAGACACTTTGACACAGACACACACACACAGAGACAGACGTACATAGGTAGACCGCAGGTTTTACATGTATTTTCTGAATTGTGATAAGTGCTGCTGCTGTGTTTATCTTTGAAATATTGGAGCTTGTTAAAATGATAAATCATTGAATAACATTATAACTTTATTTCCCCTTTTTAATAAATACTTTTGTAATTAAAGTATCTGTAGTCTGTGATTATTTGTGCATAAGTGTGTGATTGCAGCTGGATTATGATTGCCTGTGCTCGAACTTAGAAGCCTTCACTGTTTATTAAGTAATCGTTAATATTAAAATATTGACATTATTAATTTGACATTTATCATTATGAGACTGATAATTATAGCTTGATATGTTGGTCCCTGGAAACCAGGGTGGTGCCCCCCTTTCTCAATTATTAATATAGATAGTATTATTCTTAAATTGATAATTTTATTGTTTTTGACTAATTATTTTCATTATTCTTGGTTGATAACCTTATCATTGTTAATTGATAGCTTGTACTTTCTAATTGATAATTCCTATTTTCTCATTAGTGGTTTTATTGTTATTTGATTACTGATCATCTTCAATTAATAATTTAATTATTTTTGATAGATAATTTTTATTATTTTAATAATCATATTTCATGATTATTAATAATTAGCCAACGTCAAGTCTACTCCTATTGCACAACACTTGTTTTCATGTGCAAGCCTTCAATAAATATAATAAAAGTAATTAACAGTTTACACTTGTGTGATTTATAGGAAATGTGTTTTGTTGGCACCTAGTCTATTTTGTTGCATTTCTAATTTATAAATGTAGGCTACTTGCATGGATAGGAAAATGTAACGTTTTTAGAGGGTAACTGTCTCCTGCTTTAGGCTATGTAATTTTAGGCCTCATTGTGAGGCTATTTTGGTGCCGATGCAATTTCTTATTGATGTGTAGGCCTTCATGAATAATTTCAAATAACCTACCTATCCATGTGTTAAGTCAGTGTTTGGCCTTTTCAGTCCGAAAGTGTAATCCGGCCCCCTGAGGTCTTGCTTGAAAAAATCTGGCCCCCTGTCCAATTTCACCCTGGCATCCCTGGCCTAGAAAGACTAGAAATGCACTATTTACTTTAAATACAGACCATTTACCATAGACAGAAGGAGGGTCACTTGTGTAAATATCATATAAATAGTTTGTCAACACACACAGGACCAAGTAGTCCTTTGATAACAATCACATGTGATTCTAATCACAACACATAGTACAATGATGTAAAGCAGTAGATATTTAAAAGATGGCAAATGACAAAGGGACATTACAAATTCAGGTAAAGCATAAAAGGCGAATTTATTTCCTAAAAATTAGTTTTGAAAATTCGTCAGATTACGAGTGTACTGTGCAGTCTCCCACCGAGTGTGTGGGATTACGGGTTGGTTTTAGACAACCCGTTTGATGTAAAAATCTGGGATTCATCAACATGCTCTGACCTAGATTTGTTCGTACTCTGGGAACAAATTTAGAACTTCCTCAGACCATGCATACCTGCTCTCTTCATGACAAACGGATGTCCTTATATGGAGAAATAGAGGCGTAGCAGTATACAAATTGCAGAGAGCAGACACTTGCCTGTCGATTTCGAATGATTCTGATTCACAAACAAACGCATGGTGGTGAGAACAAAATTGGCTAATGCGCACCTGTCATGAATCCGGCGGGGATTTTGCGCACGCACGTGTTTTGTGCGGAGAATAAGAACATTTCTGCCCACATGTTAGTAAATGAGGCCCATTGTTTTCTGGAGACTCTTTGTGTAGCTGAATAATGAAAAATGCACATCAAACATTGTCAGCTTGCCCACATAGTGCAAGGAATGATGGCACTTGGGCGTTAAACTCTTGTTTGCAGGATCTGGGCCACAAGTAAGCCATCGCTATACCGCACGTCAACCAAAGGTGCCATAGGTGGCCTGCATTTGTTTTGTGGTATTGTGACCATAATAAACATTTACCATACGGTTCACTTTGGGCTCACATCTAGATTAGACCCTGCCTACAGCCAAAAAGGCCAATAGAGGCCCACATTTGTTTTGGGATAGTCTGCCAACAATCATTTTGTCCCGGCCACAAAAAGGCCAGAAGTGCTGCATGACTGCCTGTGTCCCACATCCATATGCCATCTGGGCCTCAACCAGATAGAGGAAAAATGACCAAAATACCCTTTAAACAGAGGGGGGAAATGCATAACACTCAGGGAGAGCCACTTGTGTATCAATTTGAGCACTGAGCACTCTCTGTGGACTAATTGTATATCAGGGAAGCTTTCCAGACATATTGCTTGTCTTTTTCTCAATAAAGTACAATGCCATTGTTCACACAGACATTGCACCAATCACATTACCAAACCACATTGTCACTCAGAACGTAAACTTCACATTCACTGCAAAACACTCATGTCAGGCATTTTATCGATGCAGAAGAAAATTAGCCATTAATTCAGTCGCGCTTCAACTTTAAAAAAAATGTCAGTGTGAAATGTTTGTACTTGCCTGACCCGGAGCTGGTCACTTCCTTGAGAGTAATTGCAATACAGGGACTGTATTTCGAATCGCTACCGCAGTCTTTTAGAGTCACCACACTACCACCTGTGAGATCCAAATGCTTGTTTTCCCTGATCAACTTCCAGCCAGTGCTGTGTGCTTCCCCCTCAAATGTGCAGTTCAGTGTTGGGCTGGACTTGTAGCACACGCTATCCTCTGGAGCTGTGATGTCGACCATTCCTAGTTGAAGAAAGCAAAATGGATACAAAGCAATACAGTGGATTTCAGACATTCCAGAGAACGTCTGCATAATGGGCTCCAGACTTTCTCCAGAGTTTGTCTTTCACACAAGACCAACGCAGCAGGAGATTCTTTGCTCAGGCGTGTTCAAAGCAATGGTGAGGTCAGGGGTGGTGCAGCAGACAGAATCACGGTAAACGACTCGTTGCTCCTTCACTGCGAGCTAAACACTCATCAAAATCACGACTGTTTGCTGTCCTAGCTCCTAAATGGTGGAATGAGCTCCCACTCGACATCCGGACATCTGAAAGTTTACACATCTTTCGCCGAAAACTAAAAACACACCTCTTCCGACTGTACCTTGAATAAAAAAATTTAAAAAAAAACCACTTTTGAAAACTAACACTTTGGTAGCACTAAAATGGCACTTACTTATAGCACTTTGTAGTTTTGCTTTATTTCGAAGAAATTTTACTGTCTTGATTCTTGTTGTTCTTGGTTTGTACCCTCAGGGTTGAATGCACTTATTGTAAGTCGCTTTGGATAAAAGCGTCAGCTAAATGAAATGTAATGTAATGTAATGTAATGTAATGTAATGTAATGTAATGTAATCAGGAGATAATGTATAAATAGCGTTGGCTGTCATCACCAAAAGCTCTTCCTCTGTATCTTCTACGTGTATGACACCACTTTTTCAAACTGACATAATTGTATCCTTCGATTTTCTTCATATTTGCGTCAGTCTCATCAACTCGCTCACGGGGAATCCTGAGGAGGATCTCTTGCTGTGTTCTCAAATAGGCTCATTCAGACATTATCCTGAGTTTTCTTCAGGGTTCTGGGAGGAAAAACGCATGTCTGAAAGCAGCTAATTTTCACTGGTTTGTGTGAACCGTCATTCATCTCTCTGTCCCAGTATTTCGTACACAGCAACATACATTGACTCCTTTCTGGTTAAACAACCCAGTCATTCTTCCATCATAAGGCGAGGGATTAGGGAGGAATCCAATACCGGCCTCCTAGAGGTTTACAGTGCATGCAAATGTTAGATAACCTTTGTAACCTGCTTTTCTGAGTAACACAAGTTATTGAGTGCACAGAAATGTCCTAATGCCCAGGCCACAGTGGATGCTTGAGCGGGTCGTGTGCAATGTCTTCCCTTTTAGTTTGGTACGGCCGATGCTGGGCTTCTTACCATAGATTCTTGGCATTAAGTTGAGAACATTAGGGTTATGGTTACTTTATTCTAGGCTACTTTTATTACAAGGAAAAAACAATAGCCATACCGGACACCTAAGGTAGCAGCCCTGCAGAAGGCAAGCATCAGAAATGGTCCACGTCTGTGTGAACAACAGACGTGCATGAGATACAGCAGATCAACGATGCAGCCGTCATGCACTGACCACACACATATTGCGACCCACATTATATATATAGATAGTAGTCTTTAGGGAACATGCAATACATCTTCTACAACATTGTGATCTAAATGAATGACTCTTTTTCACTGACCTACAGTGTCGACCCGAACCTTAGCTGAGAGATTGTCCATCAGATCAGTCAGCAATTGATCAAGTACAGTGGTCTTTAGTTTGATGCAAACGACTGCCTTGAAGTCAGCCTTTTCGCGACTTTGGAAAGAATAAATAAATATATCAGTTAATGACATAGCAAAGTGTACATTTGGGTAAGGACATGGAAGTTGTTTTGTATTATTTTGTCTCAAAAGGCTATCAAAAAATATTTTCGAAGCAAGGTACATTACCTGCTAACATTTACTTGCAGGGACTCATAGCCATTCAATCGAGATCTGAACCAGTTCTCCAGCTTTGAAAAGAAAGAGTGTTAAATCATGTATATCTGACTTTTTTAGAGACAAATACCCTCTGGTATTATAAGTCTGTCACAAGAGCAAAATGTACCTCTGTAGTTTTGTTAGCATTCCAGGGTCCAGACATAAGCGTAACAGATCCATTGATGGAAACTGTAGATTGAAAATATTATCATTAGTTTTAGTTTTGCTCTCTACAGTATATATATTATTAAATATATACAAATACTGTTGTTGCTTTAATGACCTCCGCTCTATTATGCTACAGAGATCTTTTCAAAATACTATACATTTTCAAGAGAAAATACTAGTAAAAATACTACAAATATCGGGTTAAGTATCATGTCTGGTACCTTGGACTTTGGCAACGCAGAGTGGCTCGATGTGGGACATGTTTTGTGTGCAAGTTGTTTCGGTGCAGCATGAGGAATTGTAGCACACTTCGTTGCTCCAACTGTACCCGACAGAGCAATTGCAACTGGTTGTGTTTCCAATCAGAAAGCATTCTAGAAAGTGAAGCACAATCGTCAGATTCCTAAAACCCTCAAAACTCAGTTTGAAATCTAAATTATTTTTTTTGTAACATTAAATGCAATGACCAAAATATTCATTAATCAAGGTTGAATCTGAATGAAAAATCCAAAGTTACTGTGACTGTAGGTGTGGTTGGATTTAATAAATGATAATTAGCTGATGAAGAAAATAGATATACAGATTTGATCCTCATTATGTCGATTGAGTGACATTACGATTCTGAATTATTTAAAAAAATATAATAATTGTACATAAAAACAGCGTTTTTAAAGAATAACTGTCCTTTGTCTTAACAAATGGATGTAGCAAATTAATTGAACAATTAATTATATTGTGATGACAAAAATGTTATATCCCATAGATTGTAGTCAGAGAGTGGGGTTTGCATCCTAAGTCCCATATGCAAAAATAACTCCCTGGTTAGGGTAAATATCATCAGATGACTTTTCTGTATTTAACCAAGAGGACAATATTTCTCTAAATCTAACCAAGTGCTGTGTGTGTCTAAATTGTATAACTGGTTGTGCAATGTTGTAGCGGCTATCCTGCAAAAAAATTATATTAATGCATTCTGTATCTGTAACATTTTAGTGACATTACATTTCCTCTGAGAGGTTCATGCCGTTAGATAAATTGCAAATAATTGTAATTTTGAGGAGACATGTTTTTTTAATGAGTTTTAGGAATGTGCTAGCTATCCTACTTTTATTTTATTTATTTATTTATTTTATAAAAAAAAATTATTTTTCATTACTGTAACACTTTTTATCAAATTTTACTATATTTATTTATTTTATGGTCATAAAATGCATGATTTCCCAGGAGAAATTAAATTCATCTAATAAAATATGCTTATCAGGATGTGTTGTTGGTTTAGAATTGGCCATTTGCTGTGAGCCCTGCCTTTTTTCACATGCATTAACTCATAGTAGGTCGGTCAGCACTGAGCTGAGTGTTAACTAGATGAGGGAGACCTGTTAATTTGCCAGTGTTAGGTTAAGTAATGGTATACATAAAAAAGTCTTCATATTCAAATATATTTCATGAAACAGCCACCAGTTTGTATGCATGGGATATATCAAATACAATTTTCCTCTTAGCAGTGCATCCTGCTTCCCAACTCCCTCTGCTTCCCCTGTCACAGTGTGAAATAACCATAGTAAGAAGAAAATGCTCCTGCAAGATACCTGAAACCAGTTGGATTTCTGAGATCATCATATTGAAGGAATCCCTCTTCATGTTCAAATGTGACAAGATATTCTGGGTCTCCATCGTGATGTTATTTTCCACTTCCAGCTCAGCAATGCAGACTTCTACGGAACAATATTTTTGTGTGTTATCTTTTTGGATTTATATCAACACAGTTGAGTTTAAATAATCTGATATATAAGAGAGTGTAGCCCTATACTCTTCATGTGTTAACATACATACAGTGTGTGATTTTGGAATTGGCCTCACCTGCTGGGAGTAAGCTGGCAGTAGTTAGACGGCTCACTCTCTCTCCCACTCCTGATAAGAGCTTTTTGGGTTTGGTTCTGTTTTTTTTTTTTTTAGTTTAGCTATGGTTACAGATCGTTTATGTTAAAGGGGACATATTATGCCCATTTTACCACAAGTTGATATGGTTCCTTGAGGTCTTAATGAAATGTCTGTAACATATTTTGATCAAAATACCACAAGGATCATTTAAAACAAGGCCATGTAAGAGAGACTTCCATTTCGCTTGTGACGAGAGAAGGATACGGAAGGTCATTCGCAGTCACTCAAGCATGACGTTTTTTACATAGAGGAACCATAACAAATTGCGGGAGATGTTTTTTCCAGAGTTTTTGGGTCAGTAGACACACCAGATACCCTAATTAACGCGTAGAAGCACTACAAAAGTGGAATTTTCGTAATTTGTCCCCTTTAAGTCTAGATCACTTACAGCATTTCACAACATGTTTACAATACAGTCTCAAATTACAACGTAACAACTACATTTTTATTTTTTTTTCATTTTCAAGCATATATATGTTGAAAAGAGCCAAACTAATGATTATTATTAACTACTTAGGTTACTACAGTTGCTGGGGTAGTTGTGGGTTAAGTCGTGTTCAGGACTGTCACATTAACAGTTGGTGTTTGTCTGAAAAGTATAAATCTCTGTTTTATTGAGAGTAAAAGACAAAAGTACTTCGGCTTTCAGTGTAGGATTCTCTCCGAGAGACACTGAAAAATTCATTAACCAGTCTGCACAGCAACTTGGTGGATTGCTCTTTTGTTGGATGTCCTGTGCACAATAACTTTATTCAGTGCTGCTCCTAGTTGTGTGTTAAGGGGCCACAGACAGCACCTTGCTGAGTTCCCCGGGGAAGGAGGGGGAAGGTGCGGTCGACAAAGCTTATGCAACATCAAATGGCGGTGATTATTGTGTTCATACACACACTTGATTATAATACATAGCTGTTATGGCTGTGGTGGTTGGTGTTAAGAATGCTCGAGTATTCCTAGTCGTTGCAACCGTTGTAGTTGTTACTAAAACAAGGAAGTGATGAAAAGACATCACTACAAGAAACATTATTGAAAAACTCTGTCACACAGACTGAATTGGAGTGAACATGGCTAAAACAGCCTTAAATGTACAGTAATGACATTTCACAGAAAAAAAATACACAGCAGCGAGTGTTATTACTATGCACATATTTCACACTACTTTTCATTTTGACTGTTTTGAAATTTAACATAATTTGTTTTTTCAAAGCGATAATTCAAGTTTTGTTGGTATTGTTATAACTATGGTGTTCACTTCAATTTTATGCAACTGTGCAACCAGAATGTACTAATAGAAACCACCATTACCATGATTGTTCATCCATACATTCACCAAGCTTCAATTTATTAGGAACACTGTACTATTACTGGGTTGAACCTTTGTTGTTGGAACAGGTAGTTGTTGAATACTTACTTGTTACCACTGTTGTTGATGCGACTGTTGTGGTGTCAACATATGTTGTAGCTGTTGTTGAATCTGGGGGGAAATGTACAATTCAGTATATTTCACTGTGGTGAGGACAAATATCAATTTAAGTTAAATCCATAAAGATTACTATTTGATTTTAATCAGTGTTTTCCCAAATATATATATATAAAAATTAAAAAAAACACCACCAGCAACAGGTGTCGAATCTTATATGTCCCCTTTTAAGGTTCAGTGTGTAAGATTCAGGTAAAAGGGATTTATTGGCAGTAATAAAATATGAAAAAATCCTAGTGATGTTGTCACATGTTGATCATGTAAACCGTATGATTATTGATTTCTTTACTCTAGTATTGTCCCTTTATATTTCAGATACTTTATATTTCAGGAACGGGTCCTCTCTACAGATGCCACCACGTTTTTTACAGTAGCTCAAACTGGACAACCTAAATACCTTTGAGTTTTTATTGTGGTAGCCTTCTCAGGGGAAGGGTGAGGTGAGGGGCGTTCAGCTGCAACATGCAATCTCACCACTAGATGTCCATACATTCTAATCACGGAACCTTAAACTCACAAGTGCAGTTACACATCACCCAACACCCACCCCTCACTGCTGATTACTGATCAAACCTACTATGCTTTGCTTAATTTTGATTTGATTCCAATAAATCATTGTTTATTTAAAGGGTTGCTGTGTGGACCTCCCTCCTTTTTAGTTAGCTTTAAAGTTTCAGTGTGTAGAATCTAGTGACATCTATTAGGAAGTTGCATGTTGCAGCTGAATACTCCTCGTCTCACTTGCCCCTTCCAAGCATGACACAGAACATGGGGTAGCCTTCAGTTGTCATAAATACTCCAAAGGTGTTTAGTTTGTCCACTTTGGACGACTGTAAAAAACATGGCGGCCTCCAAGAAGACCACCCCCTGATGTAAATATTAAGTATTTAAATATAAAGGGCCTATTCTAAAGAAGAGAAAACAACAATTCGTGAAATTTAGATGAAACACACAAGGGAAAACATCAGTAGGATTATTTTAGATTCAAATTCTGTCAATAGATCCCTTTCACAGCTGTGTTTTGCATGTGTGAAAGGCCGACTACTGGTAAACTCTGTAGCCAAATGTCTGAAAATGGCTTTAAAAAATGCACTTTTATACCTGCTACTGCCTTAGACTAAATTAGTTATGTGGGAAATATACTGCAAATTGTCACATTTATTGTAATATAATTATTAAGTGATTCTTTTATATAAAAATGACTGACGGGACAGGGGCACTTCAGGGACCAATCAGATATCAGCTGGGGCTAATCCCCCCTTGGCCCCTCCCAATAATCTGCCCCTGAGTTTGCTTTGCCCCATGAGGAATCTGCTAACAGTTCTATTGTAATGTATCTAAAATTCTACACAATTTGGCCTATTTATATGATGGTGAACTCAGCCCCTTAATTCTTGTCCAATTTACGGGGGTTTCTGAAAAATCTTATTTAATGTATGACAATGTTGCCAAACGACTCACCTAATGCGTTGACCTGCAATGACAAGAACAGGTAAACAACAGAGTTATACTTTCTATCAGGATTCAGTCTTATGTCAAATTAAAATATATACATTTTAATATACCTGCAGAGGAAAAATGGCTACAGAGGCTCTACAGTAAATACAAAGTTATATTTTGTCTTTTTAATATTTAGTCAATTAATGTTATTATATATGCAAGACCTAATTGATTGAACAAAAATGTAATAAGAGTATAAAGATAGAATTACAGTGGGTATATTCAAAACATGCACGTTATATTTCTGTCTTAAAGTATTTAACCCAGACTGAGAAGCATATTTACCTGATAGTAGATGTACGCAACTCCGCTCAGAATCAGACTCAATCTGGAAAACATTGTTACTCTGGGGGAAAAACATATCAGATGAGAATGATGAATTGCCTCATAAATACCCAAACACAAACACTCTTGATTATTTTGTTCCGTGTGTTCTGATCATGTGTTCATGATTAAAGATGAAGCATTTAATGCGGCTATAAATAGGCCCTGTTGCGTTTTTTTTTTAAGGTGTGGGGAATTGGATGTGCGTGAAACAAGTCGGGATGTTGAAGGGGGTGCAAGGCCTAAAGAGTTTGGGAACCGCTGCTCTAGGGCACACGTGTGGCTCTGTCGACTAGCATCACCACTTCCAGTATTTGACATTTAGGCTAAAAACACGGTGTAAATTACGCTGTTTTGAGGCGAATATGAATATTTGGGCTTGTGGACATTTGGATAATCCTCACACATTACATCTGTACACCATTGTGAGAATAGAGCATAGAAAAGAGAATAGAACGCATACTCTCTTCTCTACAAGCAATACCCAAGGTCAGGTTATAGGTAAAGGGCCAACCAAGAGTACATTGTAGTATCTATGCTCATGGACTTGTATAATTTCAAATCAAATATGGCTTAAAAATTGTAATGACAAACATTGCAATACATAAATACGATTACTAAGACTTGTTGTCAAATACTTAAGTGGTATAGATTTGTTATTTACTGTCTCACATCCTCCGATCTATATTTGTTTTGATATATTTGTTTTTTATGCTCTTATAAGCGCCTTTCTGTGTTTCCTTACAAACAACGTAGAGCTCATATGCTGTAATAAGGGTTATTATTTGTATTGCTTTGCATTTGAGCTATGGACACAAACGAGGAGCTGGTGGTTTTCACTGCCTTCTGTTCACTCCTGCCCACGTATGTTTCAGGGCCTGCTGATGTGGTGCAGTCCATGCCACCTCATTTTCATGGAGTTATTTTAGCCACTGTTGGGTTGTTGTTATTCAACAATGGACAACTTTTCCATTCAAATGACTGCAACATGAGTCATAGGTCTGTTACTTTTTGCCACTATTTGAAATTCACACATTGATTCAAACGTTGGGGGAAAAACAAACCTGTACGAATGCAAAATATAGTCTAGAAGCTCAAAACACCGTCTGAAGTGATCCAGTAGAGGGCGATCACAGTCAACTGGACCGATTTCCTGCACTCCTGTCCTATCAGTGAAGTCAGTCAGTAATGTTATGCTGTTTTGCAACGAAAATGGAGGATGCTAAGCAAGCATAACCGTCCTGAGCAGGCAATCACACCAAAGCATCTGAGTAGAGGTGTCTTGAAGTGTTGTTGTTGTGTCTACACTTTGCATGGTAAAGTAATGAACAATGGTGAGGCTGGTTGTTGACCATGCAAATGCATTACTTTTCAATGGCATCAAATCTGCAGGCTCACCTGTTAACTTTCCACCCAAGCGAGACAGCGAAGGAGGAACCACAGACGAGCGTTCAACCCCGTCTGGTGAATGAATATACACTTGGATGTTTGTATGTACACAAATACATACAGGGTCATCCCATGTCCCTTAAAATTATGGGAAATATCATACATAATAAATCACTATTTTAAGCTTTTATTTTTATTTTCAGCTGTTATTTACTCAATTTACTGTATTTCATTTAATTACACATTACCTCAGTTTTCAATTTCCAGGACCAATATATTTCCAGAGCCATAGAAAAAACTTTCTTCAGAACCAGCTCTCCATTTAAAATGAATCACTAAATGACTTACTCTAAATCTGCAAAGACAGTCACTAAGTCTCTTCTCCAATAAAGGTTACCTCAATCTGATCACTGAAACTGCTTAGTTCTCTGTTGTTTGGCTCCTGTTACAAAGTTAGTATGCTAAATTTTTTGCTTTGTCAGAAAAGGATTTCGGTTTTGACTTGACCACAAGGGTGAAGGTTTTACATGCAGAAACTAGAATGACCCATACACCGGGCATGGCACGACAGTCCCCCTAAATTCAATCAAGTTCCACCGAATTGCACACACCCAATCCCCCCCCCCCCCCCCCCCCGCTCCCATTCGAGATCCATGAAGTATTTCCTGGTAGAAGAGTATAAAAAGTCGAAAAACACCCTCTTGCAGCAATGTTAAAGTAAGGAAAAAGCCTGAATCTCCCACCTGATTAAAACCTTTTTTAAATCTTTCCTGACATGACTTCATGGTGTTGCATTAGTATCTTAATTCTCTCTCGTTCAAATAATTAATAGGTTCTGTTAAGATCGAAACTGTCAAAAAGATAAAAACACAGAGATGAAAAGCTCTTACCTTGGCTTTACACAGAAGATGAACACATCTTTGCTGAAATTAGCAAACAAAAATCCAACTGTGCTCATGGCAAACAGGTACACACCAATATTAGAGTGAAGGTAAGTGGGGACATAGATCAGAGGTGCTGTGTTAGTGCATGTGTGCATGTTTTGGGGTGGGGCTAAGTTATCGGAAGAATGATTTCCAGGCTTTGTGGTCAAAGACCATTTGCATTGATGGCATGTCTCCACGTCAGCTGGAGCAGTCAGCACATGCAGAGAGCCTCTTAATTTCCATGGATATATGTATAATCAAATCGAGTACTCTGATCCGTGCGGTCAGACAGTAGATGCCTGTCCCATGTAGCCAGTCCTGTTCAGTGCTGACCCCTCAGGATGAGGAACCTTCACCATAACGATGAACTCACTAAAGATTTTCTGATTTGCGGCCATTACAGGATCACTTGAAAATTTGAAAATATAATGACAGACCTTGTTTTTTCAAAATAAACACTTGTTTAAGGTTTGATTCTTGTAACATATTTCTAAAACAATTGGGACGGTAAAGTATTTACCACTTTGTAATGTTGCCATTCCTTTTCACAACACTTTAAAGACCACTGTCCATGAAAGGTCATAAATAAAGTACTGATAGTGTGTGGTTTTTGCAGCAACTTAAGTACAATGATGTGAAACAATTTATTAATCTCTGACAAACATAATTTCTCATGAATTCTCTTCTCATTTTAGCCATGCAACACAGAGAATCCAGTGTATGGAACTGAAATTTGTTTCCTTCTTTACTTTAGCAAAACAAGCACGGTGTTTATTTGCAGAGACACAAAGATGATGTTATGATCCCTGCTTTGGCCTCTGCTACAGTCAGCTGTGTCTGTACGTGTTTTAATAGTTTATTGCTACTGTAAAGTGTTCAATAGAACAGTAATGACTTTCATATAAAAAACAACCTCTTTAGACATTTTAAAGCAGCCCCCATTAAGAAGTTAGATTTCAAGACTGACTACTGTGACAGGCTTATAACTTAAATAATAGATAATAGTTGCATTATGAGCACAGTAACAATTCCTATGTGTAATTGTTGCTCTTCATTGTTAACCCGGTTGGGAACATTGACAATAACATGCTATGCACATGACTCCACAGGCTCATTTGATTAGGTCTTTGTTTATTTTGAACATCTTACAACATAAAACACATATGTAAGTAAGAAAAAGGGGCACTGGAAGTGAATACTTATGGAGCTCTACCCCTTTCTTCATATTTCATGAAAACACTTTGTGAAATGCCACAATAATCTGACTTTCATCATAAACAGCTCAAACTCAATCACCAAAAATAAACATTCAAAACACAGCGAGGGTAGATAAACAAAATTTAGGCAAATCAAGTTTTTTACATATCCTATTCTGTCTAACTGTGCTACTTCCCCATTACAATCAAATTCAAATTTATAACTTCGGACATGTTTTCATATTGCCATCACAGCCGTTCCATAGGGTAACACCCTTGGTTTCAATACTATGATTTTAAGTATTGTCCTCACGTATTGTTTCTTTAACATATAAATTCTTCTAAATTTTTGTCTTTCATTTGAAACTGCAGCTGGATACCACTGGGTAATCACTAACCCTAATCCTTACCCTGTTTTTTGCTTCATTCATGATTTGACTGGTTTTGAAGTCAATGAAGACTTGAATCTTATGTTTTAGTTTAATAAAGTGTGGCATGGTCTTGTTGTTGTTTTCTTTGAAAAGGGAAGATTGTCTTTTAAGTATTTTCCCAGTGGTCCACATAGTAGTTTATATATGGGAGTATAAAGGAACAGCATAGGGTATATAATGAAGAATAATTTAATATATATCGTTGACTTTATATTGCTATTGACTTGAATAGTTTAGGTAGTTATTGAAGGAAGTCATTTACTAATATATTCTCAAAAACTACAATGCACATGCTAAAACCAAAGACATGTAATATATGAGAGTGCCAAAGAATGTGCTGGACTGACACACAAGGTAAGATGGGGTTTTAAACATTTTGATTGTAATTACACAGAACTTTTCTGAGCTCCGCTTACTAATATATCAGTGTATATGTTAAAAAACAATCAGTGAGGACAAATATTTAAAATCATAGTATTGAAACCAAGGGTGTTACTCTATGGAACGGCTGTGATGGCAATATGAAAACATGTCCTACCAGTTATAAATTTGAATTGAATAGTGAAGGGGAAGTAGCACAGTTAGACAGCATAGGATATGTAAAAAACTTGATTTGCCTAAATTTTGTTTATCTACCCTCGCTGTGTCATGAATGTTTATTTTTGGTGATTGAGTTTGAGCTGTTTATGATGAAAGTGAGAATATTGTGGCATTTCACAAAATGTTTTCACGAAATATGAAGAAAGGGGGTAGAGCTCCATAAGTATTCACTTCAAGTGCCCCTTTTTCTTACTTACATATGTGTTTTATGTTGTAAGATGTTCAAAATCAACAAAGACCTAATCTAATGAGCCTGTGGAGTCATGTGCATAGCCTGTTATTGTCAATGTTCCCAACAGGGTTAACAATGAAGAGCAACAATTACACATAGGAATTGTTATTGTGCTCAGAATGCAACTATTATCTATTATTTTAGGTATAAGCCTGTCACAGTAGTCAGTCCTGAAATGTAACTTGTTAATTGGGGCTGCTTTAAAATGTCTAAAGAGTTTTCTTATATGAAAGTCATTATTGTTCTATTGAACAGTTTACAGTGGCATTAAACTAATAAAAATAAAACACGTACAGACACAACTGACTGTAGCAGAGGCCAAAGCAAGATTACATCATCTTTGTGTCAAATACACAACATCTGCTTGTTTTGCTAAAGTAAAAAAATTAAAAAGTTTCAGTTTCTATACTCAGCTCTACATACACTGGATCTTCTGTGTTGCATGGCTAAAATGAGAAGAGAAGTCATGAGAAATTATGTTTGTCAGAGATTAATACATTTGTCACATCATCGTACTTAAGTTGCTGCAAAAACCACACACTGTTCAATACTTTCTTTATGACTTTTCATGGACACTAGTTCTCTTTTACTAAACTAAAAATAGCAAGACCACAATTTAAATTACATTATTCTGCGTAAAAGCATATACAAACTTAGCTGCTCGCCTCTCTTCTCTTCTGGCTTTCTGTTTTTGTGGAACGCTCATAACAAACACATCAAGCACTGTGACACACATTATGGATTGAAAATAACACACAATGCACAGCCCACACAGGGACTGCAACTTAAAATCATGCTTGTAATCATGCTTGTACTATTACCACTATTACTATTCTATCTTCTGTATAACGTTATTTGCTGCTGTTTTTCATGCTTATATTTCTCTATATTTGTATACTATAGATGTGTGAGAGAAGCCCTATACAATTTTATTTCACCTGAGTATAATGACAATAAAGATCTTTGAATTTGAAACTTTGTAAAGTATAGCTTAACATGAAATCTAATTTCTCAGGTGAAGTTCGTGTACCTCTAAATTATATTCAAGTACAGTACAAATATTTAGTTACTTTACACCACTGATCTTACAGTACATTTAGACTCACTGCCTTTCACATTTTACAACCCCAACTCAGAAAAAGTTGGGATGGTATCCAAAGTTAGTAAAAAAAGAAAGCTGGGATTTCTACATTTTATTTGACTTGTATTGCATAGCAGACAGTATGAACATGAGATAAGATAACTTCATTTTATTTGTAAATATATATCCATTCCTGCCATTCAAGCCTACAACAAATTCCCTTAAAAGTTGGGAAAAGGGATATTTAGGGCAAGTAAAGCGGTACAATGATTAAGAAATGGAGTGATTTGAAATAGGTGATGTCAACAGGTGATTGTAATCATGATTTGGTACAAAAGCAGCATCCAGGAAAGGCCTAGCTCTTTAGTAGCAAAGATGGGCCTAGGATCGCCAGTTTGCCAACAAATGTGTGAGAAAATAGTTGACATTTTTTGAACAGTGATTCTCAAAGAAGGATAGGAAAGGATTTGGATATTTTCTCCTCTACTGTCCTTAAACGTCATTAAAGTGTTGTGAAAATGAATTGCAACATTACAAAGTGGTAAATACTTTACCGTCCGAATTGTTTTAGAAATATTTTACTAGAATCAAACTTTAAACAAGTGTTTATTTTGAAAAAACATTAACATTTATGAGGTCAAACATCACATAATGTGCTTTTAATTTTAAGTGTAACATACCGTCCCAGCTTTTTCTGATTTGGGGTTGTATGTTGCAACCTTATGCTTAAACTATTAAAAGTCATAATGACGAGATGAAAACCAAGTATTATCAAAATGTATTGAAAGGAAAACATTGCAGAAGCAGGTCTGTCATTATATTTTGTCATTTTCAAGTGATCCTGTAATGGCCGCAAATCAGAAAATCTTTAGTGAGTTCATCGTTATGGTGAAGGTTCCTCATCCTGTGGGGTCAGCACTGAACAGGACTGGCTACATGGGACAGGCATCTACTGTCGGACCGCCGGAAGCAGAGCACTCGATTTGATTATACATATATCCATGGAAATTAAGAGGCTCTCTGCATGTGCTGACTGCTCCAGCTGACGTGGAGACCTGCCATCAATGCAAATGGTCTTTGAACACAAAGCCTGGAAATCATTCTTTCCCATAACATAGCCCCACCCGAAAACAGGCACACATGCACACACACTGTCCAGTCTAATCTAAGATCTATGTGCCCACTTACCTTCACTCTAATATTGGTGTGCACCTGTTTGCCATGAAGCACAGTTTGATTTTTGTTTGCTAATTTCAGCAAATATGTGTTCATCTTCTGTGTAAAGCCAAGGTAAGAGCTTTTCATCTCTGTGTTTTTATCTTTGTGACAGTTTTGATCGGAACAGAACCTATGAATCATTTGAACTAGAGAGAATTAAGATACTAATGCAACACCAAGTCATGTCAGGAAGGATTTTAAAACGTTTTTTAACAACCATCTCCTTAATTCCTGTCATCCCCATTTTTGTTACCTCCATTAAAGAGGTTATGTTTACCTGTCCATTTGGTTGTTTGTAAGCAATTTTACACAAAATACATGATTTCCATGAGAAAAGGGACGTGGTATGGGTCAAGGAAGAAGCCAATACAGTTGGTGCAGATTTTAATCAGGAGGGAGATTCAGGCTTTTAATTTTGATTCATTTTAAATGGAGAGCTGGTTCTGAAGAAAGTTTTTCTAGGGCTGTGAAAATCTATAGATACAATCTATACAACAGCCAAGTGTATATTCATTCACAAGACGGGGTTGTCTAAGCTAGAGACGTGCCGTTTTCTCCCGTTAAACTGAATAAACAGCTCTTAGAAGCAAGCCCCTGTTTGTGAGGCAATGTATTGTCCATATTGTGCAGGGGTAGGCAACCTCTACTATCAAAAGAGCAATTTTGCCCCCTCTTCCGAGCTCACTGTGTGTCTCCGAACGAGTGGGCGGGTTGGGAGCCCCATTGCGGGTGTGTGTGCACACACTCGCCCCCTCCTGGTATTTCATGATGGCCTAATACCATGATGATTAAAAAAATTAACGTGACCTCCACTCACGTTCATCGCTATGTTCACGTTAATTATATGAAAACTGATTCGTTAAGTTCACCGTTCGTGAACAATATGCACAACACTGTACTGCACAGCCACTGGAGAGGGGCTGAAGAGCCGCATGCGGCTCCAGAGCCACCGGTGGCAGACCCCTGTGTGGAACCAAATTTGTATGATGTATTAGTCATTTTTGTGTCTCCTGTGGCAACAGTGTCCATCACTTTTAGGAGTCCTCTGGAAACACTTGCGGTGTTCTTTTCTCTATTTGCTGCGCGTTTCTCTATTTGCTGAGCGTTTCTGCATTTGCTGCGCATTTCTGTATTTTAGTAACTAAAACAGATCAAAATCTGTTTTAGTTACTTTAAAATGCCTTGCGAACCCTACAGTAGCTTGTGTTGTGTTTTTTCATATGAAAATATAATTCTTTAATTAAATAAAATTATCTGTATAAATATTGAATGAATTTGTCACTATGAATACCCGCTTCAATATACACAAAGTCACTTGATCCATCGTTAATATACAAATTTAAGCTTCTGATCAGTGTGAACAATTCAAGTCTTGAATTCTCGCTCACCCTCACATATAGTTTTAACAACAAATATGTAAATTGAAAAGGAGTGCAGTTTCCTTGCGAGATCCAATTTTATGTTGACGTGAATGAAGAATGATTGATGAACCTTTTTTTCTCACTTTCTTTCTTCTGAGACTCCGATGCTCGCTGGAACAAGCCAACCAATGCTTCAGGGGCTGAGTGGGATGCCAGCTGCAGGTGCTACCGCAGCCCAGACGTTGGCTGGAGCACGTTCATGTCTCATAATCATCTGCACAGAAGGAGCTTCCTCAAGAACAATGACCTCGTCATTACTGCTGATTTCAATGGTGAGCATGAACAATATCAGCTCTTTTATATATATGTATATACAGTGGCGATTTTAGCCTGAAATTTCTGGTGGGGCAATTTTGTATGACGTCATGTCACAGTCACAAAAATAGAGGTAGCTGATTATTATAAGCAGTAGGCCTATATAGACCAGCAAGATATATTATGGGCTGCATCGTGTCGGGTCAATAACTCTGTACGGTCCCGTTAGCATCGCTATTACTGCTGCTATCATGCCTGCGGGCTAGCTGAGCTAAGCTAACCAGCCAGGTACAGAGACACTGATACCTGCTCATCACTACTTACACATAAATACGGGAGATTTACCACAGAAACGGGAGCGCAGACGTCTTTAGCTTCTCTGTCAGGAGAACAAGCAGAACTTAAAAACGTATTATTCATCCGAGATGTGAGTGAAACCTCTCCACAGACTCGGGTGGTATTCACTGACGGGGTATAGCCTGTTAGCCTGTTAGCTCAAGTGAAGCCGAGCAGGCAACAGGCTGACGCTGGAGTCGAGTTGCTTGGCAGATTTCGCTGGGCACATATGACAGTGCCAAATCTCCCAATGTTAACTTTGGCCTGTGTGGTTCACGCTCATTGGTGTTTCCATGGCAACAAGCATTACGCTTGCGCCGTCCAGAGCCAGACGGCAAGCGAGCAGCATTTCACAGAGCAAGCACACAGACAGAAACACACATGAATCAAATTATTCCAAAACAAGACTATAATGCTTGTGAGTCAAGTTTATTCACACACACATTCATGCTACTTTGCATATAAAATAAAATATATTTTGCCACAAAGTAAAGATATATCTAGCTTTCTGCACAACAGCGCCATCTGGTGGGGCAGTGCCCCTAATGCAGAAACGCCACTGTATGTAATATATATATATATAGAGAGAGAGAGTGAGAGATAGAGAGAGATATGTATGTGATACACAGTCTGTCAAGGTAGATGGGAAATTTAATTTTTTCCCACAGATTCTACTAGTAAATAATGGCACAATTCACAAAACTCAGAAATCAATTTTTTAATTACCAATTGAAATCTTGCAATACAGTTTGTATATGTTTTTTTATTATTTAGCATCATTATTAACCTGTTGTTTTGATTGATTTGGTCACTGACATCAGGCTGGTGCTTCTGTGCCAATTTTCGGGAATAAACTTATATATAAACCTGGGAATCAATAAGCTAAGCTCACAATAAAGTGAGTGGTTGTTTGCCTCCGGACTTTCTGTGGCCAGTCCCCTCATTAAAACTCCAGATAGTTTGGGTCTGTTGATGACGCGTTGAACACACGACAGATGGAAATGTGAAAAATACAAAACAATGACAAACATCTCAGGAGTAAAAAGTGGTGCCATTCACTTTGAAGACACAGACGGAGATGTCATGAGAGCTTTTGGTGAAAAGGGCTGTCGCAGGTGTCGATGAGCTGTAAAGGAAATGTTACATTGCATCCTGCCTCTGCCTGCTGTGCTACCACTCACCTGATCGCTTCGGAGATTTCTGTGTTGTTGTGAACCCGTCTGAGGAAACAATCTCCTGCTGTGTTGTTCCTGTGTTAGAGGAAAACTCCGGAGAAAACCCGGATCCAATTGTGCGGACATCTTCAGGAGTTCATGTCTGAAAATGCCTCATGGTGGCCCTGCGATATGCTGGCAACCTTTTCAGGGTGTACTTTGCCTCTCAGTCAATATCAGTTCAGATGATGGATGGATGGATTGAAAGATAGTTACTCTACGAACAATTAAAAGTAGCATTTTAAGGCATTTCTCAGCCCAAGCCTGGAAATGTTATATTCTTATGTATTCTTCATGATTATCTGTCTTGACATTCAACAAAGAGAGAGATGCTAATGCAGAGCAGGAGCCGGGAGGTGGTTGGAGAAGAATCTTAAAACTACGACTGGAATCAAGTGAAACAGCTTTTGATGCCAGATCAAATTCCAAGCATTCAAAACAAGCTGGTATTCCAGTTGTTTGCACTGAGGTGTCAATAACCGTAGTCTAGGTAGATAGTCCACCTCTTTACCACGGCACCCAAGAAAAGATCTGATAGGCGGAAACTGTCCTACATCAGCGGAATTTTCTCTCTAGGAATTTACCCTATTAGAGTTTCACTGTTACTTATTTAAGCTGATGCCTGGAGACATGCCTGGCTTCTCACTGCCTTCATCCTAATGTCTACCCTACTTCCACTGGAATAGTATTATACTGAGGCGCCCTATGAGTAAAATAATATTTCAAGCTACGCCCATTCACGGCAGCTCTCCTCTCATGATCAGTGCACTTGGAAGGTGCTTGGAAAGTAATAAGTGGCGTTGTAAGCCCCAATAATCTGTTGTAGTATTTGACTAGAGTAACATTTAAGAATCAGTAAATTGTTCTAAAACATACAACATCCCAATTTACTGTCACTCTGAAAGCATAAATCTAATGTCCACAACTTCTTAATTATATCTTAATTTCTTATTTATTACATGCAATTAACAAAAGTACATTTTTAATGAAAAGAGTAGTAAGTAAAAATAATAAAAAGTGTAAAAATTAAGAGTAATAATAGAGTAATAAGTAACAACTCGTAAAAGACAAAATGTAATAAAATGAGAAGGAAAAAAAAGTGTAATAAGAGAATAAAAAGTAAAGATTCACACAAGAAGTAAAACATACAAATTAATAAAAAGAGTGATTGTGATTATATATATATATACTGCCGATTTCAGAGAAATAATATAAATTTAGTGAGAAGGAATGAATGCCAGCACCGCTTTATCTGAAACTCGTTTCCTACTAGACACTTGAATTCTGTTAAAAATTCATTAAAGAGTCTAAAAATCCTTTTTGATTTTTAGAGATTGTTGGCAGTGTTTCTTCAGAATCCAATAGCAATCTTCAGCTGGTTGGCTATTTCTCTATTTTAAAGGTTTCTTCTCCTCAGTGCATATTTTCCAAGTTGAATATTTCTTCTGTGGAAACTTTCTCTCAGTTGAGAAGTGTCTGTTTTTCCAATTCTTTTGATTCTTGGCTGAGGAAGGGGTCTTTGTCCCGTTGTGTGTAAAGGAGCCATAGAAGAACCGACCAACACCCTTCTCACGTCTTTTTATATTCTCTTGAACTCTAAAGCTTACAAACTCATGATTATACTATGACACACTACCAATAGAAATGGCCAGTCTTGGGTCATGAACTCATAATATATAAATATGGCAACTTCTACATTCTCTATGATATATATATTAAGTGTCGTGTCCCGTTGCAAACATCGTGTCGAATTTCTGTGTGACTGGACCAGCTTCGCACAGCATGTAATCTTCCATCGAGCTTCTCATCCTGAACTTCATGGTTGAACACAACCCATTACTTCTTCAACATGCATAATGCTTTCAACACAGTCGAAGAATGTTCAACTTAAAACCTTTATTCTTAAGAAAAGAAACACATACGGAAAGGAAAAAAAAATATTTTAAACGTTTTTGAAAAATATCCAACATCTACCCCAAAACTGTAAAAGATTCTGATGAAATTTCCAACTTTTTCATCTCTAACATAATACGTTATTGTGTGAAACGCATGTTACTTTAAACATTATAGAGGTTATATAAGAAAACCAGAGACGTAATTCTACATGTTACTTTACGCTCTTAGCTCATATTTCAGCGGTGAGATCTCGATTATTCTTGACATGATCTACCTATAAAATAAATCAAGTGAGCAAGTTTTAAATTGTAAAACTCTCCCATAAAACTCAATAATAAAAATGAATCAACCTACTCTTGCTAGCCTGGTGACACAGCATAGTGCATCAGGACTATAGCAAATACAAGCTTGGGCCGTGCATTCATGTGAAACCTGCAGTTCTTAGCAATTTTTGTTGTATATAATTTTTTTTTAATGATTAAAACTGATGTGTGTGACTGCTGCTTTTCAGGTGTGCCACAACTCAGGCCACCTACAACACTGGAAAAAGATGTGAGGAAGTGAACACTCCCAGCGGCATTCTGGAAGCTCTGATTGGTGGTGCAGCCAGGACAGTAGTTCTGACAACAGCCATCGTCACCGTCATCAGGAGAGTTCAGTGAAACACTCTGTGGAGGGCGAACTCGTCCAATGCATCATTCAGCAGTGAAATCAAACTAAATGTAAACTCAATATTGGGGGGAAATATGCAAATTTATCTTGGGCCTTTCTTTAATACGTCCCCATAATTAAAATAAAATTGTTCATTGAGACAGATCAAATGCTTTCCAAATATAGACCCTGCATCAGCACTTCTATGTCCTGAGTGTGGTTTATTTGTATGATAAAAGTAATCAAGTGTTTTCTGCTACATTATTTCTGTTGTGAATAACGCAACACTGGAAATAACTATTTAAATCACACCTAGTGTAACCAAAACCCTTTCTTTTCCTTGTCTTTATTCTTATGTCTTAGTAGTTTTGATATACATATAGTAGGTATGCAAATATATAGCATACAGGCTTGTTATTCATTTCACGTAATTTTTATCTACAGACTTTCCTTTTGAATACAATTGTCTTAGCAATTTTTTTTCTATGTGTATACAACATTTTAAAACACCAGATTATATCACACACCTTACTTAATAATGAAACACGTTTTTAGGGGAAACGTCTACACCTTTATACGTGTCTAGGAACTATAATATACCGCAAATTAAACTCTTAGTCATTTTCTCTTCATGTACTGTATATGTGAGTTGCTGTTTCTCTCGGCACCACCTGAAAAACAGAAATTACATTTATTCTCAAATGATGTACTGAATATTTTTTGCTGAAAAGTGGCACAAAACTGATTTATTGCTATTAACACTGAAAGACTCAGTTCACGTAACTTAGCAAAGCCTGATGGGCGGATTGGTTCCTATGGTCATTAGAGCAGCATTTGTCTCCGCATTGTGTGTGGCAAACATCGCAACATTCTCATCACAACAGCATAAAACAGAAGCCGGATGGAATACAAAAAACTGCTGTAAAACTAACTGTGGAGTTGAGGGTGTTGGGAGAGCACTTTCCCCTACCACAGTGGCGCCCAGCATGGGGATCCACGCAGCAAGAGAAGCGGACCTGCAATCGCATACTTAGCTAAATCAGATGGCAGTGGAATTGTTGGCATCTTAAGTTGAGTTTGGTAAGGTTATGTTTGCTCTGTGTTCCAATAAAGATGCTGAGAAGGAGAGCCCCGTGGCATGGTCAACTCCCACACTAGCATTGTCACTTTCCTTGTCTAAGTTGAGTTAGATTCACCACAAAGCCAAGAATGTAAGTTCTGACTTCATTGGAGTTCAAAGTCTCTGCCGCAACTAGAAAGAAACTATTTGGGGAGAAGATAAGTACAACTCCCAACGTGCACTGCAGCAGCTGTTGTGCTTGAGAAAAATGGCAGAAAAACTGAAAATAAAGTAAATTCAGTTGCAAATTGTTGGGCATCAAGCGTATTGAAGTGTTTAGACACATCAGCAATGACACACAAAAATGAAATAATTCAAACTGGTGGCCATAACAACCCTTTAGGATAGACATATTTGGAGCCCCATATGTTTATATATAAAGTAACATTGAAGATTTTAAAAGAAAATTTGGAAGTCGGAATACTGTAGGGCTCCATCCCCACCTCTATTTGGTAAAGACTTTTTAACCTAATGATTATAAACAAAAACAAATATCAATAAACAATATGTATCTCGATATTGTGAAATCGTCTCTATATCCCTGTACAAATAATTCCCTAAATGCACCTTGTCGGAAGATATCTGTGGACTTTTAGGCTTAAAACACGGTTTAAATGACCTTGTTTCGAATCAAATATAAATATAGTGGTTTCTGATCATTAAACAGCTGTGGAAAATAGAATAAAGTCTGTTTTTTCACTGTTTGCTTCAACTGTTCTTCAACAAAGTCACTTACTGGCTACTTCACGTGAACACACCTTGCATTCGATATATGAATATATATCGCCCTCCACTAATTTTAATGCTTTTGTGACTCCTTAAACTTTCAATCTGAGGCCATTATCAGGTCAGAATTCCAACTGTCCAGTGGTTCATGATCAAATACCTAGAAACTACAGACATAACCAATTTTGCAACTCAATGCTAACACTATCAATTAAAATTGTAAACAATGTAAAAAATTATACCCACGGACCAGCATAGTCATTGCGATTGTTAGCATATCAACATGCTGACAGCAATCCGCTCTACAGCCTAAGTGGATCTATATGCCTGAAATTTTATGTTTGCATCTCTGAAGATGGAGCGAATGCATCAACACATAAGGAGACAATTAATGACAACATAAGATTGACCTTTGCCTTCATCTTTCTTTTGTGTTTGAGGCTGAGGTTGAATTCTTCATGGTGTCATATTTTCCTTTATCCTGAAAGTAGAAGCAAACAAAGAAATGATGCACATATCTGTCATGTTGTGGTGTAATTATGAAAAGACCGTCTTTGCAAACCTACCATTCGCTTTAACAGTTCTTGACGCACCTGTTAATAATAAAACAAATAACAAATAATTTTAATAACTGGAAGGATAATGTATAATGCATTTTGTGTTGGACCCACAGGCAATGTTGTAGTTTTTGCATATTATAATAAGACAATGAATATATTGAAACAGATGGAGCATGAACAGCAAAAGTAAAATGACAAAAATACCTTTGGCTCTGCAAAAACCCCTGTTAACATCACGAAAAAGCCCTGTAGGAGAAGAAATATGTCAAAGTTACTGCACTTTTCACATTTCATAATAAGTAATGAATTTCTTCTCAAAGGGCAATACAAATTACAGCAGGAGGTTGTTTGACGTTTTTAAATGTGCCTTATGCAATGGTGGAACAAATAAAAAAACTACCGCTAAACATTTGAAAATGGCATTTGAAAATCATAACAATCTCTTTTAAGTTTATTCCAAACTCACATTGCCATACACATGAACTGTGCACTGGTCGAAACAGGAAGTAGATTACCCTGCAGCTGTCAGTTTTAGAAAATACTAAGAACAAGGAGCAAAAATGGTCAAAAGTAGGAGCAGTGATTTCTTGGCTTGGACCTTCAACAAGGTGACACTGTTTCTGACACTATAGGTTAGCAATGTCTGTAATTCGTCATCCACGTTGTATTCACCATTCGAGGTCAAAACTAATTGTTTTATTTTGGGATAGCAACGTTTTCCAAAGTTACTGTTTTCTGGGCTCAAAAACTGTGGTGTAGTGTGGACATCAAGGTTGTAAAACTAAAACACATTAGTGTGAATGTAGCCTCAGAATACCTTTCCGTTATAAATGTATGTTAACTAAACTGCACCTTCATACAGTCTTTTTGTTAACAGTAAGCTATTCAAACTTTTAGTGTGTGTGTTTGCAGAGAGGTACAATCCCAACCAAGGATGCAGTGATCAAACATGTCTTTTCTTACCTGCATTGTAACCAGAGAGCATCTCAAACTGTTATTAAGTTTGCCAGAAATACTTGTTTGTATGTTTTATATTTAGTCTTAAACCAAAATAGCCTCAAGCAGAAATTAGGGGCAGTTTACAGGCATCTGGAATCTTCACTTCTTTCTAATGCTACAACTCAAAATCCATTTTCTGACCCAACTGACTCAAATTAGACTCTTAGACTCGACACAACTCCATCTGGAGCCACAAAAGTCAATCCCTGGTTACCTTTCATAAAAATGGTCCACTGTGTTCCATCGTCTGGAATAAATACCGCTAAAAGTTATGGAAAAGAGAGCCCTGATGCCAGATTGAGCATCGGATACAATACTCTGAGTTGTAGAACAGGCATTAAGTAAGACAGAGGAGGATCAAAGCACAGCTAATATCAACACTATGTTTGGTGTGTATGCTCTGTTCAAATTACCTGGAAGGAATTTAGGATGGTGAAACTGTAGAGAAGAAAAGGGTATGCCTCGTGGTCCTCATTGAATATTTGCAGAAGGAAGCCAATACCCCATGTTACTCCGAAAACTGGTGTTAGAAAGACCACCACTTTAATGATGCTCTTAAATGTCTCCTTCTCATCCGACTTGCTGCCATCAGGGGCGGAGGACTTCAACAGAGTAAAAATGACAACCGCCATGGAAAAAAGATTTGTGAAAATAACAGTTCCCACAGGGAGGAGGAAAGCAAACAATGAGCCCTCCAAGGGTCCATCAAAAACTAGCCAGCATGTGTCCTTGTTATAGTAGTCCTTCTTGTTGTATCTGCAAAACACATAGCTGAATCCCACAATGAGAACTGGGCAACCGTAGCCTACGATACTGGATAGGAACATGAAGACTCTTTTCCTTAGCGGGCTGAAGACAAAGATGAGCCGGTGAATGAGCATGACGCTCATGCACAGCATCCAGCTGAACATGGCCAAATAAAATAGGTGTTTGCATATGGTCAAAATTAAGCACCAGTGAGCACTGAGATTCTCAGGTGACATAGATGCCAAAAAACTGCAGTCAGCGAGCAAGAGGAACACGGCGATGTTTACCAGTGCTGTGTGACGGAAATATGAGAGATCAGTCTTGACCACAACAGACCACACGAGAGCCTCAATGATGAGAAGGATCACCAGAGTGCAGATGGACACTGCCAGGCCAACATAGGTAATGGTATCTAGGTCGAGGTTAGGTGTATCGGACTTGGACATGAGGACAGCGAATGAAGTCAGGTGGTTGCACTTGCAGAGTGTATGATTACTATCACGTTCAACGCTGCAACCTGTGTCTGACCAGTCCGTTTTATTGGTGTCCCAGAAGACACAGTGTCGTCTTTGTGTGTCGTTCAGCTTCTTGATGGGGAAGTCCATTGTAATCTCGGTAGACGAACTGCCGTTCTTTGTGACTATTAGTATAAGGTCATGCGGAACTGTTGATGTTGGTTTAAAACTGTTATTTAATTTATCCATCAGATTTCTCACACCAACAATTTTGAACTGTCCGCCAGTCTCGTTGAGTTTAACAGTGACATTAAACACAGAGATTTTACGGTCCCCGTTTGAGACATTTAAGTCCAAGTTTGGATTGTAGATATTCAAAGTGTTGTTCACTTGGATGTTCTTCACCAGATTCTCCACACCGTAAAGGTATTGTGATGACATGTCATATTCTATAGATGAGTTGACCCCGGTCCAGTTGTTGGCCAATAAATTGCTGGCTGCTGTAAGAAAATCCTGAAAAAGAATCATTAAAGAAAATCAGTGAAAAGGCACGTTTCAAACAGACGATGAATACATACACATTATGTACAGTTTTGGAAGACTGTGAGTTTGTGAGCCATTTCAAACACAGTCTTTGAGCATAAAATGACATATTTAAAAAAAAATGTTGGCACACATTTTTTACAATGCTCTCATCACATTTTGTGGACTTGTCATGGAGATGGTCTACATGCATTGGACACCAACACACTAATTAGTGTGGAAATTTGGTCATGTAATAACAGATGGTTGTGTAAATGGCCCGGGCTTGGCTTAACCTCTGTCTCTGTTCAAAGATGGTTTTTGACATATGATTGGTTCGAGTCGAATATGAATGCCGGGGACACTTAGATGACACCACAAGAGCAGTATGGAGGCATGTTGTGTTTTTTCTGTTGTTTTATTACGTCTAAAGAAGCAGGTACAATTGACTTAAATTGCATTGGATTCGGCTGAAATGCTCTTTACCCCTCTGAGTTTACATTTTTGTGAACTCAAACATTTAAATTGACCCTCCATCAGAATAGTGGTGAGTAGTTACGGTGTGAATTTTTCTGTGAACTATCCCTCTAAGAAATTATTCTGCGTTTAGGATATTTTTGACAACATACTACAACTAAAGTGCCTAATTTAATTAATATAATATTGTTTGTTTGAATCTTTCCCAAAGTGGTCTCTTGGCTTTCCATAGAAGCAGTCAGTAATGTTTCATGAAATGGTTTAAATAATGTGGACCTCAGCCATCAATGGAGCAAAGTAAAACTAAAAACACAGTTTTTCTCAGCCTTCACATGAACACAGGCATCTGTAGCATCTTCGAAATATTTACAGTTAAACTTGAATGATTGAACCCCATATGACCACTTGTTATCCAACCATTCATCCATCTATAATGCTTATCCTTTGGGGGTTGTGACAGGCACTGGAGCAAATTCTAGCTGTGTGAGAGGTGGGGCACATCCTGGACAAGTCACCATTCCATCACAGGGCCAGAATACAGATAGAGAATCCCCTTGATTGATACTTGAGACCCCCTGAAAGCCTCAACAGCAAAATTCTGGGAGGGTCTCTGTACCAAAAATATTTGTTACTTCTAGTTGTCATAAAAGTTTAAAAGTTATGTCTAGTATTTAGTGTTTCTGCTACTTTCATTTTGCATCGGCGACATCTGATATCATTGAGGGAGTTTTTTTTTCTCTCCACAGTCGCCAAAGTGCTTCCTCATTGTGGGAACTGTTGGGTTTCTCTATAATTATTAAGGTCAGACCTTCTATGTAAAGTGCATGAGATAATGTTTATTATGATTTAGCACAATACATATAAAATGGAATTGAATT
Source organism: Limanda limanda (assembly GCF_963576545.1). Lineage (NCBI taxonomy): Eukaryota > Metazoa > Chordata > Actinopteri > Pleuronectiformes > Pleuronectidae > Limanda > Limanda limanda. The sequence goes on from NC_083653.1 coordinate 18,925,100, forward strand.
GAATGGATCTATGACTAAATAAATGTGATCGTCAATAGCAAGAGAGACGAGCACACACATACACTCACACACACAAACACTCCAGCAGACAGGAGAGAAGTTCTTCCTGCAGATTATGACACAACAAGGTTTTAAATTCATTTATACACACAAAACGGGGCCTGAAATGTGCGTACGCCACTTCTCAGCCAACGTTGGTATTTATAAAAACAAACTTGACGGGAGAATTTGCGTATTTCCACGCAAACTCTGACCCATGCGTATGAACGTTTTGGAGACGGGAAAGTGGCGATGCAGACGGGTGCCTGTCGTAGCAGCTCCTGGTATTACTGGCGGTTTCTTGTGTTTATATTACGTTTGCTGTTTGTTTTTTATATTAATTTTGCACTGCTCTGTGCATCTTCGTAGCGCACAATGACGTGATGCTTTTGCAACTGATCGGACACTTTTTATAACTTTTAACCGCACTTCGGTCTCTTCGGATCACTGGGATCATGCCTGCAGCACACGCCGGCATTGTTTACACACGCGACCAGATGATGGCCCTGAGGCACACCACCCTCTTGGCCGGAGAGAGACCCACCATCCCGGAGGAGCTAAAGAGGAGACGGCGGGGCTGCAGAGCGGGGCTTAAACGGAGGATTTGGATTTGGACCGGTGTATAAGATACACTTTATTTGTCCCACACACATGCACAACATGCAGAAACACGCTCATGCAATGAAGGGAAATTTGTCTTCTGCTTTTTTCCCATCTGGTGAAGGACACACAGAGCAGTGGGCAGCCATGTACAGCGCCCGGGGAGCAGATGTTGGGGGAGTAAGGTGCCTTGCTCAGGGACACTAGGCAGGGTAGGGAGAATAGTCTTTTTGATTCTTGGACAGATCCAGGTTCGTCTTTCATTGTTGATCGTTGTTAATCCATCCAGGCAAGTTTTTGCAGAAACTCCGCGGAGTCAAACCGTGGAGTCGAACCAGAGACCCTCTCCGCCAGAAGTCCAAGACTCTGCCACTAGTTTAAGCCCTTCATCCCTGCAGTCATCACTGGAAACGTGATATCGCTGGCAAATAAAGTCGACGAACTGGAAGCGCTCATCAGAACACAGAGGGAGTACAGGGAGTCCAGTATTGTGTGTCTCACGGAAACGTGGCTGCACGAGCACATACCGGACTCCAACGTCACCATTCCCGGCTTCCAGACGGTTCGCGCCGACACCACCGCGACCGGCAAGAAGAAAGGAGGGGGCCTCGCCGTGCTCGTGAACAACAGGTGGTGTCACCCCGGGCACGTCACCATTAAACAGCGTGTCTGCAGCCCGGACATCGAGCTTGTCGCCGTCGGACTTCGTCCATATTATTTGCCGAGGGAGTTTACCAGTGTTTTCGCCATCACTGTTACATTCCTCCATCCGGGAACGCAGAAGCAGCGTGTGATGTCATCCACACTGTGACTGCAGGATTACAGACACAACACCCCGGGGCCTTCATCATCATCACAGGTGACTTTAATCATGCCTCCCTCTCATCCACACTCCCAACCTTCTTCCAGTTTGTCAAATGTGCCACCCGTGAAAATAAGACTTTGGACCTGCTGTATGCAAATGTTAAGGATTCATACAGCTCCACTGCCCTGCCACCACTTGGCAGGTCAGACCACAACCTAGTCCTGCTCTCACCATCATTAGGGACGGGAATCGGCAGGGACCTCCCGATACGATACTATCACGATACTAAGGAGGCGATACGATATGTATTGCGATTTCTGTTGGTATTGCGATTCTGTAAGTATTTCGATTCGATATTACGATTTCCTGGGATTTCTTTTGGTTATTTTTTTTTTTAAATACTGGACCATGGAAAAATGTTGAATCATACCTTCAAATACAACACAGTCAAATTCATTTAGAGCTTTACAAGTTTTATTTCAAATATTAACATTAACTTAATGACTGCCGGGCAGCCAATAAAGAAAATAAATAAGATGTGCCCTATTATTGTATAACCCCTGTCAACTACACACAAACTGACAGATTAAGAAATGTATGCCACTTACGCTTCTTTTAAACAATAAATAAAAGGTAAATTAAATAGAATGAATAAAAGTTTACTTAAAATATAAACTTTGAAATACACAAAAAGTAGGCTATTGTTGTTTGCATGTAGCCGATGCAAAGCTAGTGCTTGGGTATGTTTAGATTCTTATGCAAAAACAAGAGCTGGTCAACATGCTCTGGGGTGATGTTGCTCCCCCCATATATCTACATTTTTTTATTTTTTTTTAAAATCGATTTGGGAGGCAGCATGGCGATTCACAAGAATCGCGATTTGTAACAGAATCGATTTTTCCCCCCATCCCTAACCATCATACAAGCCGGTGGTTCAGCAGCACCCAGTCACAGTGAGGACAGTGAGGAAATGGTCTCCTGAGGCCATGGAAACACTGCGTGGAGCGCTGCAGGCCACAGACTGGGATGCTCTGTATGAGCCACATGGTGAAGACATTGATGGCCTGACTGACTGTGTCTCTGAGTACATTAGGTTCTACATAGTCAACACCATTCCCACCATAGAGGTTCGCTGTTACAGATCACGGGACAGAGCAGAACTCAAACAGGTACAAAGGGAGCTCAAGCGCAGCATCAGGGAGAGCAAGGACAACTTCAGAAGAAAACTGGAGGACAACAACACCAGGGACGTCTGGAGTGGAATGAAGGAGATCACTGGCTTCCAGAGGAGAGGTGGGGGAGCAGCTGGGAATGAACGACGTGCGAACGAGCTGAACACGTTCTTCAATAGGTTCAACTCCAACCCCCCCACCCCAGCGGACCCTCCACTGCCTCTACGACTGCCTCTACTGCTTCTCCGAGCAACAACCCCCCATCACCCCCTGCCCCCCCCCCCGCTGTCTTTCACAGCCTGAAATATGCCTGAGCACCTGGATCATTCTAAAGGGAATGGATGGATGAGGAATGTGCTTGTGTTGATTAAGTCCCTGCCCACACACATCGCTACTCCCATTGGATGGTTTAGTGAGGTCCTCGGATCGGCCCCTCCAGAGTCGGTCACGGCCCTGGTGGAGCCGAGAAGACGATCAAACTGGACTCTAGAGGAAGTAAAACTCGTAACATAGTTTCTGAAGATGAACCTGCGGAGGGATCATCACCGGTACAGCCTGCTCGACCCCGGTCGGCCAAGGCAGCCCGAACAACCTCCGGACGCTTGGGTCTCGCCACTTACTGCTATTATATTGTCACACGGCGAAAGCGTGAGAGTTGGCAGCTCTGCTGAAGGCATGCTCTGTGGAGATCTCCAGAACCTCTTCAACCTGAGCTTACACCTTCAGAGAGTATCAGTGCTCTGGAAAACATCCTGCCTGGTCCAAGTGCCCGAAAAAGGACGTCCTGCTGCACTGGAGGACTACAGGCCGGTGGCACTGACCTCTCACATCATGAAGGTCATGGAAAGACTGGTCCTGGCACACCTCAGACCGCTGGTGTGCCCATCACAAGACCCCCTGCAGTTTGCATATCAGCCCCAGTTGGGGTTGATGATGCAATCATCTACCTGCTGCAGAAGGCTTATTCCTCCCTGGACAGACCCAACACCTCAGTCCGGATCATGTTTTTCGACTTCTCCTGCGCCTTCAACACCATCCAGCCCAGACTGCTGAAGGCCAAACTGGAGGGCACGCAGGTGAGTGCTCCCCTCATCACTTGGGTTGATGACTATCTGACGGGCAGACCGCAGTTTGTGAGATTACAGAACTGTGTGTCTGATCGTCTGATCAGTAACATCGGGGCCCCCCAGGGAACTGTACTGCCCCCCTTCCTCTTCACCACATACACTGCTGACTTTAAGCACTGCACTGAGTCGTGTCATCTGCAGAAGTTCTCTGATGACACGGCCATTGTGGGGTGTGTTGAGGGCGGGGGGGAGGCTGAGTACAGGGACCTGGTTGACCACTTTGTGAAGTGGTGTGGGGAGAACCGAATGCAGCTCAACGTGGAGAAGACGAGGGAGATGGTGGTGGACTTCAGGAGGAACATCACAGAACTGCACTAAATATACCTGTCTCCTTGCACTGTGTACCCTGTACAACACTCCTCTCCATATACTGGAACACTTACCTCACATCATATGTGATATGTGTTAATATAAACCATATTGATATTATATATCATTTTATACAATAATATTGTCTTTTGCACGTTCTGTCTACATATTCTTACACTCATAGTATATTATATTATCTATTGTATAGTCAAATACTTATATTTATACCTCTACTATATATCATATCATATTATATCATACTCTTTGTATATTCTTGTATATACACATATTTATACATGTGTACATGTTATTATTATTATTATTATATTTACTAATATTATTATATATACTGTTGCTGCCATTATTACTATATACTGCTATTATATTGGTATAATTACTATCATATATAAATATATATTATGTTATATTATATACTATATATACTGTACTATTTTTATATACTGTCTAACAATAACATTACCATCATATCATCAGTACTATTACCATCATCTTGCCACTGCACCTTATCTACCTATTTATCTTGTGTTTCTGTTTTTATTCTTTCTACCTCAATATTTTTTATTTTATTCTATTGTATTGTATTTTATTGTATTCAAATATACCGGCTGCTATGACGATTTAATTTCCCTTCGGGGATGAATAAAGTAATCTATCTATCTAATTCATAATTTACATTAAAACCAACAGCTTAGTTTTGCTAGCAAGACATATCTGCTCCACACGAGCCTTTTAATTAATAATTAATTACGTTTAATTACGTACAGATTCGATTTAACAGCGCAGTTACGGAGCCGAGTCATTAATAGGTTTTAATAATATCTTCTAACACTGTGCGTGTATCATCAGATCACTGCAGTGAACGGGACTGTGCCATCAGGCACACAGAGCACACAGGAGATCACTTACAAGAAATGAGCAACTTTCCAAATAATATCCCAGAGGAGGTGAGGATCCACTGGTGTGAGGGAATCGGTCCGATGCTCTAAATAAATAAATACTGCCATGACAGTTGAGCAGGGATCTGCGGGATGTGTGCACGTGAATAGAAGGACGAGGAGGAAGCGAGGGTTCAGCGATTTCTGATCTCACACAGTGTGTTCTCCGCAGCAGCAGAGTATCAGTGTTTTTTCTTTATTAGTGACATCACTGTTGTCCCATAAAGACGCTCTTCACCTCCACCTCACTAACAAACACCTCGATGTCAGTGTCAGAAAGTTTCACTTCCTCTTCTCATCGCTTAATGCTGTGACTCCCTCAGGACTCACAGTGGAAACCTATTGGTCAGCAGCATAATTTAATATTCACGCCGTGCTTTGCATTGACCATTTTTGTTGGAAAGTGGGCGTGTGGAGGGCGGATTTGGAGGCAGATCCACGTACGAACGTTTTCAGGTGGACTGTGATTTATTAAGCGAACATTGCGTTGCACAGTTTTATAAATCGGAATTATCTTTTGCGTACGCCATTTCCGGCATACCTGGAGAAAACACATGCAGGGTTTGCCTCAGCCATGCTGGGATTGGTACCGGGAACCTTCTTTCACCACTGTGCCACCCCCATTTGTTAACACATGAATTTTGAACTGAGGTTCAAAACAACTATCACCATGACAACTGAGCCACTCTGTCTGCTGATATCGGCAAAACGATGTGATTGAAAGTTTTGGAAAAAACAAAGGCCCCAGTTCTTTGTGTTGATAATGTCATGCAGCTCAATACTATACATCAATTACAGTAAAAGTAGTAATGACCACCAATGACTTACATCAAAGACTTCTTCCTTCAAGGTGATGCTTTCTGATCCAGTGGCCATTATTTCAAATATTCTTATAGAAGCACTGATTCCAGCAGGGTCGTTACTAGAATTAGATGTAGTGGTGTTCTTAAGTGCTTCAAAGATCCCCATGGCTACTTCCTGTGTAGCCCCTATGCCCTTCTCGAAGTCCTGGAAACAAAAAACTAAATATCTCAAAGTAACAGTCGACAAAAGAACACAAACAACATCACCTTGACCCTAATAAAAATGGAGTCTAAACAGCCGAGACTTTGGAATTATGATATACCATCATTTCTGTGAGTGGTTTTTGAGAATTTTTTTTTTGTAATTAACATTTTTGAGCTAGACGTTGAGATTGGTGGCTAATGAAAGAATCTGTTTTTTATACTTATATATGTTATACTTATACTATACATAGCCTTCCATGCAAAGTTGCAATACAAGGTGCTAACAATAATGTCAAAATACAGGAATGTATATACATGTATATAAAGGAGGTGACCTGATAAACTGATCAGGGAACTAATAGGTTCTCTTGTGTGCATTCTAAGCAGTGATTGGTGCTTGGCATGTGTAACTTCATTAGACCATGATAGAGAATGACTTTAGTATGTGCGGGTTAATGGCAGAGGATATCACACCTTGTTAAGCCTTATGAGGCAAGTTGTGATTCATGACTTTGGACTTAGGGCCGTTTGTGCACAAAAGTCACAATAACTGCAAATTTTCTTTTTAATGTATAAATAAGGTTCAGATATTACTAAGTACATAATTCATTTTGACAAAACGTCAGGATCTTACTTTTCTGAGTTTAGGGAGTGCTACACGAACTATAATGCAACACTTACCTCTGCTGCAGTTAGAACTTTCTTCAACTCTTCGCTGATGCAGGAGGAGAACTCCATCTGCCACTCAGCCTCATTATTACAAAAGCGAGACTTGTAACCAGTCTTGCCGTTTTCACACTGATTAATCACTGTACCTCCATTTGGGGTTTTTGGCCAAATCCCCTCACCAGTGCAAAATTTTCCAGACTCTAGAAAAAATGCAGCACACCATTAGATGGTTAAAGAAAAGAAATATAAAACACTTACACATAATAATTTAATCTTATAAATAAATTACACCTAAGACAGTTAGAAGTTCGATCAGGTGAAATCCAAAAAAGGTTTAATAATCATACCAGGAATTACTAGGATATCCACGCTTTCATTTTTCGTCTGTCCTTTGTGGTTTTTAAAACTGACTTCCCATCTTGTTGCAGTACTTTCCTCGCATGAGAACTCATACCTGACAGAATAGACCAGGATATCTCCATGAGCTGCAACGAAAAACAGATGCTAGTTTCAGGGCTCCATTTGATGTTCTAGATTTTGCATGCATTTAAGTGCATGTCAGTGAATTAAATCTGTGTTAATATTAGGGATGAGCGAGTACAGCATTATCTGTATCTGTATCTGTTAACCATATGAATTATCTGTATCCGTATCCGTACTCTGAGTGGGCGGGGCCTAACCCGGAAGTGGGTGTGATTTGTGATTTTGATCACAATAGCAAACAAACTATTTACAGTTTTGCAACAATGAATACAACTCATGATGTTGCAATTATGAAGTGAAACGTAATAACAAGTGTTTTCATACTCAACATAACTTTCTTTTTTAACTTTGACATTTTTTTATGATTTTTTTATTTTTATTTTTTTTTAAATTAATTTCCACACCAGGTGTGTGTGTGTGTGTGTGTGAGTGTGTGTGTGAGTGTGTATATGAGTGAGTAAGAGAGAGACAGAGAGAGAGAGGGGGGCGGGGAGACTGTGTTTCCCAGGGACAAGATTGACAGGAGACGCGGGTCTCTCCTGCTTCGGATGAGGATAATTAAAACAAACACGGTATAATCACATTCATGAGAACAAGAGCGATGCAGCGAAAAAAAAAAAAAATCTCCGACAGGCAGAGACGCAACGCGAGTCGCTTTCTACCAGCACCACGTCTGAACGAACCCACGTTTAACCGAACTCTACTGGTTAATAAGCAGTGTTGGGGAGTAACGGAATACATGTAACGGCGTTACGTATTTAGAATACAAATTATGAGTAACTGTATTCCGTTACAGTTACAAATTAAATAGATGGTATTCAGAATACAGTTACATTGTTGAAATCAGTGGATTACATGACGGTACTTCTCTGTTTCACGAGTTTAATCACTGTCTCGTAAATCCACCGGCGGCAAAGCCCCCAGGAAGCAGCTGGAGACCAGGGCTGCGTGAAAGAGCCTCACCGCTACCGGCTTGGGACCGTTACAGGCCCGGGACCGAGGCTCTGAGAGAGTTCCGTCGCTACCAGAAATCTACGGAGCTGCTGATCCGCAAGCTGCCCTTCCAGCGCCTGGTGAGAGAAGACCGACCTGCGCTCCCAGAGCTCCGCTGTCATGGCTCTGCAGGAGGCCAGCGAGGCACGCCGGGTTCACACCGGACGCTGAAGCGACGCTAAAATAATATCACCCGTTGACCCAGTAGCATAAAAGCATATGGTCACTTGTTGCTCCAACATTAACTGCAACAGCGTCCCAATTTAATGTCATCCATCTTCAAGAACTTCTCCGCTGTGTGCTCCGTTCAATGTCGGGTGTCGAGGGTAAATTACGTATTCTCCCCCCCCCCCCTCTCTTTTTATCTTTATGACTGCTTGTGTGTCTGTATGGATGGGGGCATTTAATAATGTGATCGGTCAAATTGGTAAATTTAAAACTCCAGGACAACAGAAGGGGAATACAAACTATGGGATGCATGCTTTATCATTTATATCATATAAAATATGTCATCAATATCGTTTAAAATCATTTTTCAGTGTGTTTCCTGGAGCGATATGCTCGCGTCAAGCGCAAAAAATAGACCCGACGCCGAAACGATCGCTGCACGGCGCAAGGCAGCCTTGGCGCAGGGGGGGGTTCAGCCTCCGGTGGGACCGGCACAGAGGTGGGAGTGGATGGGAGCCGGACATCCAACTGGCCCGCAGCATCGGTGGAGAGAGAGTTTAAACTGCTGCTGCTCCACTGACTATAACAACGCCGCAATCATACACTTAAAAAATGCAATACAAACCGGAAGTATTCCAAGTATTCAGAATACGTTACTCAGATTAGTTAATGTAATGGAATACGTTACAGATTACATTTTTGTGCATGTATTCTGTATTCTGTAACGGAATACGTTTTGAAAGTATCCTTCCCAACACTGTTAATAAGTAAGTACAAACTGAAATAAAAACAAACTTCAAGCTGGAGAAACCCTAAACGTTAAAGGAAAAGACCCGCGAACCTGAGTGACTGAGAGACAGAGAGCTGTTCTGTGAGTGAGTGAGCAAGCAGAGCGGTGTGTGAAGGGGAGGAGCGCTGTGACGCTGTGTGAGGATTTTCATTCAGTCCGAGCACAGATATTGACTCGTATAATACTCGTGCTCGGCAAAAGTGCTTTATCCGTACCGGATACTCGTTTCAGCCGAGTATCCGGCTCATCTCTAGTTAATATCATCATGTATTTTGGAGCTGCAGCTCACAGAAGGAAATATATTGTAGGTTTGTCTTACCTGGTTCGGATCCTCTACTTAGCTCCGTTCCAGGGAATTGCCACGAAACGTTGTAGCTCTCCGTGCTATTTTGGATGGTGGCAGTCACAGTCACGTCATTTTTACCGCTGACTGAACAGTCTGCTACAGGTGGATCGATTTTCATGGTGATCTTTTCAGGCAGGAGTGACACTTTCAGCTCTGCCTTGGCTGTGTGTGTGACTGACCCAAAAGTGAATCGACACTCATATGTACCTATGGAAAATAAGTCGGTACATTACCTTCTCCAGCTGAAAACAGAATGAATTAGACTCTTTGGTCTTAAAGATGACTTGGATCCCCAACTTGTCTGACATGCTTTTGCTCAAACCAAAATTTGAATCACTTTTTGAACAAGTATGTGCCAACACTTCAGTTTTTCGCTGATGAAACGTCATAACATGTACACATGTATTTGTGATGGGCACACAATCACAGAAACCCCCTATTCAGACATGATTGAATGCAGCATCTGCGGTGTTAACTCTAAAGGGTCTTAAATACTTCTACGTATCCGTTTCTTGGAGAGGGCTCGACGGCGGGCAAAGAGTCTTTTAGATTTTTACTAGTCCGACCACTGTACGTTGAAAAAAATTCACCGCCAAACCCATAGGTGGCGCAACGGAAGACGAGCTCAGAGAAGCCTACCCCAATTTTCGGAAGAAGAAGTCCACGTGTGTCTGTTTATCTCTGTCTCCTACACACTGAACCATGGCAACTAACAGAACTAAATAAAGTGACACCAAGCAGGTCAAAATGCTGATGTTATCGTTTCTTAGCGCAGCGGTTCCCCGGTCTTGTTTCCAAACTGTGTTGCTGATTCCACAGCTTGAATCTGCTTGAGGCTACACGGAGCTAGCTAGCTCCCCTCCCAGCTACCTTTCCCCCCAGCTTCCACACACAGTCAGCAGGACTCCCGACACTAACTACTACCCAGTGTTTGCTTCTAACCTGATGGTATTATAGAAACAGTGTCATGATAGAAGTGGAATTAAAGTCGTGACGGCGGGTTCTTTCACTGTTACCACCGCAGTTAGCATGGTGGCTAGCCCGCTAGCACCGTTTTGAAAGCTCGTTATAACCGTATGTGACCGTGCACACATGCCGTCAGTGCTCTAACGAGCCACCGTCAGCCGGACAACTCCGCTGGCTTAACACACACGTCACATTAATCGTAGAATCGTAGTTGTGTTTGAGTTTGATGCTACAGGGAAGTAAACAGGAAGTTTGAGGTCCGGAAATGACGTCGTAGGGAAATGACGTCGTAGGGAAATGATGTCGTTTGCGGACCAATCACAGCCAAGGGCTGTCCGTGGGCTCTCCGACATGAAGACGGACAGTTAGAAAAATCAGAGGTGTACGAAAAGCTCTCCGAGGCGCTCGGAGAGGGCGTTCTTATCTATCCGTTTTAGAAAAGACGTTAAAGCATAAATTGGCCTTAACTCCAGAGACATCTTAAGGCTACTCAGTTATCTATATAAACTAAGTAAAACGGTGTAAAATACAAGATCTTTTACACAAAGTTTCAACCAGATGGTTGGCAGTTTGATCCCAACAAGAAGTGCCCTTGGGCAAAATACTGAACAAAATGCCTCCGACAGATGTGTGGCAGTGTGTGGGATTGATGTATGATAGAAGGACTGCACATAAGTAGGGTGGATAGCCTAGAAATGCACTATATACTTTAAATACAGACCATTTACCATAGACAGAAGGAGGGTCACTTGTGTAATTATCATATAAATAGTTTGTCAACACACACAGGACCAAGTAGTCCTTTGATAACAATCACATGTGATTCTAATCACAACACATAGTACAATGATGTAAAGCAGTAAATATTTAAAAGATGGCAAACGACAAAGGGACATTACAAATTCAGGTAAAGCATAAAAGGCGAAATTTATTTCCTGAAAATTTGTTCTGAAAATTCGTCAGATTACGAGTATACTGTGCAGTCTCCCACCAAGGGTGTGGGATTATGGGTTGGTTTTAGACAACCCGTTTGATGTAACAATCTGGGATTCATCAACATGCTCTGACCTAGATTTGTTTGTACTCTTGGAACAAATTTAAAACTTCCACAGACCATGCATACCTGCAGAGAGCGGACACTTGCCTGTCGATTTCGAATGATTCTGATTCACAAACCAACGCATGGTGGTGAGAACAAAATTGGCTAATGCGCACCTGTCATGAATCCGGCGGGGATTTTGCGCACGCATGTGTTTTGTGCGGAGAATAAGAACATTTCTGCCCACATGTTAGTAAATGAGGCCCATTGTTTTCTGGAGACTCTTTGTGTAGCTGAATAATGAAAAATGCACATCAAACATTGTCAGCTTGCCCACATAGTGCAAGGAATGATGGCACTTGGGCGTTAAACTCCTGTTTGCAGGATCACGGCCACAAGTAAGCCATCGCAATACCGCACGTCAACCAAAGGTGCCATAGGTGGCCTGCATTTGTTTTGTGGTATTGTGGCCATAATAAACATTTACCATATGGTTCACTTTGGGCTCACATCTAGATTAGACCCTGCCTACAGCCAAAAAGGCCAATAGAGGCCCACATTTGTTTTGGGATAGTCTGCCAACAATCATTTTGTCCCGGCCACAAAAAGGCCAGAAGTGCTGCCTCACTGCCTGTGTCCCACATCCATATGCCATCTGGGCCTCAACCAGATAGAGGAAAAATGACCAAAATACCCTTTAAACAGAGGGGGGAAATGCAGAACACTCAGGGAGAGCCGCTTGTGTATCAATTTGAGCACTGAGCACTCTCTGTGGACTAATTGTATATCAGGGAAGCTTTCCAGACATATTGCTTGTCTTTTTCTCAATAAAGTACAATGCCATTGTTCACACAGACATTGCACCAATCACATTACCAAACCACATTGTCACTCAGAGCGTAAACTTCACATTCACTGCAAAACACTCATGTCAGGCATTTTATCGATGCAGAAGAAAATTAAACATTAATTCAGTCGCGCTTCAACTTAAAAAAAAATGTCAGTGTGAAATGTTTGTACTTGCCTGACCCTAAGCTGGTCACTTCAGTGAGTGTAACTGCAATACAGGAACTGTATTTCCAATCGCTACCGCAGTCTTTTAGAGTCACCATACTACCACCTGTGAGCTCAAAATGCTCGTGTTTTCCCCTAATCAACTTCCAGCCAGTGCTGTGTGCTTCCTCCTCAAGTCTGCATTCCAGTGTAGGGCTGGACTTGTAGCACACGCTATCCTCTGGAGCTGTGATGTCGACCATTCCTAGTTGAAGAAAGCAAAATGGATACAAAGCAATACAGTGGATTTCAGACATGCACTCCAGAGAACGTCTGCATAATGGGCTCCAGACTTTCTCCAGAGTTTCTCTTTCACACAAGACCAACGCAGCAGGAGATTCTTTGCTCAGGCGTGTTCAAAGCAATGCTCAGGTCAGGGGTGGTGCAGCAGACAGAATCAGGAGATAATGTATAAATAGCGTTGGCTGTCATCACCAAAAGCTCTTCCTCTGTATCTTCTACGTGTATGACACCACTTTTTCAAACTGAGATAATTGTATCCTTCGATTTTCTTCATATTTGCGTCAGTCTCATCAACTCGCTCACGGGGAATCCTGAGGAGGATCTCTTGCTGTGTTCTCAAATAGGCTCATTCAGACATTATCCTGAGTTTTCTTCAGGGTTCTGGGAGGAAAAACGCATGTCTGAAAGCAGCTAATTTTCACTGGTTTGTGTGAACCGTCATTCATCTATCTGTCCCAGTATTTCGTCCACAGCAACATACATTGACTCCTTTCTGGTTAAACAACCCAGTCATTCTTCCATCATAAGGCGAGGGATTAGGGAGGAATCCAATACCGGCCTCCAAGTGGTTTACAGTGCATGCAAATGTTAGATTACCTTTGTAACTTGCTTTTCTGAGTAACACAAGTTATTGAGTGCACAGAAATGTCCTAATGCCCAGGCCACAGTGGATGCTTGAGCGGGTCGTGTGCAATGTCTTCCCTTTTAGTTTGGTACGGCCGATGCTGGGCTTCTTACCATAGATTCTTGGCATTAAGTTGAGAACATTAGAGTTATGGTTACTTTATTCTAGGCTACTTTTATTACAAGGAAAAAACAATAGCCATACCGGACACCTAAGGTAGCAGCCCTGCAGAAGGCAAGCATCAGAAATGGTCCTTGTGTGAACAACAGACGTGCATGAGATACAGCAGATCAACGATGCAGCCGTCATGCACTGACCACACACATATTGCGACCCACATTATATATATAGATAGTAGTCTTTAGGGAACATGCAATACATCTTCTACAACATTGTGATCTAAATGAATGACTCTTTTTCACTGACCTACAGTGTCGACCCGAACCTCAGCTGAGAGATTGTGCATCAGATCAGTCAGCAATTGATCAAGTACAGTGGTTTTTAGTTTGATGCAAACGACTGCCTTGAAGTCAGCCGTTTCGGCGCTTTGGAAAGAATAAATAAATATATCAGTTAATGACATAGCAAAGTGTACATTTGGGTAAGGACATGGAAGTTGTTTTGTATTATTTTGTCTCAAAAGGCTATCAAAAAATATTTTCGAAGCAAGGTACATTACCTGCTAACATTTACTTGCAGGGACTCATAGCCATTCAATCGAGATCTGAACGCGCTCTCCAGCTTTGAAAAGAAAGTGTTAAGTCATGTATATCTGACTTTTTTAGAGACAAATACCCTCTGGTATTATAAGTCTGTCACAAGAGCAAAATGTACCTCTGTAGTTTTGTCAGCATCCCAGGATCCTTGCATCAGCGTAACAGATCCATTGATGGAAACTGTAGATTGAAAATATTATCATTAGTTTTAGTTTTGCTCTACAGTATATATATTATTAAATATATACAAATACTGTTGTTGCTTGAATGACCTCCACTCTATTATGCCACAGAGATCTTTTCAAAATACTATAAATTATCAAGAGAAAATACTAGTAAAAATACTACAAATATCGGGTCAAGTATCATGACTGGTACCTTGGACTTTGGCAACGCAGAGTGGTTCGATGTGGGACATGTTTTGTGTGCAAGTTGTTTGGGTGCAGCATGAGGAATTGTAGCACACTTCGTTGCTCCAACTGTACCCGACAGAGCAATTGCAACTGGTTGTGTCTCCAATCAGAAAGCATTCTAGAAAGTGAAGCACAATCGTCAGATTCCTAAAACCCTCAAAACTCAGTTTGAAATCTAAATTATTTTTTTTTGTAACATTAAATGCAATGACCAAAATATTCATTATTAAGGTTGAATCTGAATGAAAAATCCAAAGTTATTGTGACTGTAGGTGTGGTTGGATTTAATAAATGATAATTAGCTGATGAAGAAAATAGATATACAGATTTGATCCTCATTATGTCAATTGAGTGACATTACGATTCTGAATTATTTAAAAAAATATAATAATTGTACATAAAAACAGCGTTTTTAAAGAATAACTGTCCTTTGTCTTAACCGTATTTAACCAAGAGGACAATATTTCTCTAAATCTAACCAAGTGCTGTGTGTATCTAAATTGTATAACTGGTTGTGCAGTGTTGTAGCGGCTATCCTGCAAAAACATTATATTAATGCATTCTGTATCTGTAACATTTTAGTGGCATTACATTTCCTCTGAGAGGTTCATGCCGTTAGATAAATTGCAAATAATTGTAATTTTGAGGAGACATGTTTTTAATGAGTTTTAGGAATGTGCTAGCTATCCTACTTTTATTTTATTTATTTATAAATTTAGATTTCATAACTGTAACACTTTTTATCAAATTTTGCTATATTTATTTATTTTACTGTCATAAAATGCATGATTTCCCAGGAGCAGCCTGCTTCCCAACTCCCTCTATTTTGTCTGTCGCAGTGTGAAATAACAAAAGAAAGAAGAAAGTGCTCCTGCAATATACCTGAAACCAGTTCAATTTCTGAGATCATCACAGAACTTCCTGTCACCTCGACTGACATGTTCAAAAGTGACAAGATAGTCTGGGTCTCCATCGTGATGTTATTTTCCACTTCCAGCTCAGCAATGTAGACTTCTACAAAACAATATTTTTGTGTGTTATCTTTTTGGATTCATAGCAACACAGTTGAGTTTAAATAATCTGATACATAAAAGAGTGTAGCCCTATACTCTTCATGTATTAACATACATACAGTGGGTGATTTTGGAATTGGCCTCACCTGCTGGGGGTAAGCTGCCAGTAGTAAGATGGCTCCTTCTCTCTCCCCCTCCTGATAAGAGCTTTTTGGGTTTGATTCCGTTTTCGTTTTTTCTAGTTTAGCTATGGTTACAGATTGTTTATTTTAAAGGGGACATATTTTACCTCAAGTTGATATGGTTCCTAGGGGTCTTAATGAAATGGCTATGTCAGAGAGACTCCCATCACTCAAGCATGACGTTTCTGACTTAGAGGAACCATAACAATCCGCGGGAGTTGTTTTTTTCCAGAGTTTTTGGGTCAATAGACATGCCAGATACCCAAATTAACGTATATAAGCACTACAGAAGTAGAATTTTCATAATATCTCCCCTTTAAAGATTCAGTGTGTAAGATTCAGGTAAAAGGGATTCATTGGCAGAAATAAATGTGAAAAAATCCTAGTGATGTTGTCACATGGTGTTTTCTTTGCTCTAGGATTGGCCCTTTATATTTCAGATACATTATATATACATCTGGAACGGGTCCTCTCTACGGATGCCACCACGTTTTTTACAGTAGCTCAAACTGGACAAACTAAATATTTTTTATGACAACTGAAGGCTACAACAGGTACTCTTTCATGTTTGGAGGGGAAGGTTGAGGTGAGGGGTATTCAGCTGCAACATGCAATCTCACCACTAGATATCAGTACATTCTACTCACGGAACCTTTAACTCACACCTGCAGTTACATATCACCAAACACCCACCCCTCACTGCTGATTACTGATCAAACCTACTATGCTTTGCTTAATTTTGATTTGATTTCAATAAATCATTGTTTATTTAAAGGGTTCCTGTGTGGACCTCCCTCCTTTTTAGTTAACTTTAAAAGTTTCAGTGTGTAGAATTTAGTGACATCTATTGAAGAAGGTGCATGTTCTAGCGGAATACTCCTCATCTCACTCGCCCCTTCCAAGCATGACAGAGAACATAGGGTAGCCTTCAGTTGACATAAATACTCAAAAGGTGTTTAGTTTGTCCACTTTGGATGACTGTAAAAAACATCGAGGCAAACAAAAAAGAAAACAACAATTCGTACATTTAGATAAAACAAACTAGTGAAAACATCACTAGGATTATTTTAGATTCAAATTCTGTCAATAGATCCCTTTCACCGCTGTGTGAAAGGCAGACTACTGGTAAACTCTGTTGCCATATGTCTGAAAATGGCTTTAAAAAATGTTGTGCATGTGGGTGACCTTCATGCGCATGCACTTTTATACCTGCTACTGCCTTTGACTGAATTCGTTCTGTGGGAAATGCTGCAAATTGTCACATTTATTGTAATATAATTATTAAGTGATTATTTTATATAAAAATGACTGACGGGACAGGGGCACTTCAGGGACCAATCAGATATCAGCTGGGGCTAATCCCCCCTTGGCCCCGCCCAAGGATCTGCCCCTGAGTTTTCTTTGCCCCATGAGGAATCTGCAGTTCTATTGTTATGTATCTAAAATTCTACACAATTTGGCCTATTTATTTAATGGTGAACCCAGCCCCTTAATTCTTGTCCAATTTACGGAGGTTTCTGAAAAATCTTATTTAATGTATGACAATGTTGCCAAACAACTCACCTAATGCGTTGACCTGCAATGACAAGAACAGGTAAACAACAGATTTGTACTTTCTATCAGGATTCAGTCTTATGTCAAATTAAAATATATACATGTTTATATACCTGCAGAGGAAAAATGGCTACAGAGGTAGGGCCCTATGAAATCCGTTTTGTTTTTTTCCAAATTCCGTTTTGTTTTTTTCCAAATTCCGTTTTTTCCGTTTTCATTTTCATGAATTCCGTTTTTACACTTTAAGCTATTTAAATCATCAGAACGAGTGTCAAATAAGTGCGAACGAATACATTTATTAAAACATCACAACATTGCACTGTTTTCAGTGCTTCAAATAAGAACATTACATAAATAATAAAGTGCTTATAAACTTTTCACAGTGTCCTTAAAGTGTAAAAAATGCATAACTGAGGACTTGAGGACCCTTTTTGTAACAATAAAAAGTGCTTATAACCTGTCCTTCATTTTAACAAATCATAACTGTGAATAAAAACATTTAGTCAAAGCACTGTTTGAAGAATACATCAAACCAGGGGACAAACAATGCAGAATTAAATTAAACCTTAACCTGCAATAATTTTAATTTAAAACGGCAGTCATGTGTTGATCAAACACTCGAGGCAGGTGAGTCTGGCGGAGGCTGCTGGCATTTTGGGAGAGCGCTCCTCCGTGTTTACAGTGTTTGACTAGAAACGGGCGTAACTTTTTTAGCTTCTCAAGGGGGATGTCAGATGCGGCGCACACAGCCAATAAACTCCACTCTTGAATCTGCTGAGCTGATTGTAGACATAATTGTGGTTTGTAGGGCCGTGCCCTGGCTACGGCTTTCACTGTTTTTAGATGGATTTTTGACTTCAAGTGGTCATCGCACGTATCTTTTCTTTTCCAATCAATAGTATGTTGGCATACTCGGCAAAACAGCTGATTACCTGAGTGATAAAATTGTTTCGGGTATTGTTCCGCTCTGAATTTTGGGGTTAAAACCGAATTATTAAGCTTTTTGGAAGTTTTAGGCATTTCTGCGGTCAGCCGCGGGCGCTTCAACTTCTTGTTAGGAGCGGGGGCGGGACCTATTGTTTGCATCCCCGCTAACTAGGCTGGAGTGGTGGACCGGGTGTTTTTAGCATTGTTTTGGGAGTGACTGCTAAACATTCAGTGAGGTTAATGTCACCTGTATTGTTTCCCTTTCTCTCGAAACTGATTTTCACCAAAATAATGGCGAATTCCGCTGCATTCCGTGTTAACAGTAGATTCCGTTTTTATTGTCCGAATCCGTGATTCCGTCCGCGTTTTCGTTATCGCGGAAATCATAGGGCCCTACAGAGGCTCTACAGTAAATACAAAGTTCTATTTTGTCTTTTTTAATATTTAGTCAATTAATGTTATTATATATGCAAGACTTAATTGATTGAACATAAATGTAATAAGAGTATAAAGATAGAATTACAGTGGGTATATTCAAAACATGCACTTGGTTATATTTCTGTCTTAAAGTATTTAAACCAGACTGAGAAGAATATTTACCTGATAGTAGATGTACGCAGCTCCGATCAGAATCAGAAACACTCTGGAAAACATTGTTACTCTGGGGGGAAAACATATCAGATGAGAATGACAGTGAATTGCCTCATAAATACACAAACACAAAATATGGATCTGGATTCATGGGCTGCATCTACATGTCATGTTGTATAGAGCACAAAAGCCCAAATCAGATGTTCTGGTGTATAGAGACTTTCTGCGATCGTGTCACCAACTTGCCCTGCCCTTGTTGCTGTTACTCAAGAACATCTCTTCACTTGCTGGTGCCATTACCTCTTTGAAAAACAATTTATTACTGAAGCACAATGAATCCTGGGATAGGTTGACCTGAGAAGGATCCAGCCTCTGGAGCCTTTGTTAAAAGCATAGTTTAATCATAATGCTGTGAAGCAGTCGGTCATGAAATGCAGCCTCCGAAGGAAGCAACCCCTGAGTTGAGACGCAGCTATACACTCACTTAGGAAACACATGTACACCTAATAAATCAAATTATTTAATTAGCCTACTATGTGGCAGCATTGTCCATACCAAAGACTTTGACCCTGACATGATAATTCATGCCAGACATATAATAATATTTCAGAAACTTTTGACTCAAAATGGAAAAAAAGAAAAAACAATGAGCAGCAGGTTTGTTAGGAGAAACACTTTGTTGATGACAGATTCACGGGTCAGACTGGTTGGAGCTAAATATTATGGTAACTAAGATAACCACTCTTTACAACTGTTGTGCACACAAACATCATAGAATGAATGTCTCCACCCTCTAAAGAGGATGGATTGAAGTAGCTTAAGACCAAGTCAGGATCACTCCGGTCAGCCAAGAACAGAAATGTGAGGCCAAACTACAAAGTGCAGCTAAAATGAATATATCTTTTTTTTTACATGAACACCAGAGCTGACAATGTTATTAGACATCATCTTCTTTAACAAGGTGTAGTCAGAAGAGATGTGTCTTTAGTCTGCGGCAGAAGATGTGTAGTCGTTCTGCTGTCATGTCAATGGGGAGCTCGTTCCACACATTTAGGAGCCAGGATGTGGTGGATCATGTGTAACTTTATTGTAATTTGATCAGATTAATGGTGTTCTAATTTCCGTAAACCGTTGTTATGGCAGCATTATCCCCCATGTTCTCAAATGATGGGCAAACCTGCATCTGAGCCTGTGCGTGTGTCCTCGCCATCCTCTTTGCTCTTTAAAAGTGACGGCTTGTGTAACTTTGTTGAAATGTATTGAAACTTTGTTGCAGTGTTTCAGTTTCATTGAATGTGAGAGCGCATTGTTACGATCACCTGATTATTTTGTTCCGTGTGTTCTGATCATGTGTTCATGATTAAAGATGATGCATTTAATGCGGCTATAAATAGGCCCTGTTGCACTTTTTTTTTTAAGGTGTGGGGAATTGGGGGTGCGTGAAACAAGTCGGGATGTTGAAGGGGGTGCAAGGCCTAAAGAGTTTTGGAACCGCTGCTCTAGGGCACACTTGTGCTGCACTTTTGTATGGCTCCATCCACGAGCATCCCCACTTCCAGTAGTTGACATTTAGGCTAAAAACCAGTGGTGGAGGAAGTACTGAAGTTTAGTACTTAAGTAAAAGTACAAGTACCCAGGAAAATATATACTTAAGTAAAAGTAAAAGTACTACATCAACAATCCTACTTAAGTAAAAGTAAAAAGTACTTACTTTTAAATTTACTTTAAGTATTAAAAGTAAAAGTACTCACGCAATGGGTTGTCTCTCAATGTCTAGGCTGTGCCATTTTGATAAAGAATGCAGATATAGCTACTGGTAATACTCATGCCTCTACAGATGTCACTACTAGTAATAATTACAAGCAACAACATTTGCTAGTATGGCCTGCCCCTTTAAGGAACGGGCCCAGAGAGTGACGTAGTGCACCTGGGTAACTTGCGCAAGAAGTGTGTGAATACGAGAAGTGAACGACCACCTAGAGGTGATGACAGTGTTGCTCCGGTGGACAGTCAATAAATAAAGTGGCGGTGTTAAAACTAAAGAAACGTCTCCTCCTCCTTCTTCACGGAGTGGTCCGGAAGGCTGCTTACCGGCCACTGTGTGTGACTGTGTGTGTGTGTGTGTCACCCAGATGCGTATGTGTGTGTGTGTGTGTGTCACCAGATGCGGAGCTGACGAGTGGGCACCCTCCGTCGGCCCAGCGCAACATAGTAGCTGATGGTTAGATAGTGATCAACTACGAACTTTAACAGGAAGAGTGGACATGTTTGTTGGCGTGTGTGTGGCTGCGTGTGCGCGTGTGTGACTGTGTGTGCGCGTGTGGAGCGCTGTCGGTCAGTGGAGCTGCTTCTCCGTCACAGCAACATTTTGGTTAAACTGTGTTCATAAAATGTAACGAGTAACGACACATATTGTAGAAATGTAGCGGAGTAAAAGTATAGATAATAGCTGCAAAATGTAACGGAGTAAAAGTAAAAAGTATGCACTATTATTTTTACTTAAGTAAAGTACAGATACGTAAAAATGTACTTAAGTACAGTAACGAAGTAAAAATACTTCGTTACATTCCACCACTGCTAAAAACACAGTGTAAATGACGCTGTTTTGAGGCGAATATGAATGTTTGGGCTTGTGGACAGTTGGATAATTAAGAATTTTTGACCATCCTCACACATTACATCTGTACACCATTGTGAGAATAGAGCATAGAAAAGACAATAGAACACATACTCTCTTCTCTACAAGCAATACCCAAGGCCAGGTTATAGATAAAGGGCCAACCAAGAGTACATTGTAGTATCTATGCTTATGGACTTGTATGATTTCAAATCAAATATGGCTTAAAAAATGTGATGACAAACATTGCAATACAATAAATACTTAATACAAAGGCCTTTCTGTGTTTCCTTACAAATTACGTAGAGCTCATATGCTGTAATAAGGGTTATTATTTGTATTGCTTTGCATTTGAGCTTTGAACACAAACAAGGAGCAGGTGGTTTTCATTGCTTACTGTTCACTCCTGCCCACGTATGTTTCAGGGCCTGCTGATGTGGTGCAGTCCATGCCACCTCATTTTCATGGAGTTATTTTAGCCACTGTTAGGTTGTGGTTATTGAACAATGAACAACTTTTCCATTCAAATGACTGCAACATGAGTCATAGGTCTGTAACATTTTGCCACTATTTGAAATTCACACATTGATTCTAACGTTGGGGGAAAAACAAACCTGTACGAATGCAAAATATAGTCTAGAAGCTCATCAGACCGTCTGAAGTGATCCAGTAGAGGGCGAGTGTTGTTGTTGTGTTCTAAACTGTGCATGGTAAAGTAATGAACAATTGTGAGGCTGGTTGTTGACCATGCAACTGCCTTACTTTTCAATGGCAACAAATCTGCAGGCTCACCTGTTAACTTTCCACCCAAGTGAGACAGCGGAGGAGGAACCACAGACGAGCGTTCAACCCCGTCTGGTGAATGAACATACACTTGGATGTTTGTATGTACACAAATACATACAGGGTCATCCTATATCCCTTAAAATTATGGGGTAATATTACACATAATAATGATCTATTTTAAGCTTTTATTTGTATTTTTAGCTCTTATTTACTCAATTTACTGTATTTAATTTAATTACACATTACCTCAGTTTCAATTTCCAGGACCAATAGATTTTCACAGCCCTAGAAAACCTTTCTGCAGAACCAGCTCTCCATTTAAAATGAATCACTAAATGACTTACTCTAAATCTGCAAAGACGGTCACTAAGTCTCTTCTCCAATAAAGGTTACCTCAATCTGATCACTGAAACTGCTTAGTTCTCTGTTGTTTGGCGGCTGGAACAAAGCTAGTATGCTACATTTTTCGCTTTGTCAGGAAAATTATTTCGGTTTTGACTTGACCACAAGGGTGAGGGTTTTACATGCAGAAACTACAATGACCCATAGACCCGGCATGGCCCGACAGTCCCCCTAAATTCAGTCAAGTTCCACCGAATTGCACACACTCAGTTCCATAAATCGGCCGGATTTTTCCCACCCATCAAGATCCATGAACTTTTCCCTGGGAAAAGAGTATAACAAGTTAAAAAACACCCTCTTGCAATGTTAAAGAAAGAAAAAAGCCTGAATCTACCCCCTGATTCAAATCAGCACCAAACTGTATTGGCCTCTTCCTTGACCCATACCACACCCTTTTCTCATGGAAATCATGTATTTTGTATAAAATTGCTTACAAACCAACAAATGGACAGGTAAACATAACCTCTTTAGTGGAGGTAACAAAAATGGGGATGACAGGAATTAAGGAGATGGTTGTTAAAAAACGTTTTAAAATCCTTTTTGACATGACTTCATGGTGTTGCATTAGTATCTTAATTCTCTCTAGTTCAAATAATGAATAGGTTCTGTTCAGAACGAATTTGTCACAAAGATAAAAACACAGAGATGAAAAGCTCTTACCTTGGCTTTACACAGAAGATGAACACATCTTTTCTGAAATTAGCAAACAAAAATCCAGCTGTGCTTCATGGCAAACAGGTGCACACCAATATTAGAGTGAAGGTAAGGGCACGTAGATCAGAGGTGCTGGGTTAGACTGGAAAGTGTGTGTGCATGTGTGCATGTTTTGGGGTGGGGCTTTGTTTTGGGAAAGAATGATTTCCAGGCTTTGTGTTCAAAGATCATTTGCATTGATGGCATGTCTCTAGTCAGCTGGAGCAGTCAGCACATGCACAGAGCCTCTTAATTTCCATGGATATTTGTATAATCAAATCGAGTGCTCTGCTCCGGGCTGTCAGACATTAGATGCCTGTCCCATGTAGCCAGTCCTGTTCAGTGCTGACCCCACAGGATGAGGAACCTTCAAGATGAATTCACTAAAGATTTTCTGATTTGCAGCCATTACAGGATCCCTTGAAAATGTCAAAATTAATGACAGAACTGCTTCTGTAAAGTTTTTCCTTTCGATACATTTTGATAATACTTGGTTTTCATCTCGTCATTATCACTTTTAATAGTTTAAGCATAATGTTGCAACATACAACCCCAAATCAGAAAAAGTTGGGACGGTATGTTACACTTAAAATTAAAAGCACATTATTTGATGTTCGACCTCATAAATTGTATTGTTTAATTGCTTTTTTCAAAATAAACACTGTAACATATTTCTAAATAAATTGGGACGGTAAAGCATTTACCACTTTGTTATGTTGTCATTCCTTTTCACAACACTTTAAAGACGTTTAGAGACCGTAGAGGAGGACATATCCAAATCCCTTCCTATCCTTCTTTGAGGAACACTGTTTTTAAAAATTCAATTCAATTCAAGTTCAAAGATCTTTATTGTCCTTATAGTCAGGTAAAATAAAATTGTATAAGGCTTCTCTCACAAATCTATAGTGCACAAATATAGAGATCAGAACTTTTCTTTACTGACACACACATCATTTATTTAAGTTACATATAAGCTCTATTACAAAAACAATTTTTAATATAAGAAATAAAGCACTACGGTTGTATGCCCCTGACAACAATTTATGTCAACAAAGATCTTTTTTTCTATTCACTTCCATCCATATAAGGTCACCTTGAACTTTGTCCACTGACATCTCATCAGTTCATCTTTGAGTCTAAGTGACAACTGGTCAAGTGTAGAAGAAATGTCCTCATGGGGGCCTTGAGATATCACATTCAAGGGGGCAAAAACATGCTTCGAGAACCATCCGTGACACTGACCTTTGACCACCAAATTTGAAACAGGTTATCCTTCAGTCCAAGTGAATGTTTTTGTCAGATGTAATGAAATTCCCTTTGGGCATCCTGATTCATCATATTCACAACAAAGTTGGCCTTTGAACATGAAAAGATCTAATCACCTCATCTTTGGATCAAAGTGAATGTTTGTACCAAATTTGAAGGAAATACTCTCTTGCTGATCTTGAGACATCACTTTAGGGAAAACAATAAAATACTACGCAAGGCCACCTTAATTTTTGGCTAAAAAAACAAGTGAATTAATTCTAGAAATATTGCTTTCACAAGGCAAAGAAATATGCTTTATGACTGTGTCACTGTCACCTTGATCTTTCACCTAACCCTAACCAAATCATCCTCCAGTCCAAGTGAATATTTATACCAACTTTAAAGAAATTTCCTGAAGGATTCTCGAGATATCATAAGAATGGGTACGGCAAACATCCCCATAATGACGTGGAGGCATACAAATATTACTTATTACACTGTCAAATGCATTATATAAGAACACGGGTAGTGTGACTATTGTATTCTGTGCCAGTCATTGTTGCCTGTAGTTCTGCAGGAGACTTACTTTACATAAATGCTGTGACTCTCAATTGGCATCTTTGTTACTTCCACTGTGCTGCTTTGTTTTTCACTCCCAGGCAAAAACAATAAAGGCAAATTAACTGAAATGTTTACTTCTGCAATTTCAGTACTAAGAATTCTAGTTCTTGAGATACAATTGGAAGAACAGGAATGATGGAGATTTTATAAAGTTGGACATTTCTGTATCGTTTGTTAGTCACCATGTCACCCACTACTACCCTCTAAAACTGTGATTTTGCGACTTTATCAGTTTTATGTTGCACAGGACTGCAAAAAAACACGCTGAATATCTAGTGCATTTGTTGTTTGTGTCACAGACACACGCACGCTCACGCACACACACACACGTCTGCACGCACACACACACCAAAATTATCAACCCGAACCTGTGAGTGATTTCTTGTGCTCCATTTACCTGATACTAAGACAACTTGTTATTGTGATGCCACCCCTTAAGTAAACAAGTCCACTGATCTGTGTAACACAATTTGGCTTGTGTAACTGATTTGATTGGCAAACCATAACAAACCATTTTGCATCTACTTTGTGGACATTTGATTGTCTATTACACACACACACACACACACACACACACACACACACACACAGCCATGTCTTGAAGAGTTCTGATGTCATTGACTTAATTTCCTAGTTACTTAATCTAACCCTGTACCATTACCACTACTTGTCAAATCCTAATCTTACACAAACCTTGATGTGTGTCTTCACCATATAATGTCAAGCATCACATTCAATGTGGACCTGACCAGTTCACATAATGTGTCTGTGTAAACAAGACAAAAGATATTAAAGGAGACCTATTATGCCCATTTTACCACAAGTTGATATGGTTCCTTGGGGTCTTAATGAAATGTCTGTAACATTTTTTGGTCAAAATAATACCACAAGGATCATTTAAAACAGCAGCCTTTTTACCCTGTCTAAAACAGCCCTCCTTGGATTGACCTGTTTTGAGTGCCCCCCCCCCCCCCCCCCCCTGTCACCGCCCCGCCCCCCCGTCACTCACACACACACATCCACCTTCATGTCTTAAATCTCCCCTTAGCATATTTAAGGTTGTTAAAATCATTTTGAGTCACTGTCCTACACATATATTTCTGTATCCGTTTGTTGTGTTTCTTCATTGAAGCTACAATTTTCAAACTACTACACCTTCTGATAAAGATGTACATTTATTTAAATACATGCATTAGATATGTGTGTATACAGTATATAATTGTATGTGTATATTTATTCATACAGGGCATATATTCTGAGCGCGCGCACACACACACACACACACACACACACACACACACACACACAGACAGACAAAGGGATGTGGGGGCTATAGACACGTTCCCTGCCTCGCACTCTGCCCCGCTGCCTCGCACTCTTCCCCGCTGCCTCGCACTCTGCCCCGCACTCTGCCCCGCTGCCACGCACTCTGCCCCGCTGCCTCGCACTCTGCCCCGCTGCCTCGCACTCTGCCCCGCTGCCTCGCACTCTGCCCCGCTGCCTCGCACTCTGCCCCGCACTCTGCCCCGCTGCCTCGCACTCTGCCCCGCTGCCTCGCACTCTGCCCCGCTGCCTCGCACTCTGCCCCGCTGCCCCGCACTCTGCCCCGCTGCCACGCACTCTGCCCCGCTGCCACGAACCCTGCCCCGCTGCCACGCACTCTGCCCCGCTGCCTCACACTCTGCCCCGCTGCCTCGCACTCTGCCCCGCACTCTGCCCCGCTGCCTCGCACTCTGCCACGCACTCTGCCCCGCTGCCACGCACTCTGCCCCGCTGTGTCGCGCTGCACCGGCTGACAGACACGCAGCCCCCCCCCTCGAGTTGAGGACTTTACCCTGGTCTCCTCCAAGCGTTTCTGACAGAGAGGAATCACATCAAATCACGGGAGTTGTTTTTTTCCACAGTTTTTGGGACGGTAGACACGCCAGATACCCAATTAACGTGTAGAAGCACCACAAAAGTGGAATTTTCATAATATGTCCCCTTTAAATAACAAAATAAAAGAAAAACGTGATCATTCATACGGTCAAATAATTCATTCAATTCCATTTATATTTGACATTAACAAAAAGTATGTAATACTAAATAAATCATTTTATGCTAATTGCATCAGTGTTATTGTAAGCAATGCTTTGACTAAATACAATCTTCAAATTATGATTTAAATAAATGCTCATCTTTCCTTGTTTGTTGCTGCAATGAAAAAAAGAAAATTGTGTAATAGTTGGTTTGCCAAAGCCGATCATCAAGTGTTGACGAAGGACTGCGATACACCCGATTCATTAGATGACACGTTGTAACCATCTGGAAAAACATTCACAAAACAACACAATTAGGTTTGCGGTTACAAAATATGATTGATATCAAAGAGCATTTCTCGCAGTGGTGATTTAAGCTTTGCTGAGTTCAGCCTGCTAAAATGCTCACATTATGTTGACATGTTAGCATGTCGACGTCTGTGCTCATGTATTGTTTTCAATAATTCCTGGTTTAGACCAAAGTACTGGATTGATTGAACACGACGACCTGGGTAATAAAACAACTAAACCCGTGTTTTGAAAGCATCTGTCTTTCTTTCTAAACTGTTGCTATACCTCTTCCTCTTCTCCAGTTGCGGAAAATTCCCAGTCCGTTTGATGATGACATTCCACCGCTGGTGCTCTAAAATAAGAATATAAGCAAATACTTGATTCACAACAATATTTAAAATACATACCCTGATTCTCCCAAACAAAAAAAGAATCAATGTGATTTAGAAGCATGTTCTTACCCTTGTCCCACTTTTGGATGTCTGTGACATCAATGCTATTTCTGTCCGCACCTGAAAAGATAATCCTCAAAAATAAGCACATAAAACTCACATGAACATAAAACTTTTTTAAAAGGTCATTAAGGGCCAAATTCAGCTAACTTGATTTCCATTTGCCCATATTAATGACCTGCTGAGCTGATTTATTTTGTGTTGGGTACGAGGGGCGATCCACTCCAGCCCACTTTGGTCCCTGGATATTATTTAGTTATCTTTGAAGCCTAATAGGTCTACCGGTGGACAAAAGATTCCAACCACAGCAAAACATGAAAATGAGCCCAATTCTGCAGGACAATATACAACCTGTCCTGGGAAACTACAAGAGCAAGTATGCTTATTTCAGAAAATTCAAAGTTCATTTTAATAACAGACAAACTTGACTAAAATGTGGAAGTTTGACATAAACTAATGAAATAGTTAAATATTGTGGCAGTTTTTTATTAATTTGGCAGAAAAGTGCATTATCATAAAGCTAATAATCTGTTAGCCAATTAACAATCTACAATTTTCACTGATTAGATCCATTGTTTTCCTCTAATTGTACAGACAGAAGATCAATTATTGCTGTCGTTTTTGTAAATCCTCTCTAAAAACTCAAAAAATCTTTTTAAATGCACCCTAACTTTACCAAAGAGATATTAAAACCAGAAAATGTCTTTATCTATAAAATGACAGCGCCTGCTCTAGCAATATCTGAGAATTAGTTGCATTAATCATTGTCACTAGATTTTAGATAGTGCATTATATGAATATATTAAACCTTAGGAATTCAATGTTAAAGATGTAAAAATGTTGATTTTATTTCAGAATGGATTTTGCCTTAAATTATCCAAACTTTAGATTTTTATGTCAAACTTACCTTTTTGTCCAACAGTGTTCCAAACAACAATATGAAGAAACCCTTCATAAAGACAAAAAGTGGTATCAGGTAAGAGCATGATTAAGAAGCCATAAAATAACTGATGGTGTGTTCACAAAAACGGGGCACAAATTGAAAGAATTTCATAAAATCTCAATCGGAGTTGCGTCTAGACGCAAATGTGCGTCACATTTGGAGCCCTTTATGTTCGAGTTGAAATATTTGAACTCAGGCGTCAAATTCATGAGACACGATGTAGAGTCATCCTATTAGCGGACTCAGTCCTGGCACTGACCTAAGCTAGAGAGTGATCAGAGCAGTCACTGCACCAGTAGGAGGTAGTGACAGTTGCCGAGCTGTGTGGTGTACCGGGTGTGCTAATGAACCCACACACAACGGCACTGATTTCCCCGGCATTTCAACAAATGTACAACACTGCAACGCTTCAGATAGTAGTCATCTTCTCTCTCCTAATAGAACAGGCTAATACTCCCCGTTTGTGTTAATTAAACCCAGATTAAACAGAAATTTTCCCTCAGCACGTTTAGGACGTCGCAAATATTTGTGCCTTGTTTTGGTGTGAACACACCATAAGAGTATTATCAAACACTATGATTTTACCTGCAGTGAATTGAAGAATGCAAATGAAATATGGATTCCTATGTTGTGTGGGTCAGTCATAGTTCCAACTCCCAGACCCCAAGTTAATCCAAAAAATGGTGTGAGGAAGGCCAAAGTCCGAGCAATAACCACAAGAGCGTTCCTCTCTGCGGCCTGTGCAGCATCTACCACTGCCCTCCTCCTCAACATTCTGTACAACACCACAATCAGGATGCCCAGGTTTATTACCACTATAATCAGTGCAGGGATCACAAATGCCAGTAGAGCCATGGACTGATTCCAGTTGAGCCAGCAGACCCCAGTGTCTCTGATGTAAGTGTTAGCGGGTGCAGTTACAGCTATGGTTATGATTGCAATGATGAGGGGCGCCCCATAGCCTAAACAGAATCCAATAGCCAACAAAGAACGCTTAGACAAATCCCCGCCAAACACACTGACTGTGCGGTAGAGCAAAAGCAGAGCTGAGGCTAACATCCAGAAAAACATGGCTAGGTAGAAAAAATGGATGAAAAAGGTGGCCGCAGTGCACGCTGGTTGGTTTTTCACCTCCGCATCTGAGATGGCTGCTGCAATAATAAACCAAATGTTTGCAATCAGGAGGGACAAAGCAATGTTAACAATGGACACATGACGCAAGTAGGAGGTGGTGCTCTTTCGAATTTTTCTCCATATGACAGCTTCAATGATGAGGCATATAACCAAGGAGGCCATGGATATGGCAACCCCAATATAGGTTATATAATCCAACAGAGGGAAATCAGGAACAAAGGGTGACATAAGGATGGAGAAGGAGGTCAGATGGTTGCATGTGCAGGTGACGGTATTGTTAACGTTGAATGTCAAATTGCAGCCCTTGTTGTCCCATCCTCCCAAGCCATCGAAGAGGCTGAAGTTCCAGAAAACACACTGTGGGTTTCCCAAAGTAATGTTGATGATATCAAAGGCAAAGGAAATATTATTGACGGTGCCACCGGACTGGACAAGCACCACCTTCCCATTGATGACATTGAGGGTTGAATTGACTTTGTCTCTTGCTGGGAGCACGTTATCCATCGAGGAAAACGTTATCACAGTGATCGACTTATTTCCTCCATTAGCCTCTGGTATGTCTATCTCCACTGAAGAATTAAAGTCACCACTGAAGGTGTCTGTGAATGTGGTTTTGTTCAAGAGAATAGAAGGTGTAACAATCGCAAAAGAGTCACTGTTAATGTTACTTGTTATAGTCTCAAGAGACTGCAAAAATAATGAGCTGGCAGTATCAGCTTTGCGGACGTTACGTTTTGCTACTGAGCTCTTTACAGTGGATTTGGTGTTTAGAAAGTCCCATTGTTGCCTTGACTCATCTGCAGTGAGGACATTTGCAGTTAATAGGACATCCTAAGAGAGAATTGAAAGGTAAGTGGACATTAGATGATGATACAGTATATATTTTGCATACATATATTGTTTAGGTCGTGTGTAGAGTATATCTCTGCAGCAGACCGCTTCACATACCTTCATTTCAGTTTCAGTTATCAAGATATTTAAAGATGATGTTGTGTTTGCTACATTATTGAATATTTCAACAATGGCTTTAATGTTGGGCGATGATTCAACCACTTTCTCTCTGAACTTCTCAGTGACATTTCTGAGTTCTTTCAGGAATGCTGCCAGTGAATTATTATTCAGGAACTGTGAGATGAAAAAGAAAAAGGGTTCAAATTAAAGTCAGTCCTGTATGTACACAATTTATATTTACTGACAATTGGGTATAAGCTTTTATCCATTAAGGGCATGTGGGTATGACCAACTCAGTTTATGCAGTGATGTTAATACAGTTGAGTTTCTCTCCACGGAACAGGGGAGAGAAACCTAAAGGTGCCATTATGGAAAAGAAGTTCACCTTCTTTCATTCAACCTGTGAGTAAAGTAAGTAAACCAAGTTCAAGCTTGTTAAATTCTAATATCAGAGGGGACAAGTTTTGGGGATATCTTAGTTTCAAGGTCTTTTCATTGGTAAATCAGATAGATGCTGAGAAGCGGATTTTATGTCTTAATTTCTTGTTGACTGGATTACTGTAATGCACTTTTCAGGGGCCTCCCAAACAAAACAATAGAGACTAATTTAGAACTCTGTAGCTTCAAGATGAGATAACACATGAGTGAAGTTAGCTCCACTGCACTGGTTACCTGTAACACAGAGGATTCACTTTAAGGTTCTCCTCCTCCAGAGATACAAGGCTCTGAATGGGCTCGAACCGAGTTAAATAGCTGACACTCTAGTTGACAATGTCTCTTCTATAACTGTCATAGAGATCATCTGCAGCAAATTGATCAGCAGTTCTAAACAACAGCCACAAGAAAATCAAAGATTCAGCTTTTTAAAATAATGCTCTAAATTTGTGGAACACACTGCCGCTAGATATCAGAGAAGCTAGTTCAGTGAATGTCCTCAAACTTCAAATAATAAAGACACTTGGGTGTTAGGGAGTGAGTGTGTGAAGGAGGAAACTACGACACTATTCAGTATCCCTATTTTTATTCGAGAGTGGTCTTTAGTTTAAGAGCAGGACTCATTGGTTTCAAGTTCTGATTTTGCCCTCCCTCAAATTTCTGCATTTACACATGGATTATTTTGTGAAAAAATGTCTATCAAAATCCTCCAACCAATTGACAAAATTGAATTCTCCAGCTCTTGTTGTGGGTGTGTTAGCCGTGGAGAGCGGGAGTACATGAACCCGGAATAAGTAAGAGAGCTAGATTACCTTAGACTGGTCAAGCAGCGCCTGGATTTCCTTTAGGATGCATTGGTCTTCTACAACTTTCCAGGTTTCAGTTCTCTGACACTCTGCTATCGTTTTCCCCACCTCAGTTGAATTACAAGCACCTTCAGCCTGGTCACCAAGATTTCCAACGCCAAACTCCCTTTCACTGACACATAAGAAGTCTGAAGAAAAACAAGTGGGTTTTCACATCACTACTTGTAACCACAGGAAAAACATTGGCCTAAACCTGTATTAAATATGCTTCTAAAAACTGGTGTAACACTTACCCCCCGTGGGGAACTCCAGTGTTATTTCATTTTTAAAATCAGGCGAGATTTTCGATTGACAAGTGAACGTCTCCATCGGGGTTGGACACTTCTTAATTGTATGTATATGTGTGATTTCACCATCTGTGTATTTACATTAAGGAAAACACTCACACGTCATCAAAAAAGAACGTCTTAGAGCTGCATCAATATGTAAATTAACTCCTTTTGGGTTTGTTGGCGGCTTACCTTTTATATTTGATCCAACTTTATCTATAAACATAACCTGGTAGGGGCTGTTGACAGAGCACTTCAGTGACACATCCTTTCCCACCTCACACTTGACCCGTTTTTTCACTGGTGATACTTGGACTAATGGTGTGTCCTTATAAGAGAAAGGATTGTTTGATTTCTGTCTGAAGATGTTTCCTTCTTTCAGCCTACATTCGTAGTTTCCTGAAAATAGAATGTCAAATCGATGGAAAACCACTTTTGCCAAAATAATACAAAAATATATATAGAGATATTGGATAACAGTCCCATCCAGTGACAAGGCAATAAAGCAAAGCAGGCTTAATTTAGCATTAACATAAGGTAAGATACAGAAAACCTGTGTGTTCTATAAATGATATGTCGTTTACATTTTTGAAGATAAATTGGAAACCAAGTAATTTTTTGGCTCACGAGGGATTACATTACTAATAACACAAATCACCATGTCATTTGTGTTAAGTAACTGAAAACACAATCACAAATAACAACATTGCCAATGACATTTCAAAGTAATCTGACTCAACCCTGACCATGACCAGATGAGACGTTTTTCGGCATTGGTGTGTTACAATTGCCATACAGCCAATCAGAGTTATGCAATTGTTTACAGTAGGTCCGAGCACAAGGAGAACTAGACGCCACTTGCATTGCAAATGTGAACGATTTGAAAACAAGAAGTAATGAGATGACATTCAAATCCTCTATTTACTGCAACAATGGATCTATGTCTTACCATTGTCAGTGGCAAAAAATCTTGACACCGTTAAGGTTTCACTTTCGCTGGTTTTCGAAAAACTGTGTAAATCTCTATCTTGAAGTATTAACACGCCGTCACGTCTCCACTCTGAGGTCCAGCTGCCAGTGAAATTGAGATAAATTGGTATTGGACCACAAGTCAAATTCACCCTTCTTCCAAAAAAAGGTTTAACAAACGTTATGGATTTTGGGCCTTGAAAAAAAAGGAAGACCAGGCAGTTAATATACAGTCATCTGTACACATTGTGTCACAAAAAAGAAGATATTTTATGTCTACTGGGAACCTACTTACTGTCAATAATCATAGAATAGGTTTCTGCCAGTTTTGAAAATATCCCAATTTTTAGTGCTTGGATTTGTCCTTCTTCAAATGTAGTTGCTGTGATGCTGTAATCCACGATGGTGCTTCCCCTCCTGTGTTATGGAATTTAATTCCAAAGAAAATCCAATTTAAAAACAGTACGGCTGTCATTTTGTCACATAAAACATGTCTGTGTTGCTTGGAAAACAAAGAAAAAAAATCCTTAAAAAATCCTTCTGCTTTGTTTATTAGAGGATTTAAATGCACAACATACATGTCATCTCGCAGCACATTGCAAATTTTACTGAGCTACAGCAGCCTCAAGTGGTGATTCTTATTTTCTTATATTCTCACTAGAGATGTCTACCATCTCACCAAGTCACACAGTGCAAAAACAGGCGATTTGAGCGTAGAGTGAGAGTGAGAATGAACAAGAAAAATTATCTTTTGGTCAAAGAGCTGAAATGTATTCTTCTAAAATTAAGATATGACTTACCTGAATCCTAGTAACTTAGCTGATTTTAAGGTTGGGATGTGCTCCTTACTTTGCTTTTGAATCTGTTTGAAACAGTGACAAAGTCTGCTAGATAATAATTCTACAATATATTAACAACACTTATGA
This sequence comes from Limanda limanda, assembly GCF_963576545.1. Classification (NCBI taxonomy): domain Eukaryota; kingdom Metazoa; phylum Chordata; class Actinopteri; order Pleuronectiformes; family Pleuronectidae; genus Limanda; species Limanda limanda. The sequence goes on from NC_083653.1 coordinate 18,959,507, forward strand.
AAACAATGACTTACAGTGGCATTAACATCTTGATAAACTGTATCGTTGGGGTTGTTGAAGGCAGGATTGTAGTCCATTGCCATGGTAAACGAGAACTTCATCTCGACATTTGGCTCTTGACAAAGAAAAAATTCCATTAACAAACACAACTTTACTGGCTGCATTATATGTATAATACCACTTGTTGTCGTTGTCAGCAAGCATTTCCATCGATGAATATGCAGATCAATAAATATTTTCTTTTTTTGATTTCCAGTAAGTGCCTTCAAGATATAAAAACCCTCTGAACATAAAAAGGAAAGAAAGAGTTTCTCATACCAGATGTTGGGGTCGGGGTTGAGGTTGGACTTGGGGTTGGAGTGGGGGTTGGGGTAGGGGTTGGGGTCGGGGTTGAGGTTGGACTTGGGGTTGGAGTGGGGGTTGGGGTAGGGGTTGTGAGTGGACATGGAGCGATACCTGCAGAGCAACATGAGACATTAAATAAATTCACCACAGTTTTCTGACACAAAAAATAATATACTTTTAATTATGATTAACATCAGATCACCTTAACATAACATGGGCCTTGTACTACGAAGCTGTTCACTTCTTATTGGGGTAAATCACCATGGTAACTTGAACAGCTAACCTGTTCCGGATCAGGTTAAGTTGGAGATTTCATATCAACAAGTAACTTTTCTTCAAGGATGCTGTGGGTCTCTGTATGGATTGTTAGTCTCTGAAGAGGACAATGGTCTTCAGAGACCAACAAAATCATTTTACCTACTTAGATGAGTAGTCTTTATGAAAGCTATAGATCCTCATCAGAGGGGATGATAAACCTTTCTCAGCTGCTGGAGCTGAACATTACCAACCTGCATATGAACAATGTGCTTACAGTAACACAGACTGTCTGCATTGATCCATGTTTCCTTACTTGTGGGAGTAACTGATATTTATGTACTTGGTGTGTTAGCGGCGGGATAATCAGAAATAGTCTTACACTTTTATTCTTCTCTGGAAGTACGTGTATACTACGAAATTGAATGTGTATTTGGAATGGGGGATGGATAGATTACAGATTTACCCTGTGACAGCCTCCCTTCCCTCTCTCACTCAGACACCTGTGAGGTCAGCCCTCACCAAAATGAGACTACTGTTGAACGGTGCCCACTTAACTTTAAGGGGAGGATAAGGGAAGTTTATTGAACCAAATGGTTGGTTAAGACAATACCCACCACTAACACACCCAGTACATCTAAATCTCTCCCTGTTTCCAGATGCACCAGATGCATCTTGTCACTTAGATATCCAATGTGCACAGTCACGTTCCTGAAAATAGGTCCATATGTTTTTTTCGACTAGTAATTGCAAATGTATCCATCACAGTGTGTCCTCAGAGTCAGTGAAGACAGTGTCTGTCAATCAAAAGCTCATTGGAGAGGCTACATTATGTGATTAAATGAAGCATTTCATCTCTCATCCAAGAGGCTTCTTCTGTTCAGTTCCACAGGTCTTGTTGGTAAAGAACAGATTCATATCTCAGTGCTCCGAGCTATTAATATTATTATGTTGTGTTCACGTAGTATATTTCCCCCCAAAGTGACCATGAGGCTCCTTAATTTACACATTCACAGAAACAGGGATTTTTTTTACCAGCTGTTCTTTCTGCTTTAAGCAGCTGTAACTGCTTCTTTTAGTCTGGATGATGTGTTTGTTGTCCTCGTATTTTTATTATATAAGAGTTTGATCCTTGCTGTGAAATATGAGGCTCTGCTTAACTGGGACTGTGATGGTTAGGTTAAGTTCATCTGGATCTCGGAAAGATTTCCTGGGTATGTTGAACTCACTTTGTAGTACAGACCCCTGATGTTAAACAGATAAGTCAACACAACTCTAAGCATGTATAGATCAACACCATAGGCTGTATATAAAGATGGACAATACTCCTTCACTTCCTCCCATTATACCAACACTGCCATCTTGCATATTTAGAGCCAGAATAGCTTTCAGAGGATGGACCCACAGTTGAAAGGCCTCATCGATACACGTTCTTCACCAATCTCGAGTCAGTCTCAGCTGGCAGTCACAACTAGCTGGCTTTCTTCCATTGCATCTAATTGATAATTAGATTCAAACTTAAAGGAAACATGAGCATTTTAACAAACATCAGTGTGACAAGAACTACCTAAAACGTTTGTTCTGAACTTTGACTTTTTTGTTGGGTCCATGCCCCAGAAACTAACATGGATTAGGCATTGTTTATGACCATAGTGCTGCCAGCCACCAGGTGGTGATCAAGCATCTTTTGCTTCAGGTTTGGGAAGCAGTCATATTGTCCATCTTTAAATAAAGTCATTGGTCAACACCAGTAGTACAGCCAGGCAGATACAGTTAATTTGTATTTGTTGTCCTTTTTACTGAGAGCACCACTTTTATAAGAACAGCTAATTAACAGTAATGCTTACTTGTGATTGGTTCACACAACCCTCCGTCAGAAGGAAGTCCATTTATGCATCCACAGGTGTGTGTGGTGAGGTTACCGCACACACCATAGGTCTTACACTGGTCACATGACCAGACAAACTGATCCTCACACTGACACGGCAGACCTCCAGTTGAGTTTGGATAGCAAACTTTCATTGAGATAAGAAAACATCAAGTCACAGAATATAAATGATACAGTGTTTGATAAAAACATCTTTAAATCAGCTACACAATTTCTGTCATTAAACAAACTAAACAGGAGTTCTCACCTGTGGTCATATTAACTCCTGTTACGTTCAAAGTCTGATCAACAATGTAGGGGAATCTGAAACTTTTCAGAGTTTTTCTGACAACATCAAGGCCATTTAATGATATGCTGGAGACTGGGACGTGCAGCTCAAGGACCAAATCAGCGTCCACATTGCCTGTGGTGGAAAACAGGAGATAACCTATCACACACGTCCGTCACCACCATACACAACAATATACATTACTTTTCACTGCTGTGATTGCAGCCATCATGACATGGATCATGTTGATCAAAATATTGTCCTGTGCAAACGATTTAAACTATTTTTTCTTTTGCTTGAGTTGAGAGTTCATGGTCTATAGTGTGTTAGTTGTATGAATCTAGAAGTAGACGTGTACATTTCTTAACCATTCAAAGACTCATGGTTCTAAAACTAAGAGAGTTTTTCAATGTTAAGGTGCCAGTGACTGTCTTCAGAAATAAACACATCTTTTATTTTACAATTTAGTGATGGAGGTATTGTTGTATTTATCCCCGGTAAGAAACCTCAATAAACATTAGTAGAAGTATAAGTATAATCAAATACCTTCTTATGTTTTAAATGTGTTATATGTTAATAGTATAACAGTGTTAGTCCTTTTTAATTCAACGTGTGGTAACAATTTCCCAAGGAAACATGATAGAAACCTGCTGTCTCAGCACCACAGATTATTTCAGTCAACTATTTACTGAAACCAGCTATTTGATTCAAGTTCTTTAAGTGTTATTGTCCAGTAAGTGTGTCCATGTACAAAACAATCCTCTGAACATAAAAACAAAAAAAAATATTTCTCATACCAGATGTTGGAGTTGGGGTTGGGGTTGTGGTTGGAGTTGGGGTTGGACATGGAGCGATACCTGCAGAGCAACATGATACATTAAATAACTTCACCACAGTTTTCTGAAACAAAAAATAAAATAATTTTAATAATGATTAACATCAGATCACCTTAACATGACATGGGCCTTGTACTACGAAGCCAGATTCGTGCTTATCAAGGTAACTTCAGGGTAAATTCTGGGTTTCAGGTCCTACGAAGCACGTTCACTTCTTAATGGGGCAAATCACAATGGTAACTTATGATGAACAGCTAACCTGTTCCGGATCAGGTTAAGTTGGAGATATCATATCAAGAAGTAAAACGTGACATCACTGTTCTTCAAGGATGCTGTGGGTCTCTGTGTGGATTGTTAGAGTCTCTGAAGAGGACAGTGGTCTTCTGAGACCAACACAATCCTTTTACCCACTTAGATGAGTAGTCTTTATGAAAGATATGGATTTTCATCACAGGGGATGATAAACCTTTCTCAGCTGCTGGAGCCGAACATTACCAACCTGACATGTATATGAATAATGTGCTCACAGTAACACAGACTGTCTGCATTGATCAACATTTCCTTACTTGTGGGAGTTACTGATATTTATGTACCTGGTGTGTTAGCGGCGGGATAATCAGAAATAGTCTTACACTTTTATTCTTCTCTGGAAGTACGTGTATACTACGAAATTAAATGTGTATTTGGAATGGGGGATGGATAGATTACAGATTTACCCTGTGACAGCCTCCCTTCCCTCTCTCACTCAGACACCTGTGAGGTCAGCCCTCACCAAAATGAGACTACTGTTGAACGGTGCCCACTTAACTTTAAGGGGAGGATAAGGGAAGTTTATTGAACCAAATGGTTGGTTAAGACAATACCCACCACTAACACACCCAGTACATCTAAATCTCTCCCTGTTTCCAGATGCACCAGATGCATCTTGTCACTTAGATGTCCAATGTGCACAGTCACGTTCCTGAAAATAGGTCCATATGTTTTTTTCGACTAGTAATTGCAAATGTATCCACCACAGTGTGTCCTCAGAGTCAGTGAAGACAGTGTCTGTCAATCAAAACCTCATTGGAGAGGCTTCATTATGTGATTAAATGAAGCATTTCATCTCTCATCCTAGAGGCTTCTTCTGTTCAGTTCCACAGGTCTTGTTAGTAAAGAACAGATTCATATCTCAGTGCTCCGAGCTATTAATATTATAATGTTGTGTTCACGTAGTATATTTCCCCCCAAAGTGACCATGAGGCTCCTTAATTTACACATTCACAGAAACAGGGATTTTTTTTACCAGCTGTTCTTTCTGCTTTAAGCAGCTGTAACTGCTTCTTTTAGTCTGGATGATGTGTTTGTTGTCCTCGTATTTTTATTATATAAGAGTTTGATCCTTGCTGTGAAATATGAGGCTCAACACCAGTAGTACAGCCAGGCATGTCAGGATTGTGTTGTATTGTTGTTTGGTTGTGTCTCCTCCCCCCTTTCTGTATGCGCCTGGGTAGGGTGTTGTGGTAGGAGGCGTGGCTGGCTCCGGCTGATGCAGACGAGGCACACCTGCACTCAATCTAACCTAATCATCGCCTCCATATATACCTGGTCTTCTCAACACTTTGGCGCCAGATTATTCCGTCTTCGATGGTATTTAGTATATAGCTTAGTCTCGCCACGTTCTTGCCACCCTGACTTCCGCTAACCTTTGGTTTCTCTTCAAACCCAGAACTCTGTTGTGCTTCACCACCTGGATCTGCGACTCGCCTCTGTCTACTACGTGCTTGCTGCCTGCTACCTGCTACCTGCTGGAGACCTGCACGCTACCTACCTGCTACCTGCCTGCAACCTGCCTGCTACCTGCCAGCTGCCTGCCGCTCCTGTCTGCCAATAAACACCGTTACCTCCATACTATCCACTCTCCGTGTCTGCTTTGGGGTCCAACCTGTACTAAACCTTAACAGAATAATCTGGCCAAAACATGGACCCCGCAGACGCGGAGAAATTCAGACAGGCTTTCTCCTCTCAGGAGAATCGAGTGGGACAGCACGAGAGAGCGTTGCTGGAAGTAATGGAGGCCCTCACTGCACTTACCTCCAAGGTGTCGCTGATCGGGACTCAGATGGAACGGATGTCGACACATCTCACCTCGCTGCCGGCTCCCTCACCTGCTCCGGTTCCGGATCCGGCTCCAGCATCTCCATCAGTGGTTTCATCGGGCTCGGTGTCCACTCAGCTCCGGGAGCCCGTTCTCCCCAACCCCGCTAGGTTCACCGGTCAGTCGGGTTCCGGTAGGGAGTTTATTTTTCAGTGTAGTCTGGTCTTCGATCAACAGCCTTCCACTTATTCTACTGACAAGTCGCGGATAGCATTCGTCATGAGCCTCCTCTCTGAGAAAGCCGCGGCTTGGGCTGTGGCTCTTTCACTTAACAACTCTCCGGTTTGCTCTTCGTTTTCCTCATTTTCGGAGGAATTCTTAAAAGTGTTTGATCATCCGTTACGCAGCAAGGAGGCCAGTAGCCGGCTCCTGTCGCTTCGTCAGGGGGAAAACTCCGTGGCCAGCACTCCATTGATTTCCGTATCCTGGCTATCGAGAGCGGGTGGGACGAGAGAGCGCTTCAGGGGGTGTTTCTCCGGAGTTTGAGGGACGAGCTGAGGGACGAGTTAGCAGCTAGGGATGAAACCTCCTCCTTAGATGAGTTAATCTCGTTATCCATTTGATTGGATTGTCGGCTGCGCGAGCGGCGGAAGGAGAGGTCCGGGAGGGGGAGTCACATCCCTTCCGTGATGCGGACACCGGGTCCTCTTCAGCGGGGGTTTCCGCCATCTCCACGACCATCATCCGGCGCCGAAGTCATTCCTCCTCGGACCGCAGCTTCTCCTTCCTGCTTCGAGGAGCCGATGCAGCTGGGAAGTACGAGACTTACTCCGCGGGAGCGTCAACGGTGCCAGCTGCAGGGTCTGTGCCACTACTGCGGGCAGGATGGACATCTGCGGGTGCACTGCCCGCTCCGGCCAAAAGAGGGGGCTCATCAACCACTGGAGGAGCGTTGGTGAGCCAGTCCTCTGTCTGCTCGTCTCCTCCTCGCTTGATGATCAAAGGTACAATTTCGTGGGATCTGATCTCCCGCCCTCTGTCTATCCTAGTGGATTCAGGGGCGGATGATAACTTTATTGATTCCAGTTTGGCTACCCAGGTACGCATTCCTTGTCAGCTCCTTCCTCACCCGAAGGAGGTTTTTGCTTTAGATGGCAGACTCCTAGCTCAGGTCACCCATCGCACTGTGCCCATTAGTCTTTTGTTATCCGGTAATCATCATGAAACTATTTCCTTTTTTTTGATTCCATCTCCTGCCTCCCCAGTAGTTTTGGGGTTGCCATGGTTAAAACTTCATAACCCGCAGATCGACTGGGTCACCGTTTCTATCCAGAATTGGAGTCTATTTTGCCACTCGCATTGTTTACATTCTGCCATTCCATCCACATTATCTAAGTCACCTTCTCCTCCCAAACCAGTGGACCTTAGTTCCATCCCTCCTGCTTATCATCACCTCCAGGAGGTATTCAGTAAGGACCGGGCTTTATCTCTCCCTCCTCATAGACCATACGACTGTGGGATTGATCTTCTTCCTAACGTTTCATATCCCTCCAGCAAACTATATAACCTTTCCAAGCCGGAACGAGTCGCCATGGAGGTTTACATCACTGACTCGTTGGCCACGGGACTCATTCGTCCCTCTTTTTCGCCATTGGGGGCGGGCTTCTTTTTGGTTGAAAAGAAGGACAAGTCGCTTCGGCCCTGCATCGACTTCAGGGGACTGAATGACATTACAGTTAAAAACAAATACCCCCTCCCTCTCATTGACTCCGCTTTCGGCCCCTTGCATGAAGCAACTATTTTTACTAAGTTGGACTTAAGGAACGCTTACCATTTAGTGAGAATAAGGGAGGGGGACGAGTGGAAGACGGGTTTCAACACGCCACTGGGACATTTTGAATATCTTGTCATGCCCTTTGGTCTCACCAATGCCCCTGCTGTCTTCCAAAATCTAATCAATGATGTGTTAAGGGACATGTTGAACTGTTTTGTGTTTGTTTATCTTGATGACATTTTGATTTTTTTCCCGCAACCTCCAGGAGCATGTTCAGCATGTGAGTTTAGTGTTAAAGAGACTCCTGGAGAATAGACTGTATGTGAAAGCGGAGAAATGTGAGTTCCATGTGGGTTCTGTTTGTTTCTTGGGGTTTATTGTGGAGAAGGGTCAAATCAAGACCGACCCTGCCAAGGTTGCAATATTACTTATAATACTTTTGTTTTCATTACAATAACACTTACATCACTCCACTTTCTCCCCAGTACCTGCTTTTGCACAGTGTCTGTTTTGCAGGTTGTTTTTTGTTTTGTTTTCTGTATATTTTTACTCTCATTATGTGTAGTTTAGTAGTGTATATATTTTGATCTTTCTTTTTTATTGTTGCTTCGGCACTGTTATTTAAATTCTGTTTTTCTCTTTTTTGCTGTAACAAGTGAATTTCCCCGTTGTGTGGATAAATAAAGAAATCTAATCTAATCAACTGCAGAGGTTTCTTGGGTTTGCCAATTTTTACCGCAGATTTATCCGGAACTATAGCAGAGTTGCCACACCCCTAACCCAACTCACTTCTGTGAAAGTGCCGTTTGTGTGGTCTACGGCAGCCGAAGGTTCTTTTTCTAGACTAAAATGTTTGTTCTCTTCGGCACCTGTGTTAACCCATCCTGACCCTTCCTTACAGTTTATTGTGGAGGTGGATGTCGACAGGCTGTTTGTTCCCGAGGCTGTCAGGTCTCCAGTGCTGCAGTGGGGACACTCATCCCGGATTGCCTGTCATCCTGGTGCCCGTCGGACCCTGGCTCTGCTGCAACAACGTTTCTGGTGGCCCTCCATGGCGGTGGATACCAGAGAATTCGTCGCTGCCTGTTCTGTCTGCGCCCGAGGCAAGGCTTCTCATCAGGCCCCTGCTGGACTGCTGCGCCCCTTACCCATCCCTCACCGCCCCTGGTCGCACATTGCGGTGGACTTCATCACGGGTCTTCCTCCCTCTGAAGGCAATACTGTTGTCCTTACCATCGTTGACCGCTTCTCTAAAGCGGCACACTTCATCCCGCTATCCAAACTTCCATCCGCCCTGGAGACAGCAAACCTGCTGGTCGTGCACGTTTTCCGGCTGCATGGGATCCCGGTGGACATCGTCTCAGACAGGGGTCCGCAGTTCTCCGCCAGGACATGGAAGGCGTTCTGCCTAGCGTTGGGGGCGTCGGCCAGTCTCTCTTCGGGATATCATCCTCAGACCAACGGCCAGACAGAACGGGCAAACCAGGATCTGGGAGCGGCTCTTCGTTGCGTGTCTGCTCAACACCCGGCGTCCTGGGCCACACACCTCCCCTGGATCGAATACGCCCACAACTCCCTGGTCTGCTCCGCCACTGGTATGTCGCCCTTCATGGTTATTAATGGTTTCCAACCTCTGCTCTTCCCTTCCCAGGAGACTGACGTGGCGGTGCCATCCGTGCAGGAACACCTTTGACGGATCTGGCGAGAGGCCCGGGCAGCTCTCGTCCGCACGGCTGCCCGCAATCAGCGGGTGGCCAACCACCACCGTACCCCAGCTCCCGACTACCAGCCTGGACAGAAGGTCTGGTTGTCGTCCCGGGACCTGCCTCTCCAGACTGAATCCAGGAAGCTGACCCCAAGGTTTATTGGTCCATTTGAGGTAGATCGGATCATCAACCCATGTGCGGTAAGACTGAAGCTTCCCTTGTCACTCAAGATTCATCCTACGTTCCACGTGTCCCTCCTCAAGCCAGTGTCCACCAGCCCCCTAAGCCCTCCTGCCGAGCCTCCCCCACCCACCCTGAACATTGATGGCCATCCTGCTTACAAGGTTAACAGAGTGTTGGATGTACGACGGCGAGGCCGTGGCTTCCAATATCTTGTGGACTGGGAGGGTTACGGGCCGGAGGAGAGACAGTGGGTTTCCCGTGCCCTCATCTTGGACAGATCCATTTTGGACGATTTTTACGCTCTTTACCCAGACAGGCCGGGTCGGCCGCCAGGTGGCGTCCCTTGGGGGGGGGGGTACTGTCAGGATTGTGTTGTATTGTTTGGTTGTGTCTCCTCCCCCCTTTCTGTATGCGCCTGGGTAGGGTGTTGTGGTAGGAGGCGTGGCTGGCTCCGGCTGATGCAGACGAGGCACACCTGCACTCAATCTAACCTAATCATCGCCTCCATATATACCTGGTCTTCTCAACACTTCGGCGCCAGATTATTCCGTCTTCGATGGTATTTAGTATATAGCTTAGTCTCGCCACGTTCTTGCCACCCTGACTTCCGCTAACCTTTGGTTTCTCTTCAAACCCAGAACTCTGTTGTGCTTCACCACCTGGATCTGCGACTCGCCGTGTACTCTGTCTACTACGTGCTTGCTGCCTGCTACCTGCTACCTGCTGGAGACCTGCACACTACCTACCTGCTACCTGCCTGCAACCTGCCTGCTACCTGCCAGCTGCCTGCCGCTCCTGTCTGCCAATAAACACCGTAACCTCCATACTATCCACTCTCCGTGTCTGCTTTGGGGTCCAACCTGTACTAAACCTTAACAAGGCAGATACAGTTAATTTGTATTTGTTGTCCTTTTTACTGAGAGCACCACTTTTATAAGAACAGCTAATTAACAGTAATGCTTACTTGTGATTGGTTCACACAACCCTCCGTCAGAAGGAAGTCCATTTATGCATCCACAGGTGTGTGTGGTGAGGTTACCGCACACACCATAGGTCTTACACTGGTCACATGACCAGACAAACTGATCCTCACACTGACACGGCAGACCTCCAGTTGAGTTTGGATAGCAAACTTTCATTGAGATAAGAAAACATCAAGTCACAGAATATAAATGATACAGTGTTTGATAAAAACATCTTTAAATCAGCTACACAATTTCTGTCATTAAACAAACTAAACAGGAGTTCTCACCTGTGGTCATATTAACTCCTGTTACGTTCAAAGTCTGATCAACAATGTAGGGGAATCTGAAACTTTTCAGAGTTTTTCTGACAACATCAAGGCCATTTAATGATATGCTGGAGACTGGGATGTGCAGCTCAAGGACCAAATCAGCGTCCACTGTGGTGGAAAACAGGAGATAACCTATCACACACGTCCGTCACCACCATACACAACAATATACATTACTTTTCACTGCTGTGATTGCAGCCATCATGACATGGATCATGTTGATCAAAATATTGTCCTGTGCAAACGATTTAAACTATTTTTTCTTTTGCTTGAGTTGAGAGTTCATGGTCTATAGTGTGTTAGTTGTATGAATCTAGAAGTAGACGTGTACATTTCTTAACCATTCAAAGACTCATGGTTCTGAAACTAAGAGTTTTTCAATGTTAAGGTGCCAGTGACTGTCTTCAGAAATACACAAATCTTTTATTTTACAATTTAGTGATGGAGGTATTGTTGTATTTATCCCCGGTAAGAAACCTCAATAAACATTAGTAGAAGTATAATCAAATACCTTATGTTTTAAATGTGTTATATGTTAATAGTATAACAGTGTTAGTCCTTTTTATTTCAACGTGTGGTAACAATTTCCCAAGGAAACATGATAGAAACCTGCTGTCTCAGCACCACAGATTATTTCAGTCAACTATTTACTGAAACCAGCTATTTGATTCAAGTTCTTTAAGTGTTATTGTCCAGTAAGTGTCTCCATGTACTAAAAAATCCTCTGAACATAAAAACAAAGGAAAATGTTTCTCTTACCATTAGGTAGTGGACATGGAGAGATACCTGCAGAGCAACATGAGTCATTTAATAACTTCACCACAGTTTTCTGATAGAAAAAACACTGCACTTTTATCCGTGAATAACATCACATCACTTTAACATGACATCTTTTTAAACAGATAAGTCAACACAACTCTAAGCATGTATAGATCAACACCATAGGCTGTAAAGACGAACAATGCTCCTTCACTTCCTCCCATTATACCAACACTGCCATTTTGCATATTTAGAGCCAGAATAGCTTTCGGAGGATGGACCCACAGTTGAAAGGCTTCATCGATATACGTTCTTGACCAATCACGAGTCGGCCTCAGCTGGCAGTCATAACTATCTCGCTTTTTTCCATTGCATATAATCCATAATTAGATTCAAACTTAAAGGAAACATGAGCATTTGAACAAACATCAGTGTGACAAGAACTACCTAAAACGTGTGTTCTGAACTTTGACTTTTTATTGGGTCCATGCCCCAAAAACTATCATGGATTAGGCATTATTTATGACCATAGTGCTGCCAGCCACCAGGTAGTGATCAAGCATCTTTTGCTTCAGGTTTGGGAAGCTGTCATATTGTCCATCTTTAAATAAAATCATTGGTCAACACTAGTAGTACAGCCAGGCAGATACGGTAAATATGTATTTGTTGTCCTTTTTACTGAGAGCACCACTTTTATAAGAACAGCTACTTAACAGGAATGCTTACTTGTGATTGGTTCACACAACCCTCCGTCAGAAGGAAGTCCATTTATGCATCCACAGGTGTGTGTGGTGAGGTTACCGCACACACCATAGGTCTTACACTGGTCACATGACCAAACAAACCGATCCTCACACTGACACGGCAGACCTCCAGTTGAGTTTGGATAGCAAACTTTCATCGAGATAAGAAAACATCAAGTCACAGAATATAAATGATACAGTGTTTGATAAAACATCTTTAAATCAGCTACAAAGTTTATGTTATGAAACAAACTAAACAGGAGTTCTCACCTGTGGTCATATTAACTCCTGTTACGTTCAAAGTGTGATCGACAGAGTAGGGGAATCTGAAACTTTTCAGAGTTTTTCTGAAAACATCAAGGCCATTTAATGATATGCTGGAGACTGGGATGTGCAGCTCGAGGACCAAATCAGCGTCCACTGTGGTGGAAAACAGGAGATAACCCATCATACACGTCTGTCACCACCATACACAACAAGATACATAACTTTTCACTGCTGTGAGTGCAGCCATCACGACATGGATCATGTTGATCAAAATATTGTCCTGTCCAAGGTATTTAAATTATTTGTTCTTTTGCTTGAGTTGAGAGCTCATGATCTATAGTGTGTAAGTTGTATGAACCTAGAAGTAAATATGTACATTTCTAAACTATTCAAAGACTCATGGTTCTAAAACTATGAGAGTTTTTTAATGTTAAGGTGCCAGTAACGGTCTTCAGTAATACACACATCCTTTGCTTTACAATTAAGTTATGGAGGTATTGTTGTATTTATCGCGGGTTAAGACACCTTGATAAACAGTAGTAGCAGTTTAAGTATAATCAAATATCTTCTTATGTTGTGAATGTATTATATGTTAATAGTATAACAGTGTCAATCTTTTTAAATTAAACATGTGGTATCAATTTAACAAGGAAAGATGATAGAAACCTGCTGTCTCCACACCACAGATTATTTCAGTCAGCTGTGTACTGAAACCAGCTATTTGATTAAAGTTCTTTTACTTTTATTGTCCAGTAAGTGTCTCCATGTACTAAAAAATCCTCTGAACATAAAAACAAAGGAAAATGTTTCTCTTACCATTAGGTAGTGGACATGGAGAGATACCTGCAGAGCAACATGGGTCATTTAATAACTTCACCGCAGTTTTCTGATAGAAAAAACACTGCACTTTTATCCGTGAATAACATCACATCACTTTAACATGACATATTTTTAAACAGATAAGTCAACACAACTCTAACCATTTATAGATCAACACCATAGGCTGTATATAAAGATGAACAATGCTCCTTCACTTCCTCCCATTATACCAACACTGCCATTTTGCATATTTAGACCCAAAATAGCTTTCGGAGGATGGACCCACAGTTGAAAGGCCTCATCGATATATGTTCTTGACCAATCTCGAGTCAGCCTCAGCTGGCAGTCATAACTATCTCGCTTTTTTCCATTGCATCTAATCCATAATTAGATTCAAACTTAAAGGAAACATGAGCATTTGAACAAACATCAGTGTGACAAGAACTACCTAAAACATTTGTTCTGAACTTTGACTTTTTTGTTGGGTCCATGCCCCAAAAACTATCATGGATTAGACATTGTTTATGACCATAGTGCTGCCAGCCACCAGGTGGTGATCAAGCATCTGTTGCTTCAGGTTTGGGAGGCTGTCATATTGTCCATCTTTAAATAAAATCATTGGTCAACACTAGTAGTACAGCCAGGCAGATACGGTAAATATGTATTTGTTGTCCTTTTTACTGAGAGCACCACTTTTATAAGAACAGCTACTTAACAGGAATGCTTACTTGTGATTGGTTCACACAACCCTCCGTCAGAAGGAAGTCCATTTATGCATCCACAGGTGTGTGTGGTGAGGTTACCGCACACACCATAGGTCTTACAATGGTCACATGACCATACAAACTGATCCTCACATTGACACGGCAGACCTCCAGTTGAGTTTCGATAGCAAACTTTTATCGAGATAAGAAAATATCAAGTCACAGAATATAAATCAGCTACACAGTTCATGTAATAAAACAATCTCAACAGGAGTTCTCACCTGTGGTCATATTAACTCCTGTTACGTTCAAAGTCTGATCGACAATGTAGGGGAATCTGAAACTTTTCAGAGTTTTTCTGAAATCATCAAGGCTATTTAATGATATGCTGGAGACAGGGATGTGCAGCTCAAGGACCAAATCAGCGTCCACTGTGGTGGAAAACAGGAGATAACCCATCACACACGTCTGTCACCACCATACACAACAAGATACATAACTTTTCATGTTAATGCAGCAATCATGACATGGATCATGTTTGTCAAAATGTTGACCTGTGCAGTGCTTGTTTCCTGATGTTTTTCTGTCTTACCTGTCTCTCATGGACTAATTTGGGGTTGTTGGCTGATTTGTTTAGTTTCTGGGGCTTTGACATTTTTCTTCTCAACCCAGCATCAAAAAAGTTTTCCTTTAAAAATAAATTACTGACTACATCGCTTTGTCTCTAGCATCATATTTGGGCCCCATCCATTCGAAAAAGGGCAAATGGTATGCAGATACCTTGTAAGCAATGCATTCATAGTACACCAGCACCAGATGCTTTTTTAAATTAAATGTGTGCCGAGCAGAACACAGTTTTTCCCATATAGGAGGTGGCTTTTAGGACCTGAGCCGGAACAGTTTAAATCTTTGTAATCAAATATGTGCTCGATTTTAGAAACCTGGTGTCAGCAGATGGCTAATTGTTTTTCTTCAGGTATGTCTTGAAACCAAATTTGATCAAAGTTCATTAAAGGGATAGTTCAAAGGAAAATTCACCCAGTATCCACTCACAACTATGCCAATGGAGGGGCGGGTGAAGTGTTCCACAAAACACAGTCTCAGGTGGTAAACAGTGTTTACGTCAAGGCAACCTCTTTAGACGTAATTAAACAACAACAAATTTAAACACAGAATGCATCCATACTGCTTGTGTGGTGTCATCCAAATGTTTGCAAGCCTCGACATTCATATTCAACTCAAAACGGCATCATTTACAGACTAAGGGTACATGAATGCGCCTCAGAGAAAGCTATCAAACTCGGTGTAAATTATGCTGTTTCGAATCCAACGTGATTGTCTGGGCTTGCAGACACTTGAATGCCACCACACAAGCAGTATGGAAGCATGCTATGTTTTTTCTGGTGTTTTATTGGGTCTTAAGAAAGAGGTCAAAAATGACTTAAATTGTAACACTGTTTTCACCCACGCTTCCATTGCCATAGTGGTGAGTAAATACTGAGAGTATTTTTATTTTTTTAGTGAACTATCCCTTTAAATTCAGGCAAAAGAAATTAAGGAAGTATTTGTTTTTCAGTCACATGTGGTTTATAGGCACCTACTCCCAACTCAGGATCTTGGACTGCTCAAAGTACGTGCTCATTCTGACCGTGTTACAATATTTATATTTTGTAAATGTTATGCACTGGTGAGATAACAGGAAGAAACATTTTAATATCATTGTCAGCTGAGGTGCTAATTTAATTCATGTTCTATAACATACTGCTTCAACAAGTAGCAACCTGTACTTGCAGTATATCTGTCAGGGTAAAAATCTGTACTTTCTACCACTATATATATATATATCTAATGATGGTTCACTGATGGAAACAGGAACCATATGTTAAATTCCTTTGCTGCTAACCAATCAGGCATACCTGGTGGGGTGGAGATTGTCTGGCAGTATTGGCCATCAGCTGGAAGTGCATTAAGGCATCCACATGTGTCACCGATGATGGCATCACATGCTCCATAAATAATGCAGTTATTATATGACCAAGCAAAGTTCTCTTCACATCTGCACTTGAATCCAGTCCCATTTGAGTAACACACTATGTGAAGAAACATTAGCAAAACACATCAAGGTTGAATGACATGTTTAGTATCAGAAAAAACACATTCAATGCTGTAGCAAACAATGGGGAAATAACAAGGAGGGCTATTATACCTGTTGTGGCTTTAATGTTGGTAACTAAAGCATTACTGTCATTCAGTGCAATGGAAGGGTTTGAGCTCAAAATAGCTCTGAGACTCTCCAAGTCAGACAAGTTCAAAACAGCTTGGAATACGTACTCAGAGGAATCTAAGGAAGCTGAGGAGACATGAAATAAGATTAAGATTAAGATTGAGATACTTTTATTTGTCCCAAACACATGCACAGACATGCACAAGCACACTCATGCAATTGTAGGGAAATTTAACCTCTGCTTTTAACCCATCTGGTGCAGGACACACAGAGCAGTGAGCAGCCATGTACGGCCCCCGTGGAGCAGATGTTGGGGGAGTAAGGTGCCTTGCTCAGGGGCACTAGACAGGGTAGGGAGAATCCTCTTGGATTTTTGGACAGATCAATCCAGGTTTGTCTTTTTGTTGTACCTCCGTGGAGTCGAACCAGAGACGAACCAGAGATCTTTTCTGCCCATAGTCCAAGTTTCAATAGTCAATATTGTTTGCTCAAATATGCACACAGACAGTAAGTAAGGATTCTCCCTGACACAGTCCTTACATTCTGTTGATACCATCACAGTGTGACTCACCCACTCTTTTTTCTATGGTATGACTGCCTGAAGCTTTTGTATCCGTCAGTTCCTGGAAAAATCAAATTCAATAGAACAATATCAATGAAAATAATATAACGTAACGTACAAAAAATTCTTCATTTATGCAAACTATGCCCTATTCTCCGTATCATGGGACACTGTCCAAACTGACATTTACATTGAGGTCCGGAGACTAAAATTGCAACATTACATTTTACACAATGTCAACTCAAAATTATCTGAATTTATTTCTAAAAAGTTTATTTTCAAAGTTGAAATATTGTGGTTTGCAGTAGGATAGATGACAGTGTTAACCTCTAGGTGCAAAATCATATTGTTGCCTTGACGAGTTCACAGGGAACTGTATCTTATATGCACTAATGTGTTAACTCACACTAGCATGGGGGGTGGGGGTGGGGTTGCACTTTTTTTCAGGATTAAACAATGGCCCCTCAAAATGTATGAGCACGTCCCTGTGATCAAATATTGGATCATGTAATATTTGATGCAGAACATGTGCTTTAGCGCAGTTTGATCATGATGATAAATTGGGCTTTTACATAACTTCCTCTGGAGTATTTTTTTAGTTTTGACAGTATTATTATTTAACTACTGGATCAGAATAATTCCTGTGGCACAGAACTACAACCTTAAGTGATTTTACTTCATGCTTATTGGTATTGATTAATTATGACTCTTACCTGAATGAAATCATTGAGAGATGTTCTGTATCCCTGATGCACCAGACTGTAGATAATAGCCAGAAGAACAATCACAAATCTTACTGCCTTTGGTAATGCCATCCTGACTAGAGAGAAAACACAGTGTTTTATGCTTATTAAATCAGTCAGAGGAAATGTACACATCCATTTAATACTTATATTTACCAAAAATATAAACAACAGGTATATTTCCATAAAATGTGACATACCTTATTTTCCATGAGCTGAAATGAATGACATTTTTACTAATTTATTCAAATTTTCAAGTTCTACAAGTTCTCACCAAAGAAATGAAATATTGTTTGAAATGTTCAACCTGTTTCAGCCCTTATTGTTCCACTTATTACCTAACCCAATGCAGAAATCAGAACAAGGTGACACCCATCTATATTAAGCACTGATTGTTGTGCATGTGTCAATTAACTCTGAAGGCTATTGTTAGAGTGAGTCACTCACAGGGCTATGACGCTGTTGGCTCTTTCTTATAGACACTGTCAGTATGCTAACCATTTGCTGTCGTGCCAAGGTCACTCCTTCCTTTGTAAGGTACCTCACAATGAAAATGCAGTTGAAAGTTGTGAAAAAATGTAAGGAAGTGCCGACAGTGCATGCATAAGCACACACATGCATGCAAATATATCATAAACAGATCTTCTGAATCCCGGTGGGTCGGTTGCTATGTGGGCCTCTTGAGCGTCCCTCTTTTAATTATTTCACAACTTTCAACAGCATGGACGCTATTAACAAAAAAATTTAATTGCGAGGTACCTTACAAAGGAAGGACTGACCTTGGAACGACAGCAAATAGTTAGCCCACACCCCGTACGGTAACGCTTCTCATTTCCTGACCCACCTTTATTAAGCAACAGCAAACAACACCATGTACGGTGATGCTGAACCTCTTACCATCGATTCGCTTGTGGTATCATTTGTGAAAATATCTTTACAAGCAAACACTGACCAAGCCAAATGGACCAATCCGAATAAAAGGAGTAAGGAGGGAGTGTGTTTGAGACCAAGGTGTTTGAGAGTTAAAGAGAACCAGTTAGAGTTAAAGTGCCTCTGAGGTAAAGTCTTTGTCCTTAATGAGTTTTTGGTAAATTATGAGATTTTGTTAGTCACCTCTTCACTGATTAAGGTGAAAAGTGTCTCTTGTTTTGAGGTCTTCTGAATTTCTGATCTAATTGTTAATTTTCTCGAACACTCAAAAAATGGATCTATTTACTTGAATGCAAAATGTATTTTGTACGATATTATTTCATGTTAGCAAGATGAACATGATTACATTGCATCTGATTTGCAAAATATTCAACAACTTCACTTTAATAAGATTAAGTCACGTTGATATGAACTGATATGTGCGAGTTTCTGCGCAAGAAGCAAGGCAATCATCGCGAGAACACACCTCTATGAGACATCACGTGAAAAGAAAACACAGGAAGTCAGGTAAGTTACTGGTGGTGTATGTCAGGCGCATGGAAAAGGTTAAGGAAAATCAGTTTCCATCCACTTATATGCAAACTAAACATTGTTCAGAAATCTCATCAGCTGTTGGTCTATTCATTTTTTTATTAGGACCCAGCAGTTTATTTGTAACATTGGTGTTAGTGTTTTTTTATTCAACTTAGAAAGTCACATGTCACACATGGCGAGTTACCACAGTATTTTGTGTTGCTAGTTGTGCTTCTATAACTATAAAAATAGGTACTCAAATACTTTTTATATAAATAGTAAACTGAAGAATCACGTTAAATCATGTGAGAAGGAAACATAAGAAATGTCATAAATCAGCGGCTCCAGCAGGGAAGACGCGGCGTGTCTGAACACCGGTACAGGTGAGCAGAGCTCCATTACGGCTTATTTTATGACGAAGGAACATTTGCTGGCAGAAATAGTGAGTAATGTTAGCGCATTAGGACAGTGTGACTAGATAACGAGTTGATATAAATACGAGTCGAGCTTGGCGGAGCACGTGACTCATTCATGAAGACACATTTAGACTGCAGGACCATCATCAGAAATTTGATGCCCTGCCTATCCATCTGGTGAAACAGCCGAGGCACAAGAAGGACTAAGAGTGGCCTCCCTCTCAGAAGTGAAGAAAAGAAACAATCCGAAAATCCAGAGACGCTGCAGAAAGAGTACCTGGTATGTTGATTTAAATTAATCTTCACTATGATTAGATCATCGTAAAATTGTCCTTTGAATTCACATTGCAGTTAAAACTTTCAAAAGATCAGCTCTAAAAACATTTGTAATGTATTTACTTTAATTATTTGAAGATAGTTGGTGATAGCTGCTTTACGTTAATAGTTTAAAAAGGACATGTGCTATAAAAAATGGAATAAAAGGCACATAAATGAAATATTATTTCTCTTTTGGATTGCTTTTTTTCTTAATTACAGAGCGATGATGAGAGCAGTCTGACTGCTATGGCAGAGACGGTCTTTATAATCTCAGAGGAAGTTGGAATTCCTGTGGAGGGTGTGAATGTGGTGGATAAGGTCAGGTACAGTATGTGCCTTTTGCAGTGGCAATGTTGCTTCCGCTTGTGTACACTCTTAACCTGAGCTACCCCAGAGAGCTTAAATACACCTTTGAAGCTCTGCAGAAGATCATTATGAAACTAGATGGAAACAAACTTTCCGCAAAAGTGCAAGCTCTCAAAACATTGCTTTCCCGTTGCTAACCAAACAAGGTATATGACTGAGCTCATCCTCACCTTAGGAAAACACCTGGTGAATGCTTTATATGGGTGACTGACAATGTTAAAGTTACATTTTGTGGCACTTCAAGAATAAGCGAAGCAGTGTTTTGTTAATACATTTCAAGTCTTGCCACTGAGCAGGCTCATTGAACCTCTGTTGATAATGAACTTCACAGTTAACATTCTAAATCCATCCTTTAAAACATTTAATTGTGTTTTGTTCCTGTTCACATCGTTTGCACGTAACAGCTATTGTTTGAATTGATTTAATTAGATCATGGAAAGTATTTCCATATTTTGCGGCTCCATACACATTTTATTTGGGGGAAGAGGAGCCTAAATGGCTCTTTTGTTAGTAAAGGTTGCCTACCCCTGTGTCACACCAACATAATTGTTTAATACTGCAAGAAACCCATGTAATCATGTGGAAATACTTTCCAGGTTTTTGTAAAGTTAATTCAAAGATTTTTTTTTTCAAGACGTCATTGATCCAAAAAACATTTATTTTTTTGAAAAGCATTGTTTAAGATAAACATTAACTATTCAAACCAATGCATCTGAAGTGAAAGTAAGAAAGTCACCAGACACTGAAGATATATCTAATGATTTAAACTCTTGATGTAATGAATATTTTGAAGAGCGATGACATCAACTTAATCTTGAAAAGGCAATTTTCAAATTTAAAATCCTCGTGAGCTGTAGCTACTGTTTCACCAGCCTGGGCTACACAACAGATTTTTTCATCAACCTTCCTTAATACCTTAAACATTATACATTTTAACATATACATTAAACATAACTTTATAAGACAATAGAATCTCATTACCATGACCCTTTAATGTAGCAACTACAGCTCGTAAGATTTTCTTATATCTATTCTCCAGACAGCATGACAAGATTTTATAAAAATTCATTATTTAATAAATAAATTGTGTTCAAACTTATCTTACCCATGGTATTAATAAAGAAGATATTAATTAATAATTTATACGTCCTGTTAGCACCAAGACATCTGATTAATTAATTTTGAAATAGCTTTGATGCAGGTATCTGAGTGGGCAGATATTTAGCTTCTTTCTGTAATATGAAGCATCAAGAGAACATTAGAGGACTACTGTTTTCCAGAAGGTACAACAAGTAATGTGAAACAAGAGTGAAGTTTTAAATTGCTAAGTTATTAACTTACCTCTCAATGTCTTCTGGCTTCTGGCTCTTGTCAGGAGGATATGATCCTTTTACTGTAACATACAAGAAAAGGCTTGGGCTTACTGGATTATTGTGAGTCACAAACCTGTCAAACAAGTTAGGTGACATGTTGATGTGCCGGTTGATGATGCAGTAGTTTCATTTTCGTGATTGTAATCATAGATTCAGAGATGTGTCTTTTTTTTTCGCTTGATGGACAACAGCTGGTCAGAATGGAGGTTGGAGAGGTCCATGGGAGGGCGTTTGGTATCCCCTTCTTTCTTTCTCTTCTTCACATATGTTGATCATGACTTTTTAAAAACTAGTGCAGTGCCTGTCTGTTGGGTCTTGAATTTGGCCTGTGATGATGCTGTTTGCAGCTTCAAAACTGGAATATTTTTTCGTCTTTCATAAAATGAGACTGAAATTTATTTATTTCAGTCAGCCAACTCACGTTCAACCGTTTTTTGCAACAGTAGAACATGTTAGTGTTTGGCGTCTAGGCTCCGACTTAATCACTCCCCCATATATGATTACATAGATATGATGGGAGTGATTAGCAAATACTTATAACCCATCACTGTCATGGTTAGGACTCCAGTTTATTCTTGCCTCTTTATGAAGAGTGTTTCCAGTTTGATTATTTATTCATTGTGTTTCAGGTCCATCCCAGTTTGATTGTATTTGACCTGTTCCTGTGTTTTATGATTTCCCACTCTGTGTTTCTTTCTGTGTTACTTTCTGTGTTTAGATTTATGTTTTCTCCCTGTGTTCTGTTTCCTGTTTTATTTTGTAGTTTCTACTCCTTGTGTATTTTCCATCTTCACTTTGTGTCTTTGTCCTGTTTCCCGTCCTTGTGATTGTCTGCACCAGTCCTCATGTGTTCCACCTGTGTTAAATTGCCCCTGCCTTCCCTGTGTATGTCTCTGTTGTCGCCTTGTCAGTTTGTTGTCTCCAATGCCTCGTCTCTTGTGCTTGTCAGTCCTCTGCGTCATCTCCATCTCTTCTGAGTTCCTGGTGTTTTCCCCAGTGTGTTCTATGTTTTTTCAGTTTAGATTTTTTGGAGATCCTATTCTAGTGGTTTTGCCATTAAAAGGACACTTTTTGTTGAAACATCTGTCTCTGCATCTTGGGTCCACCGGCTCCACAAACCCTGACAATCACTCCCCCATATATGTTGGGACATGGTTTTTGTGCAAAAAGGCAGGCCTCTCTTTCAGGCCTGTATTGGAAGTCAAAACCTGAGAGCACATGGCCTTTGTCTTGAGAAAGCCACAAGCCGCATGGGCTGGAGAATACTCAATCTCCCAGAGTGCAATGTGTTCTCTTTGTCCTGAGAAGGTCAAATAACTCAAACTCCCAGGAGGCAACATGTCCCCTTTGTTTCAGCATCTTCGCACATAGGTGCGAATATCTACCAGGGTCAACTCCAATTGGTCAGTCTGGTCCCATGACCAAGGGGCAACCGGGTCTATAAAAGATCAAGGCTCCCCCAAAGTTTTTTTCTTTCTCCAATCCCTCGGAGGGCCGAAGGCTGCTCCAGCAGCGCTCTTCTCCACCGACAACCACTGAGGACAGCAGGCCGCTGGCCTTTCCTCCTGCATCGGCGAATGGAGGAACCGGATTCCTCCAGCTCAAATATTCTCTTTCCAACAACTGGAGGTCAAAGGTCGAGCTTCCAGCTCATCTTCTCAAGAAAACCTCCACGCATCTCAAGCTTCTTCTAAACTCCTTGCAGCGACTCGGTGTCCTGCAGGTAAGAACTACAGATTCAATAAGCAACGGAACTGCACAGCTCAACAGAACCGCGGAAGCAGAGACCACACGAACCAGAGACTTCAAAAGCCAGAACTGCTAACCGAACTGCACAGCAACTTTCTCCCTGTCCTTGGACTGGTAACCTAATCTGGGCTAAATAATTTTACTAGGCTAAGCAAGACTGTTTATTTGATTCTGTGTGGTGTTTATAAGTTTGATATATGTGGTGATATTGTGTTACAAGTTAAATCAAGGTTAATGTGAGTTGGGCTCTACAAAGACCCTGCCATTTTTCTGATTAGCATTCTCACAGACCCCGCATATCCCTTCACCTACTTAGCTACGTCCCCCGACCAGAAGGAGGGGGGGGGCCTGCTATCTTAGAGATCTTAAAAGATCACAGGAAGGTGTGACTCTCTTTGTTAGCCACCAGAGAGACCCTCACACACACACACACACACACATCTTTGTTATTTAGCATATTTTAGCTAATATGTTTTCTTGTTAGTTAATGTATTATTATTATTAATTTGTTGTTAGTCTGTTAATTGTCTGCTAGTCATTTTATTTTCATTAGTTTTTCACATTCATTAATGTTTAATTTTTAATTAAATTTTTGATTATGGTGCAGCCCCTGTGAGGCAGAGTACAGTTGGCAAAACTTCATGACTATGCAATATTAATGTCTTTTTCAGTTTTGGACAACGCCAGAAATAACTGAATTTGGAATTTCCAGTCAAGCTAAAGGTTTGAATTCAATTCCACTAGTCTGCCACCGGAGTAGACATTCAACCGTATTTACAAACAAGTGCATTGTGGTCAAAATTTAATTTACTCATAAATTAAATGTTTATTAATAATTAATTATTAATAACTACCATTTTAAGTCCCCATAGTGTTACACTAAAAGATTGCCTGCTGCTAATAATTCTAGTTGAATGTTCTTTGTTGAAATTTTAAGAATTTCTTTTAACATTTGAATATCACATATTCAATGTTAACTGGTCAAGCTGCGAAATTTCCTGTAACTGTTAAATGCTTTTGAATTAAGACATATCGTGCCACCGGCCATATGTAACAGAGCTTGTACCTAGCTGCTACTGCCTAGCATATCAGCCAAAGTTGGATAAAGAGAACCTGAGAAAGAGCCACAGCGTGCTTCCAGCCCTGTGAATTTATAGAATCCCTAACTCTTACTGCCTTGCATATCAGTTAGTGCTATTAAAAGTTTGGTGAACTATTTAACACACCATAGTTTCGGTTAGGCTTGTGTAAGATAGAATCCACACTACAAGGTGTCTGCCATCGCGACACAAAAGCCAACCACACTGCTTTTGATTTATAAACTTAAATCTAATCCTTAAATTTCAGATTCAACAATAGAGAACCCCTTTGTTGAACAATTTGTTTTTTCCCTAGCACAGAGCCTGACTCCTGGCTATCCTGAATTCATCAGCAAGTTGAACTTCAATGAGTGCATTCAAGAAATAGATTCACTTCTTAATGACAGGTGTGATGCACAAACAGCATCAAAGGGCCCATTGTTGAGATGTATGATCCTAAATTTCCACAGGCAAATCAACCTTGCCTGTCAGAGCAAAGCAGCCATGGAACAGGAGGTAAATTCCCTGAGAGCACAAAATGCTTTTCTCCTCCAGGAGGTCCAGACGGCTAGTAAGAAAACTCTGCACTATTTGGAAGACCTGCACTCAGCAGAGTCAGATCTAGTTTCACACAAGGAGAAATTGTTAAAACTTAGATTAGAAGGCGCGGCCTCACATCAATTTTTGAACCAAAGTGATTCTGGTTATTCCGATTCAAACTCCTCCGATAGTGTACGGTTAACTCCCTCTTCACTCCCAAGATGGGACAGAATCCCATCTGACCCGAAGTCTTTGGGAATTAAGTCACCTTCTGATCCTCCACTGACAGGAAGAGGTAACAGCTTCCTAACTTCCCATCTCACTGACTCTGACACTGACATCGATGACACATGTAGTTTATCTTCAAGAACACATTGTGCCTCATACACTTCTCATCCACTGATGCATGACACATTTTTCCGTGCACAACTCTTGAAAGGGGGGACTTCAACATTCAAAAATGTTTCAGCACCTCCCCCTCAACCAGAGAGACCTGTAGCAGGTGATGCACCCAGCCGGACCCCACAGTGTCCGCGCTTCGAGTTGCTTGAGATTCTAGCTAAAGATATTGAACAATTTGATCCAGACAACTGTGATAACAACATTGATAATTACTTTAGGGAACTAGATCTCAGCTTAAGCGATGTGCCAAATGCAACAGAAAGAGAGAAGGTTAGACTTGTGTTAAAAACCAGCTCTACAGCTGTTCACAAGTTTATTCAGTCACTTCCTTCCAGCGTCGCATGTAACTACACAGAGCTCTGTCGAGCACTGGTCGAAGAATTCTCTTCTACTCCTGATGTGATAACAGCCATTGTTACAGCCTCCCAAATTAAACACTCACGTCGTGAAAATCCCAAGGATTATTTCAAACGCTTGAGGCATGTTTATTTTCAGGGAAAGAACACACCAGGACTAGAAGAAGATCCCACCTTCAAGACCATTTTCTTACGTAACTTACATCCATGTATATGCACACACGTTGTACTGATGACACAGGAAGGAAAACCTTCAACGCAGCAGATCAGGAAGATGTCACAGGTGGCTTGGGAAACTGTTGTCTCTGTCAAGGCAGCAGTTGGTGCAACCGAGCCTGTCAGAACAAACATCAAGGTGTCAAATTTGTCTGCAGCCTCAAAGCGCCCCCCTCACAACAAAAGAAGGGGGGGTGACAGCAAGCAGCGTGGGGACACAGAGTGCAGGCGCTCTGTTCACCACCTTCCCAGAGATCGGCATTCCTACAGTAGAAGCTGCAGGAAGCCGTACTCTGACATTCTGGCCCAGACATATTACAACCACTCAGAAGATGACGACAGCATCTCTGAGTACAGCTCAAAATATGGTTATGACCGAGCGCACAGTGACAGCGCCTCTGAAGTCAACTTAGAGTCTGGCCCCGCAGAGCGTTACAGCCCCGAGCCACGACACAGGCGATCCAGAGCTCGACCCTCACGCTCATAACCAACACAGTTAAACACTGTACTGACAGTCAGTAGTAAGTTTAATGCAGTTAAAATAGGAAAACTGTTTTGTTAGCAACAGCAGCAAACTCAAAACCTTAATTCTGATTAAAACTTACATACCACTGCCAACTTTGTAAATATGTTTGGATCGACTACTTTCATTCCTCAATAAATGTAGTCCATACCACACAGGTTATTACATTAGCATATTATTACAGAAACAATGATACAGTCATTTGAATTTTGAGATTTTGAAAATTATGACATCCTTCCGCAGGAAAATTGTTAAATCTAACAGATACGACTGAGTACTACATTGAGTAAGACCCACTGAGTGAACAAAACTCTTGGACATTTCAAAAATGACCTTATCATTGTACGCGTCTCTCTCTACATCTTATCTTACAATTTACAAATGTCACATTTTCTGTTTTCTCCTTAAACCTAGTGAAGAGCACAGGTTATTCATTTTGTACTGTTACTGTAACTCTGAATGATTTGTCTAATTTGAATCTTGCTTAGCTAACTAGATAGTGTATACAAATGCCCAGATGTTACAGTCCAAATGAACTGACAATTGACTTTTCCAGCTTTGCACTAAACATGTTCAAGTACGCCATCAGGAACACACGTCAGGTGCGATCCTGACGCCGCAAGGGGGATGTTGGGACATGGTTTTTGTGCAAAAAGGCAGGCCTCTCTTTCAGGCCTGTATTGGAAGTCAAAACCTGAGAGCACATGGCCTTTGTCTTGAGAAAGCCACAAGCCGCATGGGCTGGAGAATACTCAATCTCCCAGAGTGCATTGGTTCTCTTTGTCCTGAGAAGGTCAAATAACTCAAACTCCCAGGAGGCAACATGTCCCCTTTGTTTCAGCATCTTCGCACATAGGTGCGAATATCTACCAGGGTCAACTCCAATTGGTCAGTCTGGTCCCATGACCAAGGGGCAACCGGGTCTATAAAAGATCAAGGCTCCCCCAAAGTTTTTTTCTTTCTCCAATCCCTCGGAGGGCCGAAGGCTGCTCCAGCAGCGCTCTTCTCCACCGACAACCACTGAGGACAGCAGGCCGCTGGCCTTTCCTCCTGCATCGGCGAGTGGAGGAACCGGATTCCTCCAGCTCAAATATTCTCTTTCCAACAACTGGAGGTCAAAGGTCGAGCTTCCAGCTCATCTTCTCAAGAAAACCTCCACGCATCTCAAGCTTCTTCTAAACTCCTTGCAGCGACTCGGTGTCCTGCAGGTAAGAACTACAGATTCAATAAGCAACGGAACTGCACAGCTCAACAGAACCGCGGAAGCAGAGACCACACGAACCAGAGACTTCAAAAGCCAGAACTGCTAACCGAACTGCACAGCAACTTTCTCCCTGTCCTTGGACTGGTAACCTAATCTGGGCTAAATAATTTTACTAGGCTAAGCAAGACTGTTTATTTGATTCTGTGTGGTGTTTATAAGTTTGATATATGTGGTGATATTGTGTTACAAGTTAAATCAAGGTTAATGTGAGTTGGGCTCTACAAAGACCCTGCCATTTTTCTGATTAGCATTCTCACAGACCCCGCATATCCCTTCACCTACTTAGCTACGTCCCCCGACCAGAAGAGGGGGGGGGCCTGCTATCTTAGAGATCTTAAAAGATCACAGGAAGGTGTGACTCTCTTTGTTAGCCACCAGAGAGACCCTCACACACACACACACACACACACACATCTTTGTTAGTTAGCACATATTGTTAGTGACTTGTGTCTCAATACTTTATTATGTTTATAATAAATGTTTTCTTTTAACCTTGTCCTGTCATTAATGTTGCATAAGTGAAGTTTGCCAACCTCTACACTGTCTAGAACTCTATAAACCTTAACTGTTCATTATATAATCTTTAATAGTAAATATTTAAGATTTCTAATTGAACTAGATCTAAATGAGACTGATCTTAATCAATAAATTGGCTATCTTTCCCTTCTATGAAGGGTGGTGCCCCGCGAGAACTTAGTCAAACTAAAGTTATGATTTAATATTAATATGTTAAATATTAATGTTTTATTTTCTATTTTTGATAACCACATTTATTGAACGCCTAAAGGCACACTAGCTTATGGTATCACTCCTAACCATTATTGCACAACATATATGATTACATAGATATGATGAGAGTGATGAGCAAATACTTATAACCCCAGTTGGAGCCGAGAGGTGGATGTTGGGGTGGTGGAGGGGCTGAAGCAACTAGGTGGATGTCTGTTATAGATGATTGTGGAGTGTAGGGTATCCACGTGGTGTATGTCACATGATTTAAGCAGCGCAGCTCGAGTTTGCTTCCAGAACTAGCTCGCAAGCGTCCTTTCATTTCTGTTCACGTATATGGCTTATTTACAAGTTAGAAGATTTATTTAACTGGTGTTATTATTCCATACATAACATGTCTGCTTTACCAAAGGTCTTTTAAGCAATTGACACTGTCTTCAAGTTCACAGCTTTTCAAAATGTCAGCATTGCAGAAAAAAAAATATATATAACGTGCTTTAACTTTGTAGAGAATTGTTGAAAGACGGAATGACTATGAATGCTGTTGCTTTGAAGGAGATAAAAAAGAGAAACTGAGATGCAGTACCATTGCACGTGTGAGCCAAGTTTTTGTTTCCAGGTTTCTGTACTTTACATTTAGCTGACGCTTTTATCCAAAGTGACAATAAGTGCATTCAACCCTGAGGGTACAAACCCAGAACAACAAGAATCAAGAAAGTACAATTTCTTCCAAAAAATAGCAAAACTACAAAGTGCTATAAGTAAGTGCCATTTAAGTGCTACCAAATGCTTAGTTAGTTTAAAAATGTTGTTCTAAACTTTCTGATGTCCGGATGTCGATGGGGAGCTCATTCCACCATTTAGGAGGCAGGACAGCAAACAGTTGTGATTTTGATGCGTGTTTAGCTCGCAGTGAGGGAGCAGCAAGATGATTGGCCGAAGCAGAGCGGAGTGAACGGGCGAGGGTGTAAAGTTTGACCATGTCCTGGATGTAGACTGGACCTGATCCGTTCACAGCACGTCAGGCAAGTACCAATGTTTTGAAACGGATGCGTGCAGCCACTGGTAATTGGTAAGTGAAAGGAGCGGAGGAGCGGAGTAGTGTGAGTGAATTTAGGTTGGTTAAAAACCAGTCGAGCTGCTGCATTCTGAATGAGCTGCAGAGGTCGGATGGCACTAGCAGGGAGACCTGCCAGGAAGGAGTTAGAGTAGTCTAGGCATTAGATGACCAGGGCCTGGACCACAACCTGCACCGCCTTCTGAGTGAGAAGGGGGCGTATTCTTCACTTCACTTTCATGTGGTCGAACAGGTAACTGTCAACAAGATATCAAGTACACAACTCTCCCTGTCACTAATTTGAGGAGAGGCTGTGACTATGTATAACAGAGATAATGGCATTTGTTAGATGCTGGTCTGTATTTTTATGCTTTTCCCAGTTCCTCCCTGTTCATGTTAAGTTCAAGGCACAGGTGCAATTTCCTGAGAGGTTGACTAAAAATGCTGGAGAATCTCCTAATGTTAGGGAAAGTGTTAAAAAAAAGAGATTCCACTATCATCCACCTGCAGAGCCGTATAACCCCTGCCCGGTCCCTGTTCCAGACGTACTCATGTGACACTGTTGTTTGTTTTGCCTGATGGTATCTCACTGTCAGCTTTAAAACTAAAGCCTTTGCACAGAGATGTGGGCTATTTGAATGTTAACAGTAATACATTAGGTTCTAACCTCTAGAAGGCAGTGAAGAGAGACAGAGCCCTGAAGTCAAAAACTAGATTTTATCCTGTTTATGAAGAGTCTTGCAAATTCTTGGTTGAAAGTACCTCTATGTTTTCCCTTATGAATATTTGTAATGACTTAAGTAAAGACCATAGATAATAAACTCAACTTTGACATCTGCCCTGAGTCCATGGCCTGTATCACTTCTGAAACCTAAAATGCTGTAGTGGGAAGTGTTATGAGTGAGTCCCACTTTAATTGTTTAATTATTCTCTGTCAAATTTACAAAAATACCTCCATCTGTTTTTCAGTCCACCACTGGTTCAGAGGGAAATACAGTATCTTAATGCCTGGTAAGGATTTGCATGGCATTTTATACACAGGCGACTCTCTAACCTACTGTATGTTTGCAAGGTTTTCATTTATCCTGTAGAATATGTCAACATCCACCTGATTGCTTTAAAGTGTTTCACGATGTTACAATTCTTAATTTTAAACTTGTAAAAGACCTTGTAACTGTTTTTAAAAGTGCTGCAAAAATAGCATTTATTGTTATTATTATAATTACTGCTGCATTATACATGTATCTGTCACTGTGAGCTTCCCTGCATCAGAAATGATTTTAAAACTTATCGAGAGAAATATATGCATAACTGTTGCTAGGATATTGACCTTAAAAATGGTCCTTGTTTTGTAAGGAATTATACAATAGACCAGGGGTGTCCAAACTTTTTGTCCCGAGGGCCACATACAGAAAAAAATACAAAGGACTGGGCCACTCACGCCGCCACGCCCCCCTGCCCTGGAGTGGACTGTTGACAGTTGCGTCGCTCAGGGCGGGGGGGCGTGGCGTGGTGGCGTTCTGAGGGACAGCTAGCAGGCAGTGGTGGAATGTAACGAAGTATTTTTACTTCGTTACTGTACTTAAGTAAATTTTTTCGTATCTGTACTTTACTTAAGTAAAAATAATAGTGCATACTTTTTACTTTTACTCCGTTACATTTTGCAGCTATTATCTATACTTTTACTCCGCTACATTTCTACAATATGTGTCGTTACTCGTTACATTTTATGAACACAGTTTCGCCAAAATGCTGCTGTGACGGAGAAGCAGCTCCACTGACCGCCAGCGCTCCACACGCGCACACAGTCACACACGCGCACACACAGCCACACACACGCCAACAAACATGTCCACTCTTCCTGTTAAAGTTCGTAGTTGATCACTATCTAACCATCAGCTACTATGTTGCGCTGGGCCGACGGAGGGTGCCCATTAGTCAGCTCCGCATCTGGTGACACACACACACACACATACGCATCTGGGTGACACACACATACACACACACACACACACACACACACACAGTCACACACAGTGGCCGGTAAGCAGCCGACCACTACGTGAAGAAGGAGGAGGAGACGTTTCTTTAGTTTTAACGCCGTCACTTTATTTATTGACTGTCCACCGGAGCAACACTGTCATCACCTCCAGGTGGTCGTTCACTTCTCGTATTCACACACTTCTTGCGCAAGTTACCCAGGTGCACTACGTCACTCTCTGGGCCCATTCCTTAAAGGGGCAGGCCATACTAGCAAATGTTGTTGCTTATAATTATTACTAGTAGTGACATCTGTAGAGGCATGAGTATTACCAGTAGCTATATCTGCATTCTTTATCAAAATGGCACAGCCTAGACATTGAGAGACAACCCATTGCGTGAGTACTTTTACTTTTAATACTTAAAGTAAATTTAAAAGTAAGTACTTTTTACTTTTACTTAAGTAGGATTGTTGATGTAGTACTTTTACTTTTACTTAAGTATATATTTTCCTGGGTACTTGTACTTTTACTTAAGTACTAAACTTCAGTACTTCCTCCACCACTGCTAGCAAGTCAGCAAAGCAATTCACCGCCAGACCACTAGGTGGAGTAACGTTTTTTGTCGAAGACAACCTTAGAGACACCTTCTTTGTGTGTGGCAGTCTTTGTCGACAGTTTTTTACTTTTTCTGGAGGACAAATTTGTCCCTGATCATTCTGCACAGCTTTGTACAATCGTCGACCTGCAAACCAACGTCAGCCGAGATCTCCTTCCAGGAATTGCAGGTCATCTGCGTGTCCTTGTATTTAGTCAGTGACGGGTTATACAAGTGGTCATACTTTCAGATCTCTTCTGCCAAGTGCTCTTCTATTTGGTCCATATCCGTTCTTCTAAATCTTTCTTGGCTTCTGCCGGTAATATGGGGCTTGAAACCGGAAATATGACTCTGGAAAGGATGTAGTTAGCAGACCAATCACAGCCTTGCGGGCTGCGTGAGGCTTGCGTGGCTTTGTCGTATAGTGACAAAAATTGGTGAACGCACGCAAGCACGAAAGAAGGGGCACGCAAGGGGCTCTTGCGTGGAGAAGCATGCACCGGCCACTCCCCTGTCGACGAAGCTTGGCCCCATGAAGCAAAACAAAGTGCTTCAAGTAAGTGCCATTTGAGCGCTACTAAATTTTGAGTTTCAAAAAAAAAAAAAAAGGTTGTAGTTTGGGCACATTGACATGTGTGCTGACTAATGCGTGTTTGTGATCAAGTGGGAAATACAATGGGAACAAAATAATTATCAAAAAAGTAAATCAAACTTCTGCTTTATCACTGTAATGTTTTATCCAATTTCCCTAGAAGTATCATGGTTTGATGAGAATATAAAAAACGTAGATGCAGATTCGTCCAAGTGCTTGCTGTGTCTTCATTATTATGTCTCCAGTTAACTGATGACAGTCTTCAATTAGAGGTGCGAATGTTTGGTGTGGTTGTCAGTCCCTGAGCTACACAGACACACACAGACACACACACACACACGTTATTTTCCTGCCTGCATCTCCTCACCTCTTCAACCTGGGGCCTTACTGTTTTTAATCCTTAACCAAACAAAAACAAATTATGTGCAACCTAATGATCTGAATAAGGACACAACACATCCACGGAGTCCAATTTAATGAGCAACAAGGAACAAACAAGAAAAGTGAGAAACTCTCCATAGAGAATAAGTTCTGTTTGTTTTTTTCACTGAACTTCAAGCTGGAGGTCTTCTTAAGTGTAAAACTGATGATTAAGTCTATAAAGAGTTAGGTCAGGGTTGCGGTGGGAGTAGGAGCCAATCCCAGCTGACATTGGGCCAGAGGCAGGGTACAGCCTGGTCGGGTCGCCAGTGTATCCCAGGGATAACATCCAGAGACAAACAACAATTCTCTCTATGGTCAATCTAGAGCAGACATGGGCAAAGTACGGCCCGCCGAACTTGTCCAAAAAAAAAAAAAAAAAAAAAAATTTAATAAAAAAAAAAATATATATATTTTTTTTTTGGAAACTAACAATTTTGTAGCACTTAAATGGCACGTACTTATAGAACTTTGTAGTTTTGCTTTATTTTTGAAGAAATCGTACTTTCTTGATTCTTGTTGTTCTGGGTTTGAACCCTTTGGGTTGAATGCATTTATTGTAAGTTGCTTTGGATAAAAGCGTCAGCTAAATTAAATTTGCCCGGTCGTGTGGTGTATAGGGCTTGAAGGCACATTATCCCCCTTCACTTTTTCCCTTTGCCCTGTGAGCCCTTCTGTAAAATGAGAGGATCAAGGAAACAAAGAGTGGACAATGAGTGCCGGGTGTTTAACACAGAGTCGACAACAAAATACTTTTTCACTGAAGTCCAATCGAAGGCTGTATGCCTGATATGCCGAGAAACTGTCGCAGTTTTCAGGGAGTACAACATCAGCCGTCACTTTGCTACGAAGTCAGTCAACGCAAGAACGGGTGACTGTAGCTCAGAGGTTGGCGACTTATTTACAGACTCAGCAACATTTTTGTTAAATGGCCTTGCAAATAAGTGCTTTGCTACTTGGTAAAGGCAAAATCCTTTCATGTAATCATTTTTCCATGTCATTTATATTAGTTCACAAAAACACTCCATCCATCTGTTCCTGGCCCGGCCCCTCTGTCAAATTTTGGAACCCATTGTGGCCCGCGAGTCAAAAAGTTTGCCCACCCCTGATCTAGAGTGTCCAATTATCTTAAACCTGATCTGCTGGTCTTTGGACTGTGGGGGGGTGTTGGAGTTGGAGAAAACCCATGCAGACTCATGCAAACTTGGAAATACATGGAAATACCCCATGCAGAACATGGATTCGGACAAGGACTCTTCTTGCTACATGTGCTCACCACTGCACCATGCCCCCTAAAGTGAATGCTCATTGTTAGTTCCCTAATTTCACTTTATTTCACTACATATCAATGATCATGTTGCTCATTAAAATCTGCTGTAATTTAGATCAGTGTGAATTGTAGCATTAGATGAACCATATATTCATCTACCAGACGCACCCAATTATGACTTTTATGACACATACTGTTTTCATAAATGTATCTTGTTTTTTTTGTATTTGTGGATATGGACCTTTCACAATATACTTCATGTTAGGGCTGCTCAATTAATCGAAATATAATCGTGATTACGATTATGGGGTCAAACGATCTCCAAACTACTATAATCGAGTTGAAACGATTATTTGACTTTTTTTTTCCGAAAGAGACGCGCATGCGCAATTCAGTCCTTCCCCCAGAGCATTCAGCGCGGCCCCGCTGACTATCTGCGTCTGGCACTCACTCTCCAGCAGCTGTGAAGTGAAGGAGGCGAGTTGTGTGTGTGGTCGAAGAGTCGCGGTGTTTAAAAAACAGCACGACTCTTTGAATCCGACGAGCAGCAGCAGCACACAGTGTAGCGGCCGCGCCGCGCACATTCTCCAGCGCGCAGCCGCCGGCTGTTCACTCCGGACCCGCATTTCCCTGCGCCGATCAGCCCGGGATTTTCCGCTTGTTGTTGTATGGAACCCGTTCAGATATAGACCTAGGATTTGTTGTTGTCCTCCATTGACAGCAACCACAATGATCTATGGAGGAATGTCAGGCTGGTTTGTGGATGGTTACTTTTACTCTGTAGCTTTGAAACTTGTCTACAAACTTCCAAGTAACAGCTGCTATGATACATGAAACTAAAACAATGGCGTCAGAGGAAGAGCTGGAACGACCTGCTGGCCAGACAGAGTATCCGACTGGGCTTCCCGATACTAAGCCTATTAGTCAAGGTGTAAGAGATCAATAGCCAAACTTTAACAGCTCTGTTATTTTAGGGCCCCATCTTCCATCCGTCATAAAGCCACACCAAGACACAAGTGGCTTTTTTTAGTTTCAGACAGACTGTATCCTTATTCTTCCTAATTAGCACCAACGTTGTTATAATTGCAAATGCATTTTCCTTCTGAGTGCCCATGGGCATGTTGCTCTCAAAAGATGTAGTCATCCTGTTTAGAGGTACATTTCTATTCTGAGTCAGTGGAAAGTGAGTGACTAACAAAAACCTGCAATTATATTATTTGAAAGGAGACCTCTTATGCCTGTTTTGGGGGTTCATAACTTTATTTTGGGGCTCTACTTGAAAAAGTTTAGAAGCTGAAATGTTCAGTTTAGCTTTTGCTTTATTTTCTTTATTCAATACATTGCTGCAGGAGACTCTCACAGCCGGATTCAGCTTGTGCTCCCCTTGCTAGAAAGTCTACTCTGATTGGACAGCTGGTGATGAGTCAAGTGCATTGGTAGTGCTACATGAAATTATCCGAAAATACAGGATTATGATGCAAATAAGGTTGTAGTGAAAAACCTTACCACAATACATTAAAATAAGATATTACAATAACAATCTAAATTTGTAAATCTTTTTAAGTGTGTGTCTGCAAAAATATCCGTTTCTAGGGCTGTACTTGGCCCCCCCTTCATCAGCCCCCAGAAATGTGTTTACTGTGGGAGATCCATGCACACCGTATACATTCACAAAACAACGTATACAACACTCTAGAGGACTGGGAAAGACTTATACACCATAATAGGTCTCTAAAGTCAATTTATCCAAGATAGTACCATATGCCTACATACAGTAGCTGGGTGCAGAACACGTGTACACAAGCCACCATCGTTATAACTACTACTATACAACGAGGAAATATTGAAACATTTTACATTGACGTCCTACCTACAAACATTTCTGTTTACATATTACCTACCAGTTATCATAATGCTTTTTCCATGTGAAAAAAAACAAACATTTCGTCTTTCTGCACACACACACACACACACACACACACACACGTGCACAGTTCGTTGCTGCTAATCTTTATTGTTATGTCATTTCAAAAGGTGTAGGCCTATCTTAAATCTGATTGGACGAGTTCTGTACCAACCACAACAATGACATAGGCAATGATAAATATTCACTCTCAGTGCTGCAGAGTGTCACATTAGGACTGGTGGGATGCCCGTCATTAGTAATGTATGATTTGTGCATTTCTTTCAATTCTGAACTAATATTTTGTCAATAATAGACCTGGAACTGAAAATCGATCAACATAATATTTCATGTTGAAAAGCAGGAATGCACCAGCATGGAAATGGATATCAGCTTTAACCGGTCTAATGTTTTTACTGAGATTCATCCCTGCTATAAGATAGATCTGTTTCATGTGCTGAGAAGCAATCCTTCTGCAGTATGTGTATTGTTTAATGTTTTTCTGGGCTCATTATCTGTTGTTACTGTTTGTGGAAACCTCCTTGTCATAATCGCCATCATTTACTTCAAACAGCTCCACACACCCACTAACTCTCTCATCCTCTCTCTGGCTGTGGCCGACCTGCTTGTCGGTGTTGTAGTATTTCCTCTCACCATTGAATTTTCTATCACCTTTTGTCTTTTCTACGATGACTTGTTTTGCAAAGTCCGTGGCACCTTCGATGTGTCGCTGTGCACATCCTCTATTCTGAACTTGTGTTGTATTTCTATTGACAGATACTATGCAGTGTGTCAGCCTCTGAGCTACAAAACTAAGATAAATGACCATGTTGTTGTGACCATGATCCTGGTGAGCTGGGGCCTGTCTGTCCTAATTGGGCTTAGCTTCATCATTGCAGGAATAAACCATGAAAATTGTACTGAAATGTGTATCACTGATGTTGTGTTGGCGAACATTATGGGACTTTTTTTCTCATTTTACCTCCCAGTTGTTGTAATGCTCTGCATCTACATGAAGATTTTCAGTGTTGCACAGAGACAGGCGCGCAGCATCCACAACATAAAGTGTCAGAGCACAAAGTCCGGAACAGACTTCAGTAAGATGGAGAGGAAAGCCACTAAAACTCTGGCTATTGTCATGGGAGTGTTTTTGTTGTGTTGGCTTCCTTTCTTCCTCTGTACAACTGTTCTGTCCTTCAGTCAAGTTTATGTGCCACTTCCTCTGATTGAACTACTTAACTGGCTGGCTCTGTCTAATTCCATGTTAAATCCCTTTATCTATGCATTCTTCTACAGCTGGTTTCGATCGGCTTTCAGAATGATCATTTCAGGAAAAGTGATTCAAGGTGATTTTACAAACTCAAAACTGCACTGATTTTCTTTTCGGTGAGCTGAAACATCCTGTGTGTTAAATATATGTTTGCAAGGGATGCCTACATAATATACACATACAATACTACAAATAGTGAAAAACTGCATAATAAAATCCCTGAAAACCATATGTATCTGTATGTAGATTGTTTTTAACCCAGTAAAGCTTATTAGTGTTGTGGAAATTTCTCCTTAATAAAGAAAATATAAGAATGCTGTTTTTTCTGAGAATTTATGCAGATGGCCACACAACACACCATGTACATGAGATGTGAAAATGTAGTTCAACATGTATAATGATGTCATACTGGTTAATAAAATGGGACTTACTTTCTAATTTTATCTCCTAGTGATTGTGATGCTGTGTATCTATCTGAAGATTTTCCCTGTTGCACAATGAGAGGCGCACAGAATCCACAACCTAACTTGTGTTCATGGGAGTGTTTTCGATATGCCACCATTCCCTCCTTCACTAAAGTGTCAGTGCAGCTTGCTGTGCTGGAGCTACTCAACCTAGCTCATACTGTAAAATTCACTGCTCAATCCATTTATTCATGCTTTCTTTTATAGCTGGTTCCGAGCAGCAGTTAGAGTGTTCATCACTGGAAAAATAATTCAAGATGATTACTGTAATTCATAACTGCTGTGTTGAAATACTGATATATCAAACACTGTTAAAAAACTAAACAAAATAAATGTTTGTACATATGATGCCTAAAAGTGTCCTCAATTGAATGTTAATATTTCTTTCTCAATACATTCATTCATGTGATGCTTGATTTTTATGTTGAACATATTGTAGAGGGAAAAAAAAAACATGAACAAGGTATATGTCGCGTCAAAGCTTTATGTTCATACAGCACAAATATTGTAAAAACACAACTGGCCTAGCCAGTGAAAAACAAATCAGGTGAAGCTTGAAATGTCTCTTTGCCGCCTCTGGGTAATAAGTTCTTTGTGGGCCTCTGTCCGAATCTGCTCCAGTGTGTAGATGTCTGTGGTGTGTAGCTGTGAGATCCAGTGTAGCTTCTAGTCTTATTTGAAGTGTGGCACACAGGTGCCACGAGCTCCTGGCTGTGGAAGGAAGGATCCATGTCATCTGCCCCGCTTCAATCAGCTGTAAACACAATCAGTACAATCAGCACAGTTCAATGACAATTTTTCAGTTACACACGTACCGTTCACTGTCTGAGCCAAAGCTATTGTATATGTACCGGTATCTTAAACAAAAGTTGATGTCATTAATTTAGAAGAATATGCTTCTTTCTTTTTCATTCATACATTTCTCTGAAAGTAAATACATTTGCTCATTTGGAAAAAAAAGAGTAGACTTATTTTTTCTAAACTGAAAACATTATGTTTTACAAAAGCATTTCATTATTTTTCAGGAAGGTTATTCTACTCTGTGACAACCATCGGGCCTCATGCACGAAGAGGTTCATATTGTTATACATTCCTTCCACATGCATATACAGGATGAACGCCGTGAACTCTGCGTATTCGACTGAGCGTGTGCTAAACCACTTAGACAGCACCAGCATGTTGAGAAAACATCTCACTTTAATTATTTTGTGGCAAACCATACAGGTTGTCAATCCAGCACCTGGCACCACATACAAGATGGTTGGCATATGACACTTATTAGAATTCAAAAAATGTCGGCGGGTTGGAGGTGTCATGAGTCAAAGAATTAAACACAAACCTCAATCACTTGAAGAAAAAAGGGAATTTTAGGTCAGATATCGGAAAATATGATTAGCACTCCTGTGGATATCTAGATATTTTAGCAGGAACATTAAAAGATTTAAAATCGCATCACAACTCAAATCAAACAGAATTATAACATGAGGAGGTGTAGTTAATCATAATTGCTCCAAACTAATGAAATATACATACTGGACGACAAATGAAATCTGTTCGAAACTGAAAGAACACTCAAAATATCTGAACATTTGTAAGTACAGCAAATTCTACTAAATCGTTCATATGCAAAACTTCAGAACATAGATGAACATGAACCATATGTGCATGAGCCCGATTGTCTCAAGTCTTTAATCTAAGTCCATATGTCTTAAAGTAAAATCATAAAAGTCCCATCCACACACACCCGTGTTCACGTCTTGTACTTTGTTTTTTATGGGGAATTGTGTAAATATAATAAATATGAAACCTGAAGGTGTAATCCCATGCCAAACCAATACATGACAAGAACCAGGATTCTGTCTCAATTAGAGCACATACCTTAAAAAAAACACTGAAAACCAAATCTCATAATGTTACAGATTGTCTTCGTCTGGATGGGACCCACATTTGAAAGGTTTCTTCCTTGGGCCATAGCCAACCCTTCCACCAAATTCCTGAAACTCAATAGCCTACTGGCCTACTGCCTCGGCCGCCTGCGGGTGACTCTTCAGCTGTGCTGGATTGCTGTTCACTGTAAAGTGCTGCTGCTCAATCCCAAAAAGAAGTTTGTAGACTAGTGCTCGAAAGGTGGACCAAAGTTTAACCAAAAGTTTAAATATACAGTGGGACAGCGGCATTTTAACTTTTTATTTTAGCTGTCATGTGGTTCATGTCTTGACATGTCCTCCCAAAAGTTCTTAAATGTTGTGTTGACATGTTAAATGTTTAATGTTTGACATGTTTAATGTCATTGCACTTAAATTTGTAAAGATCTTCTTTAATTAAAAATAATTGTTTTTGGATTGGATTTATGACCCCTTGTCCTTTTTTGCACTGTACAGGAGCGGCCCCCATCAAGTTGTTGGAAGTAACTAAGTAAATTTTACTTAAAGTACATTTTAAATTAACTACTTTTTACTTTTACTTGAGTAGATTTTTAGATGGGTACTTTTACTTGTACCTAAGTAAAATTTCATCAAAGTAAAGGTACTTTTACTTGAGTACAATATTTCAGTACTTTTTACACCTCTGCCTATTATGCTGGTATACATGTTTCTGAAAGCTTAAACCAACAGCAATTATGCTGGTAATAACTTGTATTTTTCTGAAAGTCAATAATATTCCCCGCGTATTTATATCAAAAAATTGTACGACAACTATGAGAAACATTATGCCTTTCTTTATTGTTATGCATAAACCTCTTGGTTAGGGGCCTTTTCGATTTAACTCACATGCACGCACACACACACACGCACACACACAGACACACACACACATAGCTTTGTAAATTTGTTTCTTGGTTTCTCATACAAACAGGATGTAGGTACCCACATCTGATTGGATGAGCAAAGTCGATGTTAATGTGATGAAATAGGGGGTTTATAAATACCTGGCCCAGAAATGACCTTCGTGGAGGAGGTGAGTGCTGATGTTAAAGTTGTACATACATGCTGAACCAAATGTATTTGAAATATTCCTAATATTACAGATTGTCATTGCAGAAATCGAGAAGCATGGA
The DNA here is from genome assembly GCF_963576545.1 of Limanda limanda. Classification (NCBI taxonomy): domain Eukaryota; kingdom Metazoa; phylum Chordata; class Actinopteri; order Pleuronectiformes; family Pleuronectidae; genus Limanda; species Limanda limanda. Next base: position 19,000,339 of record NC_083653.1, read on the forward strand.
CGCAGAGCTGACTGTCAACAGCACTTTTGTTGTTAATGACATACATCCCTGCTATGAATCACATAATTCAACTTACTTGTTTACAAGCAACCCTTCAGTAATATGTGTTTCGGTGTATATTTTCCTTGGCTCATTATCCATTGCGACAATATGTGGAAACCTCCTTGTTATAATCTCTATTGGTTACTTCCAACAGCTCCACACTCCCACTAACTACCTGATCCTCTCTCTGGCTGTGGCCGACCTGCTTGTTGGAGTTTTAGTTTTTCCCTTCAGCATGGCGTTCACTGTCACCTCATGTCTGGTTCATGAAAATGTATTTTGCAAAATCCGAGACGGCTTCGATGTGTTATTGTGCTCATCCTCTATTCTGAACTTGTGTTGTATTTCCATAGACAGATATTATGCAGTTTGTCAGCCGCTGACGTACAGAAGTAAAATAAATGTCCGTGTCGCAGTGATCATGATCCTGGTGAGCTGGGGTATCTCTGTTCTAATCGGGGTCATTATAATATTTGCAGGATCCAGCCAGGGGACATGTGAAGAACTGTGCTCTGTTTATGTTGTCATAGCGAATACTATGGGTCCTGTTTTCTCTTTTTACCTCCCAGCGATAATAATACTCAGTATCTACTTTAAAATCTTCCTTGTTGCTCAGAAACAGTTGAGCAGCATCCAGAGCACAAAGTCTGAAGCAGCCGTCAGTAAGATGGAGAGGAAGGCCACCAAAACTCTAGCTACTGTTATGGGAGTTTTTCTTTTGTGTTTGACTCCTTTCTTTTTATGCATCGTCTTTCAGCCTTTGGCTTATTATCCCCCACCCGTCCCTGTGATCGAGACACTGAACTGGCTCACGCTGTCCAATTCAATGCTGAATCCCTTAATTTATGCTTTTTTTTACAGCTGGTTCAGGTCGGCTTTCAAAATCATTATTTCTGGAAAAATATTCCGAGGTGACTTTGCCAACAGTAAATTATTTTAATTAGTTTTATGGATTTCTTTGAAAATGACAGTCGGAAAAACAGACGTTAAAATATATTATAAAACGTGTTGTTGATAAAATATGTAATTGTAAGATGCATGTTTAAAATTAAAGCAAGGTTCAATAAAGGTAAAATCAATCAGTTAGGTATTGTAAAAAAAATATACTTTAGTGCTTTCAAAACAATATCATCCTTAAGATGTTTTGAGGAAATCCTCAGTTTCCAGCTATGAGGTTTTTTTTGGATTACCATTTCTTTCCTGCATGTTACCTGACATTCAGAAAAAAAGAAGGAACTTACTGGGATGAATTAAATCGTTGTTCAATTCTAAGGTTTTCTCACCTCACGAAAAAAATAAAAACTCTGAATAAAATGCAATATCACTTTTTCAATATATACAAATAAAATAATTCTGAACAATTTTTTCCAATAATAACATTTGAGTTTTGTCATATCCTGATTTTCCATTCTGGTATATTATGTGTGCTTCTCAGAGTTTTTTAGTACAAGATAGTATAACAAAAAGGTATTATAATCTATGGCTGCCTTCTCCTGAGATAATGGAGAAAGGCCAAAGCATGATTAACTAACTAAACAGATACAAGTTTAAATGAATGAGTGTTAGGTCACATGAATATTATTGGACATTGTCATTATAGTAATCACATATTCTGTGTAGCTGATGTTTGCAAATATAAATACTTCCTGTCGAAAGTGCGGTCTGTTAGAAGCCTGTAACTCCTTCACAAATTTTTCTGTCGTCAACATTGCTGTGAGCTAATCTGTGTTTTCTTATTGTTTAAGTTAGTAACTTTGTTGGAAACTTTTCAGATATAAACATAACATAATTGCCTCGTGCTTAGTGGGAAGGTTTGTTTGCCTTAGGAACAAGTAGAGCTCATGTGTACCATCAGAGCAGTCGAGGGACCAGAGACTTCTCACCTCTAATGGAGGAGGTGTCAGGTTGCATCATATCATTGCATCACAGACAATAAACAAACTGTGAAGCATCGCGACTTGATGATGCTTGAAAGTAATATAAATAAAATATATATCTTTTACCATTTCATTTCTGAATAAAACAGTGTCAGTTTTTTAAAAATTAATTAGAAAAACTCAATTAGATAAGTTTTGACAGATCGGTCTGACCTGATGACCTGCTGTGATATTTGCCCTTTAGATAAACTGGAATCAAGTGGCAGAATACAGCATGAAGAATTTTAATTGAATGAGTTTCAAACAGCAGAGCAAGTTAGCAGGCGGTGAGGAATTTATCCTGCTCTTCTAAGACAATTTAGTTTCCCCACTTTGTACATTTTTGTGTCCAGTGACATATGAGCACACACACTTTATTTTCTATTTCTTCTGCCATGTTCTTCCGCCGTGTTCTGACAGGACTCACTACCAACCCACATACACAGCAGACAGTTTCTTCAGGCACCGGTGGCAGTTTGTTTTTCCTGTTGCACACAATTAATTTCTTTATCTGAGCTCAAGTTGTGCAACATGTAAGATACTAGACGGTGTCTTACACAGGAACACTCACACAAGCACATTAACGACAAACACGAATGCAAAAGCCACAACACAACATCAATAGCCACAAAACTGCAACGGAAGTGACAATGAAACCAGCAGAGTAACTTTCTAACTGTTGTTTGAGAAAACACTGTGATGCTTGTCTATTTGATGTGCTTGGAGCACCCAAATATGGACGAGCACAAACGTTCTTACTTGAATCTTTAATGGCTGCTCCAAGCACCTGTACTGAAGCACCTTTTAAAATGCCGGTTTTCATTGTAACATTGTTTTGTGGTTGTGTTTCCATTGTGTGGCTTTTGCAGTAGTTTTGTGGGACTTGCTGTTGTGTTGTGGCTTTGCCTTTGAGTTGTCCGTCTATGTGCCTGTGTGAGACGACTCGGCCACTGTGAGAAACTGTTAATCACAACAATTTTACACTATCACTACTGTCCTCACACTAAATATTGCGTTCTGACTCGCAGGCAGAAGTACAGTACAGTGTAATTGCTAGTTTAAGACTGTTACAGCTTTTTTTGTCAAGCGCCCACATTGTTTGAATAGAAAATGCACTTGGGAGAGAGAATGTATGGAGGACCATACATGACTTAAGTATAAATAAATACATAAATAAAAAAGGAAATAAATAAATGAATACAGAAATAAATATTAAATGCGTAAATAAGAACAGAAATGTCTAAATAAATGTCTTAAATATATGTCCACATTTTTTTATTTCCTCATTTATTTATTATATTAATTCCCACATTTCTGTGTCCTTATGCTAATTATTTATACTTAAGTCATGTATGGTCCTCCATAAGAATGGGGAAGACACGAAGCAACGGGCAGAGTCAGAACCGAACGCAAAGCCACTGCAGGAGGACTCAAGCCTGAGAATGCAGCATTTCTGTATTATTTAAAGGACATAATCAAGATACATCAACATGCATCCACTGTACTTGTTAAACACAGATTATCACCTTATCACACAGACCCTCTCTACTATTGAACCTGGAAAACACTTGAAGTGGAAGCAAGTGATGTAGCCAGTGATTACGTTTATTCAGGAAACTGCTGCTGCTTGAAACCTTCTTCTTGTCTCAACACTGTTCTTTTTTTCCACCCACCACAAAGTACAGAAACCCTGTAGCTCCCAGGCTGCACTGACTGCAGGAGTGGCACCCGACGGCTGCACTGTAGATCTGCTGAGTGTGACGGCTGTCTATTGTTTACATAGGCAGTGTTTCTCCTGTCTGCACGCCGAAGAGATTCAATCTGAGGGTTCTGGTATGACCACAAATTTCTTTGGATAAAAGTACAGCTATGTGCACAACTAAATGTCTGGACTCTACAGTATGAATCAGTCCCGGTCCTGCAATAACATTCAACGCCGCCATCAAACAAATTGTATTTACCACTCTTCCATGGTAAAAGGCATCGCTCGTCATAAAAGTTAATAGTTTGATTATTGCTGTATTGCTGTATTGTAAAGACATAATCAAACATTTTAATCATGTAGCCCTCAGAATGTAGCAATGATCTAATCTCTTAGCAATGCAATCTGGGCGTATTTTTTCTCCTGTGATTAATCTGAGTAGTTAATCCTGATTAGATGTAATCTGTTACTATTTTTTCATGTATGCTAACGTTTGGGGCTCCCTTTGGATAACGAGTGTGACACACACTCCTCAACACACTGCGTGCCTCATAGTTACTACGCTGTGAATGGATAATCACTGTTCAGGGGAGGGATTTGAGGAAACAGCCTGCAGATATTTATGTGAGGAGCTTGGAGAAACAGTTTAGTTGAAGACAATGACACTAGCAGTGCTGCTCATGCCATGGTTATTTCTACAGGGTTAACAGGTTCGTATAAAACATTATGCTGAGACAGAAGTGGAAAATGACTTGTCCTTGAAAGCTGTACAGAGATTGTTCTTTAAAAATTGTGCCTGAGTTGTATTTAAATGAATTTACTGAAAACATCCATTTCGGGATCTAGGAAGCATGGAACCTGAATTTATCATCAACAAGACTGGTAATGGCAAGTTGGTGCATCTGTGCTATGAACCAGGACCTTCCTCTTGCATAATGGAAATTACCCCTTCGACAATACGTACATTTTTATATGTGTTTATTGGCAGTACATTGTCTGTTCTCACAATCAGCGGGAACCTTCTGGTAATCACCTCCATCGTCTACTTCAGACAGCTCCACACTCCAACAAACTACCTGATCCTCTCTCTGGCCTTGGCCGACCTGCTTGTCGGGGCTTTAGTTTTGCAGTTCAACTTGGCTATGTTTGTGCAGTCCTGTTTGTATTTTGGGGATTTACTTTGTAAAATGCGGCGCAGCTTGGACATTTCACTGGTAATGACGTCGATCAGTAACTTGTGCTGTATTTCCATAGACAGATACTATGCAGTGTGTCAGCCTCTGTCCTACAGAACTAAGATGAATGGAAGGGTTGTTCTGATCATGATACTGGTGAGTTGGACTGCCTCTGGTCTGTCTGGATTTGGAACCGTATTTGTAGAACTTAAAAACATAGTCTGTGAAGGTCGATGTTTCGTATTTCATATGCCAAATTCAGATATATTTGGCTCTGTTGTCGTGTTTTACCTCCCAGTTTTCATAATGCTGTGTATCTACCTAAAGATTTTCATTGTGGCACAGAGACAGGCGCGCAGCATCCACAACACGAAATGTCGTAGCACAAAGTCTGGAGCAGCTGTCAGTAAGATGGAGAAGAAGGCCACTAAAACCCTGGCCACGGTTATGGGAGTTTTTCTTTTCTGCTGGACGCCCTTCTTTCTTTATTTAACCTTCAATCCTGTGACTAACTATTCAATCCCCCTATATCTAGTTGAAGCTGTTACCTGGCTTGGATGGTCCAATTCCATGCTCAATCCATTTGTCTACGCTTTCTTTTACAGATGGTTCCGAGCAGCTTTCAGAATCATAATTTCTGGAAAAATATTAAGCGGCGATTTTCGAAACTCAAAACTGTTTTGAGTGAGGGGCGCACTCTTTAATGTGTGCTCCACAAAGGTCTTGCATTTAATTACTATATCACTGACATATTCGTGGAAATCAGTACAGTGTGTGTAACAAGAGCAATTTTTAGGCAGCTGGTAAAGACACAGTAAAATATGTTGCACAATATTATACAGGTTTTTTACCTTTACAGTAGGTACTTGTCAAAATGTTTTATAATTTGAAAGACTTTGAATTTGGGGTTTGGTGAAAAACGCATTTAAGTTGTAACAAAAACCTGAGTATTTTTTATCTATGCTCTTGATAGCACAGTTGAAAAGTATTTTCATGGGACACAAAACAAGAAAACGAGCACAGCTGAGACGTACTCATTGTTCAGTTTATGACTTTAATAAAATGACAGAAATTACATGTTTAAAAAAATTGTTCAAATGTGTGTAACCCCCACCTGTTATTTGCAGTGTGTTTCTGTAAGTTGTGAGTATTTGCAGGGCATGTGGGAAGACAAGAGTAGATTGCAGTGTGCTGAGCTCTCAGAGCCGCTGTAGCGTCAGGATCTAATGGCATCAGTTACCCACAGTTAATTTTGTGGTGAATTCAAATGCTGAGCATGTGGAGGTACTGGAGGCCAATGTAAATTTAACTAGTCCCTGGTAAATTCATCACCAGACCAAGAAAAATACACAGTGGGATCTGAATGAAACCCAAACTGTTTTTTTTAATTTACAGTTGCCAATAATGTTAATTTGTTGATCAGAATATGATGAAAGACGCTTAATTATGACTTTGTCCTTTGAGCATCAGAGCATGCAGAGAGGTTTCATATATTCTTTCTTAAATTAGCAGAACTGAATGATGTATTATAAACACTAACTGTGTAAAATGTGTGGTACAACAATATATCTCAGGCCTAAAAAATTACAGGGTAAAATCAACACCCTAGCACAGTCCTGGTTTTAGGATTTATCACAGGACTGTTGTACAAAGCTAGATTTGATTAATTGTATTTATCTGCTTACTGTGCGAATAGGTTTCATAGTAGTGTTATTCAAATCCTCATACTTGATTTAGGTGAAAATGTACAGATGTACTGTATATTGTCACACCAGACAAATAAAAAAAGTTCTGTATCATTTGTAAAGTTTTGTGTTATAATGTGAAAAATAAAACATGGGAAGAGACCATTTATGTGCCCAGTGATTTCAGTGACCCTACACTCTACAGAGGTGGAGTTATTGAACATTATTAATAATAACAACAATTCTCAAATATGTGCTAAAACATATTTTTCCAAAATGAGGATTGTAGTCTAAGTCGAAGAAACCATTTGTGTGTGTTTTCATTTTGTCCACCCTACGCTGCACAGAAGTGAACCTATTGAATATTTTTGCAGTATGTGTTTGCAGCAATGCACTTTGTAGACAGTCCCCACCCTCTCCTCTCACTGCCTACTGTACATAGAGACCAATGCCCCCCAATCCGATTTAGGCTTCTTTTGATGAAAATAAAGCTGTAGCTGGTTGTCTAAATTACTCTGATTAGAAGGAGGCCTTAAGGATATTTTGTTTCTTAGTTATTCCACCTTTACAGCAACGTTTTGATCCATCCACACTGCATGTAACAAGGATTCTACCCCCACCCGAGACTTGATAATATGATGACCGGAAACCTTTCACATTCATAAGTAGTGAAGTGATTACTCATCACATTAAACACAACTCACCTTGAATTAAATATGCTAATGAGCCCATATTAAATCAAATCCTAACATTCTGGCTGAGATAGCAGGGACATGTGTCACTAGAGATTCATAAACCAGGATTGATTGATTGAGAGCAGACAAAAAAACTTTACACTGCTGTGTATATTTATGATGCCTCTCCTTATATATGTGTCTATGTGAGACAAATTATTGCAAATGCAAGTACAGGTTCATGTGGAACATTTCTGTCACGCAAGCACAACTTAAGTTTTTGGTTTTAATGTTAATGATGAAGTGGATCAATAATCTGCTTCAGTTCACCACTTCACGTCTGCATCGTCTCTTACGCATGGGTCAGAGTTTGCGATGAAATGCGCATATTTTCCGTCACATTTCAGCCCTGTTTTGTGCGAACACAACGGTTATAAATGAGACCCCTGGACTATTTTTTTTTTTTTAATATTTTTATTAGGAGGTAAGGCACAGTAGAACAGAAATCAATGTCAAATTTACATTGGGTATCACAAAATCTCAGCACGACAATCAGCAATACACAGAGACATTGACACCACAAAAACACTGCGCATCTCGATGGATCAAGAGTAGTATATAGTCTTCCTCTTAGGATGTTTTTCTTATTTAATGGACCACATGAACGTGGTCCAGCGAACAATACATTACACAACTCAATGAAAATAATAATAATAATGATAGATAGATAACTGAAAATTCTATTAAGTAATAATTAAGTATTAAAGCTGCACAGTATAAATAAATTAAAAGGAAAAATAAATAAATAAATAAATAAAAGGAAAAACAAAAAAAAGAATAAGTAAATGAATGAATAAAAAGGAAGAAGAAAGAGAGAAAAGAGAGAGGGGGGGGGTTCCGTCAATCAGGGGGCAGGGACTGGAGAGAGTGGAAGAATGTAAGAAAGGGAAGCCACTTACTATAAAATTTGTTAGAGCTCCCTGGACTATTTTTGCTCTGATTGGAATAGGTATCACGTACCAGGCAACGAACCAAGGACAAGATTACAGGGTTCGACAGTCATGGGAGCCGTTTTAGCATTTACATTCTAGCCATTATAATGTTCACTGTCTAATCTACCTTGAGATTTTGATGGCGCACAGAGACAGAATTGCAGCATCCTGAGCATGACAAAGTCTGGGGCGACTTTTAGTAAGATCGAAAGATGACCAAAACTCTGGCCAGTGTGATGTTTTTTTTCTGATATCTTGGACTCTCTGTGCTTCACTTTTCACTTATTTTAACTATCGAACACCGGCTCAGCCCTGGATGTTTTATAATTGTGATAGAAAAATAATTCAGTAAACACAATAGTTCATGTGGTACCTTAGGAGAAAAAAATACACTGCAATAGGCTATTGTCTTTTCCTTTTTTAATAAAGTGACAAAATCTACTTTACATTATAAATTCAATAAAAACATTGAACACACAGTTAACAACAAAAATAAACACTGTTATTCACTGCGTATGTAAATCAGGGCACTCTGTGTAAGAGGCTGGTATCACTAGACGAAAAGCAGTATTATTGTCACAGTGAACCTCTACGGACAGGCCTAATCCCCTGCTGTAACCAACTGTTTCCATGATGTTACCTCGGCGTTCACCAGTGAAGACGAGGTGGGTCTATCGGCGTTTGCGGACCTTAAGGGGGATTTGGAGAACAAAGGAGAGAGCCGCGGGGGGGCTCGCTGAGCCTCGCGGACCGATCGCGACGTGTGATCTAATTAGCATATGAATCGGAGTCCAGCCGCTGGCTAGAACCTCTCTCTACTCACCATTGGAGGATACCACAGACCCTTGAAACTAATGTCACTCGTGATTGGCTGGTAGAAGTGTTGCTATTGGTCACCTTGTGGGTCATTGCAGTGCACACGTGGGGTCACAGCATTCCGCACGTGGGGTAAGCCCCTCCCACACAATATTTATAATAAAAATGTATATATTAATATTTATTATTATTTATAAGTAAGCCTTTACCAAAAGCACTGCAGTTAATTAAAACTAAACATTCATGTGATGCTATAGGTGAACATATTGTACAGGGAACAAATGTGAACAAGGTATATGTGGAGTGAAAGCTTTATTTACATACAGCAAAAATATTGTACAAAAACTCAGATGAGGCTTGAAATGTTTCTCTGCAGCCTCTGGGTCATGACTTCTTTGTGGGACTCTGTCTGAATCTTCTCCAGTGTGTAGACGTCTGTGGTGTGTAGCTGTGAGATCAGTGTAGCTTCCAGTCTTATATGAAGTGTGGGACACAGGTCGGTGCGCTCCTGGCTGTGGAAGGATGGATCCATGTCATCTGTCCCGCTTCAATCAGCTGTAAACACATTCAGTAAAATTAGCACAGTTCAATGACAACATACACCTTTACATGTAACTGGAAAATTATTTAATGAATATAACCTTACCCTCTTTCTTCTCCGACAACTCCTCAATGCTGATGTAAGGTCTGGTCGGATCATACTGGCTCATAGTGTGTCTTTGTACGTCATGGACAGGCAGCTGGAAAACAACACATGTAACATGACTTTATTATTAATAAACGGAAATAGCCGCGCTGCATCACCGTTGGAAGATCCACAGCAAAAAAACACCAAAACAATTCATAAACAGTTACTTACATTCAATGGCTTAATTTTCTGCACTTTAAATCCGGACTTTCAGCGTTTCAGCCTAACGCCGCTTTGTTTGTGTGTGTGTGGGGGGGGGGGGCTGAGGCTGTGAAAACATACAGAAAAAAGTCACGTTGATGAAAAAACTTAACGAGAACAAACTGTTACATCTAAGTAATTCATACATATTTACACATGCACTAGATCTGCTCCAGCACTCGATGCTGTATTCGTATTTTAGCAACTTTCTCGCTATCCCAAAGAGTGGCGGACATGCTTTCAGATGTAGGGTTAGCTTAGTGGTTAGCATGGCGGCTCCGTTTAGCTCTCACCTTAACTCAGGGACTGTGCGCCCGTCTTCTCCGCCTCGACTCGTCCACACCGGGCCCGCGGCTCTGCTTCCCACGCACTCATCTTCTCCTCCAGGGAACAGCGTCGTGTCGACTTCAGCAAGTTATTTACCCCGAAAACAGAGTCACTCGTACAGGACAAGCTAAACACGACCCGCTTCCTGTCTGCGGGACACTCGACGCTGCTGCACTGTGTTTACGAGGCTGTGATTGGACGAGTCCATCAGCTGATGACGCGAGCGGGTGACGTGAGCAGCGGTTACTTCATATGGGATGAGCATGTGACTGAGGCCAGGTTTATTTTTTGTGGTGTTTAGTACATTTACACACATGATTCACGCTGTTCTGTGTTCGTAACCTTATAGTTGAATGCACTTATTGTAAGTCGCTTTGGATAAAAGTGTTGACTGTTTTAATGGAATACTGAGAAAGTTTAATAACAACAATTAGACAATTGAAGTTCAAATTATGAAGGAATTTAAGCTCTATATTGTGTCTTCTTTATATTTAAAATAATAATCAAACTGAGTGGAGATGTATGTTGTAGCCAAACAGCCGGCTGCTGTGTTTTGTCACTGTGCAGTCCATGGGGGATTAAATATTACACTGAAAAAATAAATCATTAAATCAATGAATGTTTCATAGCAATTTTGAAAGTAGTGGTGAAAAGGTACCATTTATAATTCATGGAACAGCTTAGTTTGCCATTGACATGTGAATTTAATGCCAGTATTTTGGGAGGACAGATATTTTTATGGAAAGCCAGTAGAAGTTTGGAGCCTACAGGACACAGATGATCACACCCAGCACCATTTCTTTGCTGGTAGAGGTGTGGTTAACAAATCCTCTGTGCATTTAACCAGCACAATTGAAAAAGTGACTGTAATCATGCCACTCTGTACAGTTGTTGAGATTTAGGATTGTTTTGGATGACAATAAAAATTTGAAATAAAGTGCATTGTTTCATTTCTTTTGACTGCATTGACCTTTGTTCGTGGTATACAATATAATTCATTATAGCACACTTACTTACTTAAGAACAATTTAAAATTTCAGGTTTAATATTTATTTTAAGCCTGGTTTACTCAGCCAGATAGTTTGTTGGTGCCTCTTACACATTGGTGTTATCTGCTCTCAGGGAAACTGATTTGCATTTGTGAAGCTCAGAGCATTGTCATTTGCATGTGAAAGCGTCCTCTAGGAGTTGGAGCAGGGGGGTCAAATCTCAACAGCTCACAGGCTTGACAACTGCAGGAACCCTGAGCGTTTCCTTTGCTGCCTGCAGATACGTGTGAAAGTCGTTAACCGAAGGATGTGCCAACACTTCTCTGCGACACAGATTGACACATCGCAGCTGAGCGGTTTGGCGAGGAGGAGAAGAAAAGCTCCGGAACATCTTACTCAAAGATTCAAAGAGCTGTAAGGATCCACAACATCAGGCAGGAGATGAAAGCACTGAAATCCCAGTACAAGGCGGCAGGACAAGAGGAACGCATTGGCCTGGCCCAGCTAATGTGCATCCTTCGGAAAAACATCAGAGTGCTCCGCCGGGCTGAGTGGCATCGGAGGCGGCGGTGCGAGAGGGCACGTAAACGTGCTGCTTTCATCGCTAACCCCTTCAAGTTCACTAAGGATTTGCTGGGGCAGAAGCGCAGTGGCAAACTGGCCTCCTCGCAGGAAGACATAGACCAACATCTGAAGCAGACGTACAGCGACCCAGTAAGAGAGCAGGAGTTGGGAGAGTGTAACAACCTCATAGAACCCCCTGAACCAGAAGTGCAGTTTGACATGTCGGAGCTGCAGCTAAAGGAAGTCAGGGAGGTTGTCTGCAAAGCTAGGGCAAGCTCTGCACCAGGACCAAGTGGCACTTCATACAAAGTGTACAAGAACTGTCCCAAACTCCTGCTGCGTCTGTGGAGAATCCTGCGAGTCTTCTGGAGAAGAGGGAGGATCCCTGAACAATGGAGAGTGGCTGAAGGGGTATGGATCCCGAAGGAGGAAAACTCCACTCAGCTAGACCAGTTCCGCATCATCTCCCTGCTGTGTGTTGAGGCAAAGATTTTCTTCAGTGCTGTTTCCAAACGGCTGTGTACCTACCTGGCAAAGAACACCTACATCGATACATCTGTCCAGAAAGGCGGCATTCCAGGAATATCAGGATGTGTGGAGCATACTGGTGTGGTGACACAGCTCATTCGGGAGGCCAGAGAGAACAAGGGCAACCTGTCAGTGTTGTGGCTTGACCTGGCAAATGCATTCGGTTCCATTCCACACAAGCTGGTTCAGCTCACCTTGAGAAAACATCATGTACCCAGCAGGTGTAGAGACCTCATCGCTGATTATTACAGCAATTTCAGGATGAGGGTCTCTTCAGGAGCAATAACATCCAGTTGGCACAAGGTGGAGATCGGTATCATCACAGGGTGTACTATCTCTGTGACATTGTTCTCCCTAGCCATGAACATGCTCACTAAGTCTGCTGAGCCAGAGTGCAGAGGGCCCCGCACGAATTCCGGACAACGGCAACCACCCATCAGGGCATTCATGGATGACCTCACAGTCATGACGGAATCGGTCCCAGGCTGCCGGTGGATTCTGAGGGGACTTGAAAAGCTGGTGGAGTGGGCCCGGATGCGTTTCAAACCCGCCAAATCCAGATCAATGGTGCTGAGGAAAGGGAAGGTGGAGGACAAGTTCGGTTTAACATCACAGGCACAGCCATTCCAACTATCACAGAGAAGCCAGTCAAGAGCTTGGGCAAGGTTTTTGACTGCTCTCTGAGAGACACAACATCTATCCAGTCAACCTGCACTGAGTTGGATGGCTGGCTGAAATCCGTGGACAAGTCAGGCCTACCTGGGAAGTTTAAAGCCTGGGTCTACCAACATGGCATTCTTCCCAGGATCCTGTGGCCCCTCCTTGTCTATGCGGTCCCTATCTCAACAGTTGAGACCTTGGAGAGGAAAGTCAGCAAACACCTCCGGAGATGGCTTGGATTACCAAGGAGCCTGAGCAGCATTGCACTCTACGGGAACACCAACAAACTGCGACTGCCTTTCAAATCCTTGGAGGAGGAATTCAAGGTAACTAGAGCCAGAGAAGTGGTTCAGAACAGGGATTCAAGTGATCCGAAGGTGGCTAAAGCAGGGATCCAAGTGAGGACTGGCATGAAATGGAGGGCAGAGGATGCGGTTCAAGAGGCAGATGCAAGGCTGCGTCACAGGAGCCTGGTGGGAGTGGTCACACGAAGTCGAGCAGGGCTAGGATCCTTTCCAACTCCCCAAATGAACACCAGGGGGAAGGAAAGGCGACGACTTGTTCAGGAGGAGGTGAAGCAGCAGTGGAGGAGACGAGAACCTGCAAGGCAGTGGGAATGAAGCAACAGGGAGCTTGGACGAGGTGGGAGAATGCGGTTGAAAGGAAAGTGACCTGGGCTGAGCTTTGGAAAGCCGAGCCTCACCGCATCAAATTCCTCATCCAGGCAGTGTATGACGTGCTTCCAAGCCCGTCAAATCTGCACATATGGGGCATAGCAGAGACACCAGCATGCCCACTGTGTTCCAAGCGAGGAACCCTGGAACACATCCTCAGTTGCTGTACAAGGGCACTTGGAGATGGTCGGTACAGGTGGAGGCATGACCAAGTCCTCAAGACCATTGCTGAAGCCATCAGCGCAGGACTGGCGTGGGCAAGGCAATTCCGACCCTCCAAGATAACCATCGCCTTTGTCAGAGCTGGGGACAAGCCAACTCCTGCCAGAAGAACATCATCTGCAGGCATCCTGACGTCTGCAAGAGACTGGCAGTTGTTGGTGGACCTTGAACATCAGCTGAAGTTCCCCAGCCATATTGCAGTCACCACCCTGCGACCAGACATTGTCCTTGTGTCTGAATCCACCAAGCAAGCAGTGCTGCTGGAGCTGACAGTCCCGTGGGAAGATCGCTTGGAAGAAGCCTTTGAGAGGAAGCTCTCCAAGTACGCAGGACTGGTCAGTGACTGCCAGCAGGCTGGCTGGAGAGCAAGGTGTTTCCCTGTGGAGGTTGGATGCAGAGGATTTGCAGCCCGTTCCTTGGCCAGAGCCTTCAGTAGTTTAGGCATCGAGGGTGAGAGAAAGAGGAGAGCCATCCGCAGTACCACCGATGCGGCAGAGAGAGCCTCAAGATGGCTGTGGCTCCAAAGAGGGGAGCCATGGAGTCATGGTAGCTAGCTAGTCATCTGGACACAAGCTGGGGTCTGATCAGCCCCGGCTGGGTCACCTGGAGGAGGGCGTATGATGTTGAAAGACCCGAAACGTCCAATGATTCCAGGAACATCACTGAAGATGTGTCCAGATTAGGCATCAGTAGATGTATGTATACACAAACGCTTCTTTTCATGCAGTGTATGTTAAATAGTTTTTAATACAACAAAGATATCAGAGGCTCCAGTTGTGCTTGTGATGTCATCTGTCACAACGTCCAGATCCTTCCGTTTGAACATTACCAGCATTAGCGCTTATGATTTGTCTCTATGTATTTTTGGCTACACTAAAAACACTACAGTGTGTTATACATTTCAGTAATAAACATATATTATATTTTAAAATAAGGTGCAAATGCTTTCTGAAACATCAACAACTACTTACATCAGGTAGAGGGATTCTATAATTGACATTGTCACAACAGGTTAAGGTTCAGTTTGATGGATCTCACACTGGATCTTTAATTCAGTTGCTATTCGATTGTTAATAATATATATATATGCATCACACTGAACATTCCTTCAAACATTTTTTATCTTTTAAAACCTCATTATTTTCTTCCTGATTTCATAACTTCTGTTTCTGACTTTACAGAAAATTAATGATATCTTATAGATATTTTGAATGATCACACAAATGTTACCTATACAGCTTGTTGCATTGATTCATATATTACTAAATGACTCTGTTGCACCACTGCTGTTTGGATTTGTAGCTTGTGAAACGTGGTAGACATCTGAAAGACAAACACATTGTTGATAAGACAACACATTCAAATAAACAGGAAAGCTGCTAAATGTGAAAAAACCTACATCTTCTTCCAAGTAGTCTGCCTATGAAATTACTTCCACTCAAGGAGGAATTGCCAGCACCTGTACTCTACATAGAAACAAATGGGTAAAGTCATTGAAGGAAAAATGTAACGAATTCTGTAGCATATCACGCCTGTAGATTCAACAACATTTTGGATGCATTGAAAACCAGAAAACCTGAAAATATTCCAATAATTTATAAACTAAACTAAAAATTAAAAAATCGACACTTACCCTCGTAGAATTAGAGCCAGTGCTTGTTCGAGGTGATTTCCTTCCGAGGAGAGAACGAGTCTGCAGGCAAAAATCAAAACGATGCCAATGTCAAAATTAACAGTATTAAGTGATCAGTTATGCTAGTACTTAAAGGGATAGTTCATCCAAAGATTCAAAACAAGGTCATGTACACTGTGGTTTTCGCTTTAATGTCCAGTGATCCATGCATGAACGTGGCTCCAGAGGAGGATAACAGAAGACATTACGGCTTAAAACCTGGTCAAATTTTAATGTTGGGTTTGACAGACACTTGGATGACACCACAGGAGCAGTATGGAGGCATATTATGTTGTTTTTTTGTTGTGGAAATGGTCAGCAGTTACTTCATTTATAATTACAACCTGTCATTGTTGTTGATGATGTATAGAGGTGCTGATAAATGGAGTGTTGAATTTCGATGGTGAACACCGTCATATTCCTAAAGCTAATCTAAATGCCCGCTGCCTGTAACTCCATACTTTGTGTGCAGAAACAAGAGTAAGGGGTGTAGAAATTACCTGAGTACAAGCTATGGTCTTAAAGGCTCAGTGTGTATCATTTAGTGGCATTTAACATTGAAGCTGCTTATTGCAACAAATCCCGTTTGAAACATGTAGGAGAACCTCCGGTATCTTCAAGCAATATTAAACATGACAGTGATTGGTTTTTCTTTTCTGGGCTACTGTAGACATTTGGAGGTACAACATGGCTGATGTAGACGTAATGTGCTCATGCTTAAGTAACAAAAAAACAACACCGTGTTCCCCCAAAGAAAGTATATAATTGAAGATAGAGTGGTATAGATATTCTGTGAATAATGGTATGTGTACACAGGAGGTGCTTTAGCCTTTTGTAACTGAACAGCTTTACTTAAAACAACCTGTGGCACAATGCCCTTGTAACTAGTTATAAATGCACAAATGCAACAGAGGCTTGTTATAGGATTCAAATTCATAAAAATGTTGAGTCCTCTGAAAACTGCCAAAATGTGCGTGTGTGTGTGGATACTCACACATTACCAAAATTAACTTCTCCTCTGCTAACATGCTGCTAATGCTACCTCCTGTGTACACATGCTAGGATCTTTTATTGGCTATTCCAAAATCGACATACCTTTGAATCGAGTAGTACCCCAAACAATAAAATGAAGAAACCCTGAGGAAAATCAGACATTCAAATTTCATAATCATCAGAATGAAAGAACACAAAAGCAATGCCTTGAAACTCAATGGGTGTAAATACCTGTAGTGAATTGAAGAATGCAAAGGCAATATGGATTGCTTTATTTGTTGATGACACCATGGTTCCCACACCCAAACCCCAGGTCAATCCAAATAAAGGAGTCAAAATGACCAGACATCTTGTGATGACCACCAGTGTGTGTTTTTCATCTGATTGTCCAGCATCTCCCACACCCCTTTTCAGCATTTTGTATAAGACCACAATTACAATTAAAATATTGATGAAAACTATGGTCAAGGCTGGTATCACCATGGCCAGGAGGGCTTTTGTCTCAAACCAGTTCAGCCAACAAGCCTCGGATTTCCTGATGTATCCATTCCCCGGTGCTGTGACAGCAACAGTAATAACAGCTATAATCAGAGGACAGCCGTATCCTAAACAGAAACCAAAGGCCAACATGATTGACTTGGACATGTACGAGAAGACCATGACCGTCCTGTAAAAGAGCAAAAGGCCTGACACGAGCATCCAAAAGAATAGAGCAAGGTAGAAAAAGTGCATAAAAAATGTTGCAGTGCTACATGGTCCAAGAGGAAGTTCGTAGTCCCCCCCTGGGTTTTCAAGGGGATTGTTTGCTATAGAGGCACCAATGATGAAACAGATATCAGCGATCAACAGAGACAGGGCGGTATTTACGATGGAAACGTGACGCATGAAGGCAGTGCTATTCCTGGTAATGGCTTTCCAAACGTACCCTTCAATAACTAGACATATAACCAAGCTTGCCAGAGATATTCCAACTCCAACATAAGTGATTATATCCAAGGCTTCTCTTAGAGATGGAGGGATGTCCGTTGCCATCAGAATTGAGAAGGAGGTGAGGTGGTTACAGCTGCAGGTTACTATGTTGTTTATGTCGGAAACAAACTTACATCCCTCATCATCCCAAGCACCAATATTATCAAAAAGTGTGAAGTTCCAGAAGACGCACTGCGGGTTCATTGTCAAGGAGCTGTTCAGCTTGTCGTAGCTCAGAAAGACATTCTGAACTTTGGCATTTATTTTGACAAGCAACACGGCTGCATTGATGGCATTATCACTGGCAGTTTCATTACTGGTGGTATTGAAGGGGCTGACGTTAAAGGTTGAGTTTCGGGTCGGCATAACAATATTAAGGGTTGAGAGGAGGATGGTGGTAATAAAAACATTGCTCATGCTGTTTTTTGTAATGTTTAGGACGATGCTGGAGTTGAGGTCTGCCATGAAGGTGTCATCAAATGTGGTTCTGTTAAGCAGGATCCGTGGAGTCCTCACGGAAAACTCTCCGTCCAAATCACTGGAGAGGCTCTCCAACGAACCCAATAGTGTCGAGCTGGAATTGCTGGTTTCATTTGCATTCAAAATTACCCACGACTCTCTTGATTCTTCACCTATGATGACATCAACAGTCTCTAGGATATTCTGTAGATTAGAAGACAGGTCTCTGTGAAAGTACACCCTCATCACAATGTCAAACAGTATATTAGCTTAAATAATACACATTTACTAAAAGAATACAAAGTGTAAGGTTAAACTTACCTGCATTATGGTTTCATCGACAGTAGTTGAAACATTTGCAACAGTGTTTAGGATGTCAACGATAGCTGATATGGTTGCAGTTGAATTTTCAATGTCCTGTCTTTCTTTCTGGACAGCTTTACTTAGATTTCCTACAAATGTTGTCACTCCCTCCACAACCAAAGTCTGAAAGAAAGAAAAACTGCTAAAGCTTTTGACACAAACATTTTTTCAACCTGCGGATTTGCAGGGATAAATATTTTCTAAGTCCAATACAATATGTCCAAGAAACTATTGCAAACAACTATATTATTGTCATCATTTTGATACCATTTTACCACTGATGCAATGATAATGAAACAGCATAAAGATACAAGTACACCTTTTCAAAGAATATTCGGTCTGACATTTTAATTGGAATCAAAAATATCCAAATAAATAAAACATAAATAAAATAAACGACATACAACCCCAAAAATATATAAAATGGACTCTCTAGCTCTGTTCAAAAAATTTGCTATTGGCACAGGATACATCTGTAATAGATTGGTAAACAGGATGGGAAGGTTATGCTTTTGATGAGCTTTTAGGTTTAATTTGTATAAGGCTTGTTTTCCAGTGTTTCCTCTCGAATTGTGTGTGTGTGTGTCTATGGGTGTATTAGTATGTGACCGAATCAAACCAAACACAAAGATCGATCAAGTTTTAGTAATTTGGGATTAGTGTTGTTGTTATCCTGAAACAGCGGCGGTAATAATGAATTTAGTGGAAACCCTGTCTTCCCACTTTTTGTTACCACTGTTCTTAAACAAATTCTACTGGTCCCCTCATTCACGTTGAAGGGCTCTCCTCTCATGAAGCACAAACCCCATTTATTTTTAACTTCATCTCATTTCTGGTTCACCCTCTGTTTTGCTCTGCATGAGTGAGTGTGGGCGGAACCAGTCTGGGGCATGTGAGTGAGTTCTAACTCCACCTCACTCCCAAACACTGACAGACACACAGATGAGAGAAGCTGCAACTAGCTAAACGTTGGTGACATTCTTAAAAGAGCTCGCAGGTAAACGCAATTACGTTATCAAGGTCAGCAAAATGATCTAAATCATGTTTCTATATCGTACGATAAGTCTATATAGTAATTATTGTGACAGGCCTACATACAGGTTTAATCCATCATCAAATTTTCTAAATATCAAGACACAAATTTGTGTGTTTAAAGACTGTCTTAAGAAAACAGTAAAATGACACATGCTTCACTAAAGTAAGATGTTGGAACTTGACTAAGTTTACCAAAACCAACCTGCATCCTGTGAATCGAAATGAGCTCCGCAGCCCCTAAACGAAACACAGTGCTGACAACTCTCACGCTTTAACCGTGTGACACACGCTTTTGCATGTTTTCACACGCACTCACGCCACACATCCAATTTCTCAAGCCAAAAAGAAAAAAAATCTGATTTTGGGCCGAGACCCGTTGGTTCCTTTTCAAACTCCCCGACGGTAGATGGCGCTTAGGAGCGCATCTGTAACCCTATTCGCTGCATAGACATCCAATTTACCCCAAGCATTTATCTTTTTATCAACAGGCCAAAGAAAAGGACTCACTCTGAAGACTTTTCCAAACAACACTTTGAACAGGTAAGTCGATGTATTCCAAAGAATTTAACATAAAGACAGGAAATTTGTGCAATAGAAGTAAGCATGTTTTTGTAACTGAGAGTAGAGTTATTAAAAACCTTTTGAATTCTTTAAGGTAGCAAAGATGTCTTGTAAAAGACCTTTGCCAGGCCCAGGACAAAAGGGAAATCTATTATATTATTTAAAGAACCAGCCAAGTCAGAAAAGACAGACAAAAACACTGACAGAACAGCCAGAACAAATTATAGAAACAACAGGGCAACAGAAAGAGGAGCAACACACAGGACAGAGAGAGCCGGAGACGGGACAGAGAGAGCAACAGACAGGACAAACAGACAAACATGTAGAGGAGCAACAGACAGGACCGATAGAAGCACGTGCAGAAGAGCAACAGACAGGACAAATAGAACAACCAACAGTGCAGATGGAAGAAGACACATTGGGACAGACAGAAGAGACTCCCCCAATCCAACAGCAGGGCCAGAAGAGGCGTGCTCTGGCTGGAGCAGCAACATATAGAAGTTCTATATGTTGCACTTTTTTGTTTGATGGAACTTGTGGTGGGAGGCTTTGAATAATGAAAAAAAAAGTCCCTATCTAATCTTGTGTCATTTTTTGCCGAACATAAATCATTAACTGCTCTTAAGAAAACAATTATTAACAATATAGGTTAGGTTTCAGTTAAGAATTAATTGAATACCATTGTAATCAAAACGTCAATCAACCTACCTCGGTCAAATCTTAAACACGGGTCTATTAATTAGGCTATATGGTGGTACATAGACAGTCATTGAGGCACAACAATAATTTTCTGGTTGAATGTTCAGCTCAAGTCTAGAAGGCCCTACAAGTCATGATCAGATGAACATGAATCAGAATAACTTCAGGTATTGCACATCTTTAGCATACCACCCAAAAATCCACTAGAATGCAGGAAATAACATCCACTTAAACCAAAATTTCCTGCAGGTCGGACTTTCATCTATGTCTATGCTTCACAGAATGTAACCAATGTTGTCCATCTCCAGTAGGCCGCCTCTATCAACGACTTTGGGCCCCACACACCACCAGAATGCAGGGCACAACATGGGTACAATGCAAAATGAATTCCAATTCCCTAATATTTGAGCCACCAACGTGTGTGGCTGTGTGCGCAGCAAAATTTTGGTCACCCCCGACAAAATCTCACTCCAAGGTTTTTTGAAAAGTTGGCAGCCCTGGAAACATCAGTATTGATCAACAAATAGGAAGCAGTTTGATGGATCAGTAGCTCACCTACCTGTGACTCAGTCAGTAATTGATTGATTGCTATTACAATGCAGGTGTCTACGACCAGTTTCCACTCGCCGGTTTCCTGACATTCCGCCAGCCTTTTCCCTACTTGACCTTTATCACACTCATTGCTTGATCGGTC